>NC_082715.1:48490512-49096762 GCF_030144855.1 Hypanus sabinus
AACATTTATATAACAGTTTGTGATCAAACTAAGTTATTCAGCCTAGAGGTATGAAGAATAATTAACATGAATGTGAGAATAGAAGTTCTGATATAAATAAGTCAAAATCAATAATACATTGAATAGAAAATATTGATGGAATTATTTAATTGCCAACTTTTTCACTGAATTAAGGTAATTTACCAGCACTATTTCAATAATTCCAATGTGCTTCAATAGAGCATAAAATCAGAAAGGCGGAAAAGCAGTATTGCAAGCAATCCCATCATTTTGCAATGGGCATGTTATTTTAAAATTACCCCCGGGACTTTGTAAAGTCAACACATAATTTGAAATAACTAATTTTTGCAGGAGTTCATATTAAAGCCGTGCTTCAGTTCAACATTTGCTTTCTTTACCACATTTGTTTCTGTAAATTCCACTGGTTGATTATTTCCCCTAATCGATTATGATTATAAATTCCCGCAATAGCCAATGTAATCTGTGTTGCACATTTGAGAATTCCATTTTCCACACCAGCCATCTTTATTGCTATCCTAGGGGAAAATTCCATTTGTGGCATATTCCAGGCAGTTTAGTGCTGTGGAACTGGACTGAATTTTTAGCTCCAGCAGCCATAATTATGTCATCATCGTATCAGTCCCAGGTAAATCTGAACTATGGTTGAAAAGGTGAATGTACTGACCCTTTCTGCCATGTAGTGTTTTGACAATTTAATTTGTGACTTAATAGACTCAGTGCAAAACTAAAAGTATTTTTTATTTACCTTGAATTGTTCATCATTTTAAACACACATACACACACACACACATACACACAAAATAAAATTCTGAATGTTGTGCTGACATTGCTGCTAAACCTACCCTGTAAATAGATGGCATGTCCCACTCATGTTGCTGTATTACAGTGAATAATAAGGTAGTTTATTTTTGAGCAGCATTATGTTCTGCAGTTTAGAGAAATGGTACAAACAATAATAAAATGTCATACAATGACCACAATCCTAATTATCTCCAGGCAATACGACAAATTCAATTGCAGTCATGTGTACGTCTGCTCATTTCAGACATTTCCCAGGAAAGTATAGTGTTATCAATTAACATTCAAATGACTCATGTGAGTCACCAGTGTTTCATTGCCTTCTATAGGGAGCACTCTGAGGAATAATGTTTCTATGTTGGCTTTTGCATTTTCTTTATTTTCTCCCCAATCTCTTTAAGATACTTGCTCATCTATGCATTTCAGAACACCTCACAAATTACTATTTCACCATTCAAAAAGCTGTTGTTTTCATAAAAAAAAACACGACAGATCTGAGTTGAACCGGGCTCAAGAATAATATTGGCTGTGGGTGACGTGAAAGTTCCGGCCTCCCCAATCCAAGCACCACAAATCCTGAGTTCTTCATTTGAACACATACATCTGCCACACAAGGGCCTCAGTCTAGGCTGGTGATGGCATCAAAATCATTAAGGAATAATCAGTCCTGCCTGGATCAAGCTATTTTTAATTAAACATTTAAACTGAATATGGTGAGATCCATGCAAAGCTTCAGTGGACTATCAAGACTTCTTGTAGATGGAAACAAGAAATTCCAATTGTATGCTGATAGATTACAAGGGTTAGTTAAGCCCAACACTTCTACTGGGGCGTATGCCACCGACAGCAGTTTGACAGAGTCTTCTAATCTGGGCCAGACTTTTGAGTTGTCCCCAGATGTAGTCCATCTTTGAAGTTCCTTCTTCAACTAAGGTTGATGTCTTTGGAGCTTCTGTTGGTGTTTCTGTAACTGAGTTTTTAGGAGATGGGGTTGCTCGCCCCAGGCCCATCCATCCTCCTTTTGAAGCTGGGCTTGGGACCATCCATGGCGCATGGTGAGACATCAAAACTATGGCAAATGGAGGTCACTGTTAGAAAGATCAAAGTTGATCAATTTAGAGCCATGAAAAAAATCAAACTATTTTATAAATTCTAACTATATAGATACTGTGGATGGCCAGAGATTTGTAGTCAATGGGCAGAACTCAGCAAAAACTAACCGAGAGATCCAAAAATAATTGCAAAGGCTTATATGAGGAAATCTGCAGATGCTGAAAATTCAAGCAACACACGCAAAATGCTGGTGGAACACAGCAGGCCAGGCAGCATCTATAGGAAGAAGCGCTGCTGACATTTCGGGCCGAGACCCTTCATCAGGACTAACTGAAAAAAGAGATAGTAAGAGATTTGAAAGTGAGGGGGGTAGGGGGAGACTCAAAATGATAGTAGAAGATGGGAGCAGAAGGGATGAAGCTAAGAGCTGGGAAGTTAATTGGCAAAAGGGATACTCCTGTGATACTGCCCCTTCTCTAGCCTTGCATCCCTTTTGCCAATCACCTTTCCAGCTCTTAGCTTCATCCCACCCCCTCCTGTCTTCTCCTATCATTTTGGGTCTCCCCCTCCCCCTGCCACTTTCTATCTTTTCTTTCAGTTAGTCCTGATGAAGGGTCTTGGCCTGAAATGTTGACTGTACCTCTTCCTATAGATGTTGCCTGGCCTGCTGTGTTCCACCACCATTTTGAGTGTGTTGCAAAGGCTTATGGCTTGAACCCAATAGGAGCATTGAGTTCAGAGTACTACATCTCAAGAAACTTGTATTGGAATAGAAAGGAGGTCACTCAGATTGAGCAGAACAAAACCTGGATCGGAGACTTGCTGCCTGTGTCACATGCCAATGAGGGCAAGATTAGGATGATTTGCCAGATGAACGAGTGGCTGAGAAACTAGAGCAGGGGGCAGGGTTTCAGGTTTTTGGATCATTGGGATCTCCTCTGGGGAAGGTAGGACTGTACAAAAGGGTTGGGCTACACCTGAACCCGAGGGGCATCAATATTCATGCAGGCAGTTTGCTAGAACTGTTGGTGAGAGTTGAAACGAATTTAACAGGGGGATGGGAATCTGAGTGTAGGGCTGAGGATGGGTCAGTTAGTATACAAGAAGAGACAGTGTCTACTAAGACTGTCAGGAAGGTCAGGCAGATGATAGCACAACATGGATAAAATTGAAAATGGTGATAAATACAGGACTAAAGGAGTTATATCTGAATCCACGCAGTATACTAAAATAAGGTAGAGGATCTTGTAGCGCAGTTAGAGATTGGCAGCAATGTCACTGTGGGTATCAAAGAGTCATTGCCGAAAAACAATTGAAGTTAGGAACTTAATATTCAAGGATATACAATCTATCAAAAGGACAGGCAGGTAGGCAGAGGAAGAGGATAACTCTGCTGGTAAAAAATGAAATCAAAGCTTTTGAAAGAGGTGACATGGGCTCAGAAGATATAGAATCCTTGCAGGTAGAGTTAAGAAACTCCAAGGGTAGGAAGGTTCTAGAGAGAATTATTTACAGGCTTCCAATCAGTAGTCAGGATGTGGCCTGCAAATTACAGTAGGAGGTAGAAGAAGCATGTCAAAAAGGCAATGTCACATTACAAAAGAGGATTTCAATATGCAGATAGATTGGGAAAATCAAAATGATGCTGGGTCCCAAGACAGAGAATTTGTTGAATGCATCCAAGACAAATTTTTGGAGTAGTTTGTGGCTGAGCTTACTAGCGGATCAGCAATGATGTGTAATGAACTGGATTTGATTAGGGAGCTTAAGGTAGAGGAACTCTTAGGAAACAGTGATCATAATATAATAGAATTCACCATGTAATTTGAAAGGAAGCTAAAGTAAGATATATCAGGATTAAGAGTATTACAGTGGAGTAAAGGGAATTACAGAGGCATGAGAGAGGAGCTGGCCAAAGTTGATTGGAATGGAACACCAGCAGGTATGATGGCAGAGCTAAGAGTTTCTGGGACAAATTCAGAAGCATAAGATAGATACAGTACATCCCAAAGAAGAGGAAGTATTCTAAAGACAGGATGATGCATTCATGGCTGACAAGGGAAGTCAGTGCCAACATAAAAGCAAAACAGAGAACATATATCAGAGCAAAAATTAGTGGGAAGCTAGAGGATTGGGAAATTTTTCAGAACCCACAGAAGACAACTAAAAAAACTGTAAGGGGGAAATGATGAAATATGAAGCTAAACTAGACAATAATATCAAAAATGATACCAGAAAGTTTTTCAGATATATGAAGAGTAAAAGATAGATGAGAGTAGATATTGGACCACTGGGAAGTGATGCTGGATTGATAGTTACGGGGTACAAGAAAATTGCGGACAGACTGAATAGGTATTTTGCATCACTCTACACTGTGGAAGACACAAGAAGTATGCTGGAAGTTCAAGGGGCAGAAGTGAATGCTATTGCTGTTGCCAGGGAGATGGGAAACTGTAAGGTTGGAAGGTAGATAAGACCCCTGGAGCTGAAGAACTACAACCCAGTGTTCTAAAAGAGGTATCTGAAGATATTGTGGAGGCAGAAGAAAGGAAATTATAAGGCAGTTAGCCTGACAGCAGTGGTTGAGAAGATTTTAGAGTTGATTATTCAGGAGGTGTTTTCAGTGTAGCTGGAGGCACATGACAAAATAGGCCAAAGTCAGCATAGTTTCCTTAAGGGAAAATACTGCCTGACAAATCTGTTGGAATTATTTGAAGAAATAACAAATAGAGTAAGAAAGGATAATTGGAGATTTTCAGCAGGCCTTTGACAAGATGCTGCACATGAAGCTGCTAAACAAGATAAATTCATAAGACCGTAAGACATAGGAGCAGAATTAGGCCATTCAACCCATCAAGTCTATTCTGCCATTCCATTATCGCCGATCCTGAATACCACTCAACCACATACACCTGCCTTCTTGCCATATCCTTTAATGCCCTAACCGATCAGGAAATTATCAACTTCCATAGAGCATTCCACAGATTCACTACTCTCTGGCTAAAAAAAATTCCTCCTGACCCCTGTTCAAATAGGTCACCCCTCAATTTTGAGGCTGTGCCCTCTAGTTTGGATACCCCACCATAGGAAATATCTTCTCTACACCTAGTCTTTTCAACATTCGGTAGATTTAGGGCATGCCCTTTTCTCACTGTTACCGACAGGTAGGGGGTACAGAAGCCTGAAGGCACACTCAGTGATTCAGAAACAGCTTCTTCCCCTCTGCCATCTGATTCCTAAATGGACATTGAATCTTTGGACACTACCTCACTTTTTTTAATATACAGTATTTCTGTTTTTCACATGTTTTAATCTATTCAATATACGTAGTTGATTTACTTGTTTATTTACTTTTTTTAAATTTTCTCAGCTAGATTATGTATTGCATTGAACTGCTGCTGCTAAGTTAGCAAATTTCACGTCACATGCTGGTGATAATAAACCTGATTCTGATTCTGATTTCAATGAAATCCCCACACATTCTTCTAGATTCCAGTAAGCACAGGCCCAAGGCTGCCAAACACTCCTCATCTGCTAACCCCTTCATTCCGGAATCATCCTCATGACTTCCTCTGGACTCTTTTCAAAGTAACATGTCCGTTCTGAGATATGGGCCAAAACTATTGACAATACTACAAGTAAGTGCCCAGGGTTTTACAAGAAGGATACTAACATGGATAGAGCATTGGCTGATTGGCAGAAGGCTGCTACTGAAGCCTCTATTAGTCAGAGCTGGGCACGGATAGCTGTCAGCTTGGCAGTGCAAAATGGACAACAAGCCGTTACGCATGTAGCAAGCTCCCCCTCTCCCAGCATCTGATGAACTCACAGGACAGCAGAGACCAATACAGTTTAGTACAAGCAGGACCACAGGAGTTGCCAGTCAGCATTGAAGTCAATGTAGGACTGCCTCAAGGACTCCGGCTCCGGTTTTTTTCCCTTGGGGTTTACTACAGAAGCCTGCCCCATGAGTGGGTATAGCCACAAGGCAGTGGAGGTTTAAGATCAGAGTCTTCCTTCTCCTAGGTGAGCTGCCAACCATGGCTGACGAGCCTCATTCTGCTGGGCTTGGTAGCTAATTCATACATGAAGGTCAGGAGGTGGACTTGGCTTCCAGAGGCTATTTGATGCTCACGTCATTCAGAGCATTCAGCAGGCAGTGGAAGCTTGTCCCCTTTACCACTCCCCCGGGCTATAACAACTTTAAGGTACCGGCAGGAGGTAAAGAGTGGGAATAAAGAGTTTTCCGGTGACTAGTGATGGTCCACAGGGTCTGTGTTGGAACCACTTCTTTTTACGCTGTATGTCAATGATTTGGATGGTGAAATTGATGGCTTTGTGACATGCTTGTGGACAATATGAAGGCAGGTGGAGGGGCAGGTAGTGTGAGGAAGCAGAGAGGTTGCAGAAGGTCTTAGACTGGTTAGAGGAATGGGAAAAGAAGTGGCAGATGGAATACAGAGATGGGAAGTGCAGGGTCATGCACTTTAGTAGAAGGAATAAATGCAAAGGCTATTTTCTAAACGGGAGAAAATTCAAAAGTCTGAGGTGCAAAAGGATATATGAGTCCTTCTATAGGTTTCCATAATTGTTAATTTGCTCATTGAATTGGTGGTAAAGAAGGCAACGCGATGTTAGCATTCCTTTCAAGAGGACTAGAATATAAAAGTAAGCATGCAATGTTGTGGCTTTATAAAGCACTGGTGAGGCCTCACTGAGGAGTATTGTGAGCAGTTTTGGACCCCTATCTTAGAAAGGATTTGTTGACATTGGAGAGGGTTCAGAGGAGGTTCATGAGATTGACTGCAGGAATGAAAGGGTATCATATGATGAGCAATTGAAGGCTCTGCCTGTATATGCTGGTATCTAGAAGAATGAAGGGGGATCTCATTGAAACCTATCGAATGTTGAAAGGCTTACATTGAGTGGATGTGAAGTGTATGACTCTTTTGGTGGAAGAGTCTAGGACCAGAGGGCACAAACTCAAAATATAGGGACATCTACCTAAAACAGAGATGAAGAGGAATTTCTCTAGCCAGAGGGTGATGAATTTGTGGAATTCATTGCCACAAGTGGCTGTGGAGGCTAGGTCATTGGGTGTATTTAAGGCAGAGGTTGATAGATTATTGATTAGTCACGGCATGAAATTTTTTAGAAAGAAGGTAGGACAAATGGGGTTGAGAGTGAAAAATATTCAGCCATGATGAAATGGCTGAGAAGACTCGATGGGCTGAATGGCATAATTATATTTCTATGTCTGATGGCCTTATTGTCTTATTTAAATGGTGAAGTCATATTTCAACCAATTCTTTATTTGGACATGTAGATGGCAATCAATTTCCTGTCTTGTCATTTTTGTTCACAGTTTGTCATGAGGAACCTTGGCAAATGCCACCTGGATGTCTATTTCTGCACAGCCTTGAATATAAACAACAAATAAATCAACAAGTTGATGTGTTAATAATAAATACATATTTAGAACTGCATCATTCGGAGGGAGGGTCATTTTCAGCACAAAGTTTCGTTGAAATCAGAAATTCTGATTGCGGAGCTATTTCAGCTGAAAACCTCAAGGCAGAAATTTTAGGTCTTTATAAGTCAAAATTATAAATAAATACAGAATCCAGATGTATAGATAAAATTGAGATGTAATTTCTGTATGATTAAATTAAAAAGCAGATCATGGCACAATGGTGTAGAGAGTAGAGCTTCCATCTTGTACTTTCCAGATTCTATCCTATCTTTTGGTGCTGTCTATGTAGTGTTGCTAAATTCTCCCTGTAATTGCACTGGTTTCCCTGGTGCTCTTGTTTTGCCACTTGCCCATGGCATGCAGATAGGAAGAGTTAATTGTCCATTGTGAATTGCTCCTTGTGTCTAGATGAGTGGTAAAGGCTACTTGATAGAAACGTGGGGGAAGATTATGTGGGGAGGTTCTTCAGAGTTTGGCATTTTCATCATTCATTCTGTAGGATTCTTGTTTCATGGATGTCTGTGAAGAGTACGAATTTCAAGTTGTATACTGTATACATTCTCTGATATTAAATGAGCCTTTGAACTTCAACTTTGATGGAGTTGGATTATAATCAGTACAAATAGGTGCAAATGATCACCATTATGTTGAAGGGACAAAGGGTCTGTTTCTATCTGTATGACACTACCTCTATGAAGCTTAACTAGCTCTGCCCTCAAGTCACACAAATGTAGAAAGCCTAGAAATTTTATGAAAGGTTTTGATAGGGGAAGCATAAAAGAAATCTGCCTGTACTTCCACTATTCAGGACACTTACTAAGACAGATATGTAAAAAGGGCCTGAAGGTTCATTGAGAACCCAAGTCACCCCAACCACAAACTGATCCAGCTGCTACCATCTGGGAAACGGTAACGGAACATAAAAGCCAGGACCAACAGACTTCGGGGCAGCTTCTTCCACCAGGCCATCAGACTGATTTATTCCCGCTGGTACAATTGTATTTCTATGCTATATTGACTGTCCTGTTGTTCATACTATTTATTACAAATTACTATAAATTGCACATTGCACATTTAGGCAGAGACGTAATGTAAAGATTTTTACTCCTCATGCATGTGAAAGATGTAAGTAATAAAGTCAATTAAATTCAATTCAATTTAATGGCAAAGATCACGGGTATTTGCCAAAAGAACTGTACTGTATGGATCCATTCCTTTTAGAGAAATGATTCCCCTTAACAATACATATGGACTGGTAACTTACCTATGCACATTGATCTATTGTTTATGCATGCGCAATGATCTCTCGCTCTCTCGCTGCAATGTGAATACACAAGTTAAAGCCATCTCCCATGTATGTGCTTTATTTTATTGATTGTAGTTGCAGAGACACAACAAATTGGTAACAACTACGAACCTGAATGTCAGAGAATATCTCCAACTGCACCGACAGTTATGGGATGATTTGGGAAGGAAGAAGTGTTAAACAGTACGGAGAAGGCCACCAAGGACACGAACAAGGGATGCATGAGTAATTGAATAGTACACATTGAAAGACGCACCACTAGCAAAGTTAAAGTGAAAATAACATGGTGATGGCTTTGTCGGGAAAGCTGACAAACTTGATAGTGCTAATGAAGACTGGAAGTTGTATATTGAGAGGGTTAAATAGTATTGTAATGTCGAACGACGTGGATGAGGAAAAGGAAGTCTCCACATTTCTTGGCATAATGGGTGCTAAAATTGTCTCTTACACAATTAGTAACTCCTAAAAAGCCAGCAAGCAAGATGTTCGACAGAATTGTTACAATTTTACAAAATCACTTGAGCCCTAAACCACTGGTAATAGATGAGAGATTTAGATTTTACAGAAGGAATCAGAGAAAAGATTAAAGCATTTCTGAATACAATGCAGAATTGTGTAAACTTTCCCAGCACTGTGACTTTAGAGATGGACTCTCTGATGTATTAAGGGACAGGCTTGCATAGTCAAAGCATTCAAAAGAGGCTACTGTCTGAATGAGACCAAACCTTAGAACAGGGATTGACCATTAGAGACTGCTGCAAAGGATGCAACAGAACTACAGAGAAAGGGTCTAGAATGTGAAATGCACAAGATGTCCCTGAACGGTGTAAAAATCCGAAAATGTCATTGATGTGGCAAATTCTGCCATGGTGCAACTGACTGTTGGTTCAAAGAAAAAGTTTGTAGAATGTGTCAAGAAACAAGGTCACATAGAGAGAATGTGTGAGACAGACAAAATGCACAGGTGAAGAGAAAAAGCACACCAAGTTAAAAGTTTCAAACACAAACGTAAGTAAATGCATAACGTGACCAAATGTGAAACAGAATCAGACGAAGATGAGCTGTCATGCTTAGAACTGCATAGTATTACGGAAGTAGATCACAAAATCATTTGGATCACAATAAATGTGTCTGGGTGTAAAATCGAAAAATGGAGTTGGATACAGGGTTAGCTTTGTCTATAGTTTCAGAGGCTGACTACAACAGATTGCTTTCAAAGCTACCATTACAGAAGACCTCAATGATGCTAAAGGCTACACAGGCAAAAAAGTGACTCCCAAAGGCAAACTGAAAATGAATGTGAGGCCAAACACAGCAGTCAGAGCTTTATGTGTTGAAACGTGGAGGGCCAGCACTTTTTGGATGTGAATGGTTGAGAAAATCCCAACTAGGCTAGCACATAATCAAAGCTCTCAATGTGTCATTATCAGGCAACAGCAGTCCAACCAGTAACACTAACCAGAGACTATCACAGGTGCTGGTCGAGAAAGCTATTGGTTAACTCAAAGGCATGAAGGAATGAATTGAATTGAATAAAGCAGCAACACCAAGATTCCATAAAACCTGTCCAGTGTCTTACGCACTACGTCCTAAAATGGATGCTGAACTTCACAGCTTGGAGATGTCAGGCATACTCTCCAAAATTGAGTGGAGTGATTCGGCCATGCCCATTGTCCCAGTGATCTGGAAAGAAAAGGATGAAACTGTTCACATATGTGGGGACTTCTAAGTGAGCATCAACCTGGTGCTATGTACTATGCAGTATACCCTGCCATGAATAGAAGACATTTTTGCATCTTTGGCAGATGGGGAGAGGTTTTCAAAGATTGACTGGCCACAAGCCTATCTGCAAATGGAGGCTGAGAAGTCAAGCAGGAAGTTCCTCACAATCAACACTCACAAGGGACTGTTCTAATATAATCATCTCATCTTTGACGTCACATCAGCTCCAGCAATCTGGCAAAGAGCAATGGACCAAGTGCTCCAAGATATCCCAGGAACACAATGTTACCTTGATGACATCATCATGACTGACAAAAACGATATAAAGCATCTCCAGAACTTTAGTAAAGAGCTTACCAGGCTGAGTGAGTGTGGTCTGTGTGCAAAGAGAGAGAAATGTGAACTTTTCAAGAATGAAATCTCATACTGTGGACATGTCATTGACAAGCATGGCTTACGTAAGTCACACAAAAAGATTGAAGCCGTGCTGCAGGCATCCAATCTGGAAAATATGTCATAACTCAAGTCATACTTGGGCCTTGTAATCTACTACCACCGGTTTCTCCCGAACATTACCACAGTGCTGCGTCCATTGACTGCACTGTTGCAGACAGGAGCAAAGTGGGAATGGTCAGAAAGATGTGAAAAAGCATTCAAGGAAACGAAGAGACTAATAACATCAGATGAACTGCTCACCAATTATGACCCATTGCTGCCAATCAGGCTAGCATGTGGTGCGTCACCATATGGCATTGGTGCCGTTTTGTCACACACTGTGAAAGATGGATCTGAATGCCCGATTGCATTTGCTTCAAGATCACTGACGAGCACAGAATGCAACGATGCACAGATCATCCAAGAGGCCCTTAGTCCAGTATGGGGAATAAAGAAGTTCCACCACTATCTCTACGGACAAGAGCTTACACTAGTGACAGATCACCAGCCCCGGTGTCCATTTTCAATCCCAGGAAGGGAATTCCAGTGATGACTGCTACGGGACTACAACATTGGGCACTATTCCTAGGAGCCCACTCTTATGACATAGAGTTCAAGGGTACCAAACAACACAGCAACACTGATAGCTTGTCACGTCTTCCACTACTGGCAACTGAAGAAGAAAATCTTCATACTGTGACCCAGCAGAAGTTTTCCACACTGAACTGGTGGAACAATTGCCAGTAAGAAATTCTGAAATACAAAGAGAAAAAAGGACTAGCCCAACATTGTCAAAAGTCTTTGATATCACCATGCAAGGACACCCAACTGATGGCAACCTATGTTTCCAGTGTTCTCAGGTAGATGAGAACAACTGTCGGGGTGTCAATGAACGCTGATATGTGGATCTCACGATGTGGTTCCCTCTAAACTGCACACCAGATTGTTAGAAATTCTGCATGAAGGACATCTGGGTACAGTCAAGATGGTGGCTGGGAATAGATTGAAGAATTGACCGAAAGCTGTTCAGGATGCCAATAAGTTCAAAGTGCACCCCCCACCAGACCCCATTACACCTGCATGAGTGGCCACCATCACCATGGCAAAGCAAACATACTGACTTTGCTGGGCCACTCATGGACTCCTCGTTTCTAATGGCTGTGGATGTTCATTCAAAGTGGCCGGAGGTCACACCAATGAAGTCAATCACATCAGAAAAGATATTCTGCTCTGAGGACTATCGGAGCTTATTAGAAACTATCAGAAACTGCTTACCTGAACAAACTGAGAGTGACAACCGACCACAATACACGTCAGAAGAATTCTGATTGTTCATGAAGAAAAATGGCATCAGACATTTCAGGTCAGCTCCTCACCACCCGGCAACAAACAGGTTAGCGGAAAGGTTTATCCAAACATGGAAGAAGTCCATTAAAGCAATGGACAAGGAGGATAGTTATCTGCAGCAGAAGGTGGACAACTTCCTTTTAGTGTATCGAAACACTGTAGAAGTGACGACAATCAAGCACCTGCAATGCTGTTCATAAGCAGGGATACGAGACCTTGCATAGACCTTCTGAAACCAGATCTAAGAAGAGAAGTGCAGAATAAACAGTTCAACCAGTTACCAGGTGGATCAGCAAGGAGCTTCAGCTTTGGACAGGAAGTCCTAGCATGTGATTACGGAAAAGGCAAGTAAACACCTGGTAGGATAGCTACAAGAATCAGACCACAGGTGTACACAGTGGATGTAGCGATCAGACATGGAGACGTCATGTGGACCAGACACTGGATGCTCAACAGAGGAACACACAAGTCAATTGCATTCGACAAGACAGACATATTTCAGCCACTGGACTCACCTCTCTGATGATCTCGTCACTCACAGCAACATGACATTGGCAACCGAGAACACTGTCTTTGACAAGACAACTGTCAAACCTGATGCCATTCCTCAGGTCCAGAGGTGCTATCCTGAAAGAAACGGAGCGCCATCCAAAACACTGAATCTTTAGTATAGTGAAGTTAGTTATGGACCGTCATGTGAAAGCATGTTTATTTGGAATATGGGTTATGAAAGGGAAATTGAATGTTTTGCACATATACAGTTTTATGGTACATTAAGCGGAATGGAGAGTAAGTGTAATGGATCGATCTGTTTCTTTTAGAGCAATGACTCCATTTTGCACTATGTATGGATGGGTAACTTACCTATACGCATTGATCTGTTGTCCATGCATGCGTTTTGATCTGCCATCTCCCTCTCTCTCTCTCTCTCTCTCTCACTGCAGTGTGAATACACCAGTTAAAGCCATCTCCCACATGCATGCTTTATGTAATTAATATGTTATTGTGCACAGACACAACAATGTGAGTCCGTAGTGTAGCAATTAGTGCAATGCTATTATAGCTCAGGACATTGGAGTTCGAAGCTCAATCCCGGGATCATTTGTACATCCTCCCCATGGAATGTGTGGGGTATCTCCAGTTTCCTCCCACGGTCCAAAGAAGTACTGGGTAGGTTAAATGAACATTGTAAGTTATATCATAATTAGGTTATGCTAAAATTTGGACTGTTGGGGATTGCTGGTCTCAAAGATCCAGAAGGGTCTACTCTATGTTGTATCACTAAAATAAATTAAAATCAAGTCTGGTCAGGAGTACTGGCCCTGAAAAGGTGAAGCCTGGAAACAGGTTTAGTACTGGGCTGTGTAGGACTTTCGACCAGCAGGACATTCCTTAGAAAACCATCAGTGAGCATTCAATGCATTCTGAACATCTGCACCTGCCCACCTTCATGTGGATGTACTCAAGATGCTTGGAATAAGATGCCAACTGATCTGACCACTTTCGATACCTTCTATAATTTATTGAGCCTGAGGTTTGAACACACTTTGTGCCAGCCCTTCAGAGATGAGAGATTCATTTGAATGTGGTCATCAACCATCACAAAAAGGTGTGTTAAGCTAGGCTGCAGAAACACAAGATGTTCTACAGATACCGGAAGTCCTGAGTGACACACACAAGATGCTGGAGGAACTCAACAAGTCAGGCAGCATCTATGTAGGGAAACCCTTCATCAGGATAGGTAGCATTTTGTTTGTGTTACAATCTTGGTTCTCAGGAAGTAACACAAAGGAGTCAGGCCACAACAGGAATTACAAATAAAAGATATTTATTAAATTAAAGTGAAGGTAAAGGAGAAAAGGGTGATATGTGGTGTGATGGTGTTGGCTAAATGGGAGAGACAGAGTGGGAGCGGCCTTGTTTTTATGCAGTCCCCTGCAAGTACCAGAAATGGAGGGGCAATTGCAGGTGTCCAGGGAAATGCAACATAGGTTAAAGAGGAAACACAGGGCAGGAAATGTGTAAGACAGGAGATGCGTTTAGCTAGGCTGTTTGTTTTCTTGCCATTTTTTATTTCACCATACGATCAGGCTGGTTTAATTAATCGCAACTTGATGTATTTCTGAATAAATGCATTTTTATTAATGACAACCACCATACCATAAATGAATTCAAACAGACGCTCAAAATACTGGAGGAGCTCAGCAGGCCAGGCAGCATCTATGGAAAAAAGAACGGTCGACGCTTCAGGTGAGACCCTTCGGCAGGATTTCCAGCATCTGCAGATTTTCCTTTGTTTGTGATGAATTTCAACAGTTTTTAAATGCATCTGAGAAAATGAAACATAAGGGCAGTAGCGCTCGGGGCCGCGCAGAAGGCAGGATCCACCAGCCTCATGGGAAAGCCATAGAATCAAAGTGGTGGGGTTGATTGGCAGGTTGAACATAATAACTTTCAGAAGAAAATGGGCTAAATACTGTGTAAAGGGGAAAAAGCATATGAGTAGGAATAACTGGATATTTCTTTCAAAGTCTCAGTACAGAAAAGATAGATTGTACAGCTTCCTTCTGTACAGTAGGAGTCCAGGATTTGATGATTACAGAATGCAATACAACAGATTCAAACCTCTTGTCAAGTCTTTTAGCAGCCTGGAAGTCCCCATCCCTAGTGCTTGAAATGTACCATCACAATTGGTTTATGAAAAGGTAATGCAGATGCTGCTGAAAAATTAATTTCTATGGTTGGAGGAAATCAAAAGAAAATAAAACTTGTCAGCATCAGAGGAATATTGAAATACAGTTTCAATCAGAAAGCCTAGCAGGTATCAAGCGGCCAGGGGAAGAGATGAACCATAGCAAATGAGTATACGTGTCTGCTACAGCGAGTGACAGAGAGGGCAACACAAGATTGTACTCCAAAAACAACGATACCTGAAAAGAAACATGTGCTGCTCTAAATACATTATTCTGACAAAAATTGTCAAGCTGTGGGAAGCTGATTGATAGCTTTTGTGGTTTTTATGCTTTAAAAGCTTCAATTATAGTTTATACAACACTGGACATTATATTACTACTATAACTCAAGTCACATTATCTCTTGTCCTGGGCAGTATTTATCCTTAAGTCAATATCACCAGAACAAATTATCAGGTCATTATCACAATGTAGGAAATTGGAACAGACACTTCTAGCCTGAATTACCTTTGCTTCAGCTGTGATTTTCTGAACATGAGACGATGACAACTCTTGTGCATTCTCCTCTTGGCGAACTTCCATTCATAATTCCTTGGATTTGAAATAAAAGGAAATCTTTCTCCTTTGGGATGGCTTCAACATGCATCTACAACTAATGGACTGACAGGGCAGGTTGGAGGCAGCATGCCATGCCTCGCCTCATATTTATCATCAGGGAAAGGTCTGAGCAAAGAATTCAGCTCAAGTGAGTACCTGATTAAGGTGAGGCTGTGAGTAATGATACAGCAGGGTTCTGTTCCTTTGAATTGTTTGTAGCACCAACATTAAGGCAGACATAAACCAAGATCCATCATAACAAAAGATGCCTGCAGCCCCATAGTAAATCCTTCCTGCTGGTCTCCTGCACTATCACTGTACATAAATTGGATGTTTGTAGGCTGGGAAGGACCTGTAGCATAAAGCTGGTCATTAGGAAAAAGATATCTGCTGAGAACAAGGTAGACACAACCATAGTCTGATTTCCCAGCCACTGTGCCAGGGCCATTGTCTCACTCTGTAAACCTTACATTGACTAATTCCCCAAATGCATCAGAGCTATGGGAACAGTACAGAGGGGAGAAAACAGAAAGAACATGAGTGGACTTCATCCCAAGTTCAGAGTGCATTTACAAATGTGTATAGCCCTCAGGAAATTAAATCAGTTTATCCTGCCACAGTTGTCGGATAGCTCAAGTATGGGACTCCAACATCAACTCCCCAGTATTTTTAATTGTCACAAAATTTATCAATTAAAAAGAATGATGTCGACCTTTAAATTTGAATTCCCCCATCTCGACTCCCACTACACAAAGCTCTTCACTAATTCTTGAAGCCTGCTTTTGTGAGTAGGAAAGGCCATGTCTAATTTTTCTATTCCCTCAGGATAAGTTTTACATTCCCAAAAAAAAATGAGAGGGAACTTCAGTTAGTTACTGAAGGTGGTTGGTCCATCTCAAGCATTTAGCTAATTTTCAGAAACACATTCTTCTTGGAATTCACCCATTATTGAAGCAGAACACAACAGCAGTCAATTCATATGGCAGTGACTTATTGGATTAGTAATCAGTTTATCAAGCCAGTTTATATCCTCAGAATGTAAAACAACAGAGCTGTTCACCCAGAGATCCAATACCTGCCCACCTAAAATCAGTATTTATTTTTCACAGAATAAAAAATAGTTATTCTTAGTTTGGTATTTGAGGCGTTTACATGCTAGCTTGATATCAAGTACAGTATTTACTTTTTATTTCCTAGTATTCATCACAACTCACTGATCACAGACTGGAGCAGGATTTAGCAGCAGATGGAAGAATGAGGCCAACAGCATTCCCTGTTATTGAACTGAATATTTGTTTTACTTGGTTTTATTTATTGAGATATGGTGCGGAATAAGCCCCCCCCCCCCCCCGGCCCTTCGAGCCGCGTCACCCAACGATCCCCTGATTTTAATCCTAGCCTAACCACGGTACAATTTTACAATGACTAATTAACCTACCAACCTGTAAGACTTTGGACTATGGGAGGAAACCGAAGCACCCAGAGGAAATCCTTGCAGTCCTAGGGAGAACATACAAACTCCTTACAGGCAATGACAGGAAATGAACCCAGATCTCTGGTACCGTAAAGCGTTATGCTAACCTCTACACTACCAAGGCACTGCAGTATTGAGTAGCAACTTCCAGTAATCGTGCACGCAGTTACATATGGTATATAAATCAGAAAATAAGTTATTCTGCTACTCCAGAAGCAGTGCAACATGACAAACCAACAAATAATCCCACACTGAAAAACATAGAAAAGTATATAGTTTTGCCTCAAGGATTGGCATGCCCTAATAGCTGCCATTCATACACTCTGGCAGTGGGAAGAGATCTTAATAATCATTGGGTCTCATTCATTCCAAATGCAATCATTGTGGATGTTAAAAAAAAATGAATAACAAGTTTTTTTCCTGTTTTAAATAAACCTTGCTCTCTCTCATTTGAAATTAAGTTAAATATAGTAACTGACAGTTAAATACAACACAAAAGGGTCTACGCCTGAAACCGTTATTGGTCCTTTTGCATTAATACTGTATAAAACTGCTAATCACAAACCCTAACTCATTATCACTATACCATTAAGGGACTTAAACTAAGTACAAGCTGTTAGTTATATTTCTCAAATAATCATATCATATCATATCAAGTAATCATATCATAACAGGAGAGCTCAATTTCACGAATCACAGAATGAACGTGCATTGAAGGAAGTCATTCATCCCATTGAGACTGTACTGGCTCTTTGCAAGAATAATCCAATTCTTCCCATTCTCTGTCCTCTTCCCATGGCCCTGAGGTCTTTTCAGATGCTTACCTGTCTCTTATTTGAACACTACAAACAGCAGCACTTTAGTGAAATAAAACTGCAGACGTCTTGAAAAATGAAGAAGGGTCTCGGCCCGAAACGTTGACTGTTTATTCACTTCCATAGATGCTGCCTGACCTGCTGAATTCCTCCAGTGTATTTTGTGTGTGGCTCTGGATTCCCAGCATCTGCAAGATCTCTTGTGTTTATGTTTTTTTCTGACATTTTGAAAAGGTCACAATCCTTTTGTTTAAGTAGGAAAGACTGATCCAGATTATCACAATTTTTTTTTGCTGTTTGATAGTCATTTCAGAGAGATGCCTGGTTGAATTCCTGCTGGGCTCAGTTTCTGATCATGGCCATTACTGCTTTCCAAGATGTTTCCCTACAGAGAGGAATTGAAAACCAGTCTGGTGTATTCTCAGCAGGTCACCATCACATCCCCTGGCTATCTTCAAAGAGGGTTATTAGCAAAGCATCCGCTTGTTTTTGCAGCAGCAGAGTCAGAATGCTTTGTCAGGAAAAAAAAACAATATGAAAATAAAACCAAACTTGAATACCAAAACAAAAGAGTGATTTCATAATGAAAAATGTTGCCCATTAGTTTTATTCATTGTCAGGAATCCAGTAAGAACTAGTTTGAAATTGTCAAGGTTTCATTATTTCACTATATTTTCAAGCATTTTTCCAACACTACCTGAGTTACAAAAGAAGGCCTTATGGCTAGAAGTAACAGGCAGTCTGAACAGTGATAGGAAAGACCCACGTAGGCCTAAGGCTCACCCTGTGTCGAAGCTGCAGAGATCTATTCATCACCCAGACAGCTTGGCAGCATGGATATTCCATATGTTGTAGTTGAAATGTTTTTTCAAGTATTCCCTTTGAAGAATTGGGACAGCATTTATTGCTATTCCTTGATTGCCTTAAGAAAATGGTGTTGAGCTGACCGACAAAGGAACTGTGGAGTCAATTGAATGACGTTGACAGAGCTTGAGGACGGAATTGGCTGGAAGGCCCAATGCAACAATCATGTTATGTATAGGGAAGTCAAGTTATGGCCTGTTGCTTTGGGAACTGAGGCAAAATAATCCTTTCCACAAATCTACCTGTTCATGATAACCTGTAGGTGCCGTACTTCTGCAGTTTGAGGCTGTTATTTTACTGGCACCAGAAGGAGCAGGACTGCAGCTCATTTGCGCATTGGGAGCTTCAGACAGGAACCTTGTACAGAACTTGAATGTGCAAAAAAAACTAACGCATTGGCATTTCATGTGTGTTATTCTGTGTGCACAAATATGGCAGGTAGCAAACAACTTCCATGGCACATTGAAAAATTAAGTGCGAATCAAAAATCTCGAAAGTGGAAACCACATTGAATTTCAAAGCCAGGTTTAGTTTGAAAGAACCGTTACACCAGGTATGAAAAATCTTCGCTGTAACAGTAATGACGATTATGACCAAGAAGGGTGACGCTATTGCATAAGTAGTGATAATGTTGAGCTTGGGATCTCAAAAACAAAACAAGCATTATGAGCACCAGTTCAGAAAACCTTGTTAAAGGACAATTAAGCAGTTTGACTGCTCCTGCAGCTCAGTCAGGCTCACATGAGTAAACTTCTCTTCGGTGAGGAAGGTTGATGCAGGGTGAGAATTAATGCTGCAGTATTTCTTATTCCTACTGAGTTATGACTGATACAATAAAACCTCTCAACAAAACCCACCTCAGTAATATTAGGCAAACAATTACAATAAGAAATATAGAATGCTGATTTGAAACTATTAGATCATGGATCTGCAAAAAAAAACAACTGAATCAGCCTCCAGGGTAATCACACTTCATGGTTCAGACAATATTGTAAATTCAATGGTGTAAATACGAAGGAAAAGCTACAAAACTTGTAAAGCATACAGACAATCCATGTGATGTTGCATTCCTGTTAAATTTGAAAGCCAAGTCCTTCAAGGTTTCTGCCAGCATGCTGGAGTACTCACAAAGGCCTCTTGTTATAGCTATTCTGGGCAAACTGCAAACTAAACCAATTCACCCACGACAACGAAAGAAAGGGGTCATTGCTAAACCATTGGGCAAGAAATGGAGCCGGATTAACTAACCAAAGGAAGGCAACCCAAGGTGATATCAACCCATATTCTTCTCATATACAATCTTTCTTTCTTCTTCTAACTCAGCTTTGTGCATCTTTTTCTGAATCACACTGCTGAATTAAAAGGAGCAAAGTGCAATATGAATAGACTCCATATGCTAAATTGACTTCAGGCCTGGTCATCACCTGAAAAATGCCAGCATGCTTGAAAACAAACGGGAACCTCGTGGAGTGAGAAACAGCCAGGGGGTCACTTCTGGGTGAAACCATACAATTTAAATGCCGACAGCCCAAGGGAGATTCTATCCTTATCACTTTAATTTCAAATATCTGATCATATGAGTCTATAACAATAAACATAGTTAATTTAAAACTAACCTTTGGCAAAAGAGAACTACTGCCAAGATGTGACAGCAAAACAAAATTAGAATCAGATTTGTTATCACTGACTTATATGATGAATAATTTGTTGTTTTGGGACAGCAATGATGTACAAAGATGTAAAATTACTATAAATTACAAAAATAAGTGACTAATGCAAAGAAAGGAATTACGAGGTAATGTTCAGATGATCATTGACTATTCAGAAATCTGATGATGGAGTGGAAGAAGTGGCTCCTAAATCATTTTGTATAGATTGCCAGGCTCCTGTATCTCCTCCCGTATGGTAATAATGAGAAGTAACCATGCCCTGGATATTGAGCACCCCTCATGATGGATGCCACCATCTTGAAACACTGAGATATCCTCGGTGGGGAGAGTCATGCATGTGATTGAGCTGGTTGACTCCTTGACTCTCTGCAGCCTCTTGAGATCCTATGCACTTGTGCCTCCATACTAGGCTATGATGCAACCAGGCCAAATGCTCTTCATCCCTAATCTATAGAAATGTCAAGTCTTTTATGACATACCAAATCTCATCAAAATCCTAATGAAGCAGACCTGCTGGAGTACCTTCTTCATGATTGCACCTATGTGGTGGACCCAGGATAGATCCTCTGAGATGTTGATACCCAGGAAATTGAAACTGCTCACACATTTCACCATTGACCCCTTCAATGAGGACTGGCATGTGTTTACCTGACCTCTCTCCTTCCTGAAATCCACAATCATTCCTTGTTCTTGCTGACACTGAGTGCAATATGGTTGTTGAGACCCCA
The DNA here is from genome assembly GCF_030144855.1 of Hypanus sabinus. Classification (NCBI taxonomy): domain Eukaryota; kingdom Metazoa; phylum Chordata; class Chondrichthyes; order Myliobatiformes; family Dasyatidae; genus Hypanus; species Hypanus sabinus. The sequence continues at coordinate 48,511,509 of NC_082715.1, forward strand.
CTCAACCGGTTTATCTATTTCACTCCTGTACATCTTCTCATCACTACCTGAGAGTTTACCAACAGTGGTGTCATCTGCAAATTTTTAGAAGGTACTTCAGTTGTGTTTAGCCACACATCCTTGAGTGTAGAGAGTGTGTGCACTCATCATATGGTTTGGATGAGGCAGGAATGGGGCATTTTTGATTATGTCATCACGGGATGGTCTGAGTTGTTTATTTTCAGTAATATTTGAGTAAACTTGTAAATCTATTACTTGATTAAGTATTCTTTGTTGTTTGTATAATTCACTATGGTTAAATGTAAAAATACACAAATTGAATACTATACATCATGTGACACCCTAGAAAAGGTTTCTCTGCTAATTTAATGATCTTTCTGTAGAGCACTGCTAATGTAATGTTCTTTCTGTAGCAGCAGTGTTTGGGTTATGGCTAGAGGTAACGGGGGCTTTGGAATGTGTGCTGTCCAATGAAGGGAGTGTTTTTTCCTGTTGTGTGCCTGATACTGAGGTGATTTGAGTCTTTTGTTCGGTGGAAGATGGGGAGAGAAGATACCTGAAAAGAGAGATCGTAGACACCAGAAAGGAGTGGACTTGGACTGGGGCCAGGAGTCGACAAAGCTCAGGGAAATCAATGGAGAACCAGAGGAAGTGAAGTGTGAACTGCGATATGCACGTTAGACTGTTTCATTAAAATGGGGCCTTTTCTTTTTGTTTTATTTTATTAACCCTTTAGTCAAATTAAGGATCATAAAGCTAAATTGTTTAATTGTATATGGTGTACTGTCTGTTATTTTGTGGTACTGATTTGTAACAGGATAACACATCACTGAGCATCCACACAAACAGAATGTTTTGTACTTCAATCTTATATGTTTGGTGGGGCCAGAGAATGTCGTCCCTAGACATACGCAGCTGATAGAACCAAAGGGTTACACGTCATGACACTACAATATAATATCTGAGCACTTTGTTTAATGTAAAGTAAGAGTTAGACTCACATTCCCAGCTCTCTTGTTTTCCTTGAATTACACACAGGAGTTCAGCCCTTGGAATGTTAAATGCCCCCTCAGAATCCATTAGATACCACCCAAATCACAGAATTTAATAGGCAAAATATAGGTGCTGCTGTTGATCATGAAGTGTGTTGTCAAGATAGAGTATCTTACAAACACCATTGGACTCTGGCATGGTCCCAGATGACTGGAAATTTGTAAATGTCACTCCACTCTGTAACAAAGGAGGACAGCAGAAAGGAAATTATAGACCAGATAGCCTGACCTCAGTGGTTGGGAAGATTTTTGAGTCATTTATTAAGGATGAGGTGATGGAGTACTTGGTGACACAGAACAAGATAGTACAAAGTCAGTAAGGTTTCCTTCAGGGAAAATCCTGCCTGACAAACCTGTTGGAGTTCTTTGAGGAGATTACAAATAGGATAGATAAAGGGGATGCAGTGGATGTTGTATATTTGGACTTTCAGAAGGCCTTTGACAAGGTGCCACACATGAGGCTGCTTAACAGGTTAAGAGCCCATGATATTGCAAGAAGGTTACTAACATGGTTAGAGTAATGGCTGATCGGTAGGAGGCAGAGAGTGGGAATAAAAGGATCCTTTTCTGGTTGGTCGCAAGGGAATAGTGGTGTTCCACAAGGGTCGGGGTTGGGACCGCTTCTTTTTATGCTGTATATAAATGATTTAGATGATGGAATAGATGGCTTTATTGCTAAGTTTGCAGATGATACAAAGATTGGTGGAGGGGATGGTAGTGTTGAGCAAACAGGCAGGATGCAGAAGGACTTAGACAGATTAGGAGAATGGGCAAGAAAGTGGAAAATGAAATACAAGTTTCGAAAATGCATGGTCAAGCACCTGGTAGTAGAAATAAATGTGCGGGCTATTTGTAAACAGGGAGAAAAATCCAAAAATCTGAGATATAGAGGGACTTCGGAGTCCTTGTGCAGAACACACTAAAGGTTAACTTGCAGGCTGAGTCGGTGGTGAGGAAGGCAAATGGCATGTTAGCATTCATTTCAAAAGGTCTAGAATACAAGAGCAAGGATGTGATTCTGAAGCTTTAGAAGAAGCATAGAAAATATGTGCAGGAGTAGACCATTCGGCCCTTCGAGCATGCACCACCATTCAGTATGATCATGGCTGATCATCCAACTCAGAACCCTGTACCTGCTTTCTCTCCATACCCCCGATCCCTTTAGCCACAAGGGCCATATCTAATTCCCTCTTAAATATAGCCAATGAACTGGCCTCAACTGTTTCCTGCGGCAGAGAATTCCACAGATTCACCACTCTGTGTGAAGAAGTTTTTTCTAATCTCGGTCCTACAAGGCTTCCTCTTCATCCTTAAACTGTGACTCCTTGTTCTAGACTCCCCCAACATCAGAAACAATCTTCCTGCTTCTAGCCTGTCCAATCCCTTTAGAATTTTATACGTTTCAATAAGATCCCCCCTTCAATCTCCTAAATTCCAGCGAGTATAAGTCTAGTCGATCCAGTCTTTCTTCATATGAAAGTCCTGCCAACCCAAGAATCAATCTGGTGAATCTTCTTTGTACTCCCTCTATGGCAAGAATATCTTTCCTCAGATTAGGGGACCAAAACTACACACAATATTCCAGCTGTGGTCTCACCAAGGCCTTGTACAACTGCAGTAGAACTTCCCTGCTCCTGTACTCAAATCCTTTTGCTATGAATGCCAACGTACCATTTGCCTTTTTCACCGCCTGCTGTACCCGCATGCCCACCTTCAATGACTGGTGTACAATGACACCCAGGTCTCGTTGCACCTCCCCTTTTCCTAATCGGCCACCATTCAGATAATAATCTGTTTTCCTGTTCTTGCAACCAAAGTGGATAACCTCACATTTATCCACATTAAATTGCATCCGCCATGAATTTGCCCACTCACCTAAACTATCTAAGTCACCCTGCATCCTCTTAGCATCCTCCTCACAGCTAACACCGCCGCCCAGCTTTGTGTCATCCGCAAACTTGGAGATGCTGCATTTAATTCCCTCGTCTAAATCATTAATATATATTGGAAACAATTGAGGTCCCAGCACTGAGCCTTGCGGTACCCCACTAGTCACTGCCTGCCAATCTGAAAAGGTCCCGGTTGTTCCCTCTCTTTGCTTCCTGTTTGCCAACCAATTCTATATCCACGTCAATAGCAAACCCCCAATACCGTGTGCTTTAAGTTTGCACACTAATCTCCTGTGTGGGACCTTGTCAAAAGCCTTTTGAAAATCCAAATATACCACATCCATTGGCTCTCCCCTATTCACTCTACTAGTTACATCTTCAAAAAATTCTATAAGATTCGTCAGACATGATTTTCCTTTCACAAATCCATGCTGACTTTGTCCGATGATTTCACCTCTTTCCAAATGTGCTGTTACCACATATTTGATAACCGACTCTAGCATTTTTCCCACCACCGATGTCAGACTAACCGATCTATAATTCCCTGGTTTCTCTCTCCCTCCTTTTTTAAGAAGTGGGGTTACATTAGCCACCCTCCAATCCTCAGGAACTAATCCAGAAGCTAAGAAATTTTGAAAAATTATCACTAATGCATCCACTATTTTTTGGGCTACTTCCTTAAGCACTCTGGGATGCAGACCATCTGGCCCTAGGGATTTATCTACCTTTAATCCCTTCAATTTACCTAACACCACTTCCCTACTAATATGTATTTCCCTACTAACATGCATTTCCCTTAGTTCCTCCATCTCACTAGACCCTCAGTCACTTACTATTTTCGGAAGATTATTTATGTCCTCCTTAGTGAAGACAGAACCAAAGTAGTTATTCAACTGGTCTGCCATGTCCTTGTTCCCCATGATCAATTCACCTGTTTTTGACTGTAAGGGACCTACATTTGTCTTAACAAATCTTTTTCTTTTCACATATCTATAAAAGCTTTTACAGTCAGTTTTTATGTTCCCTGCCAGCTTTCTCTCATGATCTTTTTTCCCTTTCCTAATTAAGCCCTTTGTCCTCCTCTGCTGGACTGTGAATTTCTCCCAGTTCTCAGGTGTGCCACTTTTTCTGGCTAATTTGTATGTTTCTTCCTTGGACTTAATACTATCCCTAATTTCCCTTGTCAGCCACGGGTGCACTACCTTCCCTGGTTTATTCTTTTGCCAAACTGGGATGAACACTTGTTGTAGTTCATCCATGCGATCTTTAAGTGCTTGCCATTGTATATCCATCGTCAACTCTTTAAGTATCATTTGCCAGTCTATCTTAGCTAATTCATGTCTCATACCTTCAAAGTTACCCTTCTTTAAGTTCAGAACCTTTGTTTCTGAATTAACTATGTCACTCTCCATCTTAATGAAGAATTCCACCATATTATGGTCACTCTTACCCAAGGGGCCTCACACAACAAGATTGCTAACTAACCCTTCCTCATTGCTCAATACCCAATCTAGAATGGCCTGCTCTCTAGTTGGTTCCTCAACATGTTGGTTCAGAAAACCATCCTGTATACATTCCAAGAAATCCTCTTCCTCAGCACCCTTACCAATTTTGTTCACCCAATCTATATGTAGATTGAAGTCACCCATTATAACTACTGTTATAATAAGGCATTGATGAAGCCTCACCTTGAGTATTGTGAACAGGTTTGGGCCCTCATCTTAGAAAAGATGTGCTGGCATTGGAGAGGATCCAGAGGAGGTTCACAAGGATGATTCCAGGAATGAAAGGGTTATCATACAAGGAACGTTTGATGGCTCTGGGTCTGTACTCGCCAGATATCAGAAGGATGGGGGGGGATTTCATTGAAACCTTTCGAATGTTGAAAAGCCTAGACAGAGTAGATGTGGAAAGGATGTTTCCAATGGTGGGAGAGTCTAGGACAAGAGGGCACAGCCTCAGGATAGATGGGCGCCCTTTCAAAACAGAGATGCAGAGAAATTTCTTCAGCCAAAGGGTGGTGAATTTGTGGAATTTGTTGCCACATGCAGCTGTCGAGGACAGATCATTGGGAATATTTAAGGCAGAGATTGATAGGTTTTTGATTGGACATGGCATCAAGGGTTACGGGGAGAAGGCCGGGAACTGGGGTTGAGGAGGAGAAGTAAAAAAGGATCAGCCATGATTGAATGGCAGAGTAGACTCAATGGGCCAGATGGCCTAATTCTGCTCCTATGTTTTATGGTCTTATGGTCTAAAATTATTCCTGCCTCATTTCTTTCCAGGTGGTTCATGTTCCTGACCTTGTTCTAAAGAATGAACAACTCATGCCAAAGTTGGGCATACTGTAAGGGTAATATCCCGGAATATTTAATGGAGCCAGAGTGGAGTGGATCTGGTCTATGGTGCTGAATGGGGCTTTTAATCTTTGTTTACTTTAGATGTGCTACCAAACCTAGACTTGTTTTCATGAAATCAATAGTTAATAAATAACTGCTGTACAGATCTTGATTTGAAGTGAATTTTATTGATATGTTAATACAACTATTCCCTGCATTGAAATGAAAGGGAACAGTTCATATGTCTGCGTTTCTCAAAGCACATCATGGCAATCCTTACGTAATTCCAATGATAATCCTTTCAAAAGACACTGATGTATAGCTTGATTTGTTCTAATATTCCTATTTAAAACCTCACCAATGTCGAGACCAGCCTTATGCTACAAAAGCAATATCATGTCAAAGATCATTTTCTTTACAATTGTAAGCTCAGTGCGAAGCCAAGGTTTCAACTGCACTGACGATATGTACAAATTTAAAAGTTTCTTAGCACTGTTTGGTTCAGTTGCCAGCACTCTCAATTTAAGAGGCTGTAATTTCAGGCTTAATTCAGGATTAAAGTACATAATCTTGACTGATAATCAATGATGCACTGAGAGATCAAGGGATATTGGGATTTCTATTTCCAGCAAAGTAGCACTACCAGTAAATTATTAATCATGAATTTAGTAAAAGTTAGGTTGGGCATGAGAGGCCAGATGTCCACCTCCTGCCAAATGGAACTTGTCTAACCCAGCAGCACCTCCCTTGCAGCATTCAATGTTCAGGTAGATCAGAAAGATCAGGTTGGTGCTGGATTCCAAGAGGTGGGATTTCTAGAATGCCTATGAAATGGCTTTTTACAGCAACTCATGGTCAACCCCATGAGGGGATCAACTATTCTGGACTGGGTCTTGTGCAATGAACCAGAACTGATTAGAGAGCTGAAGGTAAAAGAACCCTTAGGGGAATGTGAATTCACCCTGAAATTTGAGAAGGAAGAGCTGAAGTCAGATATATCAGTATTACAATGGAGTAAAGGGAATTACAGAGGCATGAGAGAAGAGTTGGCCAGAATTGATTGAAAACCAACACTGGCAGGATTGATAGCAGAGCAGCAATGGCTGGAATTTCTGGAAGCAACTAGAAAGACACAGGATATATACATCACAAAGCAGAAGAAATATTCTAAAGGAAAGAAGACACAACCATGAGTAACAAGGGAAGCCAAAGAGAGGCCATATAATAGAACAAAAATTAGTGGGAAGTTAGAGGATTGGGAAGCTTTTAAATACCAGCAGAAGGCAACTAAGAAAGTCATTAAAAAGGTAAAGATGGAATATGAAAGTAAGCTAGCCAATAATATTAAAGAGGATGCCGAAAGTTTCTTCAGATATGTAAAGTGTAAAGGAGAGGCAAAACTGGATATTGAACCACTGGAAAACAATGCTGGAGAGGTAGCAATAGGGGACAAGGAAATGGTGGCTAAACCAAATAAGTATTTTGCATCAGCCTTCGCTGTGGAAGACATCAGCAGTTTAGTGGAAGTTCCAGATATCAAGGGTCATGAACTGTATTAAGTTACCATTACTAGAGAAGGTTAGAACCTAGAACATAAAATATAGAAAACCTATAGCACAATACAGGCCCTTCGGCTCACAAAGCTGTGCCAAACATGTCCTTATCTTAGAAATGACATAGAGTTACCCATAGTCCTCTATTTTCCTAAGCTCCATGTACCTATCCAGGAGTCTCTTAAAAGACCTTATCGTATCCACTTCCACCACCACTGCCAACAGCCCATTCCACGCACTCACCACTCTCTGAGTAAAAAACTTGACATCTCCTCTGTACCTACTTCCAAGCACCTTAAAACTATGCTCTCTGTGCTAGCTATTTCAGCCCTGGGAAAAAGCCTCTGACTATCCACACGATCAATACCTCTCATCATCTTGTACACCTCTATCAGATCGCCTCTCATCCTCTGTTGTTCCAAGGAGAAAAGGCCAAGCTCACTCAACCTATTCTCATAAGGCATTCTCCCCAATCCAGGCAACATCCTTGTAAATCTCCTCTGCACCCTTTCTTTGGTTTCCACATCCTTCTTGTAGTGAGGTGACCAGAACTGAGCACAGTACCACAAGTGGGGTCTGACCAGGGTCCTATATAGCTGCAACATTACTTCTCGGCTTTTAAACTCAATCCCACGATTGATGAAGGCCAATGCACCATATGACTTCTCAACCACAGAGTCAACCTCTGCAGCAGCTTTGAATGTCCTATGAACTCAGACCCCAAAATCTCTCTGATCCTCCACACTGCCAAGAGTCTTACAATTAATATTATATTCTGCCATCATATTTAACCTACCAAAATGAACCACCCCACACTTATCTGGGTTGAACTCCATCTGCCATTTCTCAGCCCAATTTTGCATCCCATCAATGTCCTTGGGAAACTGAAAGATCTGAAGGTAGATTAGTCAGATTGACTAGATGGTGTACACCCCAGGGTTCTGAAAGTGGTGGCTAGAGAAATTCAAGAATCACTAGATTCTGGAATGGTTACAGAAAACAGGAAAATTGCTGTCACTCCACTAATCAAGAAGGGAGAGAGGCAGAATAAAGGAAATTATAGGCCAGTTAATCCGACCTCAGTGGTTGGGAAAATGTTGGAGTCGATTTTTAAGGATATGGTTTCGGGTACTTGGAGGCACATGATAAAATAGGCCATAGTCAGCATGGTTTCCTCAAGAGTAAATCTTGCTTGACAAATCTGTTGGAATTCTTTAAAGAAATTACAAGCAGTACAGAAAAAGGAGAATCGGTTGATGTTATACTTGGATTTTCAGAAGGCCTTTGCCAAGGTAACACACAGGAGGTTGTTTAACAAGCTACAAACCCATGGTATTACAGGAAAGGTTGTTGCATGGAAAAAGCAGTGGCTGATTGGTAAGAAGTAAAGAGGGGGATTAAAGGGAGCTTTTTCTGGCTGGCTGCAGGTGGCTAGTGATGTTCCACAGGAGTCTGTGTTGGGACCAATTGTTTTTACATTACATGATTTGGATGATGGAATTGATGGCTTTGTTGCAAAGCTTATAATTGATAATAAGATAATAAAATAGGTGAAATAATTAAAGGGTTGGCTATTTTCTAAATAGAGTGAAACTACAAAAATCTGAGGCACAAATGAATTTGGGGTCCTTGTGAAGGTCAGTTTGCAGTTTGACTCTGTGGTGAGGAAAGCAAGTGTGATGTTAGCATTCATTTCAAGAGGGTTAGAATATAAATGCAAGGATGTAATGTTGAAACTTTATAAAGCACTGGTGAGGCCTTACTGGAGTATTCTGAGTAGTTTTGGGCCCCTTATCTTAGAAAGGATGTGCTGAAATGAGAGGGTTCAAAGGAAGTTCACCAAATGACACCAGGATTGAATGTTTTGTTATATGAAGAGGGTTTGATGGCTCTGGGCCTATATTCACTGGAATTCAGAAGAATGCAGGGTGACCTAATTGAAACTCATTGAATGGTGAAAAGTCTTGATAGAGTGGATGTGGAGAGGATGTTTCCTCTGGCAGGAAGGTCTAAGACCGGAGGACACAGCCTCAGAATCGAGGGGCAGAGGAGATGGGGAGGAATTTCTTTACAGAGAGTAGTGACTTTGAAGTTCTGCTCCTATATCTTATGGTCTTATAGTAATTATTAGTTAAAATTAGCTACACAGTCCTTCTACATTGACCGCTATTACTTTCATTAAGCCAAGGGTATGCTAAAAGTGTTAACTTGCTCTCATTTCATAATGCTTAAGGACTGTCCTGGAGTTAGTGTTGGGTCTGGGAACACAATAGGGTAGGGATCAGCTTCAACACATCTCTACTTTCTCACACCGGTGTGAAAATGGGGATGCATGAAAAGTGCTTATTTATGTTCCTGAACTAGTGAGCAATGTCCTTTACCTGTAAAGACTGATAGATCTTGTGTTTCAATACCAGAGGAATTACTTGAAATAGCAACAAATGTTATAGAATGCATATATCTCAACCATGACTTGTGCCTGAAGCAATAATTGTAGGCAAAGTATGACATCATTCTGCTCTTAGTCAGACCAGACACTAGGTTGTCAGCTTGGAGTTCACTGCTCCTGCCAATGTCTTTCCAATCTCACATCATCAAGCAGCCCAGGGGACCCTCCAGTGAAGGTGTTTGGAGTCATCAAATATTTTCAGGTTAGTCTGCATATGATGTCTTTTGGGTGTTGATACAACTCAGCAAGTGCTTGGTACTTAACACATTTATTTCAAGGTGGAAAAGCCTGTTGAGAGTGGTGTGGCATTTCTGAAGTAATGCTTGCTGAACTGAAGCTTTCTTTAAAAACAAGTTGTTCCCAGACATTAGTGTTAGTCAGCATTCCCCTTGGAGTACACAGCATGTCAGGGAAAATATACAGAAAACTAATGAAGCAGTTTTGAGTTCTGGTTGAGGAAGAGGGAAGGTCTGTTTCTGCCAGGAGCGTTCAAAAGGAAACCCCCCTGCTGCAATTGCACTATCAGGGCTTTAGTTACTCCACCATCCACTGCGGCCACAGCTATAGGGCAAGGAATGCATTACTACTGACCGCTAGGAAGACCATGACAATCAAGTCATTCACCGAGCTCCATCTATGTTGACATCTGCAGTTTGCTGTGACCTGCAAAAAGGGGTTAATGATGCTAATAATTGAAAGAGAGCATTTAAATTTCTATTTTTCCAAATACCAGCAGACATACCTATGGAGTAGGGGGTTACATATACAGTACGCAAAATAAAAGGATTTCACTCCTTCGACGTTCAAACATGAAACTAATGCACAAAATCATTCAAGTTAATGCCCTGATTTACTCTTCCTTTGACATGCCTTAGGTCTAAGCAATCAGCTGTACAATCTTCATCTGAGCTACCACAGCAAATCAAGGTGACTAGACTATATAGTGGCAGTATTATGTTACCCATGCACAACCCATACACGAGGGCCAATTAGACTTTGAGTGCTAAGAGAAGAGGGTGAAATACAGTAAATAAGACCTGCAACTGGAAAGACCCCAATAAATGGATTCATAATCATCACTAAATGAATCATGGAATCCCAAAGTTCTACTGCACATAGACAGGCCCCTCAGCCATCTGGTCTGTGATATCCCACCTCCCTGCACCTGGATCACGTACATTCCTTATCCACGTACCTGTCCAAACTTCTCTTCAATGTTACCATTGAACCCATATTCCAATCACTTCCAATGGCAGCTTGTTCCACACTTGCACCATCCTCTGAATGAAACACAATAGTTCTGGAAAGCATTGACAGTCTTCCTGTGTTCATTACATCCCTAATCCTGGTGTCATCCACAAATTTACTGATTCAATTTACCACATTCTCATCTATGTGGTGGTGTGCCAGGGCAATGGCATCAACACGGGTGATGCCAACAGACTCGATAAACCAATTAGAAAGGCTGGCTCTGTTTTTGGAGTCAAACTGGACACACTGGAGTCTGTGGTAGAACAAAGGCTCCTATGGAGAATCCTGGCAATTCTGGACAATGTTTCTCACCCTCTGCATGCCACCTTGGCTGAACAGAGGAGCACTTTTAGTAATAGACTAAGACAACTGCGCTGCTCCAAAGAGCGCTGTGTGAGGTCATTCTTACCCTCTGCCGTCAGGCTCTATAATGAGTCAAATTATAACTGTGGAGGTGATGACCTCCTCCTGTTGGACTGTTATTAACCTGTTTATCAGAGCTCTGTTTACCACACCCTGCTATCGCGGACACCGTGTGCAATACTACCACCACTTCTTATCTGGACGGTGTGAATGTGCATCCATTACTGTATCGTATTACAGTAATTCTTGCACTATCATTTTATCAGCATGGACTTGTAAATCTTGTACATCTTATTTTTAAGGTAATGTATTTTTTTATTCTTTCTTATATCTGCCTCTTCTAATATTTGTATATCTGTGCATTTCTAATGCCACTGTGACACTAATTTCCTTTGGGATCAATAAAGTATCTATCTAAATATATATCTAATATAGATGATAAACGACAATAGATCCAGCACCAGTTTCTGCGGCGCACTAGTCACAGGCCTCCATTCAAAGAGACAACCATCTACAATGACATGGTTGTAGGCCAACACTGAATCTAATTGACTTCTTCATCCTGAATGCTAAGCAACTTAACCTTCTAGACCAGCCTTCCATGTGTGATTTTGTCAAATGCCTTGGTAAGACCCATGGCTTCCCTTCACTAGCCTTCTTTGTACTTCCTTAAAAAGTTCTGTAAGATCTTTCGCGTGACCTGCCACACACAAAACCATGTTGACCATCCCTAAGCAGTCCCTGCCCATCCATATACTTGTATCTCCTGTCTCTTATCATGCATTGCAGTTATTTACGCATGACAGATGTCTAGCTCATTTGCCTATAATTTCCCACTTTTTCTTAGAGCCTTTCTCAAACAATGGAACAACATTCCCATGCACTAGGATGTCACCTGTCGCTAAGGACATTTTAATTATCTCTGCCAGGGCCCATGCAATTTACTCCACAATATTGCCACCACTGAGTAGCTGAGAACACAAGGATGTATTATTCCTGCCACCAGCCTGGTCAATAAACTCATGTCCCATAAACTCAATCCCATTGCAATCAATGGAGCTCAGAAGAGGGAGGCGAGTACATCTGACAGTAGATATTTCTATGCATTTAATGCTGTGAATTTAATTTCAATTTATCATCCACAATGTTTAGTAAATGCAAAGTAGTGCTATCGGTTCAGTGTAAAATAGGAAAAGTTTTGTCCTTCTTGGAAAAAAGATCACTGGTCATGAATGACATGCATGAAATGCAGCAGTTTTCCTAGTTACATTCCATTTTGAAGGAACTTACATTCTTCAAAGATTCAAAGTTCATTTATTATCAAAGAATGAATAAGTTATACAACCTTGAGATTTGTCTGCTTACAGGCAGCCACAAAGCAAGAAACCTGAAAGGACCCAATTAAGACCAATATCCAATGTGCAGAGAAAGAGAGAAAAAAAAACACAAATCATGCGAACAATAGAAGTGAGCAATAGCATTCAAAACCAAATGTTGGCCTTAGATCCAAATACACGGATTAGGCCCAAGGCTGGGTCTCAATTCATCAGATTCGTGGGGCAAATCTCTGTGAAGCTCGCAGAGGTGAAGCACACAGGCCGGGGCAGTCTCACAGCCTTAGCGTCACAGAGAGGTGAGCGAACATCACAGGAGAGCAAGTGAAATCAACCCAACTCTCACCTCAGGACCCGACAGCCTATCTGGACCAACGTTTAAATTGTCTAAACAGCATTAGGACCCGGACTCTGTTGCAGTGAAGGCCATGACACACAACCTGAAGCCATTCTTGACCTCTTCAAATCGGTTTGGCTCTTAGAGTAATCAAACCTTATACCTGGGTTAGTTGGACAAGCATTGAAACTCCTCTGCTTCAACTCCTCCTCTCCGAATTACTCACTCCAACTCCATTGCCATCGATTTTGCAACTCACCAGCAAAGCTCATCCCTTGAATTTGCTTCGTCTTCACTCGCTTCTGCATTGTTTACAGAGATAGTTCACCACAATTTACTAAAGATACTATTAATAATATTTTGGAAAAATTTCTTGCCTTTCAAAGCTGTCACTCATCTTCAGTATTGACAGCTTAAACCAGAAGCCAACAGATTGAATAAAAGACCATAAGACAAAGGAGCAGAAGTCGGCCATTCGGCCCATCGAGTCTGCTCCGCCATTTCATCATGTGCTGATCCAACCTCCCCTTTAGTCTCATTTCCCCGCCTTCTCATCATAACCTTTGATGCTGTTACTACACAGATACCTATCAATCTCTGCCTTAAATACACCCAGTGACTTGGCCTCCACTGCCACCTGTGGCAACAAATTCCATAGATTCACCACCCTGTGGCTAAAAAAATCTTTCAATACTTGTCAAAAGCCTAATTTGGATTAAAGCTCAGGATATTAGGAATATTGGGACCTGTGGTTACAGACTTTATCTTGTTATACAGCATATTTGTGAACTGATTTGGATAGACTCAATGGTAGATCTCCAAATAACTTTGGAAGAATATTTTTTTCTCAAATTTTAGCAACATTTCATACCAAATTACCTGAAATTTTAGATTCACCAAACACAAGGCCATAAGACGCAGAAGTAGAATTAGGCTAGTTGGCCTATAGCGTCTGCTCCACCATTTCCCCATAGCTGATCCATTTCTCCTCTCAGCCTCAATCTCCTGCCTTCTCCATGTATCGCTTTCTACCCTGACCAATTAAGAATCTATTAACCTCTGCCTTAAATATACATAAAAACTTGGTCTCCACAGCTTCACCACTCTCCGGCTAAGGAAATTCCTCCTTATCTCCGATCTAAAAGGACACCCTTCTATTCTGAGGCCATCCTCTGGTCTTAGACTCTCCCACCAGAGGAAACACACATCCAGTCTATCTCTGGACATCCAGTCTATCAAGGCCCAGTCCTGAATTCTTCTGAATTCTAATGAATACAGGCCCAGAGCCTTCAAATGCTCTTCATTTGACAAGCTGTTCAAACCTGGAATCACTTTCGGGAACTTCCTTTGAACCCTCTCCACCTTCTGCACATACTTTCAAAGGTAAGGGCCCATACCTGCTCACAATATGCCAAGTGAGGCCTCTCCAGTGCTTTATAAGTTCTCAACATTACATCCTTGCTTTTATAAACACTCAGAAGTACCTACGGTGTATTTTTGATATAAATAGCTTGTTGAAGCACAAAGCTGGGTTGACCATAGGAATATCTTCTAAAACAAAATCCAGTGAGGCCTGCCTTTTTCTTTTGACATCTCTAAATCCACTATCAACCAGAACAGAAATAAATATATGCCCTTCTTTTAAAAGATAAAAATGTCACAGAAGAGGAATCACCAGTCAATGGTTTTGTTCAGGTTTACAAGAATGTAACTAGTTGTCTCTTCTTTCCTTATGAAGGAAACAAAGAAACAAAAATTCACAACACATGCCAGGGATAATAAACCTGATTCTGATTCTGAAGACTGACTCATACATTTGGTCATAAATTTCCTCTATAAGATGGTGAATGCTGTCTACAATTCACTTGCCCATTTAATCATAGTCATATTGCACATATGTTCTCTTCAAGCAACTCCATTTTTATGGGAACCAGTGCTGAGATCTCTGTACCTTCATGAATGACTCACTTTCACCATGTAACATCACAAAACAGCTTAGCACAACGAAAATGGAAAAGCTATCTTCCTGACAAAATAAGTTCTGTAAAAATTTGCACCAGAGATGGCTGCACCTCCAGCTGAACTGTTCTGCATAAGTATCAGAATGAGAAAATGCTATAGTACAATCTGTCCAGAAAATATTCAGGACAAATCAATTCAGGCTAATTAACACCTGGAGTTTATGTTCAATCATCCTCTCAGCAACAGTAGGTGTCATCATCAGCACTATCTGATTGCATTTGCTCACCAATAACCTGTTAATAGATGTTTAATTCAGTTCCTGCCAGACCACCTGGCTCCAGAAGTCATTATGCCTTTATTTCAAATGTGAACAAAAGATCCAAAACACAGAACCAAGATTAAATTGACTGCCCTTGACATCAAGGCACCACTTGATCAAGTGCAACATTGAAAAGCACGTTTGAAATCGAACCCAGTTGGAATCAAGGAAAACTCTCCACTTGGATGGAGTCATAAATAGTGCAAAGGAAATAGGATGTGGGTGTTGGAGGTCAAATATTTCAGTCCCAGAACTTCACTGCTGGATTTATACATGACCATATGTTAGGATGTTTGTTCTTTCATCAAGAGAACCCCCTGCAATGTTCAAATTCTTAGAGAATGAAACACGTGCTGTACAGCATACAGCTTGGAACTGTGAAGTGACACAAATATCAACCTAGAGTTCTACTTCAGCCTGAATTTAGTAGAGGACACCATCTTGGTGAGGGAACTGAAATAATCTATCCAATGTCCTTTAACGGTGATTAATTTTTTATCTCATGCCTCAATTGACAATAAACAAATTATTTGTTGAAGTTTTAAGCTCCCCATTCATAGATTGTGGAATCCTGATTCACTTTTATCTCCAGTTCTCTGTCAGCATGTTATTGAAGAAGTTCAAATAAAAAACACCTTAAAAACTAAATCCTGAGTAATTCTGCATTCAATGGAGATAGGGTCACATAAAAGCTCTTCCGTTATGGAAGAAATACAGAAGAAGACAGAAAGCCAGGCTGTGGAGTCCTGTGTAGGAAAGAGGATTATCAGCCCCAAGAGGACTCCTTTAACTTAGGATACTCAATGCCCTTTTCTACTTGACCTCTTCTATCACAACCCCTGGTGTAGAGCCATAGAATCATAAGACACATAGAGCACTACAGCACCAAATCAGTCTATTTGGCCCATCTAGTCCATGCCAAACTGATCTTCCTATCAATCCATCCCTGGACCACAGGCTTCCATACCACACCCATCCATGTACTTATCCAAACTTCTCTTAAATGTTGCAATTGAACCTGCATCCATCACTACCACTGGCAGCTCACTCCACACTCACAACATTCCCTCGGTGCAGAAGTTCCCTCTCAGTTTCCCCTTATATATTTCATATCCCTTAATCTTTAGTTCTAGTCTTGCCCGACATCGGTGGAAAAAGACTGCCTGTATATACCCTATTTATACCCCTCATAATCTTGCATACCACTATTAAAACTCCCCTCAATCTCCTACACTCCAGGGAATAAAGTCCTAACCTATTCAACTTTTTTCTTTAACTCAAGTTCTCAAGTCCTGGCAACATCCTTGTAAATTTTCTCTGTACTATTTCAATCTTATTGATATCGTTCCTGTTGGTAAACCAAACTGTCCACAATACTCCAAGTTTTATACAACTTCAGCACCCAACCTCTGTACTCAATACTTTCATTTATGAAAGGCACTGTGCCAGAAGCTCTCTTTACAACACTGTCTACCTGTGATGCCACTTTCAATGAATTATGCATCTATATTCCCAAATCCCTTTATTCTACCGCATGCTTCAGTGACCTACTCTGGTTTGTTCTCCCAAAGCGCAACAATTCATATTTGCCTGCATTAAATTCCATCTGCCATTTTTCACCTCGTTTTTTCCCTCTGGTCCAGATCCTGCTGGAAATACTGATAGCCTTCCTTACTGTCCACTACTCTCCCAATCCTGATGACATCCACAAATTTGCTGATCCAGTTTATCCACCAGCACTACAGCAGCAGAATCGATGGAGCTAAGAAAGGTGTTTTTGTCTTTCTCACTGTCTGAACACACCGCTGGACATTAAGAACTTCAGGCCTACCCCATCAATGAGTTGCTCAATAGCGAAAGAGCTGGAAAAACTGAACAGTGTGGGTTGTGTTGCTGCCTACTACAGAAAGGCATTAGAGTTGGTGCCCGAAGGCCATGCCCATTCTAACAGTGAGAAATTGTCTTGGACATTTTTCTTGTAATTACAAGACCCTGTCGGACATTGGTTTGTTGGCGAGACTGATGCCAGGGCAGCTGCTTGGCCTCTGTTGTTGTGAGGATTAGGCCTCATGCCTCAGGTTTGCCTGTTCCAGCAGTCCAGGAAGGGAAACACTGGAGAAGCTATGGAGGGGTGTCCATGCCGGGTTGTGGGCAGGACCCTGCCATCACTGCAGCCCACCAATGTTTTCTTCCAAAAGACAAGCTAGATTGCCTGGTTGTGTGTGTGCGCTCATTTGCAGACAGCTGAGAGCTGCTTGTTCTTACCATGAACACTCATGCACCATCAATTTACAGGACAAATCACTCAGGGATTTGGGTTATATGTATATTGTTTGTGTGACTGTTTGTTTACTGCAATCTTATGTGCTATATGTGTCTTGTGCTGTGTATGACAGGTGGTATTGTGTTTTGCACCTTGGTCCTGGAGTAGTACTGTTTCATTTGGCTGTATTCATGTATGGTGAAATGATAATTAAACTTAATCCAATCATTAATATAGGTAACAAACAACAATGGACCCAGCACCGATCCCTGTGACATACAGGTCTCCAGTAAGAGAAGCAACCATCTACTATCACTCATTGGCTTTTCCCATGAAGCCAATGTTCAATCCAATTTACCATCTCATCATGAAAGCCAAGCATCTTCTTGGCCAGCTTCCTATGTGGGACATTGTCGAAGGCCTTGTTAAAATCTATGTAGACAATGTCCACTACCTTTCCTTCTGTTGAATTCTGTTGATGTTGCCAGCATTACCATTCTGTTAGCCAAGGTAAAAATAATCCCTGACCATCACTCTCAAGTTCAGAGAAAGGGGTCCAAGAGACAACATTACTTCATGAAAATTGCATCTGATGAGCAGTTGCAAACTTACATCCAGACAAGATTAAATTATGGCCATTAGTAATGAGAAGAATTTTATGCTAATAGCAACCTTTCAAATAGGCATTTCATATTAATGCGATGTGCTTGTAACAGCTCTTTTCACCCTGTGACCATAATAAATCCCATCATTTTTAACAATGCTCAATTAATGGCATTTCCATTCCACAATTTCATACAGTTTCATTAGAAGTTCTGAATAAACTTTTCTTTCATTAAGAGTTTTTGTTTGTTTAAGTTCTGCTACTCAGATTTTCTGCCAGTCAGATTTTCTCATTAAGTGGATTTTTCTACAAACAAGACAGTTGTATTGTGTGAGTTCCTATGGTTACAACAGACACTCCCTGCTGCTGAGAACCAGTAAGCAGCAGGTGGGTCACAGGAATGCATATCTACTGGGTTTATCTTGTGTGCATGAAAGAAATGCAGTGGGTTACAGGGCTTAAAATCACAGGCAGTCACATGCCAGGTAATTGACCATAGCCTTACCAATGGCGCTACCAGGACCATCACTTTTCCTCAGTGCCTGCAAACAGTAGTGCAAGATTCCAGAACCGGGGAGTAGATACTGCTGCAGAATCCTTTCAGAAGGCAGGGCCTAAACTGACAAAAAAAAGTTGTATATGGTTCCTTAAAGTTCTTGAAAATGAATCCATAGTTTGGTTAATGATGAGGCAAGTGAAATTATCTCGTCTGGTTCAAGAGTCTGATGTTTGAGGGGTCATAACTGTTCTTGAATGTGAAGGTATGGGTCCTGAGGCTCCTGTACCATCTATCTGATGGCAGCAGCGAGAAGAGAGCGTGGACGGGATGGTGTGGACACCTGATAATGAATGCTGCTTTCCTGTGACAATGCTTTGTGTTAATGTATGCTCAATGATAGAGAGGGCTTTACCCATGACGGACAAGGCCTTATCCACTACTTATTGTAGGATTTTCATAAAAGGGCATTTGTGTTTCCATACCAAGCTATGATGCAACCAGACAATATGCTCGCACCACACATCTAGAGAAGTCTGTCAAAGTTTTAGATGATATGCTGGATCTTTGCAAACTTCTAAGAAGGTAGAGGCACTGTTTGCTTTCTTCATAATGGCACTTGGGTAATGGACCCAGGACAGATCCTTGGAAATGATAACCCTGAGGAATTTAAAGTTGCTGACCATCTCCACCTCTGATCCCAAGATGAGAACAGGCTCAGGGACCTCTGGTTTCGTTACCATCTTTGATTCAGCCAACGACAGTAGTGTCATCAGCAAATGAAATATGGCAATGGAGCTATACTTAGCCTCACAGACAAAGTATAAACTGAGTAGCAGAGGGCTAAGCACAAAGCCTTGGGGTGAACCTATGCTGATGGAGATTGTGGAGGAGATTTTGCCAATTAAAACTGACTGGGGTCTGCAAGTGAGGAAACTGAGGATCCAATTGCACAAGGAGATATTGAGGCCTAAGATGATTTGTATTGAAGGAATTATCGTATTGAGTGCCAAGCTTTAGTCAGTGAAGAGCATCCTGATGTATCACTGCTCAGATGTTCCAGGATTGAGCGAAGCGCCAATCCACCTTTGACCCATTATGACAGTAGGCAAATTGGAGTGGATCCAAGTCACTCTGAGGAAGGAATTTACGTGCTTCATCACCAACCTCCGAAAGTACTTCATCACAATGGATATACGTGCTACTGGACAATAATCATTGAGGCAGGTTACCACATTCTTGTCGGGCACCGGTATAATTGAAGCAGGTCGGTACCTCAGACTGCCAAAGCAGGAAGTGAATGCTCCAGCTAGTTGATCAACACAGGTCTTTAGTACTTGGCCAGGTACCTCATCTGGGCCAGATGCTTTCAACGGGTTCACACTCCTGAAGGATGCTCTCAAGTCGGCCTCAGAGACTGAAATCATAGGGTCGTCCTGGGCTGTGAGAGTGTGTGCAGGTTTCTTCATGCATACAAGGCATTGAGCTCATCAGGGAGCAAATGCTAGGTTTTACTTTGTAGGAGATGATAGTATACAAGCCCTGCCACAGCTGTCGAAAATCCTTCAGTGAATCAAGTTTAGTCCAGAAATGCATGTGAAATGGCTTTCCAGAGATCGTTCCTGTACCACCTGTATTTAACTCAATAAGCTGCAGAAATGTTCAAAGAGTTAAAATCCATGGAAGCAGGTAGTGGATGGCCATATGAGCAGCTGGTACGTATCACAAGTCCTCAGACAATCTCTGAAAAGTATTGATAATTGTTGGGGTCACCTGCCTTGTACAAACACTGCCAGAATAAGGCAATGGCAAACCACTTCTGTAGAAAAACTTGCCAAAAATAATCAAGGTCACATAGATCATAACTGCCACGTCATACGACATAGCATGTAGTGATGATGACGACCTATTTTTCCCCAAAGAGGAGAAACAAGCATAAATATAACAGTGTGAATGAACAATACATGAACTCATGCACAGGGCAATTGAGGAGAATGGAATTAATAAGAAGCATATGTTTTAGCAGCTTGCCATGTTGCTAAAAGATTCATTATATCCCTGTTACACATATCATTGTTAGAGTAATAATTTACTCATATTTTTTCAAGTATTATTCTGTAACTCTGACTATGTCAGACTATTGTTTGTTTAGCTTTCCCACTCTTGGTGACAGTCCTCAGATGTTAGTGAATGAGGACACTGCAGATCTGTCAAGCTAAGTATGCCT
Source organism: Hypanus sabinus (assembly GCF_030144855.1). Lineage (NCBI taxonomy): Eukaryota > Metazoa > Chordata > Chondrichthyes > Myliobatiformes > Dasyatidae > Hypanus > Hypanus sabinus. Next base: position 48,531,947 of record NC_082715.1, read on the forward strand.
TTTTCATGTCTGGTTAAAAGAATGTTCCTTCTTTTGTTAAAGGAATGTTTCTTCTTTTGTTATTTCCTTGTTTTTCTTGCTTTTGTACTAAATGATTTGCTAGGCTATTTCACTTCAGAGTGAAACATAGTGCTTGGCTCCAGATTCACAAGTGGATAGACCCAGTAAGAACAGAAAATATACCGAAAGATGCCAATCCCAGATGTCATTGAATTTTATGACCTGGTCACTCTTTCCAGCTCCAGTTACTTTTTTTTAGTTCAAAATTTAATTAACAGTTTTTTCCCCCTCCCAAGTTAGCCCCAATTTAAATCTGCTTCTGTTTTATTTGCTTCTCCAGTAGAAGACATGGTTTTGGGTGGAATAGAAAAGTTTTTTTAGAAATGATTAAGGATGTGATGCGTATGGATATAAGTTAGCCATTCCAAAAGATTCCCTAGGGACACAGGTTCATTACAAAATTCAGAAGGCCTGGGATCCAGACAAAATTGGCCGCATGGATACGGAGATGTCTTGCCTACAGAAGGTAGAGGGCGGTAGTAGATGGAATGTATTCTGTCTGGAGGTCCACAACTAGTGGTGTTCCACAGGGCCTGTTTTTGGACCCTACTCTTTGTGATTTTTAAGAATAACTTTAATGATGAAATGGAAGGGGAGGTTAGTAAGTTTGCAGATGATTCAAAGGTCGATTGTTTTGTGGGTAGTGTAGAAGGTTGTCATAGGGTACAATGGAATATTAATAAAACATTAATATCTCCTAGTAATTAATAATCAACACCAGCACACCTCTAGGATGTGTGCTTAGCCCTCTGCTCTAACCTCTCTACATCCATGATCATGTAGTTACCCAAAGCTCAAACACTGAAGACACACTGTTGTTGGCAGAGTCTCAGATGGTGATGACAAGGAATTAAAGTGACAGAAATCAGTGGTGTCACAAAATTAACCTTTTACTCAACATCAGTAAGACCGCAGAATTGATTGTAGATTTCAGGAAGGGAAGTTGAGGGAAAATTTATCAATATTCATCAAAGCATCAGCAGTGTTTCAGTTTCAAGTTCCTGGGTGTTGACATCTCTGAAAATCTATTCTGGGCCCAACATATTGTTGTGATTACAGCAGCTATACTTCATTTGGAGCTTGAAGCAATTTGGTATGTCACCAAATAGCAAATTTCTACAGGTGTACCATCGTTGCATCATCATTTAGTTTGGAGGGAGGCACTGCACAGAATTGGAAAAAGCTACACTGGACCACTGCTGCAAAACAACAAATTTCATGACATTCTGTATGCCATGGTTACTAAGTCTGATTCTGATTCAAAGTTCAAAATTCTAAGTGAACTTATTATCAAAGTTAATATATGTCACCATAAACAATCCCGAGATTCATTTTGGTGAAGCATACGCTATAAATCCATAATAGAATAATAAGTATAATAGAATCAATGAAAGACAACACCAGCCTGGGCGTGCAACCAGTGTGCAAAGGACAAAAAACTGTGCAACTAAATAAATAGATAGATAGATAGATAGATAGATAGATAGATAGATAGATAGATAGATAGATAGATAGATAAATAGATGGATAAATAAATAAATAGATAGATAGATAAATAGATAAATAAGCGATGACTATCACATACATGACATGAAATGTCTTTGAAAGTGAATTAGGTTTGGGGAACATTTCAATGATGGGCAAAGTGAACTTGAGAGGAAGTTATCCCCTTTGGTTCAAAAGCCTGATGGTTGAGGGGTAATAATGCTCCTGAACCTGATGGTGTGAGACCTGTACCTCTTCCTAATTATAGTAGCAAGAGGAGAGAACAGCCTGATCCTGAATCTGTAGATCTGGACCAAGGAGTAGCAGATAATGGTTAAGAAGGTGTGGGGTGCGTTGGCCTTTATTAGTCAGGGGATTGTTCAGGGTAGTTGCAGCTTGGAGTATTGTGTTTTGTTCAGGCCGCCTCATTAATAGAAGGATGTAAAACCATTAGAGATACTGCAAAGGAGATTTACCTGGATGCTGTTTGAATTAAGGAACATGCTGTTAATGGAAAGTTTGAGTGAACTAGAGATTTTATCTACAGAAAAATGGAGGATCAGAGGTTGCTTGATAGAATTGTATAAGACGATAAGAGGCATAGAGTGGACAGCCATCACCATTTTTGTTGGGCAGCAATGGCTAATACGAGAGGGCATAACTTTAAAGTACTGGGAAGCAAGTACAGGTGAGATATCAAAGGTGTATGTTTTACATGGAGACTGGTTAGTGCATAGAATGGATGTGCCTGAGGTGGTGGTGGAGGCAGATACATTAGAGACATTTAAGAGACTCCTGGATAGGATTAGATAGGCTCATGGATGAAATAAAATTGAGGGGTACTTGGAAGGGAAAGGTTTTATTGATCTTAGAGTAGGTTAAAAGGTTTGCACAATATTTTGGAAAGAAAGGCTTGTGCAGTAGTGTTCTTATGTTCAACATTCTACCTTCATCGTTCTTCGTTTTTATCGTTCTATCAGTGTCCATAAGCATTGTCCGAGAATTTCTAAGAATATAACCTGCATTTCTATGGTTTGCTGTGGATAAACAATATGGAATATATAAGGAGATTCAATTATATCAATTTTCTGATTGGTGTTTCTGTCAAATACAAGAATCCAGATAAACTTTTAGATTACCTGGGAAAGTGGGCCTAGGAATGGCAGTCGGAATTCAAATGAGACCAGTGCAAATAGTTCCATTGTGGTGTGTTGAACCATGGGAAGGCACGGACTGTCAGGGCCCCAGAGAGTGATGTAGATCTAAAAGATCTAGGGTATAACTACATAGTCTTCACACAGGTAGACAGGAAGGTGAAGAGGCATTTGCCTTCGTCAGTCAAGACACTGAGTACAAGACTGAGGGTGTCATGTTATAATTATACAAGATGTTTTTGAGACACACAGTTGTGTGCAGTTCGGATTACCTAGGCACAGGAAAAAAATCCATGATGCTGGAAAAAGTACCGAATGGTCCTTGGGCCAGAGGGACTGAAAGGTGGTTTTTTCCCCTCTAGAGTGTAGGAGGTGAGGGATGACTTTATGGAGGGATATAAAGTCATGTAGGACACTGACAGGGTGAATGGTCACAGTCTCTTTTCTGGGATAGGGGAGTCTAAAACTAGAAAGCACAGACTTAAGGTGAGAAAGGAGAAATTTAAAAGAAGACCTGAGGGGCAACTATTTCCACACTGAGGGTGTTAGATATATAGAATGAACTGCAAAACGAGGAGGTTAAGGCAGGTGCATTTACAATGTTTAAAAGACATTGATAAGAAATGTTCAAAGGAAAATGGATCAAATGGAAATAAATGAGACTAGCTCAGGAAGGCAACTTGCCCAGCATGGATGAACTGGACCTATTTCTAAGCTGTATTATTCTATAATTGCAACACATATCTTTCTGCAGCTGAGATCTTCCCATTTCTGCTTGTGTTGTGGGGGATGGCAAGATTCTTAGTAGTGTGGAGGAACAGGCAAATGTTAGTGTCTATATCCATAGATCGCCAAAGTTGCTGCGCAAGTAGATGGCATAGTTAAGGTGGAGTCATTTTGTGTTGGCCTTCATTAGTAGGGGGTTGAGTTCAAGAGTGTGAGGTAATGTCACAGCCCTATGAAACTCTTGTTAGACCACACTTGGAGAATCTGGTCACATCGTTATTGGAAGGATGTAGAATCTTTAGAGATGATTTAGAGCAGATTTAACAGGATGCTGCCTGGATTAGAGAGTATGTCTTATGAGGACGAGTTGAGTAAGTTAGGTCTTTTCTCTTTGGAGTGAAGAAGGATGAGAGGGGACTTGATGGAGGTGTATGTGATGATAAGAGGCATTGACAGGGTGGACAGCCAATGCCTTTTCCTGGGGCAGAAAGGTTAATGTGAGTGGGCATCATTTTAAGGTGTTTGGGGGAAGTATAAGTGGGATGCCAGAGATAGGTGCATGGAATGCACTGTCAGGGGTGATGGTTAAGGCAGATACATTAGAGAGGTTTAAGGGTATCTTAGAAAAGCATTTGGATACATGAAAAATGAAGCATTAGATTGATCTTTGAGTAGGTTAAAAGGTCAGCACAGTATCTTGGACTGAAGGGCCTATACTATGTTCCATGTTTTAAGTCAACAGCCAATAAAATTTCAATTGAAGATTAAGCAGCAAACCATACTGAATTTATCACAAAATTTCAATACCTCTTGTACCATACCATGTGAATTAACTTCTTGTTTTATATTGGCTTACAGGCAAACTGTTCTGCTTTCTGACATAAACTCCATCAATAAAAAGACTGGCTATGAGAAAACAGAATGTATTAACTGGCAAGAAAATAGACCAATCATGATCTGCTCCTGAATTTTCACTACACAGAGACTCTCAGGCACACAGACTTTTATGCCTTATTTTTATAGTCATCAAGAAGGCAGCTACCCTCCTAAGGGTTTCAATTTAGTAAAGCAACTGTAATTCACTTTCCCCTTTACAGCCTGTACAATAATTTTTATTTCAATAGTCATTTTGTAGATTAGCATCTAGATCCAAAGCAATAAACCACGTATATAAAACTATTACAAAGAGGAATGTCTGGACTTAACTTGCCCAAAGCTTTGAATTGAATAAATAGTCTGCTGTGGATAGGTAATAACATATCGTGAAAGATCAAGATCAATGGTTAGAGTATGTCGATGAATAAATTCTTCTGATAATTGACTTAGAAGCAGTTAGTTCAATGTGCTGGGGTTATTAAGAGTAACACCAAGTGAATACAGGGTGTGGAGACATTCAAAGATTTGTTCAGGTTACATTCCACAGGCATTCTCCTGGAGGCCCACTGTACCTTTGCAGAAAACACTTGGTACATCTGGGAAATTAGCATGTACATAACCAAAGGATGAAAAGAAAAAAGAAGCCATCAAAAAGGTTTCAAAGTGAAGGGATCATATAAACAGTCTTCTGGCTATCTCTGTCAAAATCTGTTCTTCTGAATAGAATTTAATCTTGGGTGGAAAGGCTCGTAAGTTTTACTGGGGTAATGTCAATACAAGAATAGGATAATTTGGCAGACGAATGTGTAGCTGAAGAATTGGTGCAGGGGACAGGGTTTCAGATTCTGGTGATTGGGATCTCTTCTGGGGAGGTATGACCCATACAAAAGGGACATGTTACACCGGAATACAAAGGGGACTAATAACTTTGTGGTCAGGTTTTCCAGAGCTATGGGGGAAGGCTTAAACTAATTAGGCAGGGGGATGTGAACCAGAGTGATAAGGCTGAGGATGGTTCTCAACTAGATGCACTGTGTAGTGAGGGTTTGAGGAAGGACAGAGAGATGATAGGGCAAAATTGCAGTCACTGGGATGAATTGAAGTATAACAGGGTGCCAAAAATCAAGAAGAATGAAAATACAGGACTGAAGATGTTATATTTGAATGCACATAGTATACAGAATAAGGTGGATGAGCTTGTGGTGCACTTAGAGATTAGAAGGAATGATGATCTGGACATCTGTGGGTTGTGGCTAAAAGTCAATCATAGTTGGGAGTTTAACATCCAAGGATACATACTGCATTGAAAGGACAGGCAAGTAGACAGAAAAGGTGGTATGGCTCTGTTGGTAAAAAATGAAATCAAATTCTTAGAACGAGGTGACATAGGATGGGAAGATGTAGAGTCCTTGTGTTTAGAGTTAAGGAACTTCAAGGGTAAAAGAACCCTATTGGGAGTTGTATTCTAGCCTCTAAATAGTAGCCAGGATGTGGGCTACAAATTACAATGGAAGATAGAAAAGACATGTTAAAAGGACAATGTTACAATAGTCATGGGGGATTTCAATATGCAGGTAGATTTGGAAAATCAATTTGATGCTGGATCCCAAGAGAGGGAATTTGTATAATGTCTTCAAGGTGGCTTTTAGAACAGCTTGTAGTTGAGCCCACTAAAAACAGCGATTCTGGATTGCGAGTTATGCAATGACCTAGATTTGATGAGAGAGCTTAAGGTAAAGAAACCTTTAGGAGACAGTGCACCCTGCAGTTTGAAAAGGATAAGCTTTTCGGACTGGTCGGATGTACCAGTATTACAGTGGAATGAAGGGTATTACAGAGGCATGAGAGAAAGAAGTGGACACTAGCAGGTGTGACAGCAGAACAGCAATGGCTGGTGTTTCTGGGAGAAATTTGGAAGGTTCAGGATAGATATATCCCAATCAGAAAGTTTTCTAAAGAGAGGTTGAGGCAACCATGGCTGACAACGGAAGTCAAAGAGAGGATAAAAGCTAAAGAAAGGGCCTATAATAGTGCAAAAAATAATGGGACGGCAGTGATTGGGAAGCTTTTGAAAGCAAAAGAAGTTAATTTAAAAGCCATAATGAGAGAAAATATGAAATATGAAAGCAAGAATATGAAAAGTTTTTTTCAGATATGCAGTCTAAGGAGTGAAAGAGAAACAAGAGTGGATATTGAATCACTAGAAAATGATGTTGGACACGTTGTAATGAGGAACAAAGAAATGCGGACAAACTGATTGTATTGTGGCAGGGGGATGGAAACAAGTGCAGAGAGACAGACGAGTGTAAAATGAGGGTAGAAGCAAAAAGTAGTAAGGTGAAAAGTAAAAGTGGCAGGCAGGCAAATCCAGGGCTAAGAATGTTGTAAAAACAAACCTGAAGGTTTTGTGTGTCAATGCGAGGAGCATTTGTAACAAGGTGGATGAATTGAATGTGCAGATAGTTATTAATGAATATGTTATAGTTGGGATCACAGAGACATGGCTCCATGGTGACTACGGATGGGGGCTCAACATCCAGGGATATTCAGTACTCATGAGGGATAGACAGGAAAGAAAAGGAGGTGGGGTTGCATTGCTGGTTAGAGAGGAGATTAACGCAATAGAAAGGAAGGACATTAGCCTGGAGGATGTGGAATCGATATGGGTAGAGCTGCATAACACAAAGGGGCAGAAAACGCTAGTGGCAGTTGTGTACAGGCCACCTAACAGTAGTAGTGAGGTTGGGGATGGCATTAAACAGGAAATTAGAAATGTGTGCAATAAAGGAACAGTAGTTATAATAGATGACTTCAATCTACATATAAATTGGGTGAACCAAATTGGTAAGGGTGCTGAGGAAGAGGATTTCTTGGAATGTATGCGGGATGGTTTTCTGAACCAACATGTCGAGGAACCAACTAGAGAGCAGGCCATTCTAGATTGGGTATTGAGCAATGAGGAAGGGTTAGTTAGCAATCTTGTTGTGCGAGGTAAGGGTGACGATAATATGGCGGAATTCTTCATTAAGATGGAGAGTGACATAGTTTAATTCAGAAACAAAGGTTCTGAACTTAAAGAAGAGTAACTTTGAAGGTATGAGACGTGAATTAGCTAAGATAGACTGGTAAATGATACTTAAAGGGTTGACGGTGGATATGCAATGGCAAGCATTTAAAGATTGCATGGATGAACTACAACAATTGTTCATCCTAGTTTGGCAAAAGAATAAACCAGGGAAGGTAGTGCACCCGTGGCTGACAAGGGAAATTAGGGATAGTATCGTCCAAAGAAGAAACATATAAATTAGCAAAAAAAAGCAGCACACCTGAGGACTGGGAGAAATTCAGAGACCAGCAGAGGAGGACAAAGGGCTTAATTAGGAAAGGGAAAAGAGATTGTGAGAGAAAGCTGGCAGGGAACATAAAAACAGACTGTAAAAGCTTTTATAGATACGTGAAAAGAAAAAGATTGGTCAAGACAAATGTAGGTCCTTTACAGTCAGAAACAGGTGAATTAATCATAGGGAACAAAGACATGGCAGACCAATTGAATAACTACTTTGGTTCTGTCTTCACTAAGGAGGACATAAATAATCTTCTGGAAATAGTAAGGGACCAAGGGTCTAGTGAGAAGGAGGAGCTGAGGGAAATACATGTTTGTAGGGAAGTGGTGTTAGGTAAATTGAAGGGATTAAAGGCAGATAAATCCCCAGGGCCAGATGGTCTGCATCCCAGAGTGCTTAAGGAAGTAGCCCAAGAAATAGTGGATGCATTAGTGATAATTTTTCAAAACTCCTTAGATTCTGGATTAGTTCCTGAGGTTTGGAGGGTGGCTAATGTAACCCCACTTTTTAAAAAAGGAGGGAGAGAAAAACCGGGGAATTATAGACCGGTTAGTCTGACATCGGTGGTGGGGAAAATGCTAGAGTCGGTTATCAAAGATGTGATAACAGCACATTTGGAAAGAGGTGAAATCATCAGACAAAGTCAGCATGAATTTGTGAAAGGAAAATCATGTCTGATGAATCTTATAGATTTTTTGAGGATGTAGCTAGTAGAGTGGAAAGGAGAGAGCCAGTGGATGTGTTATATTTGGATTTTTAAAAGGCTTTTGACAAAGTCCCACACAAGAGATTTGTGTGCAAGCTTAAAGCACATGGTATTGGGGGTATGGTATTGATGTGGATAGAGAATTGGTTGGCAGACAGGAAGCAAAGAGTGGGAGTAAACGGGACCTTTTCAGAATGGCAGGCAGTGACTAGTGGGGTACCACAAGGCTCAGTACTGGGACCCCAATTGTTTACAATATATATTAATGATTTAGATGAGGGAATTAAATGCAGCATCTCCAAGTTTGTGGATGACACAAAGCTGGGCAGCAGTGTTAGCTGTGAGGAGGATGCTAAGGGATGCAGGGTGACTTGGATAGGTTAGGTGAGTGGGAAAATTCATGGCAGATGCAATTTAATGTGGATAAGTGTGAGGTTATCCACTTTGGTTGCAAGAACAGGAAAACAGATTATTATCTGAACAGTGGCCAATTAGGAAAAGGGGAGGTGCAACGAGACCTGGGTGTCATTGTACACCAGTCATTGAAGGTGGGCATGCGGGTACAGCAGGTAGTGAAAAAGCCAAATGGTATGTTGGCATTCATAGCAAAAAGATTTGAGTACAGGAGCAGGGAGGTTCTACTGCAGTTGTACAAGGCCTTGGTGAGACCGCACCTAGAATATTGTGTGCAGTTTTGGTCCCCTAATCTGAGGAAAGACATTCTTGCCATAGAGGGAGTACAGAGAAGGTTCATCAGATTGATTCCTGGGATGGCAGGACTTCCATATGAAGAAAGACTTGATAGACTGGGCTTATACTCACTGGAATTTAGAAGATTGAGTGGGGGGGGGGAATCTTATTTAAACGTATAAAATTCTAAAGGGATTGGACAGGCTAGATACAGGAAGATTGGTTCCAGTGTTGGGAAGTCCAGAACGAGGGGTCACAGTTTAAGGATAAAGGGGAAGCCTTTTAGGATCGAGATGAGGAAAAACTTCTTCACACAGAGTGTGGTGAATCTGTGGAATTCTCTGCCACAGGAAACAGTTGAGGCCGGTTCATTGACTATATTTAAGAGGAAGTTAGATATGGCCCTTGTGGCTAAAGGGATCAGTGGGTATGGAGAGAAAGCAGGTACAGGGTTTTGAGTTAGATGATCAGCCATGAACATACTGAATGGCGGTGCAGGCTCGAAGGGCTGAATGGCCTACTCCAGCACCTATTTTCTATGTTTCTATGTTTTGTGCAACACACACAAAAGGCTGGTGGAACGCAGCAGGCCAGGCAGCATCTATAGGAAGAAGCACAGTCGACGTTTCAGGCCGAGACCCTTCATCAAGACTTAGTGGTGCTTGAATTTCCAGCATCTGCAGATTTCCTCGTGTTTAAGTATTTTGTGTCTGTCTTCACTGTGGAAGACTCTACCAGAATAGCAGAAATGCGGAAGTGTCAGGGAGCACAAGTGAGTGTCATTGCTATTAATAAGGAGAAGCTTCCTGGGAAGCTTCAAAGTCTGAAGGTAGATACATCATCTAGGCCAGATAGACTATGCCCCTGGATTCTGAAAGAGGTAGCTGAAGAGATTGTTGAGACATTAGTAATGATCTTTCAAGAATTACTAGATTCTGGAATGGTTTTTGAGGACAGGAAAATTGCAAATGTCACTCTACTCTTTAAAAAGGGAAGGAGACAGAAGAAAGGGAATTATAGACCTGTTAGCCTGACTTCAGTGGTTGAAGAGATGTTGGAGTCTATTATTAAGGATGAGTTTTCAGAGTACATGGAAGCACGTGATAAAAAAGGCCGAAGTTAACATGAACAAGAGAAAATCTGCAGATGCTAGAAACCCAAGCAACACACACAAATTGCTAGAGGAACTCAGCAGGCCAGGCAGCATCTATGGAATAGAGTACAGTCAATGTTTTGGGCAGAGTCGCTTCGGAAGTCACCTTGTTTGTCTAAAGGGGAAAGGAGTGCAAAAGGATTTGGGAGTCCTCATGCTGGTTGAGTCAGTGGTAAAAAGGCAAACACAATGTTAGCATTCATTTCAAGAGGACTAGAATATAATTGCAAGGATACAATTGTAAGTATGTTCATATATTGGTTAGCAATATTGGTTAGCAAGTGAAAGTGCAATAAGATATCTGTCTAATGGAGAAATCATCATTTTTAAAAAAATAAGGTTTTTCCCAATGTTCTGGTCTAATGGTCTCAGTGTCATGCTACCATGGTTAGGATCTTTCACTGAGACAACAGTGTCTATACTTTTCTTCAAGTGTAGAGGGATCAATGTAAAGTGATTCCTACATATATCAACTTGCCTTCAACATCTGGGCTAGAATCTTTCAGTTTTGTTAGGATGTTATTAATCATTTCTGCAAGTGATAATTTGCCTTATGATGTATCCACAGTGTGTTCATTTCATCTGCAATGAGGCCAGAGTGAATGTTTACATGGATGGAGGCAATCACTTTCTCAGAGGCAAGAAATAAGCATTCAAGTGTACTAGGTCACATATGACCAAGTAAAGGCCATTTAGTGATAATTAAATTAGAATCATCATTGCTCATAGATCCCCTTAACTTAGGGGTGTCTAAGCCAGATGAGATAATTTCCATTGTAAATACAACTGTGTCTGCAATAAAACAAATAGTAAGTATGGCAACATTGGACAACATTGCTATAAGCAGAAATATTAAAAGCAAACTACAGAAAAAGCAACATTTCTTCCTGGAGGTTGAGTTTGTCTTTCTCTGAAAACAACAATGTATTCTGGATGTATTATCATTGGACAACATAACTATCAGAACTTCCTCAAGTGAACAGGAATTTTTTTAATTGCCTTTCAGATCTAAACATGTGTTTTATCTTTTCAATGCATCTCACCCCTCCCCCCTTTCCATTGGCATGTAGAGGTACTGTGGTAGGACCACGCACCAGTCTAATATAAGGGTTTCTCTCATTCTGGGGGAATAAATCCAGCTGGGCAGGTTTGACGTTATCCACGAAGGTGGTTTTACTTATGGTTTTGTTTTGCCTCCTGGTCCTGATTACCATTGACAGCCTGGGAAATGAAACAAGGAGATTTCCATTTAGAATGGAAAGTGGGGTTGCAGTTATTTTTATGAAATTTCTTTTCGTGGACCCAGTCTCCTTTTTGTGGTCTCCAAACTTTTTTGTCAGATTCTTTTGCTTTTTCTTGAACTATAAATTCTCACAATTCTTTGAGGAGAGTGTGTCAGATGTAGGCGATGGTTGGCCTAAGTGATTAGATGTGTATTTAGGTGGAAATTGTACATAAACCCTCCAACATGAATAAATCAGTTATTGACATGCTGAATAATTGGTTCCTAATCCTATCATAGCTTGGGGGGATGTGTGGGGGACAGTTGTGGGAATAAGCTCCCACTACCTATAAATGCTCCCCGTGGTGTACGTCTCAAGTAGATTCTGAAAACCAAGTTTAGCTTCTGGCCTTCACATGCGGCTTAGTGACTAAGCCCAGTGGAACCATTGCTACTGTCAAGAGAAGGGGCAAAGGTGGGTTACTGGGCCTTAAAACCAGCCATTTCAGGCAGATAGGGCTCATCAGCCATGGTTGGCAGCATATCTATGAGAAGGAAAACTCTGCTCTCAAACCTTTGCTGCCTTGCAGCTATACTCTCACATGGAGTAAGCTTTGAGAGTAAACCCCGAGGAAAATAGTGGATTGGAGTCCCTAAGGGTTCAGTGCTACATGAGTTCAGTACTAACTGGCAGCTCCTGTGACACTACTTGTGCCAAACTGTATCAGGCTCTGCCATTTCTTTGGATACATTGTAGAGAGGGGTTGCCTGGTGCATGGACAACAGCTTGCACTCTATATCATATTGCCCTGGATTGCATATCGGCTTCGATGCTGACAGCTAGGATACAACATCCATGGTCAACCCTAGCTAACAGAGGGCCTTTAGATGATATTATCTACCTGCTCTGCAAGCTTCCTTCAAGTAAAAATTTTAGTGTCAGCTTGTCTGTTTTGAAGCCAAATTGACATACAGCATCTATCCAATAGTAATAATGCACGTGTGGTTACCAATATCTTGCTTCTCACAGACAGAATGTCTGTGCTATAAACAGAGCTTTTTTGTAAAGCTGTGTTTTTTTTTTAAACTTCGGGCTAATTACTGATTTCCTCTTACATTTTAAGAACTGAAGACTGACATCAATTTCTGACCAGAAGCTAATCACAGCAATATTAGCTGGAAGCTTACTTACACATATTTTACTCTTACGAGAGGTAGCAGCTGTGTTTAGAAAGCCAAGATTAAAAACAAGAGACCATCTGTCCCAAGACAGTGAATATCCATCACAGGCAAGAACTTCTACTGTACCCTATTTGGAAAGTGCTTTGATCTCCCTTCCTTAGGGCCAACAGGGAGCTCTGCCTTTTCACTTTCACCCACTCTCCTCACATGTGCAGAATACTCATTCTTACACTATCCAACTCCAGTTGCAATTTCCTGCTAGCAGTTCCATAGCTAACTTAGCCACTTAATTTTCCGTCTTCAACAAATTTGAATAATTGGCTCAATATCTCCTTGCCTACAGAAAATACTGGGAAAGCTCAGTTCAATTCTAATTTAATTGTCATTTAACCATACATGAATGCTCATGAAGACAGCCAAGCGAGACAGCATCACTATGGAGTCAAGGTGCAAAGATACATTACCAACAGTCACACTCTGTAAGCCTAGTCCTTGCACATACAAGTCACCCAGCCCATATAGAATATCAGTAAAATACAATGATGTAGAAATATGCGTGTGTATAGTCCAGACCACCCCAGCCCATCGACGTCATTTGTCAACCTGTTAGGCAAAACCACAGCTTTGAGGCCCAGTCCTCGTATTTACAGGCACAAATCGAATATTAGTAAAAACACAACCATACAAATATATACCTATACAGTCCAGACTCCTCAGTCCATTTTAAATCTTCAATCCCCATAACTGCACTATGCCGCCCCTGATAAAACATGTCAGCTCAGACGCCTCTTCCTCTGCAGGCTGGAAAGTAAGTGACCCCACAGCTTGAGACCCTCAGTTCATTGAGTGCAGCCAAATAAATCTGCAGTCTGCCATAACAGAGCTTGCTTTCTGCCAAGAGAGACCCTAGGAGGTCAGCGATGCTGCACCATGCCACCCTGGGTGAAGCACCAGCAGCTTTGTCCTCTCACTCCGGGCAACACCGAGGCTTCTGGCCTAGTCCTTGCTGTGACTGAGGCCAGGGAGCTCCCCTGCCATCCACCCCTCCTCTCATCCAATAAACCAGCAAATTGGACTTGTGGTGTACCAGATTAACAACGTCCAAAGGGGTCCTGTGATCATGATGGCCACTTGCTATTTGACAGTAAGCCTCCATCAACTCAGGCAGCGGCATATTGCGCAGTTCAGCATGTCAGCCAGCACTTGTGGAGAAAACACTCACAGTTCAGGCTCCTCCATTTACTGCAACAGAAGGCCATGGAAATTTGGCCAGAATTAGGCCATTTGGGCCATTTTCTCCTACATTCCATCATTGTTGATTTATTACCCTTCTTAATCCCATTTTTCTGTCTTCTCCCCATAACCTTTGACATCCTTACTAACCAAGAACCTATCAGCCTCTGCTTTAAATATACCCAGTAACTAGGCATCCACAGCCATCTGTGGCAATGAATTCCACAGATTCACCCCGCTCTTTTAAAGAAATTTCTCCTTATTTTTATTCTTAAGGGATACTCTTCTATTCTTTTTTATTCTTAAGGGAAACTCTGCCTTCTGGCTCGAAAATACCCCACTATAGGAAACATTCTCTCTATATTCACTCTATCGAGGCCTTTCAATATTCTATAGGTTTCAATGAGATCCCCCTTCTTTCTTCTAAACTCCAGTTTAGAACAGACCTAGAGCTATTAAATGCTCCTCATAACTTAATCCTTTCATTCCTGGGATTATTCTCATTAACCTCCTCTGGACCCTCTCCAATACCAGCACATCCTTCATTAGATAAAGTCCCCCAAGCTGTTCACAATACTCCAAGTGCAGTCTGACCAATCTCTTATAAAGCCTTGCTTTTATATTCTTGTCCTCTCCAAATCCATGCTACCATCGCATTTGCCTTGCTTACCACTGCGTCAACCTGCAAGTTAACCTTTAATAAGTCCCTGAAGAACCTCACCTGTTTTTACAGAAACACTGGGTGAAAGCAACTTATCCATTTGCCAGTGGCAAATGCTCTATCAATGGCTGCTAGAGATTGCAGTCCAGTCTATCACAAAAAGAATCTTGCCTACCCCTATTGGACTCTGTCTATATATCCACTGCCTTGAGTATGCAGACAACATAATCAAAGACACCTTCTACCTTGGTCATCCTCTCCTTGCTCCACTTCCATTAGGCAGAAGACAATAAAACTTAGGAACACATACCACCCAACTTGAGGACAGTTTCTATCCCAAAGTTAGTAGACTGTTGAATCATAAAGAACTCCTGATCCATCGGTCTACCTTCTCATGGCACTTGCACCTTATCTTATACTACATCTGCATTCAGTTATCTTTTTATTCTGTACCTATGCATGGAATTATCTCTCTGGATTGCATGCAAACAAAAGCAGTATTTCAGTACGTGTGACAATAATAACTCAATTACCAATTATAACGAATAGAGTTATCAATCACCAAATAAGAAAGAAGAATCAGAATGAAAATAAGGTTTCCAACTACTATAAATTACCAAAAAATAAATCATGCAAAAGAAAAGGAAAACTGAGGTAGTATTCATGGGTTCATGAACTGTTCATCAATCTAATGACAGAGGAGAAGAAGCTGTTCCTGAATCACCAAGCATGGGTCTTCAGGGTCTATCTATTCTACTGATAGTTGCAATGAGAAGAGGGCAAGTTTCGGATGGTGAAAAGCATGCTTGTTTTAAAATCAACTTTATTTCTCTCATCACCTGGTCTGACAAAGGATCTTCAAGCTGTCGCATCAATTCTGTTTGTCTTTCAACAATTTCTGCTTGATCTGCCAACAGTTTCCTACATTTTTTTGCTTTTGTATCAGATTTCCAGCATGTACAGTTTCTGATTGTGATCTACATCAAGACAAAGTGCTTCATTTCCTCTCAAACCAAAGCAAATTAATTGATAACATTCACGTTGACTGAAGTAGTTGAAGGCCAAATTAATTGATTAACTGAGTATCAATGTAGTATTGAAGGGCCAGATATGAACTGTACCTGACCCCTGTTCAGTAAAATTAGAAACCTACCCATGGAGTCAGTGATGAGTCTAGTCACAAAGCAAGCATTCATCTGTGATGGCAAATGACCTCCAATGTATGATGTGATTTCCTCCTGCAATGCACAAATACAAGCCCAGAATACACTGACAGAAACACTACAGCTGGCCAGGATTCCTCTGTGGAACTATAGACAGTGTATCAGCACAAGCCCCTCATTAAAACTGGTTAATGTGGCAATGAGCGAGAGAAAGAAAAGCGAAGGTAAAAAAAATAATGAACCACTAAAATACAAAATATTTGGATGGGAAAATGCTGACAGACAGAGAAAAATACTTTAAAAATTTAAAGAAATATAGAAATAGATTTGCCATTTTGGCACTGAACGCATTGAATATTTAACCATGTGGAGTAGGAAGATATAATATTTGATCCCCATCAATACTGATTTAGCTCAGTAGCTGAGGAATGGCAGAACTTATTCAAAGACCTTAGAAGTTTTGAGCTAACAAAAAATAAATTGTTCCTTTCCCAGTGCCACTGATTCTATCACATAGCCTGGAGCCTTTCACTGTTGAGCTTGCACATAAATTATGGCACCTTGAGTGATGTGTCAGAATGATTGAGACTCTCCCACTGAAAAATCATTGGAGGGCTGAAAATCAGTATAGAAAGATATACAGATTAATTGGCCATAACAATGAAGCACTTTCAAACTATAGTTTTGAACTTTGAGGAGAGCATCTTGGGCCAAACCATGCTTCACTGGAGGCATTAATTCAGTCAGTAACTCTGCCACTTGCAGCTCGACACAATTCGGATTTCCATGCCTGCACCTGTGAACGGAGGCTTAGGGGTACAGAACATGCTAGAGCTCAGATACCAGAGTGTACGAGATCCCACTTCCCTGCACCAAACTCAGAAGAGCTCAGTAGCGTCTCCAGCATGTCTTAAACCAAGGTTCTTGCAGCTGTCCCCTTCACTTCAAACCAGCAGCTGGAAGACGTTTATTACAGAGGAAAATGTAGCTGATGGGGTGTTTTTTCTGCTTTAAATTTACCTTTTTAATTAGTTATTCATGTGAACATTTATGTCTGATTCAATATTTTCTCATTTTTATTGGCTTTTTAAGATTTTTTGGTTATTTTGATTTATTTCAACTGTCATTTTTTTTTAATCCCCTTACTGAAGTGAGCTGTTATAGGTGGTAGTAGCAGTTCTGAGAAGTGGGCCTCGAGTTCATCCTGCTAAGAACGTCACTATTTGTGAGCCACTCTGCTTCATGGAGTGAAGAACCTCAACATGGTCCCTCGAATACGTGTGGGCATGAGGTTAGTGCAAATTCTTAGTTTTGGAAGTCAGCTGCAGAATGATCAAAGTTCAAAGTAAATTTAATATCAAAGTTTATGTATGTTACCAGATACAATCCTGAGATTCATTTTGTTACTGACATACTCAATAAATCCATAGAATAATAACCATTTTAATGTGAGGCATTTTAAATGAGACATATTTTGCATGCATTTTATATTTAGTCATAGAGTCATACAACATGGAAACACATTCTTTGGCCAACAGGTTCATACTAATCAAGGCACCATCTAAGCTAGTCCGTATGCCTACACTTGGCCCATATCCCTCTATATCTTTCCTGCCTTGTAATTTTCCAGGTATCTTTTTGAATGTTGTTAATGTACATGGCTCAAACATTACCTCATTCTGTATACGGGCCACCTTCTGGGTGCAAAATTTGCCCTTTAGGTTCCTTAAATCTCTCCCCTCTTATACTAACAGCCTATACCTTCTAGGTCCTTATTCCCTAACTCTCTGAAAAAGCCCGATTACATTTCTCTGTTTTCATCACACCAAGCATTAAACTCAACTTTGTCAGTGGCGCAGAGTGGTTAATTGTGAGCTAACCATCCACAATATATCTCCTCTCCGTTGCTAATACTGATACATGTGACCTTGAGTGACATTTATACCAAGTGGCATTACCCAGCTCCCTGGTAAAGACAACAGACTCTCTGCTGCTCAGTTAACAGCTCCAAGGCTCAGAGAGCTGCACGGTGTCCTCTCCCTTTATTAATTGTGGATTATGTAGTTCAAGGATCACGAAGAATAAGCTACTCTCTGAATTAAACTGACAATAGGGACCATGAGACAATAAAAAATTTACATCATGACCTTTAACGGATATCTCGTTTTTTCACGCTTAGAAAATAACATGAGGTAGTACAGCCCTCGGGCACTGCACATACAGGCCACAGTTTGGACAAGCTGGCATGACAAATGCAAACAACAATCTACTTTGTAGACAGTACATAGTGTGTGACCTTTACCAACAGAATGGCAAAACATTTCTCACAGTGCATTGTAACAATGACTCATAAAATGTACGTGCTTCTTACCAGCTATGATGTAAACTTGTTGTTTGGTATCCATCAGAAGAATTTTGGGAATTTGGGATAGTCTATAATATAAAAACCAATGAACCCATTACATTTTCCTCTATCAATTATATTGTCTTTACAAAAGTGAGCACTTTCTCTCACTGGGAGGACATCTATTTTTTTCCTGGAAGCTAACAATGTGCCAAAGTCAATACCTTTCCTGGTAATTTATTCATCAACCCTATAAGGCTCTAGGTGGAAGAGTACTTAATCTTCCTTATTACCAACAACATCCTAAGTTTTCAATATGTCTTATATTTGAATCATAGATAACATGGAACATAGAAATTACCAGGATCAATTAAGTCAGTTCCCTTTTTAATTCTCAAAATGCCCAGTCACACTAAAGCATCATCTTTCTGAAGGAAAAGAAAATTTAATCTACCATTGACTTGTTTCTGAGGCCCACCTTGTTAAACATATTGTTGCTGAATGCTGACAAGTCAGCAATTACACTATTTGATCTCGCTCTCAGCTTCTTTCATTATTTTTCAACCCCTCTGCTAATTAACCAACAACTAAATTTGAATGAGTCAAAGATATTGCCAGATGATTATTAATAAAATCCAAGCCACCCCCTTTGCCTCTGATGCGTCAAGGCTCGGTATGACAACTGTTTTGCATGAGACTACAGAAAGTTGTGGATACGGTTCAGCACGTCACAAAAAACAGCCTCCCCTCCACGGAGTCCTCCTGCATTTCTTGCTGCCTCAGTAAAACAGACAACATAATCAAAAACCTCACACATATTCGACCTTCTCTCTTTTTATCCTCCCAACAGGCAGAAGATGCAAAAGTCTGAAAGCATATACCAGGCTTAAGAACAGCTTTTATCCTACTGTTATAGGATTAACGAATGGATAATAAGATGAACTCTTAACCTTACAATCTACCTTGTCATGACCTTGCACCTTATTGTCTACCTGCACTGCACTTTCTCTGTACCTGTAACACTAGATTCTGCATTGTATTCGCTTTTCCCTTGTGCCTCCGCAATGTACTAATGGGATGAAATTATCTGTATGGATGGTATGTAAAGCAAAGTTTTTCACTGTACCTTGGTTCATTTGACAAAAATTAACCAATTTACCAATTTAACTATGTGTCTGTGCATGAAACTCTCCAGAAGCCACCTGAATCAGAAAGTGCACGAATAATGCCTGATTTCAAACCCAAGCTCTGTTTTCTCCCACATCTGCCTATGCACCACCTGCCATTTCTTTCACCTCCACAATGTTGTTGGCTTTGTCTATAGAGATGTATTGATTGCCTTTGAAACTTTCCCCACCCAGGTTTGATGTATCCAATATTCTACTTGCTGGTTTCAACCTTGCACAGCTGAAATCTCAGTTAGAATATTAAATGTGTACTCTCAATTGTCCATGCCAACATTTTCTTCAGACTCTCTGCTTCCCATGGTCGCCAGCTTTCATTTCAAAACTCATCTTCTCAGCCTTGCCATAGTCAACCCCATTTTCACCCAACTCCCTCACATACACATCCACAAAACTTACACTGGCAGCAGTTCAGCTGTTCATGGACCCAGTTCCTTCTATTACAACAGAGGTATAGTATTGTAATCACTGACCACACATCCCGCCACTTCATTTGCACACAATCTGTAACTTCCATTCTTTTCATCATGAGAAACCTTTCTCCTCCATGGTCTCAAATCCCACATATGACAAGTAACAAATTATTTAGCCAGTACCAGCACATACTCGACACATTATGGAAGGCTACCTCTAATGGACTTCTTTCTTTCTTGCAATGGTATGAGTGCAACATGTGAGTGGGTTGATGTGACAGAATAACGCTATACCTCTCCTCACACCCTCATACCTTTGGTTAAAAAATATATTAGGCATGATTTAAAGAGGTGGGAAGTGATATTGTAATTTAGTTGGTGTGCTGTACCAGGCATGCTGTAGGTGTCTGTTTTACTTCCAGCTCATTTTGCACTTTCCAAAAAATCTGCAGTTGCCTTCTCCAGGGATACTCCTCACTCTGCTGCTTCATTGCAGCAATAGTTCCTCCTCCAGGCACACATCTGTTTCTGACCTACATTGATTTTTTTTGGCTGCTCAAAAACTCTGCTGCAGTTCTTCACCTGACATCGTGTTCCCCTTATATATCCTCCAATATCTGGCTCACTTTCTTCTTTTTTCACAGTATATTTTTTCTTTCAGCCTGCATTGGAACTTTAGTGCTCCCAACATCCCAAGGCTCAGTTGAACTCCTACGATCAGCTTCAATGTTAAAGAAACTTTCAATATTTCAGGTGCTTTAAAATGGAAGTTGTTGTTTAATATATATGTTATCCTCACAATAAAAATCTATTTTAGTGTCTGACAATTACTCTAGATAAGATCACCTACCTGGATCTTATTTTTCAGTAGACCACATTTCCCACCCCTTTGGGTTAATGGATGAAGTGACCTTGCAGAAATACCCAGACAACACACAGACAAAATGCTGGAAGAACTTCTGCCCTGCCGAAGGGTTTTGCCCAAAACGTCGACTGAACTTTTCTCCATAGTTGCTACCTGGCCTTCTGAGTTCCCCCAGCATTTTGTGTCTGTTCCTCGGATTCCAGCATCTGCAGATCTTCTCTCGTTTGTGAAATATCCAGTCAGCAGTTGGTACCAAAAGTGATAATTGCTCTTGCAAAATTAAACCTTTAATTCTGATATACCTGGGTCAGTTCCATTTTATCTTTTACAAAGTATGAGGAGAAGCATAACATGAACTCAAAACATAAGAAACTCTAACATTCTACAATAGACATATGAAAAGCCTATACATTACCGTCACTGACAGGCAAACAAATGACTCCTTCCTTCTGTCTCAGGCATAGTTTATTGGTAGCAAGGTGAGAGTGCTACAGTTCAAATCCTAGTTCAGGAAAATGGAGGCTTATGCAGATCAGAAAGTGTGGTTCACTACTGGAACATGGCAACCATTGGATGAGATTTTGAAGGTACAACTGTCCTGTCAGATACAGCAGATGTAAAAGATGCCACAGCACTTGCTCACACTGGGCGAGTTGGAATCTCTCCAGTGGTGCAAGCAATATGTGCTCCTCAGTCATCTTAACAAAAACTAGAAATAAATTACCTGTTAATTTATCACATTGCTCAATCTGGAATCTTGATGTACACAAATTTGCTGTATGATTCCTTATTAATAGCAGTGATTAACCTTCTTGCCTGTTAAGCAGTTTGAGGTGACGTAATATTGCAAAATCTATTGTATAAAAGCAATAAAAACTCTATGCTTATCTTTCTAACTAAGCAACACTTTTCATGGGTGCTGTCATTTCTATTTTTCTTCCGCAACAGAAATAAACAGATTATAGGGTATTTCTTAAAATTAAAGATGCTTGAATCAATAGACTCAAAAGCAAAATCTTCACTCATGGGAATGACCCTTGAAAATATTCTTTATTTTGCAGAACAGGCATTTTACTTTGAAATTTCAACTTTGAACAAATTTGAAATGAAAGTTGTGAAAGAAGTTAAAAGATTCCCAGACTATAAAGCAAAATTGAACTAGAAATTTGCTACAGGGTTAATTATCACAAGATTCCTACTTGAAACAGCGTTGTGATTTCTCTTGTCAAGCCCATCCAGAAGACAATTCAGAATCATTTTCCTTTCATACTTGGAGTATTTTATTTCTATCGGCATGAACGTTTTGGAACCCATAAATGAAAATTACCTACTTCAGTTCAAATGGTTACATCAGGAAAGAAAATTATTGTCCAGGAGCTGATTGTCCAGGAGTTTGTACAGCTGCTTCCTCTGGCAATTAAACAATTGCACTGTGTACCATTTGGACTGGGTTGTCACATACAAATTGGGCTGCCTGAAGGTTCACTTCGGCAGTTCAGAAGAATTGTGAAGTGCTATAGCAGCTGCCTGAAGAACTCAACGACCTGGGAAAGGCCATTGATGCTGCTCTACTTCCAGCCAGTGAGCTTGTCATAAAAAATTCTTGACTCCGTTGATTTTTAAAACTTGGTACTTCTGTCATGCTGAGGCTAGAATGATGGTGGTAACTTAGGGTTATTATACACAAGGGGTTGAGGTGGTGGAGTTGTAGGGTGGCAGTTTAATTAATAATAAAAACACACCACAGCAGTGAGTCACACACCAATAAGAAATAATAGCCCCAGTAAATTTTGCAGTAGGAAAATATCAAGTTGGCTGTTAGCTCTTGTGCATAGTGTGAGTTCACTTTGATTCACAATGGGACATTGTGGAATGATGTAGTTATTCATAACCACAACTATTATTCAGAACCTCACCAATGTCAGTGGAGAGGTAAAAACATTGCTGTTGAATTTCTGGAGATGCGTTATTCCCCAAGATCATTTGTCAGTCTAGAGTTTCCAGATCAGACTCAGTTTTATGAAATAAGCTATCCTTGACTATTACTAATTGAAAATTTAAAGAGAACAGTCAAGAAATAAGAATTCATATTTCACTTAAATCATTCATAACATTGGAAAACGAGGGAATCGTACAATAATGCAGTTGCCAAGGATCATCTAGACACCAGCACTGATTCCATGATTTTTGGTTTCCCATTCTAGACAAATCTCTAAATAGCAGCAGAGAGATACTAGTCTCACCAGAAGAACTGCACTGATCCAAGAAGGTGCCTCATCAGTAACTTTGAGGGTAATTAAGGATAGCACTAAATGCTGGTCTCATTGGCAATGTCATATCGAAAAAATTAATTTTTTATGAATTTGTTCAGAACTCATTGCCCTTTATGAATTATACTTTATTTCTTAAAATAAAGTAATAAGTAACAAGAAACCTTTATGCTACAAGTTATCTTTTAAAATGAGATGCATGCCTAAAGGACTTTATCAACAAGGACATTTGGATGCCATACCTTGATGAATGAGGTACCAATATTCATAAAAAAATATTCTAAAATTAGTGCAAGATATTAACTTTTCAAAAGAATGTATGTATTTTAATTATTGCAATTAAAATGTAACTAAGATGGGCATTTCAACAGACATTAAACAAATGATATTACATCAGCAATAGCTTTGACGTGAGTCAAGTTAATGCAACTATATCTGTAATCATGAACAAAACAGAATTGAAAACTTTGCCTGGAGCACAAACGTTTAAAAATTTTAAACAGACTTTGAGTGTCATCCCCTCCCCTTAAGAAGCCAAAATGAACAAGAGCAGATGGTTCTTTGTTTTAGAGTAATGTGGTGTGGGAGGTACTCTGCAGCTTCTGTAATGAAAAACCCCTGAAGTCAGATCATTTCTGAATTATGAGCCATAGTTTGCAAGTATTTCTTTGCAACAATATTCTCTGGATCTATGACTGGAAATTGTTATAGTTCTTTAGGTAGGCTGGTTCACAAAGCCTGATTATTATTAGTTAACTGAAGGAAAGTTTCACCCTCAGCAATGGGTAAAGCTTGCATAATAACACTAATAAAAAATTCTCACATTTAAATTTTAGAATGATTAGTTGTTTGTAGAAATAGAGGAATAGGCTTCCACTTAAAGAAAAATTCTAATATTCTTCTTGTGAATTAGCCTATGGCATTTCCAAAGAGATAAATTACTTTATCATAGATCCTTCAATCTCTATAACTTTGCAGAATTATGAGAAAGTATTAGTAGGAAAACTTGTAATTATTTTAATATCACACAAACTGAATAGTAACATTATCTTGGTATGCATATGTGATTTATAATTCAAATAATCCATGCAAAGCTTCACACTACTTAGTTTAATATTTTAGTATTTCTTTGAAGCAACTAGAAATACTGTAAAGTTTCAGAGTTTTATTTTAATAAATGAGTTCTAAACTCTATACTTGCTAAGACAAATTGTAAGGGGCAATGCTGTGATCTTACACTCCCAGCAAGGAGTAATTCACCCATGAAACATTTCCTGCAAAATCATAGTTGTTAAAATCTAACTTCTCCAAGTGTCTCACCTAGTTAGATTTTAGCATTCTTGCAATCTAAAAATAGGTTAGAATTGTTTTTAACTTTCTATTTCTGCCTTTCTCTTTAAATTCTCCCTTTACTTTCTCACATCTTACTTGACTTTCTGTACTTGATTTACTTTTCGTTTTTTTGTACATTTTATTGTATTTCTGGTTTTTTTTGTAAATGTCTGCAAGAAAGTGATTCTTATATATGGCAGCATAAATGCACTTTGATAGAAAATATTACTTTGACTTGAACTTTGATTTTATAAAAGAATGAATTTTCCTCCTTGGCCTTATCTGTTTGTGGTGAATTTTAAACCCCACAGGAATTGCTTGAGTCTGCCTTTTGTGAGAAGTTTAAAAGCTCCAGACCTGAGCCCAACACAACTTGAAACTGCTCATTTCCTGTCTTAACGGAGTAAGGTCAAATAGGATGCAGTGGTGGTGGGGGAACATCCACCCCAACTTTTTGACATACCCATCCTGGCTCAACCCAGCCATGGCCTTACTCTGATATAAATAGATCAGATAACATATACATAAATATTATCCTTCAGCATATTATCCTCCACAACTTCCACCTCCAGCATATTATCCTCCGCAACTTCTGCCACCTTCAACAGGACCCCACCTCTAATCACATCTTTCCCTCTTTACCCCTCTCTGATTTTCGCAGGGATCGTTCCATCTGCGACTGCCTGGTCCACACGTCCCTCCCCACAGATCCCCCACCTGGTACTTATCCCTGCAAGCATAAGTGCTACACCTGTCCCTACACCTCATCTCTTACCACCATTCAGGGCCCCAAACAGTCCTTCCCAGTGAGGCAACACTTCACTTGTGAGTCTGTTGGAATCATCTATTGCATCCGGTGCTCCCGGTGTGGCCTCCTCTAC
Source organism: Hypanus sabinus (assembly GCF_030144855.1). Taxonomy (NCBI): domain Eukaryota; kingdom Metazoa; phylum Chordata; class Chondrichthyes; order Myliobatiformes; family Dasyatidae; genus Hypanus; species Hypanus sabinus. Next base: position 48,556,891 of record NC_082715.1, read on the forward strand.
ATCGGTGAGACCCAATGCAGATTGGGGGAACTGCTTCGTCAAGCACCTCCACTCTGTCCGCCACAACAGACAGGATCTCCTGGTTGCCACCCATTTCAACCCTGCTTCACATTCCCATTCAGATATGTCCATACATGGCCTCCTCTACTGCCATGATAAGGGCAAACTCAGGTTGGAGGAGCAACACCTCATCTACCGTCTGGGTAGACTCCAGCCTGGTGGTACGAACATCGAATTCTTCAACTTCCAGTAATTCCCTCCCTCTCCCTTCCCCCTTCCCACTTTCACTCTGCCTCCATAGTGCTTTCCCCTTACATTCCTTCTTCACCTTTCCTGCTTATCCCCTCCCTGCTTCCACTCCTCCACCCCTTGATCTTTCCTCTGATTGATTTTTCACCCTCCCCCCACCTTCCACCCTTCCCCCGCCTTCCTTATGGGGCCCCTGCCCCTCCTCCTTCAGTCCTGACGAAGGGTTTTGGCCCGAAACGCTGACTGCCCATTTCAACGGATGCTGCCTGACCTGCTGAGTTCATCCAGCTTGTTTGTACGTGTTTATTTGACCACAGCATCTGCAGTGTACTTTGTGTTTAATATACATAAACATAACAATGTACATAAAGTGACTCTGACAGTGTGGTAGTGGTGGGTGGGTTAGTGAGTGGAGGTGTAGGACAGCCATACTATGGGGTAAAATAACTGTTTTTGAGTGTGATGGTCCCGGCGTGGATGTTACATTGCCTCTTCCCTGATGGTAGTGGGTCACGTAGTGTATGAGCAGGGTGGGTGGGATCCTTCATGATATTGCTGGCCTTCTTCTGGCACCTTTCTGTACACGAGTCGTTGATGGTGGGCAGGCTGGTGGTGTGTTAGGCAGTTTTGAATACCCACTGTAGAGCCTTCCCGTCCGCCCAAACTATCCAGCTGTAAGATCAGCATTATCGTACAGCAGCAACGTTCATTCAGTCTAGTTGTTGGACATCTTTTGTTAGTTGTCCTGTTCACACACACCATGGATAAGGACTCCAATGACTGCGAATTTGTGTTCAGCACCCAAAAGATAAACCAAATCCATGAACGGCTCCAAGTGCACCAAGCCATCCATTCACCACTGAATACAAAGTTAGGCATTCAACTTTCAAACGTAACTACTTAGGCATTAGACAATCAAATTTTCACCTTCTGTGTGCCAGCTTGTCGGAGTATACACAGACAGACCTCCGTACGCGGACAGACCTCCGTACGCGGACACACCTCCGTACGTGGACAGACCTCTGTACGCGGACACACCTCCATACACTGCTTTGGTGGTGAATAAGACAAATGGGGGAGCAGAAAGGCAGAACATGAAGATATTAAACAGATTGAGATTAAATGAGGATCAAAACTGAACTCAGATAGAAACTTGTTTGTCTTTATTAATGTATTTGGCAAAATTCAGGCAGTAAATCGATTCAGGTCAGCCCAAAGATGTACTCAGAGATGCTTTAGATGACAAGGCAGCATTAATACCTTTAAGAAGAGCTATCTCTGCTACCTGCTTCTGTTCTTCAGCAACTTAATCATTGTCATATACCCTTATATTTATATTGTACGAACAACCATGTCAATGTAGCAATGTGAGACAGATGTTAGCTGTGTGGTCTATGGCTCATCTGCTTATTACTCAGTGCCTCTACCAAATAGAAGAATCGGGTGAAATCTATGATATATTGCTCACTACTTGCCTGACAGGGTACAATGGAATCAACATTTCTGAAGCTCAATACAGCTGAGGGCAAAGCTATCTTCTTAAGGTTACACCTGTCTAGATGACAAGAGAATGTAAGCAATAAAAGAACACTTATGAAAGATATAGGAAAAGTATTAGACAGCTGAACTAGATCAGCTAAAGGAAGAACATCAAATCAGATTCAAAAGCATATCCTACTAGAAATAAAATGACCTAATCTCATCAAAATTTATGCTGGGTGGAATCTCAAATAACGATGAGTTAGGGTTCAGAACCTTTCCCATAATGTCATCAAAACAAAAGGGCTGGTCATTGACTTCAGCAAGGGAAATGATGCACATGTTCTTGTCTACAACAACAGTGTTGAGTTTGAGAGGGTTGAGAGCATCAAGTTCCTAGGAGTGACCACTGCCAATAACCTGATCCTTCTACTTTGATACCATGGACAAGACAGCTCACCAATGTCTTCAGGAGGCTAAAGAAATTTGGCAAGTCCCCATCCATGTTTACCAACTTTTATCAACGCACCATAGACAACATTCTAGTTCAGAATCAGAGTCAAGTTAGTTATCAACAGCATGTGCCGTGAAAATTGTTAACTTTGCAGCCGCATTTCAATGCAATACAATATATAGAAGAAAAAAATAATAACTAAATAAGTAAATCAATTACAGTATATGTATACTGAATAGATTAAAATGGTGCAAAAATGAAAAAATATGCGTATTTAAAAAGTGAGGTAGTGTTCAAAATATTGTCAGTACTCACTGTCAAGGCACTGGATATCATCCACATAAATATTGAATTTTATAGCCTGGGATACCTTACACAACACAACCTGTCAGTAACTTCCCTGAAAAATGAGGTCAGTGACAAAGGAGTCCTTTCCTACTTTAATACAATAGGTGCAATGGATTATTACCTAATTTAAATAATTTTGGATCCTTAATTTTCTGGTAACAAAATAGAAATTAGCATAAGGGCTATAGTATTTAGTTTTATCTTCATGCCTGAAGCTAGCTGCATTGGGGTTCATTCCATTAGCAACCAGAAAGAATCACCAGATCCAGAGAGTAGATTATATGGAATTTAATTGCCCCAGGACAATAGATACAACATCATGCTAGAGAGCTGCAGCACATAGCTTTTCTTGTTAAATAACTAATCAGATTGGAATAAAGAACTTTATAAGTTCTCACCACTCATACTTTATTTGCACTCTTTTAGAATTGTTCCCTTGAAAATTTTAGATCCTAATTTTATTCACAAGCATATCATCAAAGAGAGGACATTTTAATATTTCAAAACTTCCACTAAAATTTCACCTCTAATAACTCTTTTTCCCTATTAATACTAGCTATCATTTTCCATCCAGCAACCATTAACAATTTGCACTATCTTTAACCTGGGCATCAGAGAAAATATCTGATACTGAAGATCTGAAAAGGCTGCTATGCAACCACCAATTAGGAGGTGCACAAATGGGCTGATATTCTGCTCTTCCCCAGTGGGAAATGGTTACACCTCCACTCAATGGCTCTCCTTGATGCTCCAAGCAAAGCTGGAAAGTTAGCGCAGAGGGATTTTTGGTTACAAAGCTTCATCCTATCATACCATAACAAAGTGTTTTGATACATCAGTGCACTGGAACAGCATGCCTCCAATTGAAAGAAAGGTTTTCATTCTGTTTGCTGGGATTGAAATTGAATTCAGGTTCTATTAGTGAAAGAACTATGACTGCTTGGAAGACATTCTGCCACCCAGACAGATTTAAATTGGTTTCACTTTCTGACTGACTACACATTTGCAGTCAGTTTTTGAATAGAGTGCAGTGCCATACAATTGGAATGGGTTGTTCAAACAAATTGACTTATATATGATTAAATCTCTAGGTAATTCTAATCCAAGGTTTTTTTTTGGAAATCAGTTTCTAGAATGCAGTCATTTTTATTACCCTTGAAAATATTTCTTCAGATTAAGTCATGTATAAAAGTAAATGTTTTTATTTCTGGATGGTCCAAAATATTCCAAAGAACAACATAAACACAAGAGTGATGTGAAGTGCAATTGCTATAAGGCACTTACCCCCAATGGGTAGATATCTGGTGTTCAGTTGACAATAAGCAAATAAAATAAATATCAGATACAATGGTGAAGATGAGGTGACCTTTGTTCTGGTGTGTAGTCACCAAGGGTTGAATCATCCTGAAGGAAGCCTGTTGAGAAGAAATGAAGCATTATCATGAGAAAATTGAAACACAGTGAGGAGTGATAGCAAGTTTGACCATAAGACCATAAGAACATAAGACACAGGAGCAGAATTAGCTCATTTGACCCAGTGAGTCTACTTTGATAAAGTTTAAAGCAAATTTGTTCTCAAATTACATACTGTGTATATCACCATATACAATCCTGAAGATTTATTTCCTTGCAGGCAATTACAGTAAATGCGAGGCACCGAACAGAACCAATGAAAGACCACATCCAACAGGATTGATAACAATCAATGTACAAAAAAAAACAATCTGCGCAAATACAAAAAGAAAGATAAACAAATAAATAGATACACGCATACATATCAAGAACACAAGATGAAGAGTCATTGAAAGGGAGTCCATAGGTTGTGGAAACAGTTCTGTGATGGAGCAAGTGAAGTTGAGTGAAGTTATTCCTCTGGTTCAAGAGCCTGATGATTGAGGGTAACAACTGCTCCTGAACCTGGGGTTGAGGTTCTTGAGGCTTCTGTACCTTCTTCCTGATTGCAGCAGCTGAAGAGAGCATGGCCTGGATGATGGGGTTCCCTGACGATGTTTGTTGCTTTACTGTGACAACACTCTGTGTGAATTTGCTCAATAGTGGGGAAGGCCTTAACTGTGACGGACTGGGTCATATTCTACTACTTTTTGTATGATTTTCTATTCAAGAGCATTGGTATTTCTCTACCAAGCCGTGATTCAACCAGTCAATATACTTTCCACCACACATCTGTAGAAGTTTTCAGTGTTTTAAATAACATGCCAAATCTTCACAAAGTTCTAAAAAAGTAAAGGTGCTGATGTTCTTTCTTCATAATTACACTTGCTTGCTGAACCCAGTACAGATGCATTAAAATGATAACACTGAGGAATTTAAAGTTTCTAACCATCTCCATTGCTGATTGCCTGATGAGGACTGGCTCAAGGACCTCCAGTTCCCTCCGACTGATGTCAATAATCAACTCCCTGATCTTGTTGATGTTGAGTAAGAGGTTGTTGTTGTGGCACCACTCAGTCAGATTTGCAGTTCCCTCCTATATGCTGATTCATCACCACATTTGATTCAGCCAACAACAATGGCAATGTCAGCAAACTTAAATGTGACATTGGAGTCATGCTTAACCTCTCAGTCAGAGGTTTAAAGCGAGAAGAGCAGGGGGCTAAACACACAACTCTGAGGTGCACCTGTACTGATGGAGATTGTGGAGAAGATTTTGTTGTCAATCCAAACTGACTGGTGCTTGCAAGTGAGGAAACTGAGGATCCAGTAGCACAAAGAGATATTGAGGCCTAGGACTTGAAGCTTATTGATTAGTTTTGAGGCGATGATAATATTGAATGCTGAGCTGTAGTCAATGAATAACATCCTGATGAATACACCTTCATTGTCCAGATATTCCAGAACTGAGCGAAAGGCCAATGAAATGTCATCTGCTGTTGACCTATTGTCAGGCATATTGGAGTGGATCCAAGTCACTTCTCATGCAGGAACTGAAATGTTTCATCAGCAACATCTCAAAGCACTTCATCAGTGGATCGAAGTGCTACTGGGCAATACTCCTTAAGGTGGGTTACCAAGTTCCCAGCCTTCTTGAAATAGGTGGGTACCTCAGACTGCCAAAGCGAGAGTTTAAAATATGCCCAGTTTGGGCTGGATGATTTCCATGAGTTTGCCCTCCTGCAGGATGTTCTTACATCAGCCTCAGAGATTGAAATCTGCCATCCAATCATGGCAGGTTTATTTTCCATCTCAATTTCATACTTCTGTCTTTTCCCCATAACCTTTGACATCCTTGCTAAAAAAGCAAACAGAGATTGGGAAGCTTTTAAGAGCCAACAGAACATAATTTTAAAAAAGCAGTAAGGAAGGAAAAGATAAAATATGTAGATAAGCTAGCCAATAATATACAAGAGGATATCAAATGTTTTTTTTTAAGATATATAAAGAAAGGCGAGAGTGGGCATTGGACCACTGGAAAATAATGCTGGGGAGGTCATAATGGGGGAGAAAGAAATGTTAGACCAACTTCAGAAGTATTTTGCATCACTGTGGAAGACACCAACAGTATGCCAGAAAATGGAGAGTATCAGGGGATAGAACTGAGTATAGTTGCCATTAATAAGTAGAAGGTGTTTGGAAAGCTGAATGTTTTGAAGGTAAATAAGTCTCCTGGGCCAGATGGACTACACCCCATGATTCTAAAAGAGATAGCTGAGGAGACTAGCGGCATTAGTAATAATCGTTCAAGAATTGCTAGATTCTGGAAAGTTTTAGGTGGACTGGAAAATTGCAAATGTGACTATACTCTTTAAGAAAGTAGGGGGATAAAAGATGGGAAATTATAGGCCCATTAGCCAGACTTCAGTGGTTGGGAAGATGTTGGAGTTCATTATGCAAAATAAGGTTTCAAGGTGCCTGAAGACACATGATAAATCAAGCCAAAATCAGCATGGTTTCCTTAAGGACAAATCTGTTGGAATTCATGCCGGCCAAAACAGGATAGACAAAAGAGAGTTAGTGGATGTTGTTTACTTGGATTTTCAGAAAGCTTTTGATAAGATGCCACACATGAGGCTACTAAATAAGAGAAGAGCCATGATTTTACAGGAAAGATACTAGCATGGATAGAAGATTGACTGTCAGGAAGTAAAGAATGGGAGTGAAGGGGGACTATTCTGCTGATGACTAGAGGTGTTCCAAAGGGACTACTTCTTTCATGTTATATGTCAATAATTCAAATAACAGAATTGATGGCTTTGTAGCCAAATTTGTGGACAATTCAAAGACAGGTTGAGAGCAAGTAGCATCAAGGAAGCAGGGAGTCTGTAGAAGAACTTAAACATATTAGGAGAATGGGCAAAGAAGTGGCAGATGGAATATAGTGTAGGGACGTGCATGGTCATACATTTTCATAGAAGGAATAAAGGGCATTGTCTATTTTCTAAATGGGGAAATTTCCTAAAATTCAGAATTCAGAGCTGAGTTCATCCACTTCTTCTTTATTCTCTATTATTACCTCACTAACATCATTTTCCAATGGTCCATTCTAGCATCTCTTTCACTCGTTATAACCTTTGGTATCCTTTACCTAGCACCATCAGGCTACAGGCCATGACACCGAGGGACTTGGGCTATATTTTTTTTTGTGACTGTATGTTTTGCAGCTGTCATAATTATATATGCTGTATGGGCCTTGTGGTCAGGTGAAAGTGTGGATCAAAAGTAAATTAATCCAATGTATTAAAAAAAGAGAAACGAGAAACAAAATTACAACTGTCTGTTGCCTGTCAATAAGAGAAAGGAAAAAAGGGAGTAAAAGATCTTCTAGAAAACTGGTATAAGCTCAAGTGGGAAAACAACCACTGAATCAGAATCTGGTTTAATATCACTGGCACATGTTGTGAAATTTCTTGTTTTGCTGCAGCAGTACAGCGCAAACCCTAATCATAAAAGGAATAACTTACAAGATGTGTGTGTGTGTTGTGTCTGTGTGTGTGTATAAATTAAAATAAAATAAATTAAATAATTAGTGCAAAAGAGAGGAAAAGTACAGAAGTATTCAAGGGTTCATTGTCCACTCAGAAAACTAATGGCAGAGAGGAAAAAGCTGTTTCTAAAACACTCAATGTGCGTCTTCAGGCTCCTATACCACCTATTCAATGGTAGCAATGACAAAAGGGCATGTCCTGGATGACTGTGTCCCTTTATGATGGATACCACCTCTTTTGAGGCATTGCCATTTGAAGGAGTCCTGGATGCTGGGGAGACTACTGCCCATGATGGAGCTGGCTGGGTTTGCAACACTCTGCAGCATTTTCCAATCCTGTGTAGAGGCCTCTCCATACAGGAAGGTGACACAACCAGTTAGAGTGCTCTTCACCTGTAGAAATTTGCAGGTGTCTTTGATGACATATCAATTCTCCTCAAATTCCCAATAAAATATCATCCATTTCATGCCTACTTTGTAACTTCGTCAATATGTTCAGCCCAGGAGAGATCCTCAGAGAGGTTGACACCCGGGAACCTGAAACTGCTCACACTTCCCATTTTTTGATGATGATTTGTGTGTGCTTCCTGAACTCCACAAGCAATTCCTTGGTCTTACTGATATAGAGTGTAAGGTTATTGCTGCTACACCATTCAACCAGCTGATCTATCTCACTCATACACCTCCTCATCATCATCTGAAATTCTGCCAACAATAGTTGTATCATCAGCAAATTTATAGATGATGCTTCAGCTGTGCCTAGCCATACAGACATGGGTGTAAAGAGAGTAGAGCAGTGGGCTAAGGACACATCCTTGAGGTACACCAGTTTTGATTGTCAGTGAATTTGAAATGTTATTTATGTGAAGGACAAATCATTGGGTATATTTAAGCCAGCAGTTGATAGCTTCTTGATTAGTCCATGCAAGAAAGGGTAACGGGGAGGCAGGATATCGGGGCTGAAAGGGAAATGATCAGCCCTGATGAAATGGTGGAGCAGATTCGATGGGACAAATGGCCTATTTCTGCTCCTATATCTAATGGTCTTATTTTCAATCCACACAGAGTGTGGTATCCCAGTGAGAAAGTTGAAGATTCATTTGCAGAGGGAGGGACAGAGGCTCAGGCTTTGGAGTTTTTTGATTAGAACTCTGGGTATGATAGTGTTGAACACCGAGCTGAACAGCCTAACCCACGTATGTCCAAGTGATCCAAGGCCACATGGAGAGCCAGTGAGCTCGCATCCACTATGGTGTCAATAGGCAAATTGCAGCAGATCCAGGTCTTTGCTTAGGCAGGAGTTGATTCTAAACAACCTCTCAAAGCACTTCATCACAGTAGATGTGAGTGCAACTATCATGTCATTGGGGCAGCTCACCCTGATTTTCTTGGGCATTGGTATGATTGTCGCCCTTTTTAAGCAAGTGGGTAATTCCGACTGCAGCAGTGAGATATTGAAGATGTCCTTAAACACACCCACCAGTTGGTTGGCACAGATTTTCGGAGCCCTCCTCGGTCATCAGGTCCTGGTGCCTTGCTAAAGTTCACCCTCTTGAAAAATGTCCTGATGTTGGCTCCAAGACGGAGATCACAGGGTCACTGGATGCGGCAGCGATTTGAGTAAATGTTCTTTTATTCTCCCTTTCAAAGCATGCATAAAAAGTGTTGAGCTCATCTGGGAGTGAAGCATTACTCATTCATAGTGTTATGCTTCATTTTGTAGGAAGTAATATACCTGCAAATTCTGCCAGAGCTGATGTGCATCTGGTTCTGTCTCTAGCCTCAATCAGAGTAGGCTTTTCGCTCTTAAAATAGCATTACACAGGATGTACCTTGACTTCCTGTATACTTCTGGATCACTGGTCTTGAATATACATACATTTAGCCGTCAGCAGACTATGAATCTCCTGGTTCATCAATGGCTTTTGATTTGGTAATGCCAAAATGTTCTTGAAGGCAAACATTCATCCACAATTGTTTTGATGGAGTCGCTGACAACTAAGCCATATTCATTCAGACTCAAAGATGAATCCGTGAATATTGACCGGTCCACTGGCTCAAAGCAGGTCTTCAAGTGCTCCTCTGCCTCCCTTGACTATATCTTCCTGGTCCTCACCAATGGTGCTGCAGTCTTTATTCTCTGCCTATACACTAGGAGTAAAAGTACAGCCAGATGATCAGACTTTCCAAAGTGTGGGCATGGAATGGCATAGTGTGCTTTTTTGATGGTGGTACAACAGTGGCCAACTGTGTTGGCTCCTCTGTTTCCACAAGTGATACGTCGGTGGCAGTTGTTCAGAGACTTGTTCAAGCTGGCCTGTTTGAAATCCCCCACAATGATAGGGAAGGCACCAGGGTGCATTGTTTCATGCCTGCTGAACACTGAGCTCAGCTCCTGCAGTGCCTTCCTGAAGCTGGCCTGAAGTGGAATGTACACTGCTACCAGGATGATGACAGGAAGCTCTCTTGCCAGATAAAAAGAACTACATTTGTCTGCTAGAAGTTGCCGTTCGAGTGAGCAAGACTGAAACAGAACCACCACGTTGGTACGCCTTGATTAGTTAATTACAAAGCATACTCCAACTCCTCTACCTTTAAAAGACTGAGCTATTTTGTCATGTAGTGAATGGTGAAGCCATTAAGCTGCACTGCTGAATCCAAAATGGACAGCCATGTCTCTGTGAAGCAAAGAATACAACAGGCCCTGATGTCCCTCTGGTACAGCAACCTTGCTCTGAGGTTTTCAATATTATTTTCCATAGACTGTACATTCGCCAGAAAGATAGTTGGGAGTGGGTTCTAAGGCACACTTTCCTCACTTCCTTTTTCTTAAAAGGAAATTGTACTCACGACCTGACGCTGCAGTACAGGATCTGTAGATTTTGACTATCGATAGATTTTTTAAACATCTCAGAAAGACGTACCCATGTAGTACCCTGAAGTACCCATGGCTATGACTGTGGATTTCAGCTGTAGTTGACATGAACGGGAATATCTGATGATTCCCATCAGAGCTACATGCAATGAGTCGCCCTTTTCGGCACCATCTTTTATGGCAATTCATTCCCATAATCCCATGAATGGGGGCAGACATTAGCTCAAATTTAAGTCACCATTTCTAAAATCTTCTGCTTGGAAAAGATGCAATAAAAGAAGACTGGTATTGACAAATTGAATTGATTTGAGTACTTACTAATCCAAAGATGTCAATTATAAACAGTTAGTTTTCCCCGTTGCTGCAAGGAGAGCTTAATTTATCAATTTACCAATACTGAGGTGTCAGGACTGATTGATACATTGCACAATATTTTTCAGATCCGCTTAAGCACAAGTCATTGCAAAGTAAGCAGCCTCAAAATGCATAATTAAAAGTTGGCTGTTGATGAAAATGTTGCTTCCACTGAAACAGCTATTCCAACAATTAGCTAATTTTTTATGATTCACATTTTCATATTTCATTCAGCATTTGGCTCATCAAGTTTGGGTGGGCTGTCGTAGCAATCCTATTAGTCTCACATACTCCTAGAGAATTCCCGGCATCCTATTCTTTCAAATATGACCATGACTGATGCTCCTACCGACATGAGGGGCAATTAACATATAATCACTTAGTCTATAACCACTGTGAATTGGAAGAAAACCAGGATATCTGAGGATCATAAGAACAGTATGCAAATCTAGATAGATGTAAAGAGTGATGATGAATAAAGTTATGTCACTGGAACAATGAAACAGTAGTCTTGCTTACACCACTTACTTTGGGCACAGGTAGGCAACATTTTTACAAAAATAAAATAGAAACTGCTGAGAAGGCAGAGTGGGCTAAACATATCAGTTGGATGAGCTTTCATTAGAACTGGGTGATATTAAAGATAAAACAAGTTTAATGTTACAGAGAAAGGAGCAACGGGGAGAGAGAAGGAAAGGGAAGATCTACAGCAGTGTGTTATTTCAACTCTCCCCTCCTCTATCTGCCTATCACCCTTCCTCACCTGGATCAACCTAGCCCTTACCAGCTCTTGCTCCACCATTTCCATTCACCTTTTCATACTGATTTTCTCCTCTCTATCTGTCACACCTGTTGAGATCAGAATCAGAATCAGAATCAGGTTTATTATCACTGGCATGTGACATGAAATTTGTTAACTTAGCAGCAGCAGTTCAATGCAATATGTAATATAGAAGAGAAAAGAAATAATAAATAAAATAAAAGTAATAATAAATACATAAATTACAGTGTACATATATTGAATACATACATTGTTGGTATTGAATGCAATACATGATAATATAGAAAGGAAGAAAGAAGTAAATCAATTATAGCATGTGTATTAAATTGTTAGATTAAAATAATGCAAAATAGAAATAAAGTTTTTTTAAAAATTGAGGCAGTGTTCAGGGGTTCAATGCCCATTTAGGAATCAGGTGGCAGAGGGGAAGACGTTCCTGAATCACTGAGTGTGTGCCTTCAGGTTTCTGCACCTCTTTCCTGATGGTAACAGTGAGAAACGGGCATGTCAGATGTCATAAATACTATGGATGCTATTACCCAAGATGGAGCTGACTAATTTTACAACTTTCTGTAGCTTCTTTTGGACTTGTGTAGTAGCCAACTATGCTCCCAACACCACCACCCCATACCAGACAGTGATGCAGGTTGTCAGAAAGCTTTCCATGGTATATCTATAGAGGTTTTTGAGTATTTTAGGTGACAAACCAAATCTCTTCAAACTCCTAATTAAATACAGCCACTGTTTTGCCTTCGTTATAGCTGCATTGATATGTTGGTGTTGTTGTGTGAATGAAATTGCCGGAGAAAATTACTGGTAGATACAAAGCAGCTTCTTTATTTGACAAAACAAGGTACTGCAGGCATCATATGGAGACATTTTCAGTGGAAAGGTCTGCTGGCCCTAAGTGGGGATCGATGCTTATTTGCTAAACACAAAGAACAATTCCATATTTACCAAGTACAGACAATGCTTTCTTTTGAAACTACAAACAAATTTTATACCTTCTGATTCCATCCATCCATGCCACAGATGCTAAAGCAGCCTCTGGACTGGGATCCACAGCTTTTAGGAGTGCATTGTCCCAAACTGAATCCACAATACATCATCAAGGAACAGAAGACTGGTAGCCAAAGCCATTTGCTGAATGTAAATGACCTAAACCAAAAATCACTCTAACAGTTGGGACCAGGTTAGATCCTCAGAGATCTTGACACCCAAGGACCTGAAATTTCTCACTCTCTCCACTTCTGATCCCTCCATGAGAATTGGTTCATGTTCCTTTATGTTACCGTTCCTGAAGATCACAATCAGATCCTTTGTCTTACTGACATTGAGTGCAAGGTTGTTGCTGCGACACCACTCGACTAGTTGGTATATCTCACGCTTGTATACCCTCCCATCTCCACCTGAGATTCTACCAACAATCTATAGCGGGATTTTGAGTTATACCACATAGTCATTGGTATAGAGGGAGTAGACCAGTGGGCTAAGCACACTCCCAATTCACACATATTCTGGACTTCCAGTTAGGAATATGAGGAATTATGAGTTGCAGAGGGAGGTACAGAGGCACAGGTTCTGCAGCCTATCTATTAGGACTGTGGGAAAGGAGGTGTTAAACGCTGAGCTATAGTCTATGAACAGCATCCTGACACTGGTGTTTGTATTGTCCAGGTGATCTAAGGCTGTGTGAAGAGACATTGAGATTGCTTCTGCCATAGACCTATCAATTGGCAAATTGCAGTGGGTCCCCATCCTTGTTCAGGCAGGAGTTGATTCCGGCCATAACCAACCTCTCAAAGCATTTGTTGACTGTAGATGTGAATGCTACTGAATGATAGTCATTAAGGCAGCTCACACTACTTTCCTTAGGCACTGGTATAATTGTTGCCTTTCTGAAGCAGGTGAGAACTTGCGACCATAGCAGTAAGAGATTGAAAATGTCCTTGAATATTCCCACTTTTTCAGAGCCTTACCATCAGGGACTGCTGCCTTGCAAGGGTTCACCCTCCTGAAAGACAGCCTAACATCAGCCTCTGACACAGAGATCACAGGGTCACCAGGTGCAGCAGGAACCTTCACAGCTGTAGTTATATTCTCCCTTTCAAAGAGAAGGCACAGAAGGTGTTGAGCTCATCTGATAGTGAAGCATCGTTGCCATTCATTGGGTTTTGCTTAGTAGGATGAAATGTCCTGCAAACTCTTGCCAGAATTGACATGCATCTGATGTCACCTCCAACCTTGCTCAGACTTTGTTTCTTCACTCTTAAAATAACACTCCAAAAGTCATACCTGGTTTTCTTGTCAGATTTATAAACCACAGATCTAGCCCTCAGCAGAAGACGAACCTCTTGGTTCATCCATGGCTTTTGGTTTGGGAATGTACAGTAAGTTTTCATAGGCACACACTCATGCACACAAGTTCTAATGACATTGGTAACAACTGCAGCATACTCATCCAGATTTGAAGATGAATCCCTGAATACAAGTCCAGTCCACCGATTCAAAGCAATCCTGTAAGTGTTCCTGTCCTTCCCTTGTCCTTATCTTCTTGGTCCTCACTACTGGTGCTGCAGACTTCTGTCTCTGCCTATACTCAGGGAGTAGAAGTACAGCCAGGTGATCAGACTTCCTGGTGAGGGTGTGGAATAGCATGGTAGGCATTTTGGTGGTGGTGACATTGTCCAGTGTGTTGTTTGCTCTGGTATTAGAAGCGATTTGTTGATTGTAACTATTTTGCAACTTTTTCAAGCTGGCCTGGTTAAAATCCCCCAAAATGATGGTGAAGGCATCAGTGTGTGCTGTTTCATGCATGGTGATCCCATTGCTCAAATCATCTAGAGTCTGTTTATCATTACCCTGAGGTGGAATGTATAATGCTTCCAAAATTGCTGAAATCTCCAGTGGTAGGTAAAATGGACGGCACTTAATTGCCAGATATTCCCAGTCTGGTGAGCAGAATTGGGACATCTCTGATACATTTGTACATCAAGAGCAGTTGATCATGAGGCATTCACCTTCAACTCTGCTTTTGAGAGATGACAGTTCCTATGCTGACGATGTATAGTGAAGTTGTCAATCTGATTCACTGCATCTGGTACAGAAGGTGTTAACCAGGACTCTGAAACATAGGGCTCAAGTTGTCCTAATATCCCCCTGATACTGCACCCTAGCTCTAAAATCTTTGATTTTATTTAATAGCGACTTAATGCTTGCCGGCAAGATAGTCGGTACTAGGAGTCAAAAACCCTGTTTTCTTAAAGGCACCTTTGTTGCTGACCTGCAGCCATAGTTCCTTCCAGGACTCTGACGAGAAGTATGGCCACAATCAACTTTGTTTCTGACAGGTTTAAGCAGTGTTGGTGATGCACCATCAATAACTCACACTGAGACGTAAGGCGAGATATCGGCTTTTATTGACTGGAAGAAGGAACCAGGAGTGAGTGTCTATCATACAATGTCCTGGAGACTGAGGCTGAGTGTCAGGCCGCAGATCTCCTTTATACAGGGGCCTGTGGGAGGAGCCACAGGAGCAGTCAGCAGGGGCGTGTCCCGACAGGCACATAGTTCACCACAGTTGGATTGTTCAATCTCATTAAAAAATCTTCATTAACACTGCCGAACGTGGAAGTAATGGTGATTCTCAGCTGTAGCAGGCTGAAATGGGAATGTTCAATCATATCCATCGAACTGTGCTGCAATGAGATTGCCTTCAAGGCGTCCTGGAAGTAGAGTTTTAATCCAAAATGTTGATTGTCTGTTTTCCTCGGAAAATGTTGTCTGGCCTATTGAGTTCCTCCAACATCATGATTGTTGCTGTAAGTTGGAGCATCAGCATCTTCTGTCTTTAAAAGGCAGACGAGATTTGGGGTTTTTTACACAGATTTTCTGCATCCACTCCTTTTGTTTTTGGAAACTGTTTTTCTGAATTCGACATTCACCCCTGTCCATACTAACCATTCCAAACTATCTGAACCAGTACCACTTCCATTCAGCTCCAGAATATCCCAGCTTCAAAAGGAAGCAGTGTGAGATTCCTAATGCACTGTTTCCTGTCCTTTCTTCCAGAGTTTAGTCATGCCAAGAGGCGGGTTCAGGAATGCCTCAGGAATTAGTCTCATATATATTAGTCAAACATATTTTCTTAGCCTCCAGAACCATGGTCAGGTTGAGCCGATCCTGCCTTTAATGAATATAAAATACAACCAATAAATGAATATTTCAAGGTACTCTTGATATTTCTAAAGTTTGAAGCAAAACAATGTGTCTCGAAGTTCTAAATAAATAGCATACTTGGTTGTAAAATAAGGTAATTTAATCTTATTTGAAGCCAGTCATCTCCAATTCAGGAGGAACCTCAGAAGTATTACCCATCTATTCTTTGAATAATTCTTTTCATTCACATTAAACAATTCTTGATTTAGATTTTAGATACGAACAAACAAAGCTGCAGGTGCTTTTAATCACAGTTGTTAGCAAAACTTCTCTGATGTACTATTGAGCAGATCACAAGAAAGAGAAAAAAATCAGTTGCCACTATCTAACATATGTAACTTTTTTTCAAATAAAGCTTTGGAAATTCAATGGCCAATATCTTTTGATGTCTTTTGGAAGTGACACAGATATTCATATAACCTCAAAGGACACCGTTTTTCACTTCAATTCCAGAGAAATGAATTAATACAAACTGAGAATTTGAAATCTATGAACAATGAAAATTATTAACTATCCAGAATACAGATAGAAAACTGTAGCAGTTGTCTCAATGAGTCTGTAACAACTCTCTTGAAGAGCAGGTCAGTTATTCCTGCTGTCCTTTGTACTAATGTAGATTTCCGCTTCTCTTCTTAGGGCTCCTATTGAGTCTGTACCCACCATCCCATTAGGCAACCTATTTCAAAATCTGAGAGCTTGATACATAAAGATCTTTTATAATTGCCACTTCTGTTTTTCCTGCCAATCATTTTAAAATTTCTCCCTTTGAAAATAAATCCATCATCCATTGTAAATAATTTCTTTTATTCCTCTATCTTTCTTCCTGATTTTAAATGCCACTGTTCATGTCTTTTATTGGTTTATTAAGGAGAGCCCCAGATACTCTCATCTCTCCTTGTAGCTATAAATCGTGGATCTATTCTAAAAAAAAATCTTCTATACTAAAGACTTTACACAAGGTGCTAAGAATTGAACATCATATTCCAGCTGGCACAGCTTGAGCATAACTTCTTGGCTTTTTTATCCCTCTCTATGACCTGATTTATAAGTTACAAGATATCATATAGTTCAGGTGTTTCCAGGCTTTTCTGATAAATTCAAAGATTTGTGCACTTTCTTCCCAAGGCCATTACCACTTTCTGATAAAGGACTGCCAACTTGAAATGCTAACACTATTTCTCATTCCTCAGAGACTGTCTGACCTGTTGAGTGTTGCCAGCATTTTCTGTTTTTATTTCAGGTCTCCAGCACCTTTGGTTCTTTTGATTTTTACTCCGCTCTTTTGTCCCTTTTAAAGTTGCACCTGAGCTAGTTTTTGACTGCTTCATTCTTCCAGTCTGTCTATTTATCATTGATGCATACTATTATTTTTCTTGCAGTTTGCTTCACTTCCAAGAATTAGATGATGAGTGCATTTCAAGATTGTACCATATGCCTAGATTCAAGTTATTAATGTATATCATAAAAAAGGTAATTATAAAAGGCTCCATTACTGAAACTAAGAGAAGTCAATTCTGTACCTTGCTATACTCTATAAAGAAAGTCTATTTCTGTACTATTGTCTCTTCTGTCCCTTAGTTAATTCAGAATTAGTGTCGATATTATCCATTTTACACGTGGGCTTCAATTTTCTTCAGAAAGTCAACACGTAAAATTTTATCCAGCATCCTTAGGAAACCCACATGATGAATATTAAACTCAATGGCTTCATCTGTCATTTATCAAACAAAACTTCAATTGATAATGAATTAAAATGTTAACATATCTACAAGTTTATCTTTCATGCTTAAGCATCGTGGTTTTCCTTTTCCCAAACTATTGTTTCTAATAGTAATTCAACAGTGTGTAATCACAGGTTTTATTATTCTCCTGTCAATATTAGGTTTATACATTTATACATGGGGAAACGTGCAACAAAATGTGGGTTTTTAAGATGTACTGGACCCATAAAATGAAAATCAGCTTACATTTATTAAAATGCGGAAATGATAATCCAGCAGATTGTAGTGGACATGATATTACCAGTTGTTAAGTTATTTTTTAAATTAGAAATGTCAGTCATCAACAATAAAATTACACTAAAATATTTTGATGTGATGACAGGCTAACCAGGTTTCTTTCATGGGAGAGACTGATTGTCCTCGTTAGTTATTCATAGTTCCTGAATTACAGTTGTCAAATCACTTTCCTCTCTTTTGATTCTTATATTCTACATATTCAATTCGGACGTCTTGCTGTTGCATTATGAACTAATCAGAAAAACAGGACTACAGAAATCTGATATTACAGAATTACCTGTGAGGGTTAATGCAAGATTTTAAGCATCTTTTGATATTCTTAACTAACCTATTGTTACTTTGGTGCAACTGAGAATTCTGTAGCAGCACCATAGTGATTTTTTATTAGTGACAGACAAATGCATTGGGGGGGGGGGGTGGTAAATGAACAAATTATTATACATCTGAATAAGTATAAAGATGAGCAGAATTAAGTTCACAAATTGATTAGATTAGATTTATTTCTCACATGTACATTGAAACACACAGTGAAATGCGCCACTTGTGCTAACAAACAGCACAACCTAAGGATGTGCTGGGAGCAGGCCGCAAGTATTTCCGGTGCCAACATAGCATGCCCATGACGTTCAGCAGAACAACACACAACTAGCAACAACAACAACAACAAAATAGCAACAGCAAAGCAAACCCTCTTCCCACCCTCCCACCTACACACACCCCAAGACAGGCTGCCTTCAGATCTCCCTGAACACTATTGAAGAGACAGTTTGATTTTAATAGGACGTATTTTTAAACTCTGGATAATCTATTAAAGTAAGGATAGAAAATGTGGGCCTAACATTCAGTTTATTAATCACATATTAATCTTTGTACATGAGACGATGAAATAGTATGTGTGGGGAGAAATGCTGCCAGTTAATATTGTTGTTTAATGCAGCTTCTTAAAATTGTAAAACTAAATGCTGAAAAATTCAGCACACAGGAACTATCTAAATAGAAAGGTACACTTTGTTTCTGTGTGTCCATTACATCAAATGAGATATTTATTGACTATAAAGGAAACTCTTCTCATTCACTGTTTATGCCTGTTACGGATTTTATTCTCACAAATGTACAGGATATTGATTTTCCAATAGATATGTGTGGACTGAGTTATAAAATACAAACTAGACAATCAGCTTAGCTATGAATGGTTTGCTCAACAAGTTTCATTGAAAAATCATTTATTTTTGTATGAAATGTTGTAAAATAATATTGACTTTCATCCTACTAGTTTATAGTTAAAGCACAGAAAAACAAAACCACCATCAACTACCTACCCTAAAATCTGCCATTCCTACTCAGTCCAAGTTGATTTTACTGTCTTATACATATGTACATGTATGCACAGATGCAATTAAAAACTTACTTGTGGCAACTTCACAGATACATAGCCTCATATAATCAGCATTCACAAGCAAAACAGACAAGTAATCATAAATTGTAAACAATTTTCTGCAAGAAAACACACAATACAAAAAAATATGGTCCATTTTAGTGCAAGTTGGTCAGTATTGATAGAGTTTTTAAACTGTAGTGGTGATTAAGTTTTTCCAATTGGTTCAACAACTGAATGGTTGAAGGGAAGTAACTGTTCTTCAGCCTGGTGGTGTGGGACTTCAAGCTTCTGCAACTCTTGCCCAAAGCCAGCTGAGAAAAGATGCCATGGCCTGAGCAGTGGAGATTCTTGATATTAGATATTGCCTTCTTGAGGCATTGCCTCCTGTAGATATTACCAATGGTGGGGAGGGATGTGGCCATGATGTATTGGACAGAGTCCACTATTCCCTGCAGCTTCTTACGTTTCAGCACATTTGAACTGCTGCACCAGACCAAGATGCAAACATGGATACTTTCAACAGTATTTCTGTACAAAGTTTGTTAGAGTGTTCAATGATAAGCCAAATCTCCTTAACCTCCAGCACCCAGGGTGTGCCCTTTCCTCACTGTTCCAATCAGGTAGGAGGTACAGAAGCCTGAAGGCACACACTCAGCGATTCAGGAACAGCTTCTTCTCCTCTGCCATCCGATGCCCAAATGGACATTGAACCCTTGAACACTACTTCACTTCTGTTATATTGTTTCTGTTTTTTGCATGATTTTTAATCAACTCAATATACGTATACTGCAATTGATTTACTTACTTTTTTCTTCACATATGTGTTGCACTGAACAGCTGCTGCTAAGTTAACAAATTTCATGACACATGTCAGTGATAATAAACCCGATTCTGATTCTGACCTCCTAATAAAGTAAAGAAGCTGGCTTGCTTTCCTTATGAATACATCTAAGGTACTCTGCCCAGGGCATGCCATCTGATATGGTAATGCCTAGGAACTTAAAACTATAGACTCTCTCAACCACCTATTCTGCAATGTAAGCTGGTGTATATTCAACTTGCTTTCCCTTCCAGAAGACAACAATAGGCTCTTTAATTTTGCAAATAATGAACAAAAGGTTGTTTTCGCACTCAGCCAGGTGCCCAGTCTCGCTCTGGTAAGCTGATTCTTCCAACAACAAATTTTCAGCAATGTGAAGATGGCATCAGAGCTGTGCTTCACTACACAGTTGTGCGAGTGTAGGAAGCAGAGCAGAGATTAGGTACACAGCCTGTGTTGATGGTCAGTAAGGAGGAGATCCTGTTACCAACTGATTGAAGTCTGCCAATGAGAGAACTAAGTATTCACTTGCAGAGGTACAGAGACTCAGGTCAAAGATGAAGAAGCTTGAAGATTACTTGGATGGAGTGATTATTTTGAATCTCTAGTTGTATTCAATGAACAGCAGCATTGTGTACAAGTTTCTATTGTCTAGATGATCCAGAGAAGAGTGAAATCCCAGATAAATCATATCTGCTGTCAACCCTTTGTGGTGTAGGCAAGCTGGAGAGCATTCAGGCAATCTCTGAGGCAGACTTTATGCCATAACCACGCTCTCAAAGCAATTCATAATGGTTGATATAAATGCCAGTGGATGGTAGTCAGTGGACCACATCTCCATGCAGTTCTTGGCACTAGTACATTGCATGCCTTTTTGAAGCAAATAGTGACCTCAGACTTCAGGGATCATGCCTCTCCACAGTTGCACCTCTTCCTTTTAAATTCAGGGCCACTCCTTGAACTCATTAACTCATAGAGTAGGGAAACAGGACCTTTGTCTTGCCCAGTCTGTTCTCACAATAAAACCATTTACACTAATCCTGCACTTATCACATTTTATTCTCCCCAAATTCCTCTCACTCACCTATGTACTACGGACAATTGGCAGTGGCCAACGGACAAACCAACCTAGACATTTTTGGGATGCAGAAAGAAACCTAACAAACAAGAAGAAACCCACATAGTCACAGGGAGAACATACAGACACCACGGGAAGTCAGAATTAAGCCTAGGTCACTGTACCTGTACCTACTGGTCACATATCTGACATTGGCTCATGAAATTTTGTTTGTTAACAATCTAGTGAATTGCTTTGGAATGTTTTGCTATGTTGAAGGTGGAAGCTGTTATTATTGATGAAAAGGTGTCTATTTTTATTACTTGTCCTTCAATTCTTTGCTGAGAGTTAAGTAAAAGTCTATGTAATAACTGTTCCTGAACCTGGTGGTGTGGGGCCTGAAGCTCCTGTACTTCCTTCCTGATGGCTACAGCAAAAAGAACGCACAGCCAGGACGATGGAGGTCCTTGATGATGGACATGCCCATTGGTGTGGAGAGCTTTACTTAGACCATAAGACACAGGAGCATAATTAGGCCATTCAGTCCATCGAGACTGCTCCACCATTCTATCATGGCTGACCCTGGAACCCATTCCACCCCATGCACCTGCCTTCTTGCCATAAACTTTTATGCCCTGATCAATCAGGAAACTTATCAATTTTTGCTATAAATATGCCCATGGCTTTGGCCTCCACAGCAGCCTGTGGAAGAGAATTCCACAAATTCGCTACTCTCTGATTTAAAAAAAATCCTCCTTACCTCTGTTCTAAAGGGTCGCCCCTCAGTTTTGAGCTATGTCGTCTAATTCTACATAAACTCACAAGAGGAAACATCCTCTTTACATCCATACTACCTAGACTTTTCAGCATTCAGTAGGTTTCAATTAGATCCTCCAACAGTCTTCTCGATTCCAAAGAGTACAGGCCCAAAGCAGTCAAATGCTCCTCATTTGTTAATCCTTTCATTCTCAAAATCATTCTTGTGAACCTCCTCTGGACTCTCTCCAATGACAATACATTCCCTCTGAGATATGGGGCCCAAAATTGTTGACAATACTCCAAGTGTGGCCTGACTAATGTCTTATAAAGCCTCAGCATTATCTCTTTGATTGTGTATTCTTTTTCCCTTGAAATGAATGTCAATATTGCATTTGCCTTCCTTACCACACTCTCAACCTGTAAATTAACCTTCTGGAAGTCTTGCACAAGGACTCCTAAGTCCCTTTGCAATTCTAATGTTTGAATTTTCTCCGCATGTAGATGATAGTATGCATTATCATACATTTCCCAACACTGTATTCCATCTGTCACTTTTTTGCCCATTCTTCCAATTTGTTTGTCGTGCTGCAATCGCATTACTTCCTCAGCACTACCACCTACTTCCACCAATCTTCATATCATCTGCAAACTTTGCCACAAAGTCATCAATTCCATTATCCAAATCACTGAAAAATAATGTGAAAAGTAACGATCCCAATATTGACTCCTGAGGAACACCACTCGTCACTGGCCGCCAACCAGAAAAAGCCCCTTTATTTCCAGTTGCTGCTTCCTGTATCTTTCCTGTAACGCCATAGGATTTTATCTTGTTAAGCAGCCTCTTGTGTGTCACCTTATCAAATACCTTCTGAAAATCCAAGTAAATGACATCCACTACCTCTCCTTTGTCCATCCCACTGGTTACTTCCTCCAAGAATTCAAACGGATTTGTCAGACAAGATTTCCCTTTACAGAAACCATGCCAACTTTGACTTATTTTATCATTAGTCCGAAACATCATCCTTAATAATAGACTCCAACACTTTACCAACCATTGAGGTTAGACTAACTGGCCTATAATTTCCTTTTTTTTTGCCTTCCTCCCTTATTAAAGAGTGGAGTAACATTGCAATCTTCCATTCCTCCAGGACCATGCCAGAATCAAGTAATTCTTGAAAGATCATGATCAATGCATCCATTATCTCTTCAGCAACCTCTCTCTGGACTCTATGGTGTCTATTTGGTCCAGGCGACTAATCCACCTTAAGAACTTCCCTACTCAAAGATCAATCTAACCCTTCCCTGCAACACTGTTCTTTCATCTATGTGTCTACCTAAGAGTCTCTCAAATGTGCCTCATGCATCTGCATCCACTACCATCCCCGGCAGTGCATTCCATTCACTCCATTCACTCTGTGTGTAAAGAGACTTCTTCTGTTATCCCACTACACAGTCGGCCCTCCTTATCCATGAGGGACTGATTCTGGGACCCCTCGCGGATACCAAAAATCGCGGATGCTCAAGTCCCTTATTCAACCTGTCTAATGCAGTGAATCTTACTACCCAGCGGAACCCCAGACCTTATTTAACCTGTCTCAGTGCAGTGGACATTAGGACCTGGTGGCCGAGCTCTGAATGCGCAGTGTTTCTGTTCACGAAAATAATCACAAACACGATTGAAAATAAAGTGGAAATAATAAAGCGATCGGAAAAAGGTGAAAAGCCATCGGTCATTGGAAAAGCGTTAGGCTACGTCGGTCAATGATCGGAACAATTTTAAAGGATAAAGTGAGAAAGGACCTGCCCCGATGAAAGCTACAATTATTACTAAGCAATGCAGTGGTTTAATTATTAGATTTTGGGGTTTTGGGTTTTTGATCCTCCTCATCAACCCGGCACGGTGGAGAGTGCACTCGGGAGCGATCTGTCCCGAGTCCCGAGAACTTCCGTTCCCAAGCCCAGTGCTGAAACATACGTTCTTAAGTGTTTTATATGCATAGAAAGGTAAAATATATATTATATACTAAGACAAACGTTTGACTAACTGACACTAAATAATACTAGATGTACCTGTTCCGACTTACTCAGTAAGAGAACTTATGATTTTTTTCGTTCCCGATCCACAATAACCCACGCACGTCCTCCCGTATACTTTAAATCATCTCTAGATTACTTATGATACCTAATACAATGTAAATGGTATGTAAATAGTTGTTATTCTGCATTGTTTAGGGAATAATGACAAGAAAAAAAGTCTGTACATGCTCGAACAACATGTGCTGGAAACGCACTTCCAGGTTTTGTCAATTCGTGGTTGGGTGAATTGGCGCATGCGGAATTCGTGGATGAGGAGGGCTGACTGTACTTTCCTCCAGTCATCATAAAGTCATGTCCCCTCATATTAGACATTGCAACCCTTGAAAAAAAAATTCAGGCTGACCACTCTATATGTCTCTTATCATCTTATCAAATCACTTTTCATGCTTCTTCACCCTGAAGGCAAGAGCCCTAGTTTACTCAGCCTTTTGATGTAGGACATGCCGACTCTATCAGGCAGCATCTTGGTAAATCACCTCTGCATCTTCTCTAAAGCTTCCACCCCCTTTTCTCGAATGAGGCAACCTGAAGTGAACAATTGTATAGTCTAAAGAGAGTAACTGTTTTCCACATTTTCTGTTTTTATGTATTATCTTCCAATAATTTGGAACTCATTAAACTATGGATAACGTTGAATGGCATCAATGATAACAGTGTTCGTTTGCTGAACTACATTAATGATTACAAATTCAATTACTGGGCCATAAACCACTGTCTTCCTTTGGCATTACCACATCTGGTTAATACATAGTCATCCTTTGTAGATTTCCTAGGGTTGGCTTGCTTTAAGTGTTGTCCCAATCCTAAATATACAGCTGTATAGAAGCTGTCATAACTTATGACATCTTGTGAATGAACCAAGACTAGCCCTCCCAACAGATAAAAAGCTTTAGAACACCTTGAAATATTCTAAATAATTTTAAACAATCAATAGACAAGAAATGTTAATACCTACTTTAACAGTTGTTTCTATTTGCTGACATTAGTGGTCTCGCTGCTCCTGTGCAGAGGCTATGCTGCTTTCTCTGGCAGAAGTAATATTTGCACTGGGGTAATGCAATACATTTGTACCCCAGAATTTGAGTCCAGCAGGCAAAACCCTATCAAAGGGCACCCAGCATATTCAGGACTTCAGACACAGGGTCTTGAAATTTCTGCTAAAGTGTAAAACGCTTGGTGTTTTCTGCAAATTTAACTTTTACCACAGAATATACAAGTAAACATGGAGCAACATTGGTTAAATTTTGCCCCCTAAGATATTCATATTTTTTTACGTCCAACACTGCTTCACATCAAGTTCTCTCTCTCTCTATCTATCTATATCTTTCTCTTTTTCCAGGTTTCCCATTTTAAGTCCAGTCCAGATTCCCATTCTGTCATGTCAGTCCATGGCCTCCTCTATGGAGGCCATTCTCAAGCTGAAGGAGCAACACCTCATATTCTGTCTGGGTAGCCACCAACCTGATGGTATGAACATCAATTTCTCTAGCTTCTAGTAATCTTCCCCCTCCCCCTTCCTTTTTCTTCCATTCGCCATTCTGGCTCTCCTCTTACCTCTGCTCTTCCTCTCACCTGCCTATCACTTCCCCGAGTGAGCCCTCCTCCTTCCCTTTTTTCCATCGTTCACCCTCCACTCCTATCAGGTTCCTTCTCCTCCAGCCCTTTACCTTTTCCACCTATCACCTCCCAGCTTCTTGCTTCATTCCCCCTTCCCCCACCCACCTGGCTTCACTTCTCACCTTTGAGCTTATACTCCTCCCCCAATCCCCACCTTCTTCCCCTTTTCTTCCGAAGGGTCTCAGCCCGAAACATCGACTGTTCATTTCCACTGACGCTGCTTGACCTGCTGACTCCCTCCAGTAATTTGTATATGTTACTCTGGATTCCCAGCACCTGCTGATTCTCTTGTGTTACTCTGTCTCTTTCTATCTCTATCACAAACACATTGTGGACTTTAAAACAGAACCATGCTGTAATATGTTATGAAGTGGCAAATTCATTCAGAAATTCAGCTGAAAATGCTTGTAAACCCCCCAAAATTCAAGGAATGTTGTGGTCTCTTTTAATGAGCATTTTGCTGTTACAAAGGAAAATAAATTGCAAGCTTTTCAACTTTTTATGGGTCTGGTTATTTTTTTAATCATACCCTAAATATTTTGACTACTGCAACCACTTGCAATCCAATTGGTTAAACTAATAGACAATGTTTGATTTTACTGGTACATTTAACAAAAGGCTGGTTTTTAGCAGGGAATTTCCTCTGTTACCTAGTTATTTAAAAGGAAAGGCTTGTTTCTATGTTTTGCATTATTTATGATTCTAGTTAAGTTCAAAGTTGGGAAGAAAGGTGTGCAGTAAGGTATTACTGATTAAAAAGTGTATGAATATTGCATTTCTTTTGACAATATATTTAGTTAACATGACTGCTGTATTGATGTTATTAGATGAAGTACCTTTGAGAATTTTTCCCCCTATCTTAAAGCTATTAGGAATGCAAAATGCTGGAGATCCCCAGCTGGTCAGGCACTTCAGTGGAAAGTAAAATTTTAGGTCAATTGCTCTTCCAGCATTTGTGGATTTTACTTCTGAATCACACTTTATCAAAATAGCTCAGTGTCTGTTTTTGCCAATTGACTTCACTCTGTTGATGGTCGATCACAAAGATTGAATTGGCAGGCATGAAAATCTAGAAGCAGGGATCATCTAAAATATTACATTGAATCACTTGTGTTCTGATGGATTCTGTCAAACAAAAACTTGTGCTGTTTCCCTAAGGCTTTCGATAACTTCATAAGGGAGTGTTAGCAGCTGAAGACACTATATAACAATATTTACAGGAAGTAGTCCAAAAGAAATAACCATTGTGAAGACTTTGCTATTCTTCAGCACAATCATATTGTACATTTGAGATGGGGGGAGGAGACAGGGGAAGAGGGGGAGGGGAGAATATAGGAGAAAGGGAGGGAGTGAGAGAGAAAAAGAGAGAGATTATATTTACTCATGAACCATGAATAGTCTTGACATATCTCCAGTTACAATATTAATCTTTTAGTAATCTCAAGCAACTACTGAGAGACCTAACCAATATAAATTCCAAAAATGGTGTTAATCCGAAGATAGAATATAATATTCCTTTACGAAAATGACTGGATGGCAAACAAGAAAAACCTAAGCTCTAAAACCGCACATGACTTTTGTAATACAATAATCAAAGGTATATATATGGTGGGTAATGGCAGCTCCAAAAGCATGTGGAAAAGGTGCCAAAAGTAGACAAAGTGAACATTGATTGAAAACCTGGCGGCTTCACTGGAAACTAGGCAGAAATGGGAAAACATAAAGAACAGAAAAGTAACGCACGAATGTAAACGTGCAGCAGTGACACAGACTATATATGGATTTAAAGGAAAATGCTAATTACTAAACATAAACACAAAAACATTTCATTGACATTGCTTCAACACCAACAGTTACAGTGAAGGCAGTGAAGCTGTTGATATAAATCAACAGTTGAATAAAGTGCTTCTGTTCTGGATGCTGAATCATTCAGTGGTAACACTGGTAGAACTGAGTTTATGAGATCAAAGGCCTGAATGAAGCACTGCAAGAATTACCTGTGTCTCCTTGAAATAAGCAGACATATTATGTAAATACAGAAGTGAAATTCACCTGGGTAAATGGGTAAATAGTTAAATTAAAAGGCAACCAGAAGTTCAGACTAAACACACCTATTGTACAAAGCAACTAAATGCAACTTAATGATTGCTTTATACAATAGCTGTGTTCAGTTTGAACTTTTGGTTGCCTGTTAATTTGGTTTTCCCATTGTAGAGAAGGCAGGGAATGGCAGATGGAGAAACTAAGGGTTGCAGATGATCGAATCTGATAAGAGAAAAGGTGGAACATGCAATCAAATAAGCAAGTAGGCTAGGCAGGAGGGAACAGTAGAGGAAGGAAGGGTATCCAGTGGGAGGAGTGATGGGTGATGGGCAGATGGAGTGGATGGAGGAGGAGAAAGAAACAGGGTGGTCTGGAGCTAGAAGAATGGGCACTGGGTATGTGTAGGAGGAGTTAGGTAGATCAGGAGGTGAGAAAAAAATGGACAGTTACCTGAAATTGGAAGATGCAATACTCACGTATTGTAGACAATCCAGGTGGAATATGAGGTGCTGTTGCTCCAGCTTACATTTCGTAAGTGTGCAATTACAATGGCATAAGAACATAAGAAATAGGAGCAGGAGTAGGCCATCTTGCCTATCGAGCCTGTTCCACCATTCAATAAGATCATGGCTGATCTGGCCATTGACACATCTCCACCTCCCTGTCTTTTCCCCAAACCCTTGATTCCCCTACTATGCAAAAATCTATCCAACCTTGTGTTAAATATATTTACTGAGGTAGCCTCCACTGCTTCATTGGGCAGAGAATTTCACAGATTCACCACTCTCTGGGAAAAGCAGTTCTTCCTAATCTCCGTCCCAAATCTTCTCCATGAATCTTGAGGCAATGTCCCCTAGTTCTAGTCTCACCTACCAGTGGAAACAACTTTCCTGCCTCTATCTTATCTAACCATTTCATAATTTTATATGTTTCTATAAGATCCGCTCTCATTCTTTTGAATTCCAGCAAGTACAATCCCAGGCAACTCAATCTCTTCTCATAGTCTTATCCCCTCATTTCTGGAATCAACCTGGTGAACCTCCTCTGAACCACCTCCAAAGGCAGTATATCCTTCCTCAAGTAAGGAGACCAGAACTGCATGCAGTACTCCAGGTGCAGCCTCACCAGTACCCTGTACAGTTGTAGCAAAACCTCTCTGCTCTTAAGTTCAATGCACTAGCAATGAAGGCCAACATTCCATTTGCTTTTTTGATAGCCTGCTGCACCTGCAAACCAACCTTTTGTGATTCAAACACAAGCATTCCCAAGTCTCTCTGCACAGCAACATGATGCAGTTTTTTTACCATTTAAATAATAATCTGCTCTTGCATTTTTCTTTCCAAAGTGGGTGACTTTGCATTTACCAATATTGGAATCCATCTCCCAGACCCTTGCCCACATACTTAACCTATCTATATCTCTCTGCAAACTCTCCATATCCTCCACACAATTTACTTTTCCACTCAATTTAGTGTCATCAGCAAACTTAGATACACTACACACTGTCCCCTCTTCCAGATCATTAATATATATCATGAACATTGCAGGCCCAGCACTGACCCCTGTGGCACACTGCTCACCACTGATTGCCAACCAGAGTAGCATCCATGTATCTCAACTCTCTGCTTTCTATTAGTGAACCAATTCCCTATCCATGCTAATACATTACCCCCAATTCTATGCATCCTTATCTTATGGATAAGTCTTTTAAACAGCACCTTATTGAACACCTTCTGGAAATCCAAGTAAATAAATCTATCTATTCCTCTCTATCTACTGTGCTCATTATATACACAAAGAACTCCAGTAAGTTTGCTAACCAAGACCTGCCTTTGCTGAATCCATGCCTTCTCTACCTGATGGATCCATTTCTTTCCAGACACCTCACATTTTCTTCTTTAATGATAACTTCAAGAAGTTTCCCAACTACAGATGTTATACTAACTGGCCTATAGTTACCTGCATTTTGCCTACATCCATTTTTGAACAGTGCTGTGATATTCACCATCTTCCAGTCCACTGGGACCTGCCCAGAGTTCAGAGAATTTTGGTAAATGATCACCAAAGCCTCTACTATAACTTCTGCCATTTCTTTCAGTATCCTGAGATGCATTCCATCAGGACCAGCGGACTCAGCACTACCTCTTTAATGATAGCTATTGTATCGAGGTCTTCACCTCACATTGCATCCACAACATTTCTCTTTGGCATGTTAGATGCGTCCTCCACCGTGAAGACTGACGCAAAATAGTAATCAAAGCCTCTGCCATTTCCTCATTACCCAATATCAATTTCCCCTTCTCGTCCTCCAAGGGACCTATGTTCACTTTATCCACCCTTTTCTGTTTTATATAATTATAAAAACTTTTACTATCTGTTTTTATATTTTGTGCTAGTTTATTTTCATAATCTATCTTCTCTTTCTTTATTGCTCATTTAGTGGTTCTTTGTTGCTTTTTAAAGTTTTCCCAATCCGGCAACGGATTGGTAGAGGCAGATACAATAGGATTTTTTCAGTGACTTTTGGATAGGTACGCGGAGCTTAGAAAAATAGAGGGCAATGGGTAAGCCAATAATTTCTAAGGTAAGGACATGTTTGGCACAACTTTGTGGGCTGAAGGGCCTGTATTGTGCTGTAGGCTTTCTATGTTTCTATCTTCCAATTTCCCACTACTCTTGGCAACTTTGTACGCATCAGCTTTTAGTTTGATGCCTTCTTTTATTTCCTTAGTTATCCAAGGCTGGCTCTCCACACTCTTACTGTCCTTGCTTTTAAATGGAATATAGTTTTGTTGAGCATTGTGAAAATCTCTTTGAAAGTCTCCCTCTGTTCCTCAATCATCCCACCATATAGTCTGTGTTCCCAGTCTATACTAGCCAAATCCTCCCTCACCCCATTGTAGACTCCATTATTTAGGCTTAATAAAGTG
This sequence comes from Hypanus sabinus, assembly GCF_030144855.1. Taxonomy (NCBI): domain Eukaryota; kingdom Metazoa; phylum Chordata; class Chondrichthyes; order Myliobatiformes; family Dasyatidae; genus Hypanus; species Hypanus sabinus. The sequence goes on from NC_082715.1 coordinate 48,587,310, forward strand.
GTATTTGATCGAACTATTGCACCCACCATTTGTATGAGAAACTCAATCATACTGTGTTTGCTCTTTCTAAGAGGATCCATATCTACAAGATCACTAAATTTAGCTGTCTCATTGCACAGGACTAGATCTAAGATAGCATATTTCCTTGTAGGTTTAGTAACATGTTGTTCAAGAAAGCCATCACAGATGCTTTCTATGAAGTCCTTCTGAACATTGCCTTGACCAACTTAAATCACCCAATCTATGTGTAAGTTATAAGTCCCCCACAATAACTGCTTTACCATTCTTATGTGCCTCAGATATTTCTCTGTTTATTGCCTGTGCCACTGTAATGTTATTATACGGTGGCCGATAGACAACTTCCACCAGGAAAATAGACAACTTTTTCCCCTTACTATTCGTAATCTCTACCAAGATGGATTCAACATTCTGTTCCTTAGATATAATATTGTCGCTCACTATCACCCTGATCGCTATGAACATTCAAATAAAGTGCCCTTAAAGTGCCCTTAAAGTGCCCTTGTGCTTTTAAAATCTTGTAATCTTTTTCTCTTTTGCACTTGACTTTTCTTCATTGTACTCTTACTTTTTTTTATTTTTTGCAAAAAGACAGTGTACGGTGATACTCAAAAAGAAGGAGAATCCTATCTGCAGGCTGAGAATAAATGGGAAAGACATAAAACAAGTACAGAACTTCTGCTACTTAGCAAGCTGGGTGACATCAGACGGCAGGTGCGACATGGACATCAAAAGAAGAAGAGGGATGGCAAAAGACACCTTTACGAGAATGAAAAGTTTACTGACCAACACTAAACTAGGCATGACAACCCGCCTCAGAGTACTGAAATGTTACGTTTATCCAGTTATGTTATATGTCTCAGAATGTTGGACAAAACCTAGTAACCTGAGGAAACGAATTGAAGCAGAAGAGATGTGGTTTTTAAGGAGGATGCAAAGAATATCATGGATGAAACGAATATCTAACGAGGATGTCATAAACAGAGCAAGCACAAAAAGAGAAATAATGTATGAGATCATGAAAAGGCAACGTAACCTCATTGGACAAGTGATTAGGAAAGGGGAGCTAGAATGCATGGTAATTATGGGAAAGATTGAAGGGAAGAAAGCAAGAGGAAGGCAAAGGCAAATGATGATGGAGGCAGCAGCCAGAGAACTGGAAATGACTACCAATGAGTTGATCCACTTGACCCGAAACAGGAGTGTGCAGGTAGGCAAAGCTCAAACGGAGCACGGCACCTAATGATGATGATGGTTTTACTTTAGCTTTATCCACAATTTTCTCTTTTACTTTAACCTTACTTCTCCAATCTGTTGAACCCAACCCCTACTATTTAGTTTAAAGCCCTATCCCCAGCCCTAGATATACAATTCGCTAGGATCCAGGCCCCATCACGGTTCAGGTGGAGCCCGTCCCATTGGTACAGCTCCCTCCTTCCCCAATACTGGTGTTATGATCCCAGCCCCCTCCTTTGTGAGAATCGCAAGAGCACCCGTCGAGGGGGGGGGGGGTGGTTAGTAGACCCAGGAAGAGAGAGAGAGAGAGAAATGTGCCGAATTGCACATTCCACTCGGGATGCAAAATAAGACGACAGCGACTATTGTCTCATGGAGACCACGTGAAAAGCCCTCGGGCAAGGTGGGCTGGTTGAGAGAGAGATTGCATCATCCCAACCTGATTGACACCTGCGACCCCGTGAGGAAGTATAAAGGAGATTCTCAGGGGGACAGCCCCTCAGACGCACCCAGAAGACACGAGAAAGTGGTCCCGCAGCAGCGGGATGCCATTCTGAAGGAAGCCACGTGCGTTAGATTCCGGGATTGGAATTTGTGGCTGGAATCACAGAAAACCGCTTTTAACTAACATCGGGGAGAGGGAACCAACGCTCCCATGATTTCATGGAAGCTCCATCAAGACACGGCAAGTTTTTTCTCTTCTCCCCAATCTCTCTCTCTCGGTCGCCCCACGTGAAACCCAGTGATTCCCAAAAGGCTGAGGCCTGCAGACTTCTGAGTGACTTTTATATTTCCAACGGACAGTCTATTAACCCCTAGACACCAGTAGAGCTCACTTCTTAATGATGATTATTACTATACCCGTGCTTTAGATTGAGTATTGACGACGTTCATTATCTGAATGTTTGCATTAACCTTACTTTTGTGCCCCTTTATAAATGAAAACGTTTGAAAATAGTGACATCAGACTTCAACGGACCTCTCTATCTTTGCTGGTAAGTTATCCAGTTACGGGATACGTAACACTGGTGCCACTTTCCCATAAATTCAAACCCACTTCTTTCACACCAATCCTTGAGTTACACAGTTCTTCTTGACCCTATGCCAATTTGCACGTGGCTCAGTAGTAATCTAGAGATTACCACCTTTTTGGTCCTGCCTTTTAATTTAGTTCCTGGCTGCTCAAATTACCTCAGCAGAACCTCTTTCCTCATTCTACTTATGCCGTTCGTACCCACATGGACCAGGACAACCGGATCTTTCCCCTCACGCTGAAAATTCCTCTGCAGGTCAGGTAAGATATCCTGAACCCAGGCACAAGGCAGGCAACACACCTTCGGGACACTCTGTCATTGCGACAGAGAACTCTGTCTATTCTCCTGACTTTACTATCCTCAATTACTACTCTACATTTCTCTTCCCTCCCCCCTCTTGAATGGCTCCCTGAACCACGGTGTCACAGTTAGGTTGCTCATCCTTCCTACACTCTCATGCACACAAGGAGTAAGAATCTCAGAACTGTTGGACAAGCTCAAGAGCTGAGGCTCCTCCAGCACTGTCTCTTGGATCCCACCACCCGCCTCACTCGCTGTCACACCCTCTTGTCCCTGACCACAGACTGAATTTGAAGCAGCTAATCTAATGGGTGTGACTACCTCCTGAAACAGAGAATCCGGGTAACTCTTTCCCTCCCTGATGTGCCGCAATATTTGAAGCTCAGATTCCAGGTCATCAGCTTTGAGCCTGAGTTCCTCGAGCAGTCAACACTTGCTGCAGATGTCGTCAGCAGGAACCACAATGGTGTCCACCAGTTCCCACATCATGCAGCTACAGTAAATCACCTGATCCTGCATCGTCCCTACTTTATTTAATTAGCTGTAATTTGGTGACTTTTTATTCAACCACTCCAAAAGCCTACCCGTGCCTGCCCACCCAAGTCTCTTGAGCCAAAGCCTCAAGTTCCCACTCCTACGCTGATCCACTCACACAATGGCCACTCCGCTTTGAACCTGCTTTACTTTTATTTGCTCCTGTTAGTGCATCACAAATCGATTGGCTCACCGCTAGTGCACCGAGACCTGTGCAACACTCCTTTTTTAAACTCTTCTCCCCAACTTGTGTGTAGCTCTCTCTCTCTCTCTCCCTCTCTCTCTCTCTGCAAATCGATTGGTCTGCTGCTAATGCATCATCCTATTGATTTAAACTTGTCTAGAGACAGCACAGAGTTCGAAGTTCTGATTCATCCTGAGGAAGTCAATTTTGTGCAAAATCCAGCCGTAGCTATCCTTTGTATTGCTATAATTGAGTAACAGTCCATACCTTTGTTGGTGCTATACATATAATTGTATGTATTACATAGATGCTGCCTGGCTTGCTGAGTTACTCCAGCACTCGGTGTGTTGCCGAAGGATAATTAAAATTTCCAGACTGTGGCAAGAGTAGGAAATGCAATCCTGTCATGAGGGAGAAAAGATCTGATTGTGTGCTTCTGAACAGGATGGGAACAAAAAATTTTCTTCATATCACAGAGAAAAAGAAGACATGCATAGGACACAATGTAGAACTCTGAGAAGGATGACTCTGGGAATGAAAAGGCTATCATACTGGGAAAGTTTGATAGCTCTGTGTCTGTAATTGCTGGAATTTAGAAAGATGAGGGGGAATCTCATTGAAACCTTTCAAAGGCCGAGACAGAGTAGATATGAAATGATGTTTCCCATGGCGGGGGAATCTAGGACATGATGGCACATCTTCAGGATAGAGGGGCAACCACTTAAAACAGATATGCAGAGAAATTTCTTTAGCCAGGGGGTAGTGAATTTGTGGAATTTATTACCACAGGCAGCTGTGGAGGTCAGGTCGTTGGGCATATTTAAGGCAGCGCTTGATCAGTTCTTGATTGGACAGGGCAACAAAGGTTACTGGGAGAAGGCCAGGGAGTGAGGCTGAAGAGGGAAATAAAAAGGATCAGCCATGATTAAATGGCAGAGCAGACTCGATGGGCCAAATGGCCTACTTCTACTCCTATGTATGTCTGATGGTAACTGAAGCCAATAAAGAAGTTATTCCCTATAAGGAAAACTACATGGAGCATTTGATGAGTGGAGATCGAAACAATTTTAAAGAAACTATTAATAAGAATGTCTAAGGAGATATTAGAACGTCATGGACTGCAAAGCTGAAAGGACTAAAGAACTGGAAACAATTAAAGACAGCAAGAAAGCAATAAGAAAAAATAATACAATATTAATATGGGAGCAGTTTTGAGAAACAAGACCACAATGGATTGAAACAGAATGAAATGATGACTGATCTGATAGCTTTGCTATTATCTCTGCTGATAATTTCATCTCTTTTACCTTTGTTATTTCAAATTCTAAACTAAAATTCAGAAACAGCTGGGCTTTCAGAAACCCCCAGTGTTACTGAATGTAGAAAGTTTGTAAAAACAAGCTTAATTTGTGTGCAATTCAAAAGTTCAGGATGACTAAACATACTTCCAATACTCCATCGTAAGCATTAAGTTGAGACCAGCAGGAGATGAAATATAACAGAAAGAGGGGCATCAGATGGAAGAAACCAATGGATGGTCCACAGTCCATAAACAGCATTGAAATAACCAAGACAGAAAGAGAATAATGACTGGTGCAAAGAGATAATCAATACTATAAATGGGATATTGAATCGAGAGGAAATCATGCTTAATCTCTAAATCAGGGGTTCCCAATCTGGAGTACACAGACCCATTGTTTAATAGATATATAGATAGATACTTCATTGATCCCTAAGGAAATTATAGTGTCACAGTAGCATTACAAGTGCACAGCTATACAATATTAGAGGAGAAGTAAGAAGAATTTTTTTTAATTAAGTTACTTTAAACAGTCTAACAGGAGGTGGGGGGGGGGGGTCATCACTTCCCCGACTTTTGGTTGACCCGTTACAGAGCAGCATGGCCAAGGATAAGATTGACCTCACACAGCGCTCTTTGGAGCAGAGCAGTTGTCTTAGTCTATTACTAAAAGTGTTCCTCTGTTCAGCCAAGGTGGCATGCAGAGAGTGAGAAACATTGTCCAGAATTGCCAGGATTTTCCATAGGGTCTTTTGTTCTCCCACAACCTCCAGTGTGTCCAGTTTGACTCCTGTAACACAGCCAGCCTTTCTAATTAGTTGCATAACATAAAAAAGGTTGGGAACCCCTGCTCCAAATAATAATAACACCAACTTATTAATCGAGCACTTTTCATACAGATGATGTAACTCAAAGTGCTTTATAATGGGATAAAGTGAAAACATGAAAATAAAAGATAAAAATAGATCAGAGCTTAAAGATTATATCGAAAGTTCAGGCAAGCAGGGAGAGGAGGTTGGGATGGTTGTGTGGGTAAGAAATGAAATCAAATCATTAGAAAGAGGTGACATAGGATAGAAAGGTGCAGAATCATTGCAGATAGAGCTAAGAAACTGCAAAGTAAAAAGACCCAGATGGGAGTTGTATTCAGACCTCCGAACAGTAGCAAAGATATGGTCTACAAATTACAATGCATGTCAAAAGGGTAATGTTGAGGGATTTCAGTATGCAGGTAGATTGGGAAAATCAGGTTAGTAATGGATCCCAAGAGTGGAAATTTGAAGAATAGCTATGACATGACTTTTTAGAGCAAACCGTGAATGAACCCACTAAGGGATCAGTTATTCTGGATTGGGTGTTGTACAATGAAATGAAATTGATCGGAGAGCTTAAGGTAAAGGCACCCTTATCGACCAGTGATCATAATATGATCAAATTCACCCCGCAAGTTGAGAAGGAGAAGCTAAAGTCAGATGTATCAGAATTAGAGTGGAGTAACAGAATTACAGAGGAATGAGAGAGAAGCAGGCTAAAACTGTTTGGGAAGAAACCACTAACAAGGATGATGGCAGAGCAGCAATGGCTGGAATTTCTGGGAGCAAGATAGATATGTTCCAAAGAAGAAGAAGTATTCTGAAGGCAGGATGTTGCAACCGTGGCTGACAAGAGAAGTCAAAGCCAACATAAAAGCCAAAGAGAGGACATATAATCGAGCAAAAATTAGTGGGAAGTTAGAGGATTGAGAAGCTTTTAATACCCATACAAAGGTAATAGTATTAAAGAGGATATCAAAAGTTTCTTCAGGTATCTGAAGTATAATAAGAGAGGTGAGAGTAAATATTGGATTGCTGGAACATAATGCTGGAGTGGTAGTAATGGGTAATGGGTAAACAAGAAATGGCAGAATGAACTGAGTAAGTATTTTCTATCAATCTTCATTGTGGAAGACACTAGCAGTATGCTGGAAGTTTGAGAGTGTCAGAGAGCAGATGTGCATGAAGTTGCCATTATTACAGAGAAGATGCTTGGACAGTAGATACCACAAACAAAAGAAACTGCAGATGCTGGGAATCCAAGCAACACACACAAAATGTAGAAGGAACTCAGCAGGCTAGGCAGCATCAATGGAAAAGAGTACAGTTGACATTTCAGGCCAAGACCCTTCAGCAGGACTGAAGAAAAAAAAGATTTGTCATCTGGACCAAATGTTCGACACCTCAGGGTTTTGAAAGAGGTGGCTGAAGAGATTGTGGAGGTGTTTATAATGATCTTTCAAGAAGCAATGGAATCCAGCATGGTTCTGGAGGACTGGAAAATTGCAAATGTCACTCCGCTCTTCAAAAAGGGAGAGAGGTAGAAGAAAGAAAATTATAGGTCAGTTAATCTGACCTCAGTGGTTGGGATGGTATTGGAGTTGATTGTTAAGGATGTGATTTTGGCGCATATGGCTGTAGTCAGCATGATTTCCTTAAGGGAAAATCTTGTCTGACAAATCTTCTGGAATTCTTTGAAGAAATAATGAACAGGATAGACAAAGGAGATTTGGTGGATATTGTGTACTTGGATGTTCAGAAGGCCTTTGATGAGGTGCCACACGTGAGACTGCTTAACATGTTAAGAGCCCATAATTTTACAGAAAAGATACTAGCATGGATAGAGCATTGGCTGATTGGCAGGAGGCAAAGAGTAGGACTAAAGGGAGGCTTTTCTGGTTGGCTGGCTGTGACTAGTAGCGTTCCTCTGGGGTCTGTATTGGGACCACTTCTTTTGACTTCATGTGTCAATGATCTGGATAACAGAATTGATGGCTTTCTGGCCACGCCTGCAGCTGATACAAAGATAGGTGGAGGGGGATGTAGTGTTGGGTATTTTTAAGACAGAGGTTAAATAGATTCTTGATTAAATGGGGTATGAAGGGATAAGGGGAGAAGATGGAAGACTGGACCTGAAATAGAAGTGGATCAGCCAAGTTGAAATGACAGAGCAGATTCAATGGGCCGAGTTCTGCTCCTTTATCTTACATCCTTATGGTCTAAGATATTAGTTAAAAGCAAGTTTAAACACGTAAATATGTTTTGAGCTGGTATTTAAAAGTGTAAATACAAGCTGGCTGGTGGTGTAGTGGCATCTGCATCGGATCTCGAGGTGACTGGTCCCAGGTTCAAACCCGGTTGGCTCCCTGCATGCTTTCCATCTGTGCTGGGTTGAGCAACGAGCTAGCAACACTAGCAACGAATGCTAAAGAAACGGCAAGGTTGCTGCCCAATGGGCCAAACAAAGAGCGAAGAGGAACTCAAATTAAGAGTGTCAACTGAGTCTGCATCCCTTATAGTTTTAGGTATTGAATTCCAGAGTTTGGGAGCATAGTTCAAAAAAGCTGACTTCCAATTATCTTTAGAGGGAGATTGTTTAAATTTAAGGAACAAGTGAAAGAGCTCGAGCAGGATTATAAAATGAAAGTGATTCTGTGATGTACTGTGGTTCCAGACAAAACTGAGAGCTTTAAAAACAAGTAAGAACTTCAAAATTAATTCTAACGTAGGAGGGAATCATTTAAACCCAATTCACTCTTCAAAGGAAATCCCCAATCAAAGTATTGCAAAATACCAAGGGAGCAGATTGAAAGAAAAAGGGTATTCTTTTTTGAAGGGAGATGAAGAATCAATTTCTCTTTTCAAACTTTTATTTTGCTTAGATTGATTGATTTTCTAATAGGTTCTCTTATTTATGAATATGCACATGGTAGAGATCCATTTGTAGATTTGTTGCATCCATTTAGATTTAGTTTATAAATACATTTTTGGAAATGCTGCACAACCAACCTCATTTATATGGACAAGAAGAAGCCTTGTTCTTCATCAACTACATACGCGTTTATTTTTCATGCTGCATTTACAATTATTTCCTGTGCATGCAACACAGATTGCACGATTGCCCTAACCCATACAAAGCTGTTGAAACAACACTAACTAATTTGCCAGCATAAAAGCTCAACATGAAAAAAACATACAAAATCAACCAACAAATGCAAAATAAAGCAAGGCTGTAGAAGAAGCTGTGGGCTCAGGTTTTACAGTAAATCTGGGCCTTTGGACAATTGCCAGTGCTGATATGCACCATGTGACCTTTGGTCTCCCTCCTTGCTCAACTCATTGATGCAACATTAGGAACTGATGTGATTAGTGCTCATTCACGCTCCAGTTGCATCTCAAATCTGTGAACAATCTTTCGTTTGCTTGATGATGCTGCTCTTTGTCAGCATTATTACCAGGTTCCTCATTACTGATAATTCTCTTCACCACCTTAATGAAATGTTTTCCTACTAATGGCAGCATGAAGGCAGTGGTCGTTAATATTTGGCTGCACAATGGTCTTTGAAGGGACCACTTTAACGGGAGCAAATTGTTAAATCATTTTAAAATAATGGGCCATTGTGAGCTCAAACTTGTCCAGCTTTCTCTCAACTCTGCAATTATGCCTCAATAATCTATCACCATCTCCTCAATTCCAATCATCATCTTCCCCCAGCTGCCTATCTCTCATCAGCCTCCCAGCACCACCCCCACCCCACCCTGACCCCTTTATTCACTTACAATAACAAAGTGGTCAGACCATTAAAGGTTCTTAAGTTTTGAGTTGTATGGTGATCATTTTTTGTGTCCGAAACAGGCAAAAATTATTACAATATTTGGTGCACTTTTCAATACCTATTTATGAAATACAAATCAAATTTATTTTCCATGATGTGGTTGAATATTCAAAAGAAAGGTTAACTTTTGAAAAGTTACCAAAAAGCAATCAGCTCTTCTTCCACAATTAGCTGAAGGTTCAGCAAAATCAATTTAGCTGATTGCTGAACTTGTTAATGCCTGTTCTTTTGAAATTGTCCTGGTTTCTCAAAACAAAGTCACATGTAAAGGCAGCCTTTACAAACCGGCAAAGCACTGAGTTTGTTGCCAGAGAGTGCCACAGATAATGAAAGGGTCCAGTAAACAACAAGAAGTAGCATACTTTAATTGAAGAGGCAGAGTCCTATTAATCTGGAATTTATTTTTTTTCTTTGGATAGTAATGTTTGACATTTATTCAGCACTCTTTATTGGCAAAAAAAATGTCATTCTTTGTTCCCAGAGTGCTTGAAGAGAAAATTCTAATGTAAATAGATTTACATAAAAAATACAAACAGCCAGCTTCCATTGCCATCAGTTAACTGGAGGTAGCAGATCCAAAGGCAATTATGCACCCTACCTGGAAAAAGGAATTTGAGCAGGGTGGCAATGTATTTGCTCCCACCGTTTTCAAGCACAGTAGGTAATTATAAATCTACCACCTGCTTTGGGTGCACAAGCTGTCACTCTTGAATTTAAGGAATCAAGTTGTTATGAAGATGATTATTTGTGATTTGTCTGAATTGTGATTGGATTTGACTTTGAGTGTTGGTGTTGATGTCAGTGTTGGATCGTTCTGTAGATGCAGAGAGGAATGCTGGGCAATGATTGGCTTAAAGAAAAATTGCAGTCAGAAATTGAATTAGCAAAAGGCAACATAAAACCTGAGGTATTGCAAATGTGATGGCAAACTAACTTTAATAAAATACTCATTCCTAATATTTCAATTTGTTTGTTCTCTGCAAAGTGGTTTGAGAAGCTTATATTGTATTAATGCCTATATATTAATCTTTCTGTGACCTGAAAAAATGAACTTAGAGCAGGTAGCATCTATAGAGTGAGAAACGGAACTATTGTCTCAGGTCAATGGCCTTTCATCAGAACTGGAAAACTCAGCACGAAAAAAGAATGTAAAGCTGAGGAAGATGCAGAGAGAAAAGGAAAGAATGCCTGTGATACGATGGAGAGCAAGAGAAACCATGTGACAAAAATGATGATGGTGCTGTGGAAGGGAGGACATCTTCTCTGTCTGAAAGGGGTACAAATAGAGAGAGAGAGAGAGAGAGAGAGAGAGACAAGATAAAAGAAAGCAAAAAAAAAAAATCTTTGAACTTCAAGATGTAGAAGATAGCAGAGGCTGGAAATCAGAAAAGAAAGAGATTGTGATAAATATCCAGCAGGTCAGGAAGCAGATATGAAGAGCAGACAAGATGGATTCAAAGATTCAAAGCATATTTATTATAAAAGAATGCATACAAAGTCCTGACAAAGGGTCTCGGCCCAAAACGTCGACAGTGCTTCTCCTTATAGATGCTGCCTGGCCTGCTGTGTTCCACCAGCATTTTGTGTGAGTTGTTTGATTTCCAGCATCTGCAGATTTCCTCTTGTTTACACCTTGAAATTTGTCTGTTTATAGGCAGCCACAAAGCAAGAAACCCAAATAACCCAATTTTTAAAAAAATACCAAAAACCATTGCGCAGAGAAAGCAAGAGAAAAAAAAACACACACATCTTGTAAAGCATAGAAGCGAGTCAACAGCATCCTGAATCAGACTGAGTCCCCAGATCTGGACCCAGAGTAGCCAGAGTCAGCCCAAAGTCCCGGTCCCCAGTTCACCACACCAGCGGGGCAGAAACCCACAACAGCCAGGTCGGTAGACAGCGTCCGGGCTGCGGAGAAAGGACTGAACAAGAAAATCAGCCCAAACCTTGCTTCTGTGCCAGATTCTTAGGCTTCCAGTGCCGCCATTTAAATTGTCCAAGTGCTGGGTAGTGCCACGTTCCAGAATATGGATTCAAGCACCCCAATATGACTGTGCCGCCCAGCTCAAAGCCATTCTTGATCTCACCAAATGAACTTGGTGCTTGGAGCAATCCAACCTCACCCCTGGGTTTTGGTCGACAGGCATCGAAACTCTTCAGCATTGATTCCTCTCCAAATCACTCACTCCATCTCTGGTAGTGATGTGAACTCCATATGCTACTCCGGCTTGAACGTGTATCACCTCACAGTGCCCCAGCCTGGCCCTTTCCTCGAACCAGCCTCAACTCAGCCTACCTCCTCACTGTCTACGGTGATAGTTCACCACAATTTGCTTCAGAAAAGTGTTATAAGTAATGTTTTTAGTCAACTCTCTTGCCTTATGATTTACCAATAAGCTGTGTCACATCTTCAGTAGCTGATATAAGGATGGCCTTACATCAGATCTGGAATTTCTAAATCAAAGAGGAAGTTGGCTATTTTGAATTGGAGTCCCAGATGCTGCAACTTACCCAAATAAATGATAAGGTTCCTCAAGTTTACCATAAGAAAACAAAAGCTATTAATTGTTCATGAGCTATACTTCCTTGGTCACTGTTTATTGGTTATCTGTTGAAATTGTGTGTAACCTGGTTACAATTATCATTCCGGAAATACAAATGTCATTATCTGGAGAAGGGGAGTTGTGACTGTCACTGGATTATGCTCGGTCACGGTAAAGCAGCGATACAAGCCTCAGAGTTCTGGGAACCCAGGTTCAATCTGTGTTGATTTTGCATAATCTTCCCCCACCACAGGTTTCCCCAAGGCGCTATGTTTTCTTCCACATCTCAATAACAAGAAGTCTGATACGTTCAATGTTTATTGAAAAGGGAGGAGCTTAGGAGGATCAATGGCACCTAACAGCGACTCCTTTGTTTGCATCTTCACAAACAGCTCTATTTCTATCTTTATTATCTCTATTTTTCCCACTTAAGGTTCTTTTGAAGACCCTTGACCTGGAGTTACACGCTGACTACAGTTCTTTGCAGGAATGGGACCTGCCCTCGGGGTTTCACGAATGGCCATTGTTCGCACGCCAAGGACTCCCCCCTAAGAGCTTCGCTCGCCTTCAGAGGACCACTATTTCGTGGCTCTGGAGATGGGGGGGATCAGAGGTAACTGCCTCTGCAGGAGATCGGCGTGTCATTGGAGACGGAAGATCTCTGGCTGTGTGCCCAGAGACCCAAGATCTTTGGGCACAGAGCTCGGAAAAAGCGACGCAACGGACTTTTAACATCATAAATCAGTGAATTGTTTCACATCTCACTGGAAAATGGAGATACCGCTTTCTCCCTTATTAGGGAGAGAGAGCCCGTGGTATGTCGAATGCCAGGTGAACAATGTAGTCTTTGGGGTAACTGCAAATCTGTGTCTTTGCTGTTGCTTTGCTCTCACTTGAGTGTTCGGTGGTGGGTGCCGAAGCTTTTTTTTTGCCCGTGGGTGAGGGGGGGTTGTTGCTTGCTGCGGCCTACATGTGGGAGGGAGGCGAGCTGGGCTGGACTTCTGGGGTTCTAACATTCATTCTTTGGGGGCACTCTACCTGCTCAAGATCCATATCCCTCTGTTCCCTGCTCATTCATGCGTCTGTTTAAATGCTTCTTAAATGTTGCTGCTGTATCTGCCACTACTTCCTCTGGCAGTACACTCCAGGTGCCTACCACCTCTGTGTGTAAAAAAAAAAGCCTCATATATGGGGTTATACTTACTTCCTGTTGCCTTAAATAAATGCCCTCTAGTGTTTGACATTTCCATCTTAGGGAAGAAAGACTGACTATCTGCGCAGTCAATGCTCTTCACTTCAGTCGAGTCACCTCTCAGCTCCTGGCTCTTCAGTGACTTCTCCTCGACACATGCTCCCCATTCCAGACAATGAACAGGTGAACCTCTTCTGTGCCCTTTTCAAGACCTCCACAGCCTTCCTGCACTCATGCTGAAGGTTTCGGGAATAAATCCCAAGGAAAAATCCGGAACTGGAGCCCCTAAGGCAGTCCGACGTTGAGTTCAGTACTGACTCACTGCTGCTGCTGCCAAACTGTGTCAGTCTTTGCCGTTCCTTTGGACTCGTCAGCTGCGTGGAGAGGGTGAGGGAGCGTGCTGCCTGACTTGCCTACAGGCTTGTGTAACACATGGACAGCTACGACTCCAACCAGTGGAGAGCCTCACTAATATATAGGCAGCTTAATCAGAGTTTTATACAGTGCAACAGGACTTCCCAACTTTTACACGCAGGAAGGTAAGCATATCACATACTTTCGAGAGTCTTTGATGAGGACAGTTTGGACCCAAATGCTGGAGTATCTGAGGCTAGGCTCGAGGCACAGTCTCAAAGTGTATCAAGAACTGAGCATAAAACAAACAATAGATGATATCACTCATAGGGCTTGTTATTGAGCACCAAATCTCAGCTCTTTAAATACTCAATTCTTGGCATCCAAAACATGATTGCCAACTCACGGGACAGCCCTGAGTCTTTAAAGGAGGTTATAAGACCATAAGGTATAGGAGCAGAACTAGGCCATTTGGCTCCATCATTTCATCATGGCTGATCCAATTTACCTTCCAGCCCCAATCTCCTGTCTTCTCCCCTTATCCCTTTATGTCCTGACCAATCAAGAGTCTATCAACTTATGCCTTAAATATAGGTTTCTGACCTCCACAGCTGCCTGTAGCTAAGAATTCCACAGATTCACCACTCTTTGGCTAAAGAGTTTCCTCCTCATCTCTGTTCTAAAAGGATGCCCCTCTATCCTGAGGCTGCGTCCTCTGGTCTCCATGCCAGCTGTCCATCTGGAGAGATAGAGCGTCTAAATCCCAGAAGATGGCGTGGTTGGGTGTGTGTCGTAACAATCATATCTTCTTGTGTGGCCACGTTCAGGAAGCCGTAGACTTCTGCCTCGAGCTCTCTCTGCTCGTCAATATTCCTATTGTTCTGCCACTTCCTATATACATTCCTCTTGCATTTGACCAAGCTGCACTACCTCACACTGGTCCAAGTTTAACATCTGCCATTTTACCCACCAACTTTCCAGCTGTGATAAGAAGTCCACCTGTCTGCAAGTCCACCGGTTTTTGTGTTGTCTGAAAAATTGCTGATCAAACCACCTACACTTTTGTCAAAATTATTTATATATCTGACACAAATAACAGGTTCCAACCCTAATCCTTGAGGAACACCACTGGTCATAGACCTCCAATGTGAGAAACAGACTTCCACCACAACCTGACCAATTGCAGACCTAAACCTTAAGAGTTGCCAGAGAAAAAATCACAGAGGCCCTTGTAGAGATATTTGCTTCAATTCCAGAAGACTGGAGCTGAGTTAATGTTCTATTGTTCAAAAAGGGTAGCAAAGAAAGACCAGAGATTTACAGTTTTGTGAGCCTGACTTCAGTTGTGGGGAAGATATTGGAGGGAATTCTGAGGGACGAAGGTGGGGTGAAGTTATGATGGCACTAAACAGCAACGCCTTTGCTTTCATCTTCAGGAACAGCTTTATTTCTATTTTTGAGATCTCTTTTTTTTCCTTTTCAGTGTGTGAGGGGTCCTTTTGAAGACCCTGAACTTCGGTTCTTTGCAGGAATGGGACTCAATCTCAGGGCCTCACGACCGGCCACTTTCTGATATCCCAGGAACGCAGCCTGGAAGATGAGTACACCTTCACGGTTTCAGGATCTTGTGGCTCTGGGGATGTGCTGACCGGGCCCTGACTGAAGTTTCACCGGAGAACACGGAACACTGGGAGCAGTGGGTTATCTGCCTGGGGTTTTGTGCCTGGAAACAGACTCTTAACATCGTAAATCAGTGAGTTTTTTTTTATGTCTCCCCTCTCGCATGTGGTATGTTTAATTATCGGGTGAATGAGTGGTTTTGGGGGTGCTGCAAGTCTGTATTGATGCTTTGCTGCATGCTTGAGTGCTCTGTGAAGGGTGCTGATGCCTCTTTGCTGGTGGGGTTGGAAGAGGGTCATTGCCTTGCTGTTGCTTGTGTGTGGGAGGGGGAGTTGAGGGGGCTTTGGGGTTCTAACATTTTAACTGTCATTCATTCTTTGGGGCACTCTTCTGTTTTTGTGGTTGTCTCTGAAGAAAAAGAACTTCAGGATGTATATTGTATACATTCCTCTGACATTAAATGCACCAATTGAAACCTATTGAAACAAGATCTGCGATCACTAGTCAAAGCCTGATCAGGAATAGTCAGCATGGTTTTATCCATGGGAGGTAATTTCTGATCAATCTTTTGGAGCTTTGTGAGTAGTAACTGAAGGGATAGATGAAGGTAGAACAGTGGATATTGCCTACGTGGACTTTAGCAAGACCTTTGAAAAGGTCCTGCTTGGCAGACTGATTTGAAAGGTTACATCACATAGGATTCAGGGGGAGTAGCTAGGTGACTTCAGAATGGGCTTAGTGATAGGAGGAAGAGGGTGATCACTGAATCATGGCTGAAGGATGGTTGTAGTTGGGAGCTATATGTCCAAGGTTACACATTATATTGGAGAAATAGGAAAGTAGGCAGAGGGGGTGGTGTGGCAGCAAATCAGTAGAAAGATGTGACATAGGATTGGAAGATGTTGAATCCTTGTGGGCTGAGTTAAGAAAATGCAACAATATAATGATGTTGATAGCAGTTATATAAGGTAGCCCAACAGTGGCTGGGAGGTGGACAACAGATTACAACAGGAAATAGAAAAGGCGAGTCAAAAGGCAATGTTAGTGTAGTCATGGGAGATTTTAACATTCAGGTCAATTGGGAAAATCATCTTGGCAAAGACTCTCAAGAGAGTGAGTTTGTAGATTGCCTAAGAGATGGCTTTTTAGAGGAGATTGTCGTTGAGCCTACTAGGAGATCAGCTATACTAGATTTAGTTTTATGTAATGAATCAGAAGCGATTAGGGAGCTTAAAGTAAAAGAACCCTTAGGAACCAGTGATCACATATGATTGAGTTCAACTTGAAATTTGTTTGGGAAAAAGTAAAGTCTGCTGTAGCAGTATTTCAGTGGAGTAAGGGAAATTACAGTGGTACGAGAGAGGAGTTGGCCAAAGTAAACTGGAAGGAGCTGCTGGCAGGGATGTCAGCAGAGCAGCAATGGTGTGCATTTCTGGGAAAAATGAGGAAGGTGCAGGACACGTATGTTCCAAAAATGAAGAAATACTCAAATGGTAAAATAGTATAACCATGGCTGACAAAAGCTATTATAAAAGCAAAAGAAAAGGCATACAACAAAGCAAAAATTAGTGGGAAGATAGAGGATTGGGAAGTTTTTAAAATCCTATAGAGAGCAACTAAAAAATCATCAGAAGGGAAAAGATGAAAGATGAAAGCAAGCTAGCAAATAATATCAAAGTGGATAGTAAAAGTTTTCTCAAATATGTTAAAAATAAAAGAGAAATGGGAGTGGGTATGGGACTGCTGGGTCTTCACAAGCAGTGTGCCAGATGTTGTAGTGTGTGAAGGAAGAGAAACGGGTGCAGTAACTGTTACAAGAGAGAAGATGCTCAAAAAGTTGAAAGACGTAAAGGTATATAAGTCACCAGGACCAGATCAACTGCATCCTAGGGTTCTGAAAGATGTAGTGTTAGAGATTGTGGTGGCATTAGAAATAATCTTTCAAAAATCAATAGCTTCTGACATAGTTCCAGAGGACTGTAAAATTGCACATGTCACTCCACTCTTTAAAAAGGAGGAAGGCAGCAGAAAGGAAATTTTAGACCAGTGAGCCTAACCTCAGTGGTAGGGAAGATATTAGAGTCAATTGTTAACGATGACGTGACGGAGTACTTGGTGACACAGGACAAGCTAGTACAAAGTCAGCATGGTTTCCTTCAGGGAAAATCCTGCCTGATGAAACTGTTGGAATTCTTTGAGGAGATTACAAGTAGGATAGATAAAGTGTTTGCAGTGGATGTTGTATATTTGGACTTTCAGAAGGCCTTTGATAAGGTACCACACATAAGGCTGCTTACCAAGTTAAGAACCCACAGTATTACAGGAAAGTTATCAACATGGTTAGAGCATTGGCCAATTGGTAGCAGGCAGTGAGTGGGAATAAAAGGATCCTTTTCTGGTTGGCAACCAGTGACTAGTGCTGTTCCACAGGGGTTGATTTTGAGACCACTTGACTGATTCTGGGGGTAGACAGATTGAACAGACTGGGGGCTGTATCCACTACAGTTCAGAAGAATGAGAGAAGATCACATAGAAACTTGTACACTTCTTACCAGCTCGACAGGCTGAATACAAGGAGATGCACATCCTTTCTGAGGTAAGTTGTCTAAAACTATAATACAGTTTCAGGTAGGCTGCAAAGGTGTTTTCAGTAATGGAAGTAGTTTTCCAATACTGCACGCTCTTCCAATGTCAGCTTCTCACGAAACGTTAACTTTGCTTCACTCTTTGCAGCTGCTGCCTGGCCTGCTGAGTAAGAGCAGTTTGTCCAATTAACTTTCAGCAAAACCTCTGGCTCTTATTTTCTCAATCTCTTTTTACAGAGCCAAGAATCTTACATGTTATTTTAAAAGTGTCTTTTGCAGCATATCCTGCCTCCTACAAAGATCCTTGCATACATTTACCTGGCTCCTGCACTTACATTAGAAATTTACTATTTATATATGTTTATGTTAGATTAAATAGGTGTGCATAGCTAGAATGGTAAATGTGTAATCACTCCTGTGACTGGTTGTAAATGACAGAAGGAAAAGATTGTCTTTCCATTACTGAACTCTTCTTTACTTGCCATTATTATCAGTTGCCTCAGAATCTAACATTCGGCATCTTAGAACTCACTCGCTGAGCTACAAATGTTGTGGTGACATTGGAAATTGAAATCATTAACACAGATGGGTTGTGTGGGAGAGATGATGCCAAACACCACAATCTTTCCAATAGAACAGACCTCTGTTGCTTCCGCTGTTTTTGTATAGCCTCGGTGTCAGCATAACACCCACTGCCAAGTTCAGTTGACATCTTGCTATAAATGTAAGTGATTCTTCTCTCCTGTAATGAACTGTTGAATATATTCCTTCTTTCCAAGCTGCACAAGTTAGATACTTGAAACACCTTATGCAAATATATATATATATCCATCGCTTAGCTCTTCTAAAGCAAAGGTAATGGCTAAAAGACTGATCAAGAGCACTACAAAACATCACACTTGTGAAAAATCATCTCTCTGCAAACACACCGGGCACTGCTGAGTAAAGGAGATGTTCATCTGCAACCATAATACTGTCTGCATCAGTTATCTGTAGAATACGGTAGGTATGATTCATAAACCTTTCAGTTTTGATTGATAAATCCTTGGAAAGTTTGCAGTAAAAGATTGAAATAATTACTTCCAAAGATAGGAAGCAAACTCCCCCTTTGAAAAAAAAGGTGGAGAAAAATACAGCTCACTCAAAATACCAGAATAAACAGAAATATTTTTTGAAATAAACAAAGGAAAATACAGTAAATCAAGCAACATTAGGCCTCACTGGAGTATTGGGAGTACTCACATTTCTGACAGTACACAGTAACAAGTCCATTTCACGAGGCTGATCTTTTTTTTAATTGGTTTGTTATTGGAAATGTTGAATAATGAATTTTAATAACTTTTATTATCCTCCACAATTAAGTTGCAAATGTAATTAAAGATTAATGTTAGCTGATCAATATTCCTACAACTTGGCGAACTCTGGGCTTTCTACCGAGGCCGAGACTATGGATCATGGGAGAGAGATGACTGGCACCTGGAGGACGAAATTTGGGTGAGTAAAGAATGTAAGAAACTGGGGACAACCTAGGATTTTGGAGGCTAACCCCTGGGAGACCTTAATCCAGTAAATGGGCTGAGGAAGAGCAGCCAGGAAAGATGATATCTGACAGGAGAGAAGAGACCTTTACTGGAGGACTATGGCAATCAGTAGTCTGGGCCTTGGAGCGTGAGAATATTGGAGAGGTTTTGGAATTATTGAAAATTGATGGGCTGTGGCCAATATTTAATAGGGTTAATTAGTAGTTAGTAGATAAGGACTTAGTGACATGTGACAGAAAAATCAAAGATAAGTAAATAAGTGGCTTACCTTGCAGGGATCCCAATTTATTGTTATGCTAGTTAAATATGATTTGCCCAAGCTTGCCAAAAATGGTTGCTATCATAAGTTCCCTGAAGGATTCGACTCGTGAATCTCCCATGGAAATCATGTCTGGGGTGCAAAGCTGACTCAAGTTAGGAAGCATCTAGTCAAATTTCTGAAAGGATGGAAAATGACCAAGTGCTTAAACCCCTACAAATTAAATGATTGACTGCTCATTATTGAACTTCTTGTCCAGTGTATTTTTGAATAAACCCATTTAAAGGACAGCATATAAATAAATATATCTGAAAGCAATATTCTCCATCAATTCACAAAAATGTTTAAATTTAGTCACTTTTCAGACTGAATGAACATTATCTACAAATGTCAGTAAACATCTCAGTATGGGAGATGAAATTGTCAATGAGTTAATTAAAATAGTACACGTATTAACCAATGCGTAAAAAAACGTGCGGAGAAAATTCCACTTACTTACCAGGTTAATCAATTTATAAATTCCTTTCTAAATATGGATAATTGCAGCTATGGTAACACAGTGGTTAGCCTGATGCTACTACAGATCGGGGAATCGGAGCTTGAAGTTCAGTTCTGGTGTCTTCTGTGAAGAGTCTCTGTATTCCTTCCCGTGGAATGTCTGCATTTTCCCCAGATGCTCCGCTCTCCTCCCACAATCCAAAGACATACTAGGTAGATTAATTGCCATTGCAGGTTGTCCCGTGATTAGGTCAGGGTTGAATCGGAGTTGTCAATAGTTGCTGGGACCTCACAGCTTGAAGGCCTTCTCAAAAGCCTTCTCAGCACTATATCTCGAAATAAAATAAAAATTAAGATCTGAAAACAACGGCACTTTTAACGCACAATGAGGAATTTATTTATTAAATTACATACCATGAAAGTAATATCCATCTTGATAAGGTAATTTAGCTGCAAATGGTGAAAAAAATAGCACTGCTCAACAACAATGCAATGCTCTGCAGGGTATAAAAACAATTTTTATTCAGCCATTTAAATGAAGCAAAAAAATCCAAGAACAATTGAAATTAGCAATGAGCAAAGTTGCGGGATCTTTTGCAAATAGAAGCATGTTCCAGAAATTTACTGTAAATATAGCATATGTGAGTTCAAAATAGAAAACTGAATGGTTCTTTCGGAAGAACAATTGGTTTCAATTGAAAACATTTCCATTGTTGAAGGGATTCGTCATTCAGCTGGACAGAAGAAAAGGCACTGATCTTGGCAATACTCTCCATTGGTTGAATTGGAGGGGGAGGAAAAACAGTGGCAGCAAATGTTAGCTTCTAGTTGGTCCAAGGTTGAGTGAAGAGTGAATGAGATGGCATCTGCTGTGGGAGCGGATCCAAATGGCTCCTCAGGCAGGAGTTGTTATGCTTCATCACCAACCACTCAAAGCATTCATCACAGTATATGTAAATGCTACTGTATCATTGTCATTGAGACAGATTACCATGTTCTTCTTGGCACTGGTATAATTAAAGCCTGCTTGAAGCAGGTGGGTACCTCAGATTCTGAAAGCAAGAAGTTAAAGTTATCAGTGAATGCACCAGCCAGTTGAATAGTACAGGCCTTCAGTACTCATCCAGGTACCCCATCTGGGCCAGATGCTTTTTGTGGATTCACCCTCCTGATGCTCTCATGTTGACCTCAGAGACCGAAATCACAGGGTCATCTGGGGCTGTGAGAGTTTTTGATGAAGCTTTTGATAGTCAAAGTGAGCATAAAAGGCATTGAGCTCACCTGGAATAAAATCTTGTTGCCATACATGTTACTTGGCTTTAATTTGTAGTAGGTGATAGCATTCAATTTCTGATAGCCACAGCTCTCATGCATTCTTCAGTGATTCAAGTTTGGTCCAGGATTGCTACTTCATATGTGCAATGACTTTCCGGAGGTCGTACCTGGACCTATTGGATTTCACTTGGCCACCAGACCTGAATGTCACTGATCCGGCCCTCACCAGATTGCAGGTCATTTTGTTTATTCAAGGCTTCTGGTAGGGGAAGACTCTGAATGATTCTGACAAGGACACACTCGCCTCTAATTCTCTTTATAAAGTCCATGATAACCACAGCATATTCATTCAGATCCTCTGATGAGTCCTTGAACATGGACCAGTCCACTGACTTGAAACAATCCTAGGGTCACCCCTCTGCCTGCCACAACCACCCTACCTCTAGATCCTAGCTCTTTAGCCTCCACATATGCAGGTAGGAGGAATACAGCCAGATGATCATATTTTCCAAAATGCCGTCTAGGGATCGAACAGTAGGCATTCTTAATCATAGTATAACAGCAGTCAAGAATGTTGGGACGTCTGCTGATGCAGGAATCTGATGTTAAATGGGCATTGACTTCTGCAAACAAGCCTGACTGAAGCCCCTAACAATGACCTGAAAGGCATTTAATTCCAGACAGATAATTTTTGGTTAAGCAATAAACACATCTACAGTATATTCAATTGTTCTAGTATCATGATTTAATAATCTAAAATATTAAAATCATTCCTTGTAATAACGGCAATGAGAAATAAGAATTCTGAGAGCAATTGTGGGGGAGCAGTTAGAGAAGGTATTGTGGAATATAATCCAAACCTGTATAAAGAAGTAGCAAGGTTGGTTTGTGTGAAAGGTGGGAGGGAGAGCAGTTGTGAAGAAGCAATTTTGATTCTCAAAATCTGAAGCATGACCTCAAATCTATTCCAACCCATCCTTTCGCTGTTTTATAAGAACTTGGTTGGGAAGTTGGAGCTTGTAAATTGGTTATTTAAATCTTGTAGCAGTGCATGAAGACAATGTTAAATATAATTTTCATTCACCAGGTTTGCTGGGGATATGGAAACGAGGCGAATAAAGGGAGATGTGTGTTGCTAAATACTACAGTAAATCCTTCAGCAATACCTGTTACTTACAGTTAACTTGCTTCACCCAGCCAGAGTAACTAGACATCCCGATGTCTAATGACATCCAACATGCGTGTGATAAGTTGTGTCTAACCAATATTATAGATTTTTTTCTAAGAAGTTACCAGGAAAGTTGATGAAGTTAAGGCAGTGGACAGTGCCTACATCGATTTTAGCAAGGAATTTGACAAGGTTCCGCATGGAATGTTGGTCAAGAAGATTCAAGATGAGGCGGCATTCAAGATGAGGTAGTAAATTGGATTAGGCACTGGCTTTGTAGAAGAAGTTAGATAGCAGTAAGAATGGTTGCCTCTGACTGGAGGCCTATCACTGGTGGTGTGCCACAGGGATCAGTGTTGGGCCCATTGTTGTTTGACAGATATGTCAACGATCTGAATAATTATATGGTAAACTAGATCAGCAAATTTGTGGATGACACATAGATTGAGGGTGTGACAGTGAGAAAGACAATCAAAATTTGCAACAGGACCTGGACCAGCTGGAAATAAGGGGTAAAAAAATAGAGAATGGAATTTAATGCAGAAAAGTGTGCTGTGTTGCATTTTGGGAGGACCAACCAGGGCAGGTCTTACATGGTGAACAGTAGAGTACTGAGGAATGAGTAGGGCACAGAGGGATCTAGGAATACAGATCCATAATTCCTTGAAAGTGGCATCACAGGTAGATAAGGTTACAAATAAAGCTTTTCGTACATTGGCCTTCAAGAATCAATACATTGAGTACAGAAGATGGAATGTTGTGTTGAAATTGTCTGACTTTGGTGAGACCTAATTTAGAGTATCGTGTGCAGCTTTGATCGCCTACTTACAGGAATGATATAAATATGATTGAAAGAGTGCAGAGAAAATTTACAAGGATGTTGCCGGGACTTGTGGGCCTGAG
Source organism: Hypanus sabinus (assembly GCF_030144855.1). Classification (NCBI taxonomy): domain Eukaryota; kingdom Metazoa; phylum Chordata; class Chondrichthyes; order Myliobatiformes; family Dasyatidae; genus Hypanus; species Hypanus sabinus. The sequence goes on from NC_082715.1 coordinate 48,610,502, forward strand.
TTATAGGGAAAGATTGAATGTTAGGACTTTATTCCCTAGAATGTAGAAGATTGATAGGAAATTTGATAGAGTTATACAAAATTGTGAGGGGTATAGACAGAGTAAAGGCAATTAGGCCTTTTCCTCTGAGGGTTGGGTGAACTTACAACTAGAGGTCATGGGTTAAGGGTGAAAGGTGAAATGCTTAAGAGGAGTATGAGGGGAAACTTAATCACTCAGAGGATCATGAGGGTGTTGAATGCGTTGCCAGCACAAGTGGTGGATGTGGGGTTGATTTCAACATATAAGAGAAATTTGGATGGGTACATGGATGGGAGGGATATGGAGGGCTATGGTCCAGCATTAACTACATGGGCTAATCGGCCTGTTGTGTTCAGCGATTCTATGACTCTACCTCTCCCTATCACCATTCTGAACCATCCACTGCAACAAGTTCTTCTTAGGCCAACACCTCATCCCATTCCACCCCCTTTCAACCATTCCCTCATTCTCTCCTTTGATGATACACTGAGCCAATGCTTCCTCTTTGAGGCTCATGGTAAACAGGAAAAAAATGCACTCCTCATATTATCAACCTTTGTCTGTGTCTTAACCAATGCTGGGGGGTTTTGCCTAGTGATTAAATTGGATTATAATGAGGCTCCTTGACCCGCATTTTCCATTCCCACATACAGCAGAGACTATTAGATTGGGCGTCCCTCATTGCCACAATTTAAAATTGCAACTCCAGGTCAGGGTAGGGAAGGACCTGCTGTTTTAACTGCTCCTCCTTAAAATCGAGGCCTTTGTCTCTGTAATGTTTGAATTCCCAATCTGTCAATATTTTCTGATTTTCTTTCATCAAGTTTACTGAAGCATTCACATCCAATTATTGAATTTATTGGACTGGTTTTCACAAGAAGAAGGATTCCCTACTGGTCAGGCAGCAGCATGGCCTGCTTTCTCAGTAGGTATAGAACACCAGCTGTCAGTCTCTGCAACTGTCACTTTGATTTCTGTTACAAATGCAGCTGTTACATCCACTAAGGTGCAATTCTAGCTCATTTACATTTGTAACTTTAACTTGTAAAGCTTTGCCAGAGCAGCATAGAAGGGAATATGGTATAAATTACAGATGGATGCCTTCAAAGTCAACCTGCTCCAAAATACGTTTTTGAAAACAGTTAGCTAACAATAAGCGTTGCTAAATGTTTATTGGAAGTTGCACAGGAAACTTTGTGCAATGATGCATTTTCATTGAACATGCCAAACCCTTATCGCTCTGTGAAGTAAAATATCCTGTGGTGCTCTTCACCACTGTCTCACCACAACTACCCTCCCCCCTCACCATCTGATGATGAATGGCGGCCTTCTTAGTGTGGTTGACAGCTACTAACATCTCCTCCTTGCTCACTATCACCTTAACGATGTGTCCTTTGCCCATTGCTCCATTCTGTCTAAGCAACTCAAATCCCAACTATAAATTTGCGAATGACACCACTGTTACTTGTGGAATCTCAGATAGAGATGAGGAAACTTACAGGAGTGAGGCATGAGCATCTGAGAGGATATCTTGGTCCAATACGTCAGTGCAATCATGAAGATGGCACACCACTGGCTCAACTTCGTTACAAGTGTCAGGAGATTTGTATGTCACCAAAGTCTCCTACAAATTTCCATAGATGTATGGTGGAGAGCATTCTGCCTTGTTGTATCTCAGCCTGGCATGGAGCCTGCATTTGCCAGCATTGCCTAAGGCTGCAGAAGATAACATACTCAGTCAACTCCAACACAATCACAACCCTCCCCATCATCGAGGACATCTTCAAGACCTGGTGCCTCAAGAGGTCGGCATCCATTACTGAGGACCCTTACTATCCAGAACATCCCCTCTTCTCATTGCTGCCATCAGGAAGAGACACATGAACCCGAAGACCAATACACAGTAATTTAGGACCAGCTTCTTCCCCTCCAGATTTCTGAACAGTCCATGCACACACAAACACTATCTCATTATTCCTTTTTTATGTAGTATTTATTTTTTCTACAGGCCCTAGGTTCCTCACCCTGATCCTACTATCTTCCATGTCCTTCTTAGTGAATACTGATGGGAAGAAATCATTTTGGTCCTTGCCCATATACTTTATCTCCAGGGATAAATTTCCTCCATTATCCTTGTGTAGCCCTACTTTCTCCCTAGTTATCCTTATTTTTAATAGTATGTATAAAATTCCTTTGGATTTTCATTAATATTACTTGTCATATCCTCTTTTGGCTCTCCTTATTCCCAGCTTGAGTTCTTCCATACTTTATGTTATTCAGAGGCCATATCTAAAGCTCACATATATTTTCTTTATCTTTATGACTAAATTTACAAAATTTCTCATCCAAAGATCCCACACTCGGCCATCTTTGACACTCCTCCTTAGTGAAACGTACAGGCACTGAACTTCCATGTACTGGATGTGACCTTGATCAATAATGACTGTTGCAAATCTACTCCCCCTAGCTCCTGCCGAATAATATTGTATTTTCTCTCCCCCAATTTAGCACAGCCCAACTCCTACCCCAAGGTCTAGACTTATCTTGATTCATAACTATCTTAAAATGTAATAAGTTGTGATCACTGTTTCCAAAATACTCTCCCACTGAAATCCTAATTACTTGGCCTGGCCTGTTTCCAAAAACAAGATTTAGTGTAGCTTATTCTCAAGTTGGACTACCTATATACAGTTTCAAGAATCCATCTTGGATGCACCAAACAAATTCTGCCCTGTCTAAGTCTCTTACTCTTATAAAGTCCCAGTTAGTATTATAGGACCATATTGCATAGAAGCAGAATTTGTCCATTTGGCCTATCAAGTCTGCTCTGACATAGCTGATTTATTATCCCTGTCAACACCATTTCCTGCCTTCTGCCCCTAACCTTTGATGTCCTTACTAATCTAGAACCTATCAACCTCTGCTTTAAATATACCCAATGACTTGGCCTCCACAGCCATCTATGGCAAAGAATTCCACAGATTCACCACCCTCTGGCTTAAGAAATTCCACCTCATCTCTGTTCTAAAATAACGTCCTTCTATTCTAAAGCTGTGTCCTCTGGACCCAGACAGCCCACTATAGGAAACATCCCCTTCACGTCCACTCTATCTGTGCCTTACCACATTTGATAGATTTCAACGAGATTGCCCCTCATTCTTCTACACTCCAGTGGATACAATCCCAAAGACATCAAACACTCCTCACATGTTAACCCCTGTCATTCCCGTGAACCTCCTCTGGACCCTATCTAATACCAGCACATCCTTTCTAAGATAAAAGGTCCAAAACTGCTCACAATGCTCCAAGTGCAAGCTGACCAATGCTTTATGAGGCTTCAGAATTACATCCTTGCTTTTATATTCTAGTCCTCTCAAAATGAGTGCTGGCATTGTATTTGCCTTCCTTACCACCTATTCAACTTGCAAGTTAAGCATTAGGGAATCCTACACAAGGACTCACAACTCTCTTTGCATTTCTGATTTCTGAATTTGCTCCCCATTTAGAAAATAGCCTATGTCTTTATTCCTTCTTCCAAAGTTCATAACCAGACACTTCCCTACAATATATTTCATCCACCACTTCTTTGCTCATCCTCCAAATCTGTCTAAGTCCTTCTTCAGACTTCCTGCTTCCTCAGCACTATCAGCTCCTCCACTTATAATCGTAACTTCCACAAACTTGGCCACAAAGCCATTAATTCCATCACCCAAATCATTGTCATACAACATGAAAGGAAGCAGTTCCAATACTGCTCCCTGTGGAACACCACCAGTTACTGGCAGACAAGCAAAAAAGACCCCCTTTATTCCCATTCTATGCCTCCTGCCAGTCGGCCAATCTTCCATCCATGTTAATATCTTTTCTTGGGACTATTATCTTGTTTAGTAACTTAATAATATAGCACCTTGTCAAAGGCCTTCTGAAAACGCAGATGTTGGGGAAGTTGAAATCAATCACTACAATAACACTGTTGTTTTTACTTCTCTCCATAATCTGCCTGCATTTCTGTTCTGACACAGTATTTGGAGGCCTGCAGCATGACCTCATCAGGATGATTACACCTTTCTTATATTGGATGCATGGACATTTTTTTTTAATACTATGTAAAGTATCACTTCTCCAATTTACTTAACAGGCAAGGAAAACCAAGGTCATGAATAAAGATAAAGATTTATCTTAATTGCACTCTTACTTATTTCGACCCAATCAACAACTGGCAGCTTGTTTTTGCTACATCCAAAAAAACTCCTGTTTTTTTTAATCACATAATGAATTGTTACTATTATTATATACATAATATTTGGTCAATATATGCAGTTGTTCTGATAATGTAAAGATTTATTTTTGAATTTTTCATGGAGGATTCAAATAATTAATATTGCAATAAGAACAGCAGACTACAGCAGATCATTTAGCCCTGGAGACTGTTTTGCGATTCAGTTAACAAATCCAACTCCATATTCACTACTCTAGCTTAATATTTATGATTAATAAAAAGCTATCAATCTTTAATGTAAAATTAACAATTGACCTAACTTGAATTGCTATCTGCAGAAGAACATTCTGAAATACCACTATCATTTTCTGTGCAGAAATGTCTCTGAAGATCACTTCTGAATAGAGTAGTTCTAATTTTAAGCCATATTCTATTAATGGATGGACAGTCATTGATGTGGCATTCAACCAGATTAATAAGGTCCATGCGCACTTGAGAACATTGGCACCTGCATATCTCTCTGAGTCAAACATTAACCATATTGTTGCTGGTTTACATTCCTAGAAATATGCACTGTACCTGACAGAGCTATCATGGCATTTCATAACTATCCTCTCAGAACCAATTAGGACTGGTCATCATTTCTTGGCCTTTCTTGATCTTGTGTAAGTCCAGAATGTAAACCTCCAAGCCCCAGACCCCCAACTACAGTCAGAGTTAAATGGAGATAAACTTATTATCTTGAAAACCTCAATTAAACCACTCAATGTCTATCTAAACTTCAGGCATTGCAATCCTTCCTTGTTTAACCTTTCCTCGTAAACCAGCTCTTCGTCAGTCTGTAAAGTCACTCTGCACTCCTTTCAAAGTTAATTTTAATAAATTGCAGTGTTCAGAGACCTTCTTTCTGTACTCCAAACCTGGATTGCTTCAGTAACTCTTGATACTATCTCTCTTGCAGTCAAATCCCTTGAATGCTAAGGTTAGTAGCCCGTTAAATGTTTAACTGCATCATGGGCCTGTGAATGCCGTTTGGATGGTCCATCAACATGGGGCCTGAAGGGTCTTTGGACTTCAATGTTTCTAGCTTATGATGATTTCTGTTCTGTCACTTTGGAGTTCAATGTTTCTAGCTTATGATTATTTCATAATTAGGCTGTTCTGTCTCTTTAGTGTCAAAAGTGGATGGGCTCACATTTGCCTATTTGCTACGTTTATATCTACACAGTGTACTAATATCTCTTTGTAATGTAGTGCACCCATCTACACAGTTTACAATGCTGCTTATCTTTGTGCCTAGATGTTTGCAAAGATTTGGCATGACATCTTAAACTTTGTAGTTGGGTGGTGGAGAGTATATTAACTGATTGGATCAAAGCCTGGTATTGAAGCACCAATGCCCTTGAATGGAAAAACTTACAAATCATATTGGATATGGCTTAGTCCATCAAGGGTAAAGCCCTCCCCACCATTGAGCACATCTACACGGAGCATTGTTGCAAGAAAGAAGCATCCATCATCAGGACCCCTGCCACCTAGGTCACACTGTCTTCTCACTATTGCCATCAGGATGAAGGTACAGGACCTCAGGACTCACATTACTAGCTTCAGGAACACTTACTACCCCTCAACCAACAGGCTCTTAAATTAAAGGAGATAACTTCACTCAACTTCACTTGCCCCATCACTAAATTGTTCCCACAACCTGTTGACTCACCTTAAAGGACAATTAATCTCATATTCTCAATATTTATTGTTTGTTTACTAATTTATTTGTTATTTCTATTTATTTTTGTATCTGCACCATTTGTTGTCTTTTCCCACTGGTCGTCAGCCCTGTTGGGTGTGGTCTTTCATTTATTCTATTATGGTTATTGGATTCACTGAGTGTGCCCGCAAGAAAATTACTCTCAGCATTGTATGCATTGATATATACATGCTTTGATAATATATTAAGTTTGAACTTTGTGTTGTCATTAAATAACCAGTTGATTCTCTATCCCATCAGCTTAGTAATGAGAATAATTGTAATTCAGCACAGCTCTGTAACAGTTATCAGTTCAAGCATTTTCCATGTTTCCCTACTCCCTCTCTGACAGCTTGTGGCCAGGTTAATAATTTCTGCAGCTCTAGGAGTTTTGTCTTTAGTCAGCAATCTTTTTAGGGAGTCACTTTGAAATTCTTCTAGAATATTCAGCAATATAACAAATATAAATGCTCTCTTCATCAGATGTGAGTTAATCCTATTCCAAAGAATATTCTTCAATAATTTCCCTATCACTGATGTAAGGACTATAATTTACTTAATTATCTCTATTGCCCTTTCTAAACAAAGAAAGAACATTGGCTAACAAGAGAAAATCTGCAGCTGCTGGAAATCCAAGCAACACACACAAAATGCTGAAGGACTGCTGAATTCAGAAGATGAGGCAGCATCTATGGAAAAAAGAACAGTCGACCCTTGGGCAGGACTTGGCTATTCTTCAGTTCTCTGAGAATTCATCTGCGACTGAAGTGGTCTTCTCTTGTCTCCCTCAATAACCTGGGATCAGAATCAGAATCAGATCTATAATCAGTAACATTATGTATGTCATGAAATTTGTTGTTTTGTGGCAGCTGGCCTTTCAATGACTCCCACACATCAGATTTCGACATACCCAATAGCAGCCACTTCCAATCTACTCTCCCCAGCTCCTGCCTAATATTGCTGTAATTAGCCTTTCCCTAATTTAGCACTCCCACATCACTCCTGCTATTAACCTGAGGTCCAATCTTATCCTTAGCCATAACTATCCAAAAATCTACATAGTTATGATCACTGTTCCCAAATGGTCTCTAACTGAAACTCCAATCACCTAGCCAGACTCATTTCTCTAGACATGGTCAAGGAGCTTTTACCTTGCCTGGTTGGATAGTCTATATGCTTTGATTAAAAAATTTCCAAGAGGACCACAGCCTTGTCATTGGGTTTGGAGGCTTGTGTGCTTCAATGACCCATCATTGGGTTTGGAGGCTTGTGTGCTTCAATGACCCAAAGTTCTTTGTTGGTTGGAGTCAGTGCTTTATGCTTTGGCTTTTGGTAGGGTCACCCATGCCAAACAGGTCAAAGGGTAGAGGCAGATCAAGACTGATCCTCCAGGTTTGGAAGTTCAGCTTAGGGATAACAATCCTGACTGGTAAAGCAAAATTGTTATGGAAACAGCAATGAAGAATCCTTCTCCATCTAAGTGTGACGGTATTTCGGAATCTCCACCCCGGATCCACATGCCTAACAGTAGTGCAAACTGAGAGGAAGCTACTGAGATTATGAAGGAAGACCTGAACAACGTCAGAGATGTGGACCTTCATTGCTGCCCTAAACACCAGTAGCTTAATCGGCAGACAGACAGTTTTATAAAATATAATGCATTGTGATATTTCAGTTACAGCCAGAGATCACTGAGACAAATAGAAAACATACTCTCAAAAATTGGACCCAATCAGATAACTGGGTCTAATGTAGATGTGCAACCATTATTCTTGCAAACATACGAACAAATACACAGATCAAGGAAGTCAGGAATGGGAACATAAAGCTGTATCCCTCAGTGTCCTGTGAAGAAAATCCTTAGCTGAATTACAACCAGAACATGCATATGTTATAAACACAAAGATCATTGGTAGAAGCTCTGTATACTGATCAGTTGTTGATAGAGAATTTTTGGCAGATAGAATCCACCAAGAGTGACAAACTAGACCTCCAAAGATGCTTTGATAGACATACACTTGGCCAACAGGATTGTTTCAGAGAGATCATGTTTATTTTTGTTTGAAAAGCTGTGACAATTTTCACATCCTTGTTGATACACACTCAAAGAACATTATGGCTTGACATAATGGATCACTCATAGCACCCAGTCACTCGTGTAACTGAAATGTCATTACGTACTCTCAAGGATGGTTTCTTCATTTAGCTAATTTTCTATTCAAGGATCTTACACCCCAGAGCAGGATTAAGCCAAGACTAGCTATCTTATTTTGGTTATTTTTAATTTTTTTTTGGGATCTAAACATCTTTGGTGGGGCCAATGTTTATTATCCATCACTAATTACTCTTGAACTGAGGGGTTGCTTTCCACTTCAGGGGAAAATTCAGAGTTAACCACAATGGGTAGGTCTGGAGCTATATTTGGACCACATTGGGTAAAGAAGCACATTTCCTCCTCTGATGGACATAATGATCTGTGTTTATTTTAATGATAATCCAGGAGAAAGAATACTAATTCTTGTCAATATGAACACTTGTTTTTGTTTCCTTTCCCCCTAAATTCCAGACCTTAACTGAATTTGTATTCTGCAGTTGATGGGATTTGAACATGGACTGTTCATCCAGATCTCTGGATTACTAGTCCAGCGAATTCTCTGCATATTTTTGAGTATTACTACAGATCTGATTATAGAAGAGAACAGAGAAGCAACAGTTGAAGCAAAAGTAAAATCATGGTTCATGTCTTTACAACTCATGAGTGAAGAGAGAAAAAAATCAATTCAAGTAACACAAGAAACTAAAAACACCCAATCTGAAGAACAGAGATTAACAGGCACAATAGTGAAATAATATATGTCCACAGTACTAAATGATATCTTGTGGAAAGGCAGAGTTCGAAATATCCATTTCATTAAGTGATCATTGATATACCAGAACGTAATGGTGAAACAGCTTTATGAATTTATTTCAGAAATGGGAACAGAACCAAACAATGAAGAGAAGTAAGCCAGCATTGAGGAGTGTTAAGATGTTACATACTTCAGCTACAACACTAGTAACCTAAACACATTCAACAGCCTGAACCTTAATTATTGCACATCTGGGAAAAGGCTCTGTCAAAAAGCTAAAGCAGAGTGGTATATTTGTATGTAAATGAGTCGTATATGAGGCATAATAATATCATTTTATGCCTGATTTAAACAGATATAATTGCAGTTGCTAGTCTTTAACAAAGGAGTTAGTACATGTTTTAAAATCTTTCATGTCTCTAGAATTTAGATGTTACAGCGTTCACTGGTTCAACCACCTCTTCCCAATACATCACATTTCTCTTGGGTGAAGTATTGATTCTAATCACTTTAAAATCTTCACTGCAATTGTGTGAAAATAAAATACAGATAAATGCATGTAGTGTTCTCATAATTTGATTTCACAGTATAACTTCAGGGTCATGGTGTTTGTTTTATCCACACACATCACAACATCTTGACTTAGCTCAGTCACAAGTAAGGCCAAACTGTCAAAGATTTAAGTGAATGTTCTCAGCATTTCTGTTGTATTCAGGTATTAAAATAATAAAGAATGTAAGATTCGGCAGACATAATCCTTTTCTGACCTATCCATTTGAATCTCTTCGAAAAATCGACTCTTAATCTTTGAAGATCTTTTACAACCACTTTCTGGTTGAAAAATTTGCCTGCTACTTGTCGGGGGTTGACATTACCAATTTCATGCTGATGATACTCTGCAGGGGCATGTAAGATCAAAATAAGTACGCTTCCTCTTTCAGGCACCTGAGAAGTAAATAAACAGTTAAAGCAAATATGCATCTCTTTAACCAATCAGCTTGATGGATTGTTTGCTAAACAACAGAACAATGAAGGATAAGTATGGCTGGATGAATTTATTGTCAAATAATATCAGAAAGAAATAAATGGAAGAACACATTGAGAGACAAAAAAAATGAAAATTAGAAAATTTACTGTAAAATCTGTTCAACAAGAAATAAAGGGAAAGAAAATATTGAAAGATCAAGATGAAATATTAGAAATAAATCAACCTTGAAAATAATAAGCATCAATTAAAACCTGAAGATAATTTAATTTCAGCACCAGAAAGATTGTCTGACTGTCAAAGACATTTACCAAAAGAACTGTTAGACATGAACTATTTTTATTTAACTTTCTGTAGTAAATTTTACATGATTGCCCAATACATTATTATGAGAAGTCAAATTGAGTGTTTCTAAGTTCATATATCCAACAGCATCTTCTCGATTTACTCATTTTGTTGTACATCTTTCTGGCCTAATGTGGATGGGGCATTTATATTAAACAATAGTGTGAATTATATTTTGATTCTCTTTTAGTCAGTTTACAGTGGACATGGTTTTTAGATATGTGACAAATTCAAAATACAGAATGCTAATTCATAAAAGCAGATACCAGAATAACCATCCTCTCTGGATGCAACACAGCTAAGTATGACAGGTGTTCTGCCCAAGACTGCAGAAGTTGTGGACACTGCTCAGCATCTCACAAAAACTATACTCCCCTCCATGGACTCTCTCTATACTTCCCACTGCCTTGGGAAAGCAACCAAACTAATCGAAGACACTTTCCACCTGGACCTCCTGTCTTCTCCCAACTTGCATTGGACAGAAGATACCTAGAAAGTGCATACTGAGCAACCACCTTCTGTCTTGCTATTATAGGACAATTAAACACAGGCGACTTCTCCCAGCCCATTAGCAAAACAGTTCCTTTTCAGGGTGGTTGGGGCCCTGACATGGTCTTTGATCTACTCATACAATGTTTCTACTTGGTAGCATGTTCCCGTTTTTGGAGCTTGCCAATTGGCTGCATTTTTGATATCATCAGGTTCAGCCTGAAGTTGGGTTTTTGCAGGTTGTGGCCTTGCGCAGGTAGCCCTGTGGACACAAATTCTCATCAGTGTCACGAACAGAAGTGTAGTGGGAGTTGGAAAATCGAAGACAGCCAGAACGGCTGTCAAAGGCCTCTGCACTCAGTGATTGCTCTCTCTCTCTCTCTCTCTCTCCCTCTCTCCCTCTCCCTCTCCCTCTCTCCCTCTCTCTCGATTGTGAGTAAGTGTTTGCTGCTGATTCTCAAGTTGGGAAACTCGAAATAAAAAGCAACACTTCAGACTGTGGCTGTAACATCCAAAAAGCAACTGTTTGCCTGCCTTCCTGCTGCAGCAGGAGCAATATCTGTCTCTCCCTTGTTAGTGAAAGAGAGAGCCTGGGGGTTGTCAAAGTGTTGGTGTTAGTTTTTGATGTACTGTAGATGACGGTCTCTCTTTGGGAGCATTGTTGTTGTTTGCATGGTGGGTGGTGGGAATGCTGTTCCTTTCTGCTACAATAGGTGGGAGAAGGGGGAGGGAGAAGGTTGATGCCGCTTACTGCTGCGGGGGTAGGGGCTTTGAGGTACGCATTTTTTCAGTTATTTATTCTTTGGTGTTTTCTTCTGTTTCGAGGATGTCTGCAGAGAGTGAGAATTGTACTTTGTATGCATTCTCTGATATTAAATAGAACCATTGAAGTGGGCCTCTTGCATGATTAAGATAAACCCTTGACCTTACAAGTTACTTCATCATGGTCCTTGCACTGTCTAATTGCACTTCACATAGTTGTAATTGTAACTGCAACACTTTGTCCTGTATTCTTTATTCTTTTCCCTTGTGCTACATCAATGTAGTTAAAATGTTTGATTTGAATGGCATGCAGAACAAAGTTTTTCACCATGTCTCTGTTTCACTGTATTGTACATGTGACAATAATAAACAAATTACCAATTAGATATTCCTCTCAAGTATTTGTGGAGATTAACAGAACACATAAAGTAGGATTGAGCAGAGTGAGCATAAATTTATGAAAGAAAGATCATGTTGATTGACCTATTGGAGTTCATTGAGAATATGACAATTAGATTAGATAAGGTGGGGACTAGTGAACATGGTATTTAAATTTTCAGAATATTTTTGATGGGCCCCCACACAAACTATTGGATGTAGAACTGGGTTGACATACTAGCATTCATTAAAAAATAATTAATAAACAGAACAAATGGTCAGACTGAATTGATCTTTTTCAGCTAGGGAGGATACTGCAGTGATCTATATTTGGATCCTGGACCCCAGCTCGTCACAGCCTGCATCAACTACCTGGTATATTTTTCTTTATATTTCAAAGTTTGCTGCTGATACAAAACTAAGTGAAACTGTGAACAGGGAGGAGGATGTAAAGAAGCTCAAGGTACCTGGACAGATTCAATATCTTCTGTAACCACTTAAAAATACTTTGATTTTCTGTTTCCTCCACAAAAGTACGTGACCTCCTATTTTTCTAGAATATATTGAATATGTAATATTAATGTTTAAAGTAGCCTAGCTGACACAAATCAAAGAAAGCAAATGTAAAATCTATTATATCTGGTGCTCCCGATGTGCCCCACCTCTACATTGAAGAGACTCGAGGTAAACTGGAAGATTGCCTCGTCATCACCTCCACTCCATCCGCCACTTGCGAGACTTCCCAGATATTTTAATTCCAATTTCCATTCCCATTGCAACATGTCAGTCCATGGCCTCCTCTTGTGCCAGGATGAGGCCATCCTCAGGGTGGAGGAGCAACACTTTATATTCCAAATGGGTAGACTACCACCTGATGGCATGAATATCGATTTCTCCTTCTGGTAAACAAATTTCTCCTTCCTCTCACTTCCCCTATTCCCCACTCTGACCTTCTATCTCTTCTCACCTGCCTATTACTCCTCCTGGGTCCTCTCCTCCTCCCTTTCTCCTATTGTCCCCTCTCTTCTCCTATTAGATTCCCTCTTCTCCAGCCCCTGACCCTTCACACCTACCTGGCTTCACCTATCACCTTCCAACTGGCTTCCTTCCCCTCACCTCTTCCCCCCCACCATTTTATTCTGGCACCTTGCCCCTTCCTTCTCAGTCCTGAAGAAGGGTCTCAGCCTGAAATGTCGACTGTTTATTCATTTCCATAGATGCTGCCTGATCTGCTGAGTTCCTCCATCATTTTGTGTGTGTTGCTATGAAGAAGCAGCATGTAATTAGAAAGGTAAATGATACAAAGGTATGTTATAATTTTGAGAGGAAACAATATAATAGTAAAGAAGTCATACTGTAACTAAATTGAGCCTAAATTGAGAGAGCACAGATGCAAGTTCAGTTTCCCAACTAAAATAGGAGAGCAAAGTTCGAAAAAGATTCATCAAATTGACTCTTGGGATAGCAGCTTAACCACACAAGAAGATATCGACTAAGCCCACATTGATGAATTTTTAGAAGATCGGAGGTCACATTCAAACTTAACAAATTCTTGCAGGAATCAACAAAGATCTCTGCAATTTGGGACTAAGATAAGTAGAAATTTCTTCAGAGGGCAGTGAATCCTTGGAATTTTCTACCCAGATGAATTGTGAAGGCTCAGCCAGCAAGTTCATTTAAAACAGAAATTGATAGATTTCTGGATACTGAGGCAATCAAAGGATATGGAATAGTTTGAGAATATGGAGCCGAGGTAAGAGATCTGCCATGATCTCATTAAATGATAGAGCAGGCTCAAAGGTCCAGATGGATGACTAATCCTTCTGATTCTTATGTTCTAACGTCATAACAGCAGAGTGCAAATATACACACAACAAACACTAGTAATGTTCAAAAATGCACTTTTTCAAGGGCACGAACAGCATTAAATGCTGACTCTACCAGTGACAACTACACCTTGCCTTAAAAAAAAATACACTTTCAGGCTATTTTGAAATCAGGCAGGTAAATGGTCGTGTATTTATGTCCCATCGTTTATGAGTTATTTGGAACATATAACAGAAATGGGCTTGATGTTTCTATACAGTAATTATCATGAAAAATTAAATTTGAAACACTCTCCCCTTATTCATGAAGAAATTACAAACTCAGCTAAAAATCAGACTAGGACTCTGAAAGCCACAAATGACAGCTCAGGACAGTTCCCATTATTGTGGAAAACTGCTATTCTGGAGGCATTGAGCATTTGTACTCATACGAATAAGCATCATGTACATCCCTAATAGATTGCAGTGGACTGACTGTCATCTTTAAGCACTGACGACCATCCACGGGCAAGCAGTTTATATAAATAAGTTCCACTGGGGAGGATGTAGTCACTGATGCACATCAATTTCATTTAGCATTCAAGTTGAAGAAGATGGTTTTAAGCATTTGTTATTTATTTTCTGTACACGAATAAATCCAGTACTTTTCCAAGCATGAACAGGATGTTGCATTGAACCTGAAACAGCATAAATTTGATTAAACCAATTTCACTTATATTTTAGCCCAATTGAAAGACTCAGTAAGTAAAAAACAGGCATGTAAAAGAAGATTAAATACATTACAAAAATATTAATATGTTAGGTAAATGATGTCTCAAATACATGTAAAATTTTCTTTGATATGCTCAAATGTTGAAAACTCCTGAAATTATTCACTAGGACACTAAATAGGTACTTAGATACTTCATTGTTCCCAAAGGAAATTACAGTGTCACAGTGGCATTATGAGTGCACAGATATACAAATATTAGAAGAGAGGCAAGAAAGAATTTTTTTAATAAGTTACCTTCAAGATAAGACATACAAGATTTACAAGTCAAAGGTTACATGATTTCCAAGATTTACAAGTTCACACGGATTAGATGTTAGTGCAAGAATTAACGTAATGTTTTACAGTCATGGGTGCACATTCATACTGTCCAGATAAGAAGTGATGGTAGTATTGCATAGTATTGCACAGCATCTCTGTGATAGCCGGGTGTGGTAAACAGAGCTAAGCAGAGCTCTGGTAAACAGAGGTTAATAATGCATGATTCAAATAATTTTCAATTGCAACTTTTAAAAATGTTTGTTGTGTGTTTTGAGGGCTGGAACTGTTCTGAATCAACTGTTCCTAGAGAATTGAAACATTTCACCTTTCAAGTGATGCCAAATAGGAAATAACATGATTGAAACACCACGAGACTCTATGCAACTATGGGGAGCTCTTGAACTTAGCAAGAGGACAGTCATCTTGTTCAGAATAGAACCACATTTTCATTTTGTTAAAATGAGCGAAGGAGGCGAGTCCAAGTGCAGGACACAGGCACGGAGGTTGAGTTTGGATGCTTACACGGGGCGTAAACGCCAAACAGCAAACAGGAGGGATCTTGACATGGAGCCCTGATATGGAGCCTTGACTCAGAGACACAGAGACTCATAGGTAACCTTGAAACTGGAGCTAAACTTAGAACAAAGGGTTCTAAGCAGTTGGGAAATGTAGTTATCTCACAGGAAAAAGACCAACGAACTGGTGACTACTGATAGTGACGCCAAGGTTCTCATACTGCAGTTCTTGATGCAAACCAGGTGTGCTGTCATCAAAGCAAATTAGGAGCAAAATAGGGAATAAACAACTGGGACCTTGACAGTACCCCCCCCCCCCAATGGGAGCCTCCAGGAGATACACCAGGATTGTCCGGATTGTCCCAATGGAAATCCTGGATGAGGGAAGGGTCCAGTGAGTGACTCGGGCCAGAAGACTACCGTCCAGTGCCCGGGCTTCCAGAGGGGTACTCAACGGCTCCCAAGGAATTCTGGCCAGGGAAGCTATGTTTTCATCCAACGGGTTTCCCTCGATGCTGGAGTCCACTAGAGCTGACAGAGACAGTACTGAGTGCCATGGAGTGTCCAAAGGGGATGGACAACCAATTCTGTCCCTATGGCATTCTCAAAGACGGTTGTCCAGCCTGGTGGCTAGGGAGATCAAGGAGTTCAGGCCACCAACTCGTCCTTCACCATGTCGCTGAGGCCATTCCAGAATACCCCTTGGAGTGCCTCATCATTCCATCCCGAGTCGGCCGCTAACGTCCAGAACTGCACAGAATACTCGGCGACACTTATTGAGCCCTGATGGAGGGTGAGTAGAACTTAGCATCATCTTTACCACAGACGGGCTGGTCAAAGGTCTTTCTCATCCCTGTGATAAAGGCTGATTATCCCAAACAGCTGTAACCCTCGCTAAGGCACTTCACCACAACAAGCCCATGATATAAGCTAACTTTGACTTGTCCGTGGAGTATGTGGATGACTGCTGATCAAACACCAAGGAGCATTGCAGAAGGGCCCGGCACTCCCCAAATCCCCAGCGTAGTGTTCTTGTTCAGGTATGAGCGGCTCTCTTGGCGGGAGTGTTGCTGACATGTGGGGGGGGGGGGGTTGTCACTACAGACTCTCTGGGCTGGTTTGACAGAGTTCCAGGATGGATGGGGTAAGATTAGTGGATACACGGTCCACCTGGTCACCGACCTTTGTTATGTTAGCGGACAGGGAATGGAGGCTCTCCATGATATCCCAGAAAAGTTGATCATGCAGATCCAGTAGGGAGCCCTGGCTGCTGAGGGCTTGTTGCAGGGTCTTCGTGTCCACTGGGTCCATTTTTGGCCAGATTGTTCTGTTACAATGAGTGAAGGAAGCGAACCCAAGTGCAGGACACAGGCATGGAGATTGAGTTTGGATGCTTACATGGGCGTAAATGCCAAACAGCAAACCGGAGGGATCTTGACACGGAGCCCTGACTCAGAGATGCAGAGTCTCATAGGTAACCTTGAAACTGTAACTGAACTTAGAACCAATGGTCTAAATGGTTGGGAAATAAAGTTATCTCACAGGAAAAAGACCAACGAACTGGCAACTAATAACAGTGACACCGGGGTTCTTATACTGCAGTTCTTGATGGAAACCAGGTGTGCCGTCATCAAAGTGAATTAGATGCAATTGGGAAAAGAACGGTTGGAACAGTGTCACAATCAAAGGAAATTAGGAGCAAGTTAGGGAATAAAACGATCAGGACCATGACACATTTGCTGCATTGTGATAATTGAACCAAATCTTTCTGGAGCTGAGCACTGTGTGCTCTGTATTATTAGTTAAATCTTCTACTTCATCCTTCAAGATTTTGTCATAAATCAGAGTCAGTGAGGCTGAGATTACTGTTGAATTCAACCTGCAGATCGATTCTTTTTTTCCCAAGTAGTAAGCCAACTGCATCGGGTGTTCACAGGTGGTTCCCTGTAGGATCTGTAGATTCCTCTCTATTGATGATAAGCTGGATAATTGGGATAGACTTTATTGCCAGCAATCAACATTGAATTAATAGCATAATGTAACTGAATAAATAATGTCTTAAGTCAAACCATATGGTACATATGGTTCTTTTCATTAAAATACTGCATATTTTATCAGAGTATTACCAAGCTATGCAAGTAAAGCTAGGCGGTAGCACAGTGACAGTTCTAGGGCTCATGAACCACAGAATAAAAAGACCAGCAGCGTAAGTTCAAAACGAATGAAATTCAAAAATGTCGAATAAATTAAGACCATAAGATATAGGAGCAGAATTTAGCCATTTGGCCCAACGAGTCTGCTCTGCCAATTTGTCATGGCTGATCCACTTTTTCTCTCCTACCTTCCCCTGTATCCCTTCATGCCCCGACCTGCCGAGAATCTATCTATCTCTGCGTTAAATATACATAAAGACTTGGCCTCCATAGCCGTCTGTGGCAATGAATTCCACAGATTCACAGCCTTCTGGCTAAAGAACTTCCCTTCATCTCCATTCTAAAAGGACGCCCCTCTATTCTACTCTGCTCTCCACATCCACTCTATCAAATCTTTTCAATATTCGATAGGTTTCAATGAGGTCACCCCTCATTCTTCTGATTCCTATTAAACAAATGATGGAAAGTCAAAGGAGCTGCAGCGAAATCGCATCATTAAAGATGGGGAAAGCTTGGACCAAAAGAGGGAGATAGAAAAGTGTCCAGGAATCAATCTAAATGATCAGCCATGTCAATGTTTGTTTAAGGCAAGAAAATGTTTGTACAACTGGAGCTCTGTGACTGCTGCCACAGACATGCCATCGCACAGAAGTATGGATGTTGCGGAAGTAAAGTGAAGTTTTTCTGTGAGTTCTTTTACTTTTCTTACAGTAAAATTTTCAAGGACTCTCTAAATGGAGATAAAACCATTTTGATGGCGATACAGATTGAAATGTGTTGAATGTCTTCAATTTTTCTAATCTACCTCAGTCAGAATGCTGGATGTTTGGTAGAAAGATGTATCAAATAAAATATTCAGCTCCACAACAGAGTAATAGCAGTTTGCTATGATATCCAAAACATCATTTATTTGCGGAGATATTTTAGATAATGCTCTATTAATAACAAAATATGAGAGTTAAAGTAATAGAGAGATATATTGAAAGGATTAGATGACGCAGAAGAGATGTTTGTATGCAGTGTAAATGAGCTGAACTAGTTTTATGGTGTAAGTTCAATAGAATTCAATGTACTTGTCAAACAGCTATGGCATCGCATAGGAATAAATAAGTGAATATTCTAATACAACAATAGTGCAGATTCTGGAAATCTTACATAGAAACATAGAAAACCTACAGCACAGTACAGGCCCTTCAGCCCACAAAGCTGTGCCGAACATGTCCTTACCTTAGAACTACCTAGGCTTACCCATAGCCCTCTATTTTTCTGAGCTGCTCTATCCAAGAGCCTCTTAAAATACCCTATCACTTACGCCTCCACCATCACTGCCAGCAGCCCATTCCGCGCTCTCACCACTCTCTGCGTAAAAAACTTACCCCTGACATCTCCTCTGTACCTACTTCCAAGTACCTTAAAGCTATGCCCTCTCATGCTAGCCATTTCAGCCCCGGGAAAAAGCCTCTGACTATCCAGATGATCAATACCTCTCATTATCTAGTACACCTCTATCAAGTCACCTCTCATCCTCCATCGCTCCAAGGAGAAAAAGCTGAGCTCACTCAACCTATTATTATAAGGCATGTTCCCCAATCTGGACAACATCCTTGTAAATCTTCTCTGCACCCTTTCTGTGGTTTCCACGTCCTTCCTGTAGTGAGGCGAACAGGATTGAGCACAGCACTCCAAGTGGGGTCTGACCAGGGTCCTATATAGCTGCAACATTACCTCTCAGCTCCTAAACTCAATCCCACAGTTGATGAAAGCCAATGCACCGTATGCCTTCTTAACCACAGAGTCAACCTGCACAGCTGCTTTGAGTGTTGTATGGACTCAGATCCGAAGATCCCTCTGACCCTCCAAGAGTCTTATCATTAATACTATATTCTGCCATCATATTTGACCTACCAAAATGAACCACCTCAAGCTTATCTGGCTAATACTTATCTTGCAATATAAACAGAAAATGCTTTAAATACTTAACAGGTTGGACAGCACATCTGAGGAGAAAATGTGGGCAAAGAACTGTGAAAGTCAATGGGTTTGTTCTGCACATTGGTGAGTACTGTTTCCGAGAAACTGAGGTCAAAGGTTGAGGAAGAATCAAAGCTGGAAGCTAAATAATGAAGTTTCCCTGTTCAAATTAAGAGCAGCAGACAGCAGTAATTCGGTCATCAAAATTTTGAAATGAATCTGAAGGTAGGGATCCACATAGGCTCCCTAAAATCCCAAAAGATTTTCCATGTCTTCTGCAAGATCACAGGCAAGTTAGCATGCTATGGCTTTCCTTAGCAATACCTTTTCTATATGCATTTCCTTCAAATGGATATTATACAATAGAGAATATGCTCAGGCTGGAAGAGGCCACTGGTGGATGGTTACCTAGTGACCTTTAACCAATGAAGCAACAAAGGCTGGCTACTGGCCTACTTATATTTCTATTTGTTTCTCCTTTGCTATTCATTCTCTGTTGCTTTTCCCTTTTTTGTCTAACCTTTCTTTTTTTTAATCAGAAATTCAGAAATCACTTACAGAATATATTTGGGACAATATGTGGAAATTCATTTGGCAGCTACAATCATAAGAATGATACAATGTAATTATAAAATAGTATTATATGTGCTGTAAGGGTCTGACACAAAAAATTCCTGATATCGTGCTCTCCTCTCTTCCACAGCCCTTCACCTTTCCCACCCACCTAATTTCACCTAGCACCTTCTAACTTGTCTTCCTTCCCATTCTTCTACCTTTTTATTCTCTATCTCCCCCCTTCTTTGCAGTCCTGATGAAGGGTCTCAACTCAGAACATCAACTGTTTATTCATTTCCATAAGTGCTTCTTGATTTGCAGAGTTCATCCAGCATTTTGTGTGTGTGTTGCTTTGGATTTCCAGGTATTAGCAAAATTTCTTGTGTTCATTATACAGTGCTACTTAGCTGACAAAGAACAGTATAAAAATCTGTCTTTTTTATATGGATATGGAATCATGGACCTCATATTTGGTTTTGATTAATAATAAAGGACAGATTTACATGCTGTTAGATGCAAATATGTTTCCATACTTCAAGTTAATACATCGAATATCTGATCTGTGCCCACTTAACTCAGAAAATTAGCTCCTCCAACCATGCACATTATCACAATATACTTAATAAATTTGAACTGATGCTATCCTATCCATCTTTATATTCTCTTAATGGGACAACTTATGACAGATGGAAATGCAGACATCCTACCCTGCAAAAAGTCATTTCAGGGAGGTAGCACCATCAATTTTGCGGGAGACTCCTTGAACTTCCGAGAGAGAGAGAGAAAGAGCTCTCTCTCTCTCTCTCTCTCTCTCTCTCTCTCTCTCTCCCTCCTTCCCTCCCTCTCTCCCTCTCCCTCCTCCCCACTTCTCTCTCTCGCTATCAATATCCAGGAGACTCCCAGAACATCCAGGAGAGGTGGGATGTCTGGAAATGTCATAAGCAATAACCCAAGTTGCAGCTGACTAATCTCATTTTACTATGGCTCCTTATATTCTCGTGACATACCTTATTTCAGTTTCTGCAGGATCCAAACTGATCTGTGGTTGCTGTAATTGCTTCAGTACTAACTTCAGCCAACCTGTTCCTGTACAATTACAACACCACCATCTACACATCAATAATGAAAAGTATCCAAAAATTATTTGGAAAAATCTAAACCAATTCCTGTCCATTCGCTCAATCATCAGCAACATGCTGAAAGATGCTACTATCAGTGCTTTCATGCTGCAGTTATTGTCAATAATCTGCTTGTTGATGTCCATTTGAGGTGGAAAATTAATAAATGAAAAGTATAAAGCCCTTTCATAGAAATGGCCTTATTTCTAGTGGTGATGAAACAGCATACAGTGGTGCCAATTTAACAACCTCTCACTCAATGTCCAAAAAACAAAGGAGCTGATTGTGGATTACAGGAGGAACAGAGACAGGCTTGCCCTGATCAATATCAATGGGTCTGCAGTTGAGATGGTGAGTAGTTTCAAGTTCCTCGGTACACCCATCACCGAAGATCTCACCTGGGCTGAGCACACTGGCTAAGTGGTTAAAAAAAAAGAGTCTCTTCCTCGTCAGGTGACTGAAGAAGTTCAGCATGAGCCCCCAAATCTTCAAGACCTTCTACAGGGACACCATTAAGAGTAACCTGACTGGCTGCTTCACTGCCTAGTATGGAAACTGCACCAACCTTGATGGCTGGTCACTGCCAAGTGTGGTACAGACAGCCCAGCGCATCTGTGGATGTGAACTTCCCTCCATTGAGGACATTTACAGCAGCAGGTGCAGAAAGAAGGCCTGGAAGATCATCGGGAACACCAGTCACACCAACCATAAACTGTTTTAGCTGCTTCTGTCTGGCACAAGGTACCATAGCATCAAAGCCAGGACCAGCAGGCTTTGGGACAGCTTCCTTCTACAAGCCATTAGACTTACAAATTCATACCTCTGTACATTGCGATGGAGTCATAATGCAAAGATTTTTAATCCTTCCCATTGTGGAATGGATGTAAGATTTAAATAAATTCAAATTATAGCATTGTTTCATAATCACTGCCAAATACAATATGCAATAGGATCAGCTGAAGCTAGTTTATGGACTATGATTTGACCTGGTTCAGCTATGGGTTTTCTTAATCACAATTGGCTGAGATAACATATATTCATCAAACACACTGCAATAAGCAATAGTTAGGGGAAAAAACAAAAGATATTTTAAAATTACTTGTATTATCAATTTCCTTGCTACCTATAGAATACGCAGGCATCAAAATGACACAATGGTTTAGCATTCAGATCTGCACAATTGTTAAAGTTGTTATGCTTTCAAGCTGTGAAATGACCTTTCAAAATGAATGAAAAATGTAAATCAGTAAAATGACAGAACAATGGTAAAAACTGAGACAGTGGGATTTATGATCATGACTTTTCAGATTAGGCATTGTCCTTGTGGGATAAACAGATACATTGTCAACAACACAGCAGGGTGTTCGGAGATTTTCAAATGTGATATTTACCATATTTCTAACCATCGTCATCTCACATGCAATCATAACTTTTCTCCCTCAAGGTCTTTAGTAACTGGCTGCAAAGCTGCTGAAACATGAAAATAACCAAAAATATTAAATCTACCTGATGGCACCCTCCCCTTTTTTGCAACTGTGTGGGTACTTTATTTTGCATAAAACATAGTAACTTGCCTATCTAATATGAATAAGCATTGTGCAACATTACTATTTACAGGTTACAGATTGGGCTACCCACTTCACCACTAATCCACATCATACCGTAACGCTTTCTTGCCTTTCCTTTGACTTCCACAGTGACAGATGTACTGCGGAGGTTTCAGCACAGTCATCTCTCTTCCAGTACATGTGATAGCCCAGATTGTATCTGTTGAACCCATTATCCTTTCCTTGTGGCGTGATTGTCTCCCAATAACCTTCTCTCACCCCTTGTCCACAAGGATGTCATTTCCCCCTTCAAAATACATCTACACACAACAGAATTTACTCATTCCTCTCAATAGGCCTGATTATAGAAAACCTACAGCACAATACAGGCCCTTTGGCCCACAATGCTGTGCCAAACATGTGCTTACATTTGAAATTATCTAGGGTTACCCATAGCCCTCTATTTTTCTGAGCTCCATGTACCCATCCAGGAGTCTCTTAAAAGACCCTGTTGTATCCACCTCCATCAACGTTGCTCGCAGCACATTCCATGCACTCTCCACTCTCTGCGTAAAAAACTTACCCCTGACCTCTGTACCTATTTCCAAACACCTTAAAACTGTGTCCTCTTATGTTAGCCATTTCAGCCCTGGGAAAAGCCTCTGACTATCCACATGATCAATACCTCTCATCACCTTATTCACCTCTGTCAAGTCACCTCTCATTCTCCGTCGCTCCAAGGAGAAAAGGCCGAGTTCACTCAATCTATTCTCATAAGGTGTGCTCCCCAATCCAGGCAACATCCTTGTAAATCTCCTCTGCACCCTTTCTATAGTTTCTAGATCCTTCCTGTAGTGAGGTGACCAGAACTGAGCACAGTACTCCAAGTGGGGTCTGACCAGGGTCCCACATAGCTTTAACATTACATCTCGGCAATTGAACTCAATCCCATGGTTGATAAAGGCCAATACACCGTATGCCTTCTTAACCACAGAGTCAACCTGCACAGCAGCTTTTGAGTGTCCTTTGGACTCGGACCCCAAGATCCTCTGAACCTCCACACTGCCAAGAGGTTTACCATTAATACTATATTCTGCCATCATATTTGACCTACCAAAATGAACTACCTCACACTTAACTGGGTTGAACTCCATCTGCCACTTCTCAGACGAGGTTTGCATTCTATCGATGTCCCGCTGTAACCTCTGACAGCCCTCCACACTATCCACAACACCTCCAACCTTTGAGTCATCAGCAAATGTACTAACCCAACCCTCATCCAGGTCATTTATAAAATTCACGAAGAGAAAGGGTCCCAGAACAGATCCCTGAGGCACCCCACTGGTGACCGACCTCCATGCAGAATATGACCCATCTACAACCACTCTTTGCCTTCTGTGGGCAAGCCAATTCTGGATCCACAAAGCAATGTCCCTGAGGATCCCATGCCTCCTTACTTTCTCAATAAGCCTCACATGGGGTACCTTATTAAATGCCTTGTTAACGTCCATATACACTAATTTATAGTCTGAAATTTTCTCAATCTTTTGCTGAGCATGTGATATTGGTGACTCATTTGGAAGCTATCACACTTTTAAATCAGTAGGCAATTTCAGGGCAACTTTAGAGACTGGACACAAAAGTCTTGACATTCTGACAGTCAGTAATCTTACAAATAATTTGATATGTTTGCCTTTATACTTACAATTATTGTAGAAAAATGCCTGATGAGAAAAATCATAATATGAAAACCACTCGACTTCTGAGCAGTGATTTTTTATGATTTCTTTGCAGTTCCTACCATAATCACTCAACATGGTTTCTGATTATTCTAAAATACAAACAAAATATAGATGACTTGCATCATTCTGTTCATTTTTATATCATCTTTATTGAACATTTAAAAAGTATATCCAGAGATGCTGCCAAACTAAAATAAAATGCAGTTATTTGTACAATAAAACAAATTATATACATTTTATTAGTGGAATTAATTGAAAGTATCAACTGTACTTACTTCTATACCCAGTTAAAAAAGTTAAATTAGGTCGATTCACTTTCCCATTAAAGCCGGCCAATGGTGCAGTGGCATCCACACAGGACTTTGAAGCGAGTGGTCCCCAGTACGAATTCGGCTGGCTTCTCGCATGCCTTCCACCTGTGTTGGGTTGAGCATCAAGCTAGCAACTTAGCCTGGTAAAACAAACAGACAAGTGTTAAGGAAACAGCAAATTGCCGCCCAATGTGCCACATGCCACGGAGAGGAACAGCAACTTTTCCATCAGGATCATGATATTCCACCCATACTTGTATTCCAATATCAGATTAAAGAATCTAGTGCTTTCTGTTTCATGGAGCATAAATTAATCATTATGAATAATAGTCTGGATCTAATAACCTTTTGAGAAAAAAGAGAAAGAATTATAAAATGTTCTGCAGATGTTGGACATCTTCAGCAACACACACAAAATGCCGGAGGAACTCAATACATTAGGCAGCATCTTTGCAGGGGAAGAACTGTATTAGTGTGTGGTACCTGCATGCATAATAAGTTAGGTTTCATTGTGGTTATCACAAATTCCAACCAACATAATTTTTACTGCAATTCTGACCATATTTGGACAGAAAAAACAGAATAGTTATATAAGAGAACTATTTAAATCATTAGGCTTTATGTGGAAGCAATCCATCTAGTTCCACTTTCCTAACCTTCTCCATATCTCTGCCCATTCCCTCTTTTTGCCTACTTATCCAATTCTCTTTCGATTACATGATTGAGTCTTCCTGCATCGCTACCCCTAATAATGCATAACAAGCTCTAAGCATTCATCATCTAAAACAAACTCTCCTCAGGTTACTTTACTGATCAACTACATCTCCTAGTTCTTTACCTCTTTATCAATGAGAATGATTTCATTCTATCTGCTCTCTCTATACCCCTCATGGATTGAAGTATCTCTTTAGGTCTCCTCACAACCTCAAAAGCAACCTCAGCTTTTCCATTCTATCTATAGAACTAAACCCATCACCTAGGAATCATTTTTTAAAATATATTTTGTAGTCGCGCGCAACGCACTACTAAAGAAACACACGGAGGCAGAGAGAGCTGAACTCAGAATGCCTTTACTGATTCAAAATTGCGCACTTAAATCTCCCCTCCCATGGGCCCCTATGACCCACGGGGCGGACGTAACATCAGACTGTCCCTGGAAGGTCTGCCCCGAGCGGGTAGTTCCAAACGCGCTACCGCATGTCTGCCCATGGCTCCCAATGGCAGTTCAAGTCCCCGCGTGTGCAGGCTGCCACAATTTCACATTTTCATTACAGCTCTAATGTATCTCTCCCAGAACTGGGCACAATAGTCCAGTCATAGCTAAACAAGTGTTTTAAAAAGTTTTATCATTGGTCTTTTCTTCCATTAAAAATGCCCAGGTGACCAAAATGCTTCCTTTAGTGAGTCTTTTAGTATATGATAAAAAGCTACTTTTAATGAACAATGCAAATGTATCTCTGTTCCTTTACTCCTACAATAATTGTGCCTTATAGTTCACATAACTCCTTATTCTTCCTTCCAAAAAAGAACACCTGACATATCTTGGTATTGAGTTTTATCTGCCATATACCCTCCACTTCATTTGTTTTTCCTTAAGGTCTGTTTCTATCCTTCTCACAGTGCACCACAGTGCATCATCAAATCGAGTCAAGTTTATAATCACATGCACAAGCACAGTGAGGTACAGGCACAATGAGAAACTTCCTTGTAACAATATCACGGCCACATAGGTTCAGGCAACATTACTGTAAATTATCCATTACTTATACAAGACAATGAAACATAATTCTGTGCTAAACAAGGCATTACTGCAAAAAAGAGACAATCAGAGACAAGTGGCGGCCATTAGTGTTCCATTACTGAGGTAAGATTAGAGATATGCAGGTCAGTTCAAGAACTTGATGGATGTGGGAAAGTAGGACTTCAGGCTTCTGTACCCCTGCTTGATGGTAGCAATGAGAAGAGTTCACGATCTGAATGGTGGGGACCTTTGATGAGTGATGTCATTCTCTTGAGGGAGACCTTCTGTAGATGGTAGGGAGGGTTGTGACCATGATGGATTTGGCAGTGTCCTCAACTCTCTTCTTGTGCTCCTGTGTGTAAAATTGCTGTACCAGAACATGATACAATCAGTCAAAATACTTATAAAGGTCTGTAGAAGCTTGTTAGAGTATTTGGTGACATGCCAAATCTCCTTAAAGAGCTCTGGAAATAGTGACATATATTGTATTATGCAGAAGTTTAGGGCACATATATGAAGCTATGGTGCCTAAAACTTTTGCACTGTAGTAATCTTGTGTATTACACTGTACTGCTGCCTCAAAAAAATGACTAATTTCATGACTTACAGTGCCTACAAGAAGTATTCACCACCCTTGGAAGTTTTCATGTTTTATTGTTTTACAACATTGAATCACAGTGGATTTAATTTGGCTTCTTTGACACACACTCAACAATTCAGCAACAGCTTCTTCCCCTCTGCCATCTGATTTCTAAACGGACTTTGAAGCTTTTCTGTTTTTGCACATTTTTAAATAATCTATTCAATATACGTAATTGATTTACTTGTTTAATTATTATTATTTTTAATGTTATTTATTACTTTTTCTCTCTCTGGTAGCCTGTGTATTGCATTGAACTGCTGCTGCTGCAAAGTTAACAAATTCCACGTCACATGCCGGTTATAATAAACCTGATTCTGATTCTGAGCTATAGAAACAGAGTGTTTTGTGTCTAAGTGAAAACAGATCTCTACAAAGTGATCTAAATGAATTTCAAATATAAAACACAAAATAATTATTTTTTTAATGACACACCAAATCATCATGAGTTCAAACAAATGATTTTAGAAGTCACATAATTAGTTAAATAGAGATCATCATGTGCAGTCAAGGTGTTTCAATTAATTGTAGTAAAAATACACCTGTATCTGGAAGGTCCAACTGCTGGTGAGTTAGTATCTCATCAAAAACTACACCATGAAGACAAGAGAACATGCTAAACAACTCTGCAAAAAGGTTACTGAAAAGCACAGGTCAGGAGATGGATACAAGAAAATTTCCAAGTCACTGAATATCCCTTGGAGTACAGTTAAATCAATCATCAAGAAATGGAAAGAATATGGCACCCTAATCCCTTAGAGCAGGTCGTCCTCAAAAAGCAAGTGACCATGAAAGGAGACTAGTGAGTGAGGCCAGCAAGAAACCTATGACAACACTGGAGGAGTTACAAGCTTTAGTGACTGAGATGGGACAGACTGCACATACAACAACTGTTGCCCAAGTGTTGCACCAGTTGCAGCTTTATGGGAAAATGACAAAATGACTGTTGGGGAAAAAAAAACTCACATGAAATCTCATCTAGAGTTTGCCAGAAGGAATTTTGGAGATTCTGAAGTAAACTTTGAAGAAGGTTTTATAGTCTGATGAAACCAAAATTGAGCTTTTTGGCCATCAGACTAAACATATCTTTGGTGAAATTGAAACAGTGCACATCATCAAAAGCACCCACCCCTACCATGAAGCATGGTGGTGGCTGCATCATGTTGCGGAGATGCTTCACTGAAGTAGACCCTGGAAGGATTGTGAAGGTAGCGAGTAAAATGAATGCAGAAAAATACAGGGAAATCCTGGAGGAAAACCTGATTCAGTCTGCAAGAGAACTACGACGTGAGAGAAGATTTGTTTTCCAGCAAGACAATGACCCGAAGCATAAAGCTAAACTACGCAGGAATGGCTTAAAAACAACAAAGTTAATGTCCTGGAGTGGCCAAGTCAGAGTCCAGACCTCAATCTAATTGGGATTTTGTGGCTGGACTTGAAAAGAGCTGTTCACTTACAATCCCCATGCAATCTTTCAGAGTTTGAGCAGTTTGTAAAGAAGAATGACCATTCTCTGTGGCCAGGCCTCTGTGCTGGCTTTTTCAGACCCCCAATTGTTGTATGTACTGCATATGGATGCCAGCAGAGAGGGCTTAGGGGGTGTCCTTTTGAGATCTGTTGTGTTTGTCAGCCAGAGTCTGTTGCCCTCTGAAAAAAACCATCCCACGCACACGTTGGAGTTTCTGGCATTGAAATGGACTGTGGTGGATAAGGTGACTGACTACCTCTATGGTGCCAAGTTTGAGGTGAGGACTGACAACAATCCCTAAATTTTGTCCTGACCTCAGCGAAATTGGATGTCACCAGCCATCAGTGGTTAGCAGCATTGTCTGCCTATGATTTCAGCCTGAAGTATCGGCTGGGAAGCAGAAACATTGATGCCGATGCTTTGTTCCAACGTGCGCATGAAGGGTTGAACAGGGACAAAGAGTGGGACAGTGTTCCTGTCCTGGGAGTGAAAGCCAGTTTGCCATCACAGTGAAGGCAGATGGAAGGCAAGGGAAGGATCGAGCATTAAATCAATTGGGAGCTTCTGATGGTGCCATTCCACAAGCTTACTGTAATCTGACTGCTCTGAAGACACACCAGTTACCGGAATTGAGTCTGGGGGATGTATTTCATTTATTATGGCCTCACCTGGTGGATACATAGTGATCAGGATCGGCATTTCAAGAGTAGGCTCATACATGAGTTACTGAGCACGCTTGGGGTCGAGAAGTCGAGGACTATGACCGATCACTTGCACGGTGATCCCCAGCCCAAGAGGTTTAATTGGACCTGGCTAGACATGCTTGGAATCTTGGAAATCAGCAAGAAGAGCAGGGGGAGTCAACATAATGGACACCTGGTCCACTGCTACAACTATACCCAAAATGAAGCTACCAAGTACTCACCATATTATCTGATGTTTGGGCGCGAGAGGAGGTTGTGTAGCAACTTTTGTTTTGAGACTGGTGAGGAAGACCTACCACTGAAGACTTATCTGAGTACATGTCTGATGTGAGAAGGGAGCTGAAAAAGGCTTATGAATTAGCTGAGGCCGTGGCTGCCAAGCAGAATCAAGGAAATAAGAGGAGGTATGATCAAACGGTCAGGTTCTCCCAACTCCTGCCGGGAGACCGAGTCCTCATAAGGAACTTGGGGTTACCTGGGAAGCATAAGTTGGCTGACTGCTGGGCAGCTATGCCCTATGTAGTGGAGAGTCAGATGCCAAATGTACCCGTTTTCTGGGTGAAATCAGAGGATGGGAATGGGCCTGTCAAGATTCTCCATCAGAACCACCTTCTGCCTCTGGGACAAGAGGTGCCGGTTGACCCAGAGCCCACCTGGAGCCTACACCTAGTAAGAGGACTCTGCGGTGTCGCGGGACGACTGAAGGACCAATAGCAGGAGAGATTAGACCGGCCCCCACCCCTGAATGGGATACGGTCTCGGAGGATGAGGAAATAGGTTTGTGGTATATGTTGCGTTTTGCTAACTTCTCACTGATTGAGGAAGAGATTCCCAATCCTTCTCATGCTGAGTCAAGTGAAATTAGGGGGCTATCTGTCGACAGACTAGGTTTCAGTGGGACCCTGAAAGGGTTGCAGCGGGGCTCAGACAAGTAGCAGAGGGGTCCGAGTTTAAGGAGGGCATGAGTGATAGGCCGAGGGAGCTCTCACCAGTTAGATCAGAAATATTCCAAGGAGAGTCTGAACCTGAAAAAGTAGATGAGGGGGTGAGGAGGTTTCAAAGAATCAGTAGATCACCAGATAGACTGGCCTGTGTAGCACTGGGTGAACAGAGTGGGAGCTTTGGGGAGCTATGACGTGCCTTTTATACCAGGGTTGGACTTGGTGCTTTGTATGAAGGGGTGGCAAATTATCCTAATGTCATAACGACATGACTAATTTTGGTGGGGTGGGGGGGGGGAGAGTGTAACACCCTGGGAAATGTTTCACTGCTGGGTGTAATGGTCTTTCTGAAGAAGCAATGTCTGGGTTATGGTTAGAGATAACGGGTGCCTTGGAATGTGAGCCTTGGAGTGTATTTTCGTGCTGGGTGCCTGACAATGGAGTGATTTGGGTCTTTTTGTTCAGCAGGAGATGAGGAGAGAAGACGCCGGAGAAGAGAGGTCATAGGAGTGGACTTGGAATGTGGCTGGGAGTTGACGAAGCCCGGGGAAATCGATGGAGGATCGACAAAGGGGAAACAACTTGTGCACATTAGACTGTTCATTAAAATGGGCCCTTTTCATTTTTCTTGCTTTTTCTTTACTAACCCTTTAGTCAAACTAAGAATTATAAAGCTAAATCATTTAATTGTATGTGGTGCACTGTCTGTTATTCCATGGTTCTGATTTGTAACAGGGGAACAAATCACACAGCATCCACACTAACAGTTTCAGGTGAGCTCACACCTCAATCTCACAGGTTTGGCGGGGCCAGAGATCATCTTCCCTAGACCTACGCATCCTACCAAACCCGAGTATTTCATTCATAATTAATTTAGATCACTTTGTAGAGATCTGTTTTCACTTTGACATGAACGTCTCTCCCTCTTGATCAGTGTCAAAAAAGCCAAGTTAAATCCACTGTTATTCAATGTTGTAAAGCAATAAAACATGAAAACTTCCAAGGGGGTGAATAATTTTTATAGGCACTGTATGTGAGTGATAATAACCCTGATTTTGATATGTGTCTCTGCTGTGGATTGAGAGTGGGAAGGGGATAGGGAGAGGGTAATTATGGTTAGGAAAATGGGAATGGAGTTTGGAGGGAGCGGGATTCACTAGAGAGACCTTCTGTAATGATTAGTAAACCAATTGTTTGCAATCAAGTGGCCTTTCATGGTGTCTTAGGGCTGGGTGTGTCTTCACCCGCACCCTTGCCCATCCCGGCAATCCTTCTCTATCACTCGTCCCGCACTCCTCCCACAACACTCCACCCTTGCCATTCCCAATTCCTTTGCTCCCGTCAGATTTACAAACTCACCCTCTGCTCCACATTGATAACTAGAGTGTTGTGCAAAAGTCCTAGAATCCTTAGATATATCTGCCTGAGACTTTTGCACAGTTCTGTACACCTAAGTGCGAGTTATTAGTATATAGAGTGTGGACAGTGAGATTCGTCAGTTAATTCGGTATATTCTCTGAACTTCAATGTATACTTTTCCAGTAAAAGAAGAAGATTTTCAGTATTCTTTATTTTAGGCAACTTTATTTAGGCAATTTTCTAACGATGCTACTACAGACTCTTGTTCCATGACTTGTCAATCCTGATGACAAGCCTACGATGTGACATTTTATCAAATGTCTCTTAAAAGACTATAAATACAATATCAATTGTATTTTCCTTCTCAAATACTTAATCTGAAAAAAGTTAAGAGTGAACTTCCCTTTAGAAATCTCTGCCAGCTTTCTCAACCACATGTCCTCTATTTCACACGTCTGCTCTTACCCCATCCTCATGCCACCCTACCAGGGATAGGGTACCTCTTGTCTTCACCTGCCACCCCATCAGCTTCCACATCCAGCACATAGTTCTTCGGAACTTCTTCCATCTCCAAAGGGATCAAACGGATCCCACCACCAAGCACGTCTTTTCCTCCCTCTCCCCTCCCCGACTCTCTACTTTCCGCAGGGATCGCTCCTTATGCGATTCCCTTGTCCATTCGTTCTTCCCCACTGATCTCCCTCCTAGCATTTATCTTTGCAAGTAGAACAAGTGCTACACCTCCTCTCTCACTACCATTCAAGCCCCCAACAGTCCTTCACCTGTGAGTCTATTGGGGTCATATACTGTGCTTGGTGCTCCCGGTGTGGCCTCCTATATATAGATAAGACCCAACGTAGATTTCAGACCATTTCACAGAGCATCTACGCTCCATCCGCCAGAAGAGGCAGGATCTCCCCGTGGCCACCCATTTCAATTCCACTTCCCATTCCCATTCCAATACGGCTATCCATGGCCTCCTCCACTGTTGTGATGAGGCCACACTCAGGTTGGAGGAACAAGACCTTATATTCCATTTGGGTAGCCTCCAACCTGATGGCATGAACTTCAATTTCTCGAACTGCTGGTGATGCCCCCCCTTCACCATTCCCCATCCCCTTTTCCTTCTCTCACCTTATCTCCTTGCCTGCCCATTGCCTTCCTCTGGTGCTCCTCCCCCATTTTCTTTCTTCCAAGGCCTTCTGTCCTCTCCTCGCAGACTCCCCCTACTCCAGCCCTGTATCTCTTTCACCAATCAACTTCCCAGTTCTTTACTTCATCCCTCCTCCTCCTTTCCTCTCACCTTGTGCTTTTCTCTCCCCTCCCCCACCTTTTAAATCTACTCCTCATCTTTTTTTTCTGCAGTCCCGATGAAAGATCTTGGTTCAAGACGTCGACTGTACTTTTTGCCATAGATGCTGCCTGGGCTGCTGAGTTCCCCCAGTGTTTTTTATTCTGTGTTGCTTGGATTTCCAGCATCTGCAGATTGCATCTTGTTTTTAATTTTTCACTCTAATTTCCCTGTTTTGCAGTTGTTCAAGAAACAGTGTATAGTGTTTCTAATTATTGTTTCTAGAACTCCCACCTCTTCCTACAAATGTTAAACTAGCCAGTCATTAACAGCTCAATATATAGGGTACAGGTTTTGCAACATATAATCTGTGAGAAAATTAGATATTTCTATAAAGAATTTATAATATAAATGCTTACATCAAAGTTCTTTCCTCACTGGCTACTAATGTTCATCTGACCAAGTGTAATTTGACTTCCATACTTCTCTTAACAGTCACCACTCTCCAATATTACTCTGACTATGAAGTGTTCTTGGGGCACAAAGATGACAAGTCAAATGGATTCCTGTTAAAGTTTTCTGCACCATTGCCAATGGAATCATTCCAACGAGGAATCAATTGCAGACTCTGTTTTGTCATGTCATTTCACTGTTCCATTTCATTTAGGATTTAAATGGACAGGTAGTACAAAGGAGTTCTCTATAGATTTCTTAAAACTTGCAACAATAAAATCTACAATCTAATGATATCATTTAGATTTATTTTCACATTTGTTAAGTCCATTTGTTAAGAAGCTCTATAACCTTTTAAAAACTTGCAGCGATAAAATCTAAAATCTATTGATATCATTTAGATTTATTTTCACATTACTAAGTCCATTCATCTAAAAATACTTCATATAAACTTAATAGCAATACTTTCATCAAACTTATTCTATCTTTTGTTTTGTTTAAAAAGTTTTTAAAATGGATTTCTTGCAACATTGTTTGTGAAGTCATTTTAATACTAATTTGTACATTGTATAGAACATTGTATATTTGAACAGAGTTGAGGAAGAACTTTTTCACCCAGAGAGTTGTGGATCTATGGAATACTCTGCCTCAGAAGGCAGTGGAGGCCAATTCTCTGGATGCTTTCAAGAAAGAGTTAGATAGAGCTCTTAAAGATATTGGAGTCAAGGGATATGGGGTGAAGGCAGGAATGGGGTACTGATTGTGGATGATCAGCCATGATCACAGTGAATGGCGGTGCTGGCTCGAAGGGCCAAATGGCCTACTCCTGCACCTATTGTCTATTGCATACAGTACATATTATAAGCATTGATGTCTGGAATTTTGTTACAGGAAGCATACTCCTGGAGTGAAACATTAGGGTCATCAATATGGATATACTGTGTTTGGATGGAAAGTAGGATGTCAGATTCAAATAACTGCTCCCTATCAAATTTCACTCTGTGGATGTTGTAGATGTGGTGGGAGAATTCTGCCATATTCCCACCATATTCCACCACAGGATTTTTGCAGATGCTGAAAATTTTGAGCAAAATACACAAAATGCTAGAGGATCTCTGGAGGGGAATAAACAGTCAAGGCCCTTCAGCAGAACTGGAAAGGAAGAGGGGTGGGGGGTCAGAAGCCAGAACAAAATGGTAGTGGAGAGAGGAGGACAAGCTGGCAGATGATAGGTGAGACCAGGTGAGGGAGAGGGTGAAGTGGTGGGCAAGGGAGATAATGTAAAGAGCTGATAGGTAAAGGGCTGAAGAAGAGATCATCTAGAACAGTGAACCATGGACTAAAGGGAAGGAGGATGGAAACTAGAAGAAGGTAATGGGCAGGTTATGAGGACAGGGAGGAGAAGAGAAAAGATAAACTAGTAATCAGAATAAAGAATGGAAAAAAAAGGAGGGGAGGGTAAAAAAGTTGGAAAGTGATTAAGAAAGTTAGAGAAATCAATATTCATAGCATTAGGTTGGAGGCTACCCAGACGGAATATGGTATTTTGCTACTCCAACCTGAGTTTGGCTTCATCAAGGCAGTAGAGGAGGCCATGGACAGAAATGCTGGTACAGGAATGGGAAGGTGGCCACTATGATTATAAAGAAGTTTAGTTTATTAAAGAGGACAGTATATTTGATGTGATTTACAAAGACTAGTAAGACAAAAAATGGGGTGGGAGATGAAATAATGGAGAACAGAGATGCATCAAACCATAAGGCACAGGTTTAAGAAAAGGAGTAGAAGTATTAGAGGAAACATAGAACAAACAGCAATACAGCACAGTATAGAGCTACCTACTCCAAAATCAACCTAATCTTTCCTTCCCACTTAGCCCTCTATATTTTTTCCATCCATGTGCTTATCTAAGATTCTCTTAAATGTCTCTAATGTATCTGCCTCTACCACCAGCAATAGCTCCTTGTTCCATTCACCTACCACTCTGTGTGAAAAGCATACCTCTGAACTTTCCCCTGTACTCTTTTCCCTACACTTCAAAATTATCCTTCCTCACATTAGCCAGAAAATGTCTTTGGCTCTACACTTGATCTATGCCTCTTATCATCTTGTACACCTCAATCAAGTCATCTCCTGTCCTCCCTCACTCCAGAGAGAAAGTTCTAACTCACTAGACCTATCCTCTTTAGACATGCTCTTCAATCTAAGCAATATCCCAGTAACATTCCTCTTCATTTTCTTCTAAAGTTTCTACGTCCTGCCTATAATGAGAAAACCAGAAATGAATACAGTATTCCAAGTGTGGTCTAACAAGAGTTTTATAGAATTGCAACATTACCTTGCAGGTCTTGAACTCAATTCCTTCACTAACGAAGACTAACACACTATATACCTTCTTAACCACTCCATTAACTTGCTCTGCAACTTTGAGGGCTCTTGGGTTCCATTTCCATAGATGCCACTGTTTCTCCACACTGTTAAGAATCCTGCCATTAACTCTGTATTCTACATTCAAGTTTGATCTCCCATAGTATATCACTTCACATGTCTCCAGATTAAACTCTGTCTGCCATTTCCTTTGTAATCTATGACAACCTCCTACACTATACACAGCACCTCCAACTTCCGTGTCATCTACAAACTTACTAACCCATCACTCTACTTCATCATCCAAGTCATTTATAAAAATCGGGAAAAGCAGGGATCCCAGAACGGATCCCTGTGGAACACCACTGATCACCAACCTCCACCTAATATCACTCCCTGCTTTCTGTGAGCAAGCAAATTCCGAATCCATGTAGCTAAGTTTCCCTGGATCTCATGATCCTCGACTTTCTGAATGAGCCTAACATGGGGCACCTACCAGAATCCATCTACTCTGCATTCACTGATCTATCTTGATCAATTTGCTTTTTTTCATTTCCTCTAAGAATTCAATCAGGCTCGTGAGGTATGACCTGCCCCTCACAAAGCCATGTTGACTGCCTATATTCAGACTATGCTTCTCCAAGTGCTCGTAATTCCTGTCTCTAGGATGACCTGAGATTATTTTTTCCACCAGAGTGTGAATGCAATCTGCAATTTATTACATTATATATGAGAATATAGTGATGCGGATAATCTTACATCATTTACAATGAACAGCCAAGGCTAAGGAGGTAATGACAAAGTGCTAGTTGATGGGATTAATATGGATACATTCTTGATGGCCAAATGATGTGCTTCTTTGCTTATGATTCTAAGTTTTAAAGATCAAGATAATTTTCTACTTAAACTTTACTTTCAGAAATATAGGTACAGAAGCAACACACACACAAAGTTGGTGGAATGCAGCAGGCCAGGCAGCATCTAAAGAAGAAGCACTGTCGATGTTTCGGGCTGAGACCCTTCATCAGGACTAACTGAAAGGAAAGATAGTAAGAGATTTAAAAGTAGGAGGGGGAGGGGGAAATGTGAAATGATAGGAGAAGACCGGAGGGTGTGGGATGAAGCTAAGAGCTGGAAAGGTGATTGGCAAAAGGGATACAGAGCTGGAGAAGGGAAAGGATCATGGGACGGGAGACCTCAGGAGAAAGAAAGGGGGGGAGCACCAGAGGGAGATGGAGAACAGGCAGAGTGATGGGCAGAGAGAGAGAAAAAAAAGAGGAGGGGAAAAAAAACTAAATATATCAGGGATGGGGTAAGAAGGGGAGGTGGGGCATTAACGGAAGTTAGAGAAATCAATGTTCAAAGTAAGGTACAGGAGTAAGGTAGGAAGGAAGGTATTCCCAATAAAAATGAGATGTTCGTCAGCTGTCATCGGCTGTTTAGATTGCTAAACCTGAGGTGTTTGCCCTGGGCCTGGATTCACCGGAAAGAGGAAGGAAGCATTAAAGAATTGGTAGCGGATTGCAGGGTGGTGGGGGGGGGGGGGGTGGATCAGCAGGATGGCTATGGTGTTTGGAAAAAGCTGTGAAAGGCGACCCAGTTGAAGAAGAAACACACGGTCAATGTCGATCAGCCCTGATTGTATTGAATGTTAGGGCAGGCTTGAGGGGACTGGTGCACTATTCCTACTCTTATCTTCTTGTGTTATTATTGAGGTCGAAGAGAGGAGATTTATTTTTAAATTGCTGCAATTCATTGCTAATAGAAAAAAATAACTATTTTTAAGGTGCTGTCAGGATCACCTATAATGAATGGTGCTTTTTGTAGATGCTACATTGTGTGCCAGTGGTAAAGGGAACAAAAGCTTGGAATGCTGGATGAGATGCCAAATGAAAAGACTGTCTTATCCCGAATGGTGTTGAGTTTCTTCCTAACAGTGTGAGGGTCACAGTGACAAGCAGTCTAATTAACATTCATGGAGGTTGAGAACTACAATAAGTACTTTTAAATTATGATAATATTATTGAATGAAACAGCCACAGCTCCTGACAAATGTTAACAATTGTGTTAAAAGAGTGGTACCTGTATCCAATCCTGGGTTCATAACAAAAAGTTTGAGAAATGGTACATTACTAATTGTCTGTGGTCAGGGACACAACAAATTCAATATCTATTTTTCTTACAATTTCATTTCACATACACAAAACTAATTGCACTTTAAATTCTGGTGCTGTATTTTAATGAAAACCATTGTTATTTCTCACTATTTTAGATTTAAAAATACACAGGCTCTATGGATGTTACTGGAAAAGCTAGCATTTATTGTCCATTCTTAATTAACTCTAAACTAAGGAAGCAGTTAAGAGCCTGGAAGCTCTGGAGCAAAACACAGGGAAAACCATATAAAAATACAGATTTCCTTTCCTGAAGGAGATTTAATGAAAATCTGGTGCTTTCACAGTTAGCATTAATTAGACTAGCTCCGGAATTATTTAATTACTCTAATGTAAATTCCTCGGCTATTGTGGTGGGATTTGAACTCACGATTCAGTATTCTGACTGTTCGTCCAGCAATATAACCACTATGCTCCCAAAGCACTTCCTTTCTGCCTTTCCTTGAGTTGGTTGATTGATTAGTTGACATTATTTGAAAGATGGCTGTGGGACTACCAGCAATGTGCCAATGATAGCAAACTCATCTACACGGAAAGCTCAAAATTTTAAATCTGCATGCCTGGTGGGAATGATATATGTAGAGGTTTAAAATTCCATTTGGATGCCTACCACAACAGTCCAAGCAAAAATACATTTACAAATCCACAATTGTAAAACCAATATAGGATAATATTATTTCAATAATAAAATCGGGCATTAAAGCTGATATGCTATGGCAGAGTAAAATGTGAATAACAGAAAATGAGATTGTGCATCAATGGATGAATGAAATATTCCACTACTAATTTTTTTTACTAGCATTCATTTCTACAAATGGTTTCTCGTTATCATGTTAAAATGTGCTAAAAACCTTTTCTGGTAATTAAATAAGGAAAGCAACAAATATAATTTGATGGTGCCTTAAATTAGGCTATATTACACTGATATTTGTCTATGCTTCATTAATAAAAGTAAGAAGCCTATTAAATACACCTTTTTAATTCTGCTTATGAGTTGGTTGCAGATATATTTGCAGTGATAAAATTTCTCATTTAAACAAGTACCTTGCAGTTAATTGCAATTGATCCAAAGTACTTGAACTAATTCTAAGTATGATATATTATCCTTTGACCCTTTTTATGTATGATACATATTTGTGAATACTTTTGACTTTTTTAACAACAAATATCTACCTTTAAATAATTAAATGTTTTGCAATGAATATTTACTGCTTCTATTTCCATATATACAATTTTAAATCAGCCTCCGAGTTAGCTAAGTGTCATCGGGCCTGGATATGGCTTTATAAGTGTGTTCCTGTTATGACTTAGACCACACATTTTTAAAATGCAGGAAAAATGTATTCATCTCCTTGACAAACTTTGATTAAAATTACAACTATATTGTCAGATAGATCTGACTTTTTTAATATTCTATAGAAAATATCTCTAGCCCATCCATGAAAATATCCCTAGCCAATTTAAACACTTTTGATGTCTCCATCTAGTGTTTGTTTTTATTTTTTTGAAATCTCTAGAATATTTAAGTTCTAAAATAGCTTAATTAATTTACAGTGCTAATTCATTCTACCTTGCTTATTTTGTATTGCAACAATTAGGTTTGCTTCAATTTTGTTAAACTCTAAGTATCCAGCAACTTATTAGGATGTTATTTTTCTTGATTTCCCATTGTTTTAAATAAAGTTGGTACATAAATATGAAATAAAGACAAGTATGATCTATGTGTCATTGTGTATCCAAGGGAACTGCAGAACTATTTTACGAGTTATTAATAAAACATATGTACTTTGGACATTCATTACTATCATAGATACTTGCTAGTTCAGTTTGTTCCCCAAGATGTTTCAACATCTCAGTTAAATTGACTCATAGTGCTCTAGAAGAACTGTGATATAACATTCTCCTAAGGGTTGTCTATGGTTAGTTCAGATAGCTAGAGGCTGATCTGGCATCCACATATTCTGTACCAAGGGCTTCCAAAGCCCCCTTTGCCATTTGTTGACCACCATGTGAAGATGGATTCCTTTAATGGAGAACACCTGTGCGTGACTATGTTTAACATGGAGAGGCTGATGCATGGGCAACCACGACATAGTCACTGACAGATTGGTGTCAGGGTCCAGTGTTATGGAATTCCAGAGCAATGGGGATCCTGCACTATTGCAGCTTTCTTCCGTCTTGCCTGCCATTGTGATGTGACATCATCTTCCACCAGCTCCCCCACTGAGGTCTTGGTTGGATCACTCTTTGTCTGGAATCTCCCCTTTGACCTTACTGCCATGGGTGACCCCACCAGAAGCTAAGCTCCAGACAACATCACTCTCAGGAATCACAAGCCTCTCCCATGACAAGTTGATGGTCCTCAGAGAAGCATAGTTTTATAATGGTGCAGCTTAGGAGTTAACTGTGGCATTACAGTCAGAATGCTCATTACTGATTAGACCTCCTCACAGACTTTGTCACAGTTTCTTTCTTAGCGCTTGTCTGATAAGCACACAAACTTGATCACTATATTTAAAAGTCTCCAACGCCAGTTACTGAAAGATCAGAAAACTACAACTACAGCTTGCTTTTCTGAGGCGACATGCACATTGCACTCCAAAAGTAATATTCCACATTTGTTGCAAAAACTGTAGATATGTTGGACAATTTCCTCTGTCACATTTTAGAAGAGTTCTATAGAGCTCTCCAAAGCTAATGCCTAGGACGGTGTGGGGAGTGATGTTGAAAATGATGGAACAGCACACATGGTTCAAAAGTACATTTATTATCAAAGTACGTACACTCAGTGGCCAATTTATTAGGTATACCTGCTTTTTACTGCAAATGTCTAATCAGCCAGTCATGTATCAAAGCATGTAGACATGGTCAAGAGGTTCAATTGTTGTTCAGCCAAACATCAGAATGGGGGAGAAGTGTGATCTAAATGACTTTAACCAAGGAGTGTTTGATGGCTTCAGGTCTGTACTTGCTGCAGTTTAGAAGAATGAGGGGAGATCTCATTGAAACCTACCAAATATTGAAAGCTAAATAGAGCGGATGTGGAGCGGATGTTTCCAATAGTGGGGGAGTCTGCGACCAGAGGGCACAGCCTCAGAATAGAGGAACAGAGAGAAGAAGGAATTTTTATTGCCAGGCGGAGGTGAATCAGTGGAAATTGTTGCTATAGATGACTGTGAAGACCAAGTCAATAAGTATATTTAAAGCAGAGATTTAATCAGGGTATCAAAGGTTACAGGGAAAAGGCAGGAGAATGGGGATCTGTGGAGTAATAAATCAGCCATGATAGTATGGCGGAAAAAACTCGATGAGCTGAATGGCCAAATTCTGCTTCTACATTTTATGGCCTAATGTTATCTGAATGGTTGTTGATGCCT
Source organism: Hypanus sabinus (assembly GCF_030144855.1). Taxonomy (NCBI): domain Eukaryota; kingdom Metazoa; phylum Chordata; class Chondrichthyes; order Myliobatiformes; family Dasyatidae; genus Hypanus; species Hypanus sabinus. The sequence goes on from NC_082715.1 coordinate 48,651,580, forward strand.
GAAGGGATGGCTTGAGTATCTCAGAAATTGCTGATCTCTTGGGATTTTTATGCGCAACGGTCTCTAGAGTTTATAGAGAATGTTCAGAAGTGGAGTTCAGAAGAGCTTCTCTGAACTCACAACATGTTGAACCAGAAAATGGATGGGTTACAGCAGCAGTAAACCACACTGATTTCCACTCCTGTATCTAATAAAGTGGCTACTGAGCGTGTATGTTACCATATACTTCCCTGAGATTCATCGTCTTGCAGGTATTCACATTAGGACAAAGAGATACACTGGAAGCAATGAAAAGCTACACACAAAGGAAGACTGGCCATCAACCAAACTGCAAAAGAAGGCAAATTGTCCAAATACAAAAAAGTAATATAATAATTAAAAATAGTAACATATTAAGTAATAAGATTAATAGATGACTAACAATGAACAGCTGCTGGATTTTACTTAAAAGAGCTTGAATGAAATGGATAGTTCTATTATAGCATCTGATTTATAGTTTCAAGTTTTGAACTGATGTCTCTAAACCCAGGATATTAATTCCACCGCTTAAATTTTAGGTCAATTGCTTCGTTGTTTGATCTTAACAAGATTGTTTTCTCAAGCATTTCTTCAGATCTTTGTACTTTAAAACCTGGAGATATCCATATTATTCCATCTTAGCCCTTCCTACTACATCTGGATAGACACAGCCTGAAATTATCTGGCAGGGTGTAGGGAGTAACACTCAAGCTAATGATGGTGCAGCACATGAGATAAGTAGATGACTAAGCACATTAACAGCTGCTGTAATTATTTTTTTAAAAAGCCTCAAGCACCTTGGAAGTTACTTTCAATTAGCATGAATGAAATGGATAGTTCTCCTGTAATAGCACCCGATTTTCATTCCGTTCATTTCTTGAGAGCAAGGATTCAATGAGTTCTCTAAAGAGTAGATACTTGATAACCACCTTAATAGCAAAATTGAAAACTACCCCATTGAGCATGTTCCGGGTCAAGATATGGAAATAACATGGATTACGATGGTCAGCCTCAGATTACTTCTTTGTTGAATACAGTACTTTTAGCTCCCATCTACCTACACCACAGATAGGTGCAAATTAGCACTGGTGAACCATGGCAACGTGTTGCCAGCAGCTTACAAAACTTCTAAATATACTTCTTCTGAACTATGTCCACTGCAACTTTCAGCCTGTAATTTCACTTTAAGTAACATACTTTTGAACCATCTAAATGAACTAGTGATTTCACAATCTTCTGAAGGACTCGGCAAGTTTAACACTCAGGCATGCAAGTCTGGCACCTTTATGTGGACGAAGATACATCGCACAAGCCGAAAGAGAGGGAGGAGGGGACATTCCAAGCCAAGCTAAATTGCAGGGGTATGAACCTTCCTCTATCCCACATTTTGTTAGCAAATGTACTGTTGTTGGAGAACAGCATTGAGGACCAAAGGATGAGACTGCTGTATCAGAGAGAAATGAGGAATTATTGTATTCTGTGTTTCACAGAGACATGGGTCAGTCTGGACCCAGTGGCTTCTCATTACACAGGATAGACCAGATTGCTGATTCGGAGAAGGCAAATGGTGGGGGTCTGAGTTTCATGGTAAACTCAGTGCTCAGACGCAATGGTCTTGTGGCACTCTTGTTCTCCCTAGATGGAACATCTAACTTTAAGGACTGACTTTTCTACTTACCAAGAATGTTCTCCTCTGTGCTCCTGACTGCCAAAGGCTGACATTAAGCAGGCACTCGAGTGTCTTCATCAGCAAACAAGAAACAGCTTAATCCGACACCTTTCAAATCATTGTCAGGGACTTTAATCAGGCTTGCTTGAAGAAATCTCTGCCCATTCATGATCAACATTTCACCTACAGCACCAGGGTTCTCAACAGATTTGACCACTGCTATACTCTAATTAGGTATGCCTACCGTTCCATGCCTAGACTGCATTTTGGGAAATCTGATCACTTGACCATCCTCCTCTTACCTACATACAGGCAGAGGCTAGACTGAAAGATTCCTTGTTGACATCTAGTCTGCTCAGATCGTAGGGATGTCTTCCATGGATGGTTCTGCTCTTCCACTGGTTAACTTTTTCTTCCCTATTGATCACTTCTTCATTTTTCTGGGTTGTACCATTCACTTAAATTTAGTGGTGTGTACTCCTTGCCAGAAATGCATATGCTCACGTGGAGCACTGAATCCTGTTTTTGTTGATAAACATATATCCTTAGACGATTTATCTGACAGTTGTAAAGTTTTTCCGTCTGTTATTCCTCTTTCTCCTTCTGTCCTAGGTAGTGTTAATCTAAGTATGTTCGTGTGTATGTAGTATTTTCTAAAATTTGTCATGTCAGTTCTTCTTTTTCTTTGTAAATTTACCAGATCAGTTTTGGACCAAGATATTATGCAAAAACATTGTTAATATGGGTATACAAAAAGTGTTTATGCCTCTGTTGTATTTTTACTAAATGGTTTTGTTTGGCAAATTCTTTTGAAAGCTTTTCCCTTATCGCACTATGATCTATTTTCTTTGCTTGTTGATAACCCAGATAGCATAGAACCATAGAACACTACGGCACAGTACAGGCCCTTCAGCCCTCCATGTTGTGCCAACCCACATAATCCTTAAAAAAAAGTACTAAACCCACACTACCCCAAAACTCTTCATTTTTCTTTCAACCATGTGCCTGTCCAAGAGGCTCTTAAATACCCCTAATGTTTTAGCCTCCACCACCATCCCTGGCAAGTCATTCCAGGCACTCACAACCCTCTGTGTAAAAAACTTACCCCTGATGTCTCCCCTAAACTTCCCTCCCTTAATTTTGTACATATGCCTTCTGGTGTTTGCTATTGGTGCCTGGGAAACAAGTACTGACTATCTATGCCTCTCATAATCTTGTAGACCTCTATCAAGTCCCCTCTCATTCTTCTATGCTCCAAACAGCTCTGCTAACCTTGCTTCATATGACTTGTTCTCCAATCCAGGCAACACTCTGGTAAATCTCCTCTGCACCCTCTCCATAGCTTCCACATCCTTCCTATAATGAGGTGACCAGAATTGAACACAATACTCTAAGTGCGGTCTCACCAGAGATTTGTAGAATTGCAACATGACCTCTCTACTCTTGAACTCAATCCCCCTGTTAATGAAGCCTAGCATCCCTTAGGCATTCTTAACTACCCTATCAACCTGCGCGGCGACCTTGAGGGATATATGGATTTGAACCCCAAGGTCCTTTTGTTCATCCACACTCTTAAGTAACTGACCATTAATCCTGTACTCAGTCTTCTGGTTTGTCTTATATGTTTCATATTCATCCATCGGTTGTATTGTATCCTGCTGCACTTTCTTTTGTATTGTATTAGCTCTATAGCACCTTTCTTTATGGTTAATGTTTAAATAGGTGCACTTAATGTCAAAGAAACTCTTTTTCTTCGCAAACATCCACAAGAACAGAGTTGTGCCCCAGAGAATGAATGACAGTTAAAACATTAGAAAGCACCCCCAACTCCCCCCCACACACAAGCAGCAGCAAGACAATGAACACCCCCACCCCCACCAGCAAAAACACACATCAGCACTCTCCACCGAGCACTCCAGCGTGCAGCAAAGCATCAATAAAGACACAGACTTGCGGTACCCCAAAAGCTACTTGTACACCCGATAATTTGATATACCAAAGGCTCTCTCTCAGTCCCTATTAAGGGAAAAAGAGGTGTCCCTGTTTCACAGTGAGATGGGAGACATAACAAGCAACTCACTGTTTTACTATGTTACTCACTGATTTACAATATTCTGCCTTCACCCAGTCCAAAGTTCATTTCCATATCTTTAGAAAATAGTTACACTACTGTACATGAATTAATTGCTTTAGCTTTACTGATGAAGGGGTATATAATTTCAAATTGTCCATGTGCAGGTGTGTCAAGGTATAATTCATTTGCTTGTTTCTATAAAGTTCAATTAATTTATTATCATGTGATAATTTTTCTTTTGGGCATACCCAATAACAACCACAGCTGAATCATTGAAAGACTGCCCAGCTGGAGTATTCAACCAGTGTGCAAAAGACAACAAACTGTGCAAATGGAAAAAAAATAATAAATGAGTAAACAATAAATATCAAGAACATGAAATGAAGACCCTTTGATTGTGAGTTCATTTCAATGATGGGGCAAATGAATTTGAGTGAATTTATGTGGTACTGTCAACAACCTGCATATGGGATTGGAACTGTGCTTAGCCACACAGTCTTAAGTGTAAAGCGAATAGAGCAGGGGGCTAAACACACAGCTCTGTGGCACACCTGGGCTGATGGAGATCATCGAGGAGATTTTGCTGCCAATCCAAACTGAATTGTATCTGATTTAATACCCTATTATGTTCAATTTGTTAAATTAGAGAGTGGTTTTAAAATGAGCAAAATCATAGTGGGCTTAGAGAATTGCCCTGGAAAATGCCTTGGTTTATTGTGATAATAGTAGTTGTTATCTTTTGGTTGTTAATAGATAAGGTGATTATAGTACACCAAAGCTTCATCAGAAGTTGTAGGTATTTCACAAGTATTGGGTATTGTTTATATATATACTAAGAACTTCTATTAATCATGAATGTAGGACAGAATCAAATGTTTTCTGGTAATCAATATAGCAGCATGAAAGATATCTACTTTTCCACTGGGCCTGATTTAGAATTACAGAATCCTTTATCAGTTGTTCTATACATGCTTTCATACCATTACAGTGTCCTTTCTGATCTTCTGTCAGTATATTGTGGTTAACTGAGTGAGCGGTGATTCATGATTCATGAGAATCATGATGTAACAATTTTATATAGTTTGTAGATAAGTAATAGACAGCGCGATATTAATACACAGCAGCCTCTCCGGACTCTGGATTTTGGATTGCCAAACGTTACGTGGATTTTCTGGTGTAGTCTGTTTTGTCATGTGCTTTTGCGATATCATTCTGGAGGAACGTTGTCTCATTTTTCAACTGCATTGCATTTGTAGTTTCTAAATGACAATAAACTGAATCTGAATCTGAGATTTACTTTGCACTTTCATCTCAAAGCCAGTTTCCAGATTAAGATATAGACGGTGAAGAATGCCGGGTCAAATCTTTATAGAGGTCCATGAAATTAATGTAAATATGTTGCCATTGAGCCTTGCCATGTTCCACTTGCTTCAATGAGTCAAGTTTCAGTTGATTAAATAGGAAACTAAGTGCATATCAGGTACAAAGAAAAGAACATAATAATGAAAGAAAAGCAAGGAATCCAACAAAGGAAAATAAAATAATATGTAACAGAGAAAAAGGGATTCATCTTATCTGGTTTGTAATCACTCAACAGTTATTATAGGGCCTGATCAGATTATTTTATGTACAGAGCCATGGTTTTGAGTCAATGTCTCTAAATCCAAGACATTAAGGCCACTGTTTAATATTTAGGTCAGTTGTTTTGGTTTATTTTAATAAGATTCTTTTCTCAAGCATTTCTTCACATCTTAATACTTAAAGCTGGAGTTGTCCACATTGCTTTTTTCCGCCCATTTGAGTCATTTCTGATACCTCTGGACAAACTGACTGAATTTCTGTGGTTCTTTTTTTAGGGAAAGAGAATTACAATTTTACAGGACTATTTATTTGAATTTATTTTGCATCAATATAAGTTGTAAATTAGAAAATAGGCAGTGAAGTGCGAAGACGTGCTTCCAAATTCTTCCTCTCCACAGTTGTTCAATGCCAAGAACTTGTGGAGACCAACAAATCAAAATCCTGCTACACTCGTCCTTTCCTGCAGTGGGAGGCGTTAGTTATAGGTAAAAATAAATATGCAAGTATGCCATTTATCAGCACTGTCTGATGAAGTGTTAAGGTAATTATATTGGACTTACCTTCTACAATTGCAGTAATACACCCCAGTATATTTGCCTTATTTTCCACTGCAGCCAACAGTAGCAGTGTAAATGATTTCAGATAGAAATAAATCATTGTTGGCAACTTAACTAGTGATTCACCTTTCATTTATAGAGGCACTCTTGCATCCCAATAACTTTACATTACCTACATATATAATTTTGGCCTTTGCAAACCATGCGCTTTTGTATGATCTGAAGTATAACTGTACACACCAAAGTTCTACCACTCAATATTAGCCATTATGCCTTTATAAAAACATTTGTTCTTAAACCTTTCAAGCACCTCAGTCAATCTTTTCACAAGATTCTTGTACAAAGTGTATGAAAGTTTACAGTACGTGTAGGAGAAAACAATATATTCAAGTTCAGAATCCAATCTTTGTGCAGACCTAGACTTGAGAGTCATTATTATAATCATGGCTCTCCTGGAGCGAGAAGTTTGTGAGCTAATTGACAGAAATGCTGATGGATATCCCTAACAGTCAATTTTCATCTGACATACATTACTTAAATTTTAAGTATTTTTATAAAGGTGTAAGAGGCCACGTTCTTAAGGCAAGTTCACAAACACAAGAAACTCTGCAGATGCTGAAAATCCAAAGCACAACCCACAAAATGTCGAGACCTGAAACATTGACAGCAACACTTTTCTATAAATGCTGCCTGGCCTGCTGAGTTCCTCCAGCATTTTGTGTGTGTTTCATAAAGCAGGTTAATGGGTTTTATCAGAATGCAGTTTTGGTTTCCTAAGTATCAAGATCTGGTTGAAGGTTTTATTTTTCAACTTAAATCTGATGAATATTCTTTATCAGCTAAACACAGCTTATTTGCTCCACGTAACTATTTATTTATTTGCTGCATCTTGTTCCATAGACATTTTAAAAAAAATCTTCTGTGTTGTGACCTTAATGGTGTGATCACTTGACTCAAGTAATTGCAACTACTGTGGATGACAATACAAAAGACATTTTTTCTTAATGTCTATGTGTGACCTGTAACAAGACACTACTTCAATGCAGGTTTATTAGGCATTACAAGGATTACCAGAAGAAAATGAATTATGGACCCACTATTTGAAATTACTGACTGAGTTTCCTGAAGAGATATTGCAGGCTCAATGATCTTCAGCCCCTTTACTAATGGAGATGTTAAGTGACAATTAACATACATGCAATAAAAGCAAGTGTCAGACTCTGCCCATTTCCAATGCAGACATCTTAAACGTTTTCTCTCAACAGTCAAATAGCAACCTAGTTAATGTGCTATCAACTGGCTTTCCATCTTCAAGATCCACGGCATCATCTTCCCAAGGCAGACTGTGCTGGGAACTCTGAATTCTCTCCCAAGTCACCAACAATCATGACATCAAGAAACAACTTTATCAACTGGGTCTAGATCTTAGAAATCTCCACCCAATACCTAAATGAAAATCTTTAAATCTACAAACCTCAGTAGTTCAACAAGAAGAATAACCTTCACTTACACAGGTGAATGGGCAATAAATGTCAAGTTTACAATCGATACCTACATTCCAAGACATTTTTGAGGCAATAAAGAATGTAATTCTACACAAAAAAATGATTACTAGCTCTATTCCTTTACTTTAGGCAATCCCTGTGGATTGAGCATGACTTGCTTCCAGTCCAGTTCTATGGGGTGTGATGTGACAGATAAAAAAGCCAACGTGGGATCTGCCCATTGTGTCTCATTTGAGGCAAGGTAGGGAGCTTCTTGGGCAGGGCAAGTGGAGAAGTGGTGCTCTCCTTCTTCCCTTTATACTGCAACTCTTTGATATATACTCAGTGGCCACTTTGTGAGGTTTTGTTGAGACCAGAGAATTAACTTCTGCTTCTGAATGTACTACAAAATCATTATGCAAAAGTGTTCAAGAGTTCAAAATCACCTGGATTTGAAAACAATTATGTGGAAAATTCATGAGAGAAAAGAGGTAAGGTAGAAAATCAGTGCAGTCTTTTAAAGTCTGGTAGTGACTGAGTTTAAGTTATCATCATCCTGGGATCAAAGTGACATACTCATGAGAAATCAATGGCTGTCATAAGTTAGTGGACAAATAATTGGTTCATAAGCTGCTGCTTACCTTGATACAATCACAAAATCAATAAAGTCTTAATGTATGCATGGATAGCTCATGAATGTTACAATTATACAGATAAAATGGAGGGAGTTGTGGACTTCTACATCTATAACTTGTGAAGTTGAAACAACTGCAAGTCACCTGCTTGTAACCAAAGAAACAGAGTTTGTGTAGTGTTCTGTATCTTGCTAGTTAATAATTCTATAGCTTCATTTTCCTTTTACCTTTTCAATTCAAATGAACTGACACTAAGTCATAGTCTAAGTTCACTCATTGTAACATTTACATAATGTGTGCCCAAATAAGTTCTTGTTTAAAAATGCTAATTGATAATTATAGAAGGTAAATGAATTACAAATAATACATGCAGTGGAAACTAACAAGTTGATCTGCAGGCTTTAATGCTATGTAAAACGTTGAATTTAGGGCTATAAAATAATTCTCATGGCTGGCTTTAAAGCAGAGCAGCTGCAGGTACGATTTCTTGGCAAGAAGTAACTAGCAGCTCAACTGAAAATTAATAGATGGCAACTATGAGTACACAGAGTAGCTTAAACAGTGGGGAAGGTGCCATGCACACCACTGACAATCAATGTCTGCAAAATATTGATCATTAATCCAAGCTGAATTAATGAACCCTATGCCCTCAATATATTTTCACTGATAATGTCGGTATAGAAAATTTCTATAAATAAATGTAGCAAATTATGAACCCAATTTGATGTCTCGTTAGTAATCTATTTATAGAAAGTGCTTATTATTGCTCTATTAGAAAAAAAGAATCTTGCCAAAGGACCTCTTAATTAATACTTTATTCCCTAAACATTAAACTTTACAGATTTATGCTATCACTTTTATTTTCCTATGATATGCAAGCACAAACTGCGTAAAACAACAAAATCCGTCCGTTATAATGATTCATTATGAAGTTCAGACTTTTACAAATAAGGTGAAATTTGGCAAAATGACTTGTTACCAGAACATCGACATTATTTCTTCTGTGATCAGAATATGGCCTCAAATTGTGAATTTAGTACAAGATAACCATGTGTGAGAAAATTAATGACAGCTATTTAAATTTAAGTGTTTACTTTTTGACTAGGAAAAATACTTAAAGGTGCAAACAGTATTTCATATGAACATTCTATAACTGTACACGAACACGGGATAAATTACAGATTACACTCTCATCGCCACAGTGGATTACTTTAAAGTGTTAATGCGTCGAGGGTTTTAATTGCAGGTGGAATGGTAAAACCAGTTTCAACTTTGATGAACTTCAGCGTGACACAATGCACTTAACGCTTGTGTTGTAATCCGTATGTCAGGCGTGCTTCGGGCAACTGGCCTTTTTATTCACTATTTCGCACTTCCTTTCATTTTCTTCCAGTTATATTCAAGACAAATTGCAAATAATATTTGACTTGCCATTTCAATTTCATAAAATAAAGTTACCACTAAAAACATTTCTAATCAAAAGGTTATTGCGTGCGCTCTGTCGATAATGGTTCCCGGCCAAGGAAAATGTCCAGGGGGCTCACTCAAACGGATCCAATATTGCAGAACCAGATCACACCTGGTGTGGACGAGACGCGCGCGTGCGCGCGAAGTCCCGGCTGCCGGGCACGCGTCTTGCGCGCCCCCACCCCCCCAGTTGCAGGGAAGGCTGGTGCTGAGCACCCGGTTCCGACTCCACCGCTGCCGGCGCTCGCCTCTGAGCAATCCGACCTCAGTACGGCCGCTGCACCCACCAGCGGACGAACGAACAGCCATTCAATGAACAGCCGCTTATTTATCTTCGGTGGGTGGAGGGGGTGTGGGAACAGGAATAAAAAGCGCTAAGAATTAACAAGATAAAGATATTTACCGTCTGCTCTCACACGAAAAACCTCGCTGCTAAAAATCTGGTACGAAAGAAAGAAAAAGCAGTCTGCTGATGCGCTGCAATGGTTTATTCTCAGATATCTGGAATCTGAAATAAAACTGGGCATCTTTAAGAAGGACTCCTGTCCGTTTACCCCCCCAGCGCAAACCTTGCCAGAACGGCAAAGAATTTACAAGGACGCAACCTCCAAACTCTCTCCAGTGAAGGTAAGCTGTGCTGCACGGCGCATTTGTCATTTCAGACAGCGACTTGGGCTTGTGCTTCGGAGAGAGGTTGCTCTAGTGAACAGGTTTGCCCCTTTGCAAAGTGACCGGACATTTTAAAAGTTGAACGGTCACGAGCAGCCGCTGGGACTTCTGTCAGCGACGGAGAGCTGCTCCGGCTCCGAGCTGGATGAGCGATGGAGGCGCTGCTGCCTCCAATCGGCGGGCTGGGGCTGGGTTGGGCTCGGGTGGCATCACTCGGTTTACACCCAGCTCCAAGGGGCGCGCTGCGCTTGCGCGCCTCCCCGCTGTATAAAACTTGCCGCTCGTCAGGGAAAGCGACACATTAAACATTGGGATTTATAGCGGTTGTGCACTGGAAGCTCTACAAGATATAGTAAGCTGCTTAAGTGGCCGAAAGCACCGCTGGTAAGCTTATTATTTTGATGTTTATTTCTTTTAGTTGGAATTTGCAATTGACTTTGTACAGCTTTATTGTACCACTTTTAAAAATCATTAGCATGGTCTGGTGTTAACGCTACTTGTCTGGGGTATATTTTTAGGTACCGTTATCGATATTTTAAATAAACATAATTCAAGCCGTGTTACAAAGTGATCAGGGTTGAGTACCAGGAATCTTCCTTGGCGTTGATAACTTCTTAAACTTTGGAAAGTTGATGTACTTCTGTAGATTTTCAGTAGACTGTATATTTTTGATTAGATGAAAGGCATTGCGTTCCAGCCAGAGTTTGCATCAGTTTAAGTGAAGGTATGAGTTAGGATTTTGTTTTGCTGAGTGATAAATGAGAATTTTTTTTCTAAAAGCCAAGAAGCGTGAGGTAATGTTGCATGGTGATTAATTACAATTATCTATTTGTATATTTATGTATTTCTGTGTTGATAACATGGAAAGCGGTTTTCCCTACTGATAACGGTGTGGGTAGAATCGTTTAAAGCTTAGCCTGGTACCGGATTATGGCATCGGGTGACAGTCTGTGTCAAATACCCTGCGATCTGACCAATTTTAGCTCGCTACTCTCATCGCCAGAAGCAAACGGGTCTGTCACCTCCGCTCAAACGTCCCGTAAAAACCCACTCTTGAGATTGGAATGCTGTTATTGTACCGCCTGCATTAGAATTACCATTACTCAGAGCACACGTTTTTCACTGACCTTACAAGTAGAATCACATCTCGAGCTTGGTATCAGGCAGAAAAGCGAATCAAACATTTTCCATGAAATCTAGCAGCACGACGATATCAAAAGTGTGCATCGTATCCCCTTTACTCCGGAATATGCAAAACAGGTAGCAAATTGGTGATTTTTTTGGTTTGCTAACTAAGAGAAACCGATGAATAGGTGACTTCTAGCAGAGTGCATTTAATACCGTATTTCGCGCAGGATTAATGGGTCCCTAGGCACTATACTTACTGTATGTCTGTTTAACATAACCACGTTCACAGTTTACGAGGTAGAGTTATAATGACGGTGTGAGACAGAGCCTGAATGCCGAGCACCTTTTCTTCAGTTGAACCCGATGGCGTAACCTGGTTAATTTATTGCTTGCTGAGTGTGGGATCTCGGTGCGTGTAATTTGATATACAGGTAAAAATACTTTTGTGAGAAGTTCCCCTGATAAATGTAAGGGGTTCTGTCTATTTTTCATTTCATTCAGCTTGTGTTTACAAAATGCAGCTGAAATGCCAAAACTAACCTCATGCAGTTTGGGCTTCAGAACACATCGTGCCTATGTTATTTGACGAGGATTGTTCTTTGAATGTATTGCTGCGGTGAAGTGGATTCAGGAATATGTGCAAGCACCTATCTAATACAGACCTGAAAATTGGATCTGTGAAATTGATTGGAAATGGATCTACCAAATGAATTATTTTCTATTACACTTTTTTTTCCTTAAAGTTCTTTAAATTGTTTCATAAACATGTTTAAACGTCTAGTTTTAGCTGAAAATAAATGACATTGCAGAGTTTGTATTGACCAAGCTGTTTACAATTTAATTATCAATTTTAAAAGGTTTTTTACTTCATTTGACTGCTGGCTGTCAAAACCTTGGCTGGTACTGGTAAAAGGTACAACTCATTACTACACATTCAAGCTGTATATTAATGATGCAGCTTTAAAATCTATTGAAAATACGAAAGCATTAGCAAACCCATGAGTTCTCTGCTCCCATTCATAGATCAGGAATTAACAATAAACTAAAATGAAAACTAAGCTTTGATGACATCAGTTTTAAATTTTGGAGAAAATTTATATTTTGCTTTCATGTCATTTTCAATACATTTCAATACCATGCTAAGCATAGAAAGAGAAATAGAGGACTGAAGTTTTAAATCTTTTGTACATCGTGCCTTTGCTTCAGAAATACAACTGCAATAAGCAGCTTTTCTGGAGTTGTACCACAAGATGTTGCAACACATCTACAGAAATATCGCCATCTTATGACAGATTAGTGTGTGTAACTTATTTAAATGCTGCCAAATGTTGAGGAATCATTTATAGCTTTTTTTCCTAGTCGATGTATCGCAGTATTTTCACATTTTTTTTAAATAGTGGTGTCATATAATTAAGGATTGTTGGATGTGTTAACTGACTTGTACTGTCGATAATACTTTATGCATGGATGTGCAGAGGATTTGAAAAACCAAGTTCAAATGGATTTTCTGGGATCTGTATGACACTTCTATAAAAATAGTTGGCTACCAATAAATGGGAATTGGTCCAATAAAAAATCTTAAAGAAACAGTTCATTTATTTTTAATCTGTGTTATTCCAGTTTATACTGTTTTATAAATATTTTCATTGAAAAGTTTAAGTGGTAGGCAAAAAAAAACTTCTAAAAGTAAATTAGAAACCCAGTAATAAGCTGAGGAAGCAGTCTCTGAAGGATGTCTGTTTAATTATTCATGTTTGGAAGCCATCTTACAAGATTCACGGCCAGTTTGTTACACCATAATTCTTTCCAGTTATATTCATCAAGGAGAATACAACAACATTCAGAATGGGGAAGGCTTATTATGCCTTATTACTGGAAAGCGCTAACATGGACATTAAACATTTTCTCACTTAAACAGGAAATTTGTAATTTAAATAATCTAAACATTATTTGAGAACTTTAAACTAAGAAACTATCTATTTTCATCCCTGTTATTTGAATCTGTAGTGTTTCGCTGCACACAATGCCAGGTGAAAGTTAATAAATTCTCCGATTCGGCAAGTATGACTTACTTAAATAATACCCTAAATGTTGTATTCCTTCCTCTGTGTCTAGAAGTTTGGGTTTCAAATAATTTACTAGTGTGTGGGAGCTGTGACCTGGTGAACCAGGTGAAAGAAGAGCAAGTACTGTGGAAGGCTCAAGTTCTTCTGTAAATACCAGTAACTTTGATTTGCAAACACGAGGAAATCTGCAGATGCTAGAAATTCAAGCAACACACACAAAATGCTGGTGGAACGCAGCAGGCCAGGCAGCATCTATAGGGAGAAGCAATGTCAATGTTTCGGGCTGAGACCCTTTGTCAGGACGCTTCGTAACTTTGATTTGTCTGTTTTTGGGTTAAAACATGGGCAATTCCACACAAAGTATACTACAGCTGTAATGATCACCATCAATCAGTGTCACTTTGGGCATGTGTACTTTTATTGCATAATGCTCACAGTCTGCCAATTAGTTTATTAATTCCTGTTTAATCTGCTAATGTAAAATAATGATCAGTACATGACTGGATTAGTTAGTAGGCATACAGATTATTACCAAAATCAAATATTAATACATCTTTTTTGAGAGTGCTGATTACCATAAGCACCAACATTAAATCCTAACTGATGAATAGAAATGATCACTGACATTCCTGGATCTTCTCAGCATAGAAATGAAGAACAAATCATTTTGTAGTAAATTGTTTTGATAAAAGCCTTTCTGGGAATGCTGTAATTGAATGGCACCTACTGTAAACCCTTCTTGATGACCTAGTGAATGTAAATATCGATCTTTGCTAATTTAACTGTTATTAACAGTAATAGGCTACAAGAAACTTGCTCCTCAATATTCTTGGTTTAGGGAGGAATAAATTACACAGGGCTCTTTATTTGATGCTTTGCGCATCTTGTGGAGAACATGAATATCTGCTAAAAAAAAATTTGCCTGTTGATAGTCGTGTAGCTTGTCATTGTCTGACAAATAGTCTCAGAAGTAGTGGAGAGCTGTTGACTGCCCTGCAATCATACCTATCATACCTGAGGAATAGCCAGCACTTAAAATGAAAATGGTGAAAAATTGAATGAACACAAAGGGTTTTGTTGACACGATGGGAAAGGATAGTTTTACAATAGAGAGGAGTAAAGTTTGAGCAGCGTTATTGGAGTACGGTTTGTAAGGCTCTCACTGTCAGGGCATTCCACTGGTTTGAGTATTCATCTGACAGATCACAGCACAGAATGTTAATCCAAGTTTGAAGAAAGATCGTCAAGCCCTAAAATTTAAAAAGTGAATATTGTCTGCCCAATTGTACTTTAAATCCAGGACTATAACATCAGCTTTAAATTGGCCATTTGACTTTGCACTAAAAATTGACTTGCTGTTACGGTTTATTTGGTGAAATTAATATTGTAAAAGTAGATATTAAAACATTGTATTGCCAAGCTATGGAATTGAGGCATATGCCAATCAAGAGAACATTATTACAGAACTATAATATTACTAATAGCCATTAGCAAAATACTTCCTTTTATCTGATTTCAGTTGTACAAGAAAAGACCCAAAAAAGTTGAGTGGCAGCAGATGCGTGGAGTTAAAATGACAACTGACGTGTGAGTCTTTTGAAATAGGGTTTGTAAAAGCTTGGAGACCACTTGTTCCAGTAAGGGTCAGGTTGGAATGCTCTGCGGTCAAAGGTCAGTGATTCCAGAGGTTGAGTACTGAGAAGAACAATGCTCCCCAGGTCAGTCAGGAGCCACAAGGGCCTGTAACCCACCGGAACAGGAGTCCATGTGACTCAGGAAGTAGAGTTCTGAAGCACTCAGTGATCGAAGGTCAGTGATGCAAGAGGTTAGTTTGGTCAAACCCACAACGGTGAGTTGGGACGTGCTATTAACCTTGAGGTTGGCGAAGCTTGCAATCCAGAACTCGGTGAATCTGAAGTTTGAGGTCTGAAGCTCAAGTCCTGGGCAGGGACCTGAGGAATCTGATGTCTGTGAGTCTGGAACCAAGAGCTGGAGTCATGGAGGCAGCCTGTCCTGGAGTTGGAGGCCTGTCTATGTGTGGGGAGGGTAGGAAGGGGGCTTGTTTTTCTGTTGTTGCATTATGCTTCATGCCACAAGGTTGCCTCTTGAAGCTGCCCAGAAGAGGAATGTTGGAGGCGATGTGGTGGGGCATTTGTGCTGAGTTGGAGGCTGGTCCCTCCTGTCAGTGCAGCTGTCTGGTGATGGCTCAGTGGAAAACAAGCTGCACTATGTTCGTTGGTGGACTGCAGTGGGCTTGTTCTTGTCAGCCACATCCTGCACCATCAATCTACAGGGCACGACTCAAGGACTTGGGCTATATTTTTTGTGTGGCTATGTGTTTACTATTGTATGTGCCTTGTACTGTGTATGACTGTTGATACTGTGTTTTTCCACCTTGGCTCCGAAGGAACGCTATTTCATTTGGCTATATTCATGGGTATTTACATATGTTTGACTGGCAATTAAACTTGAACTTGTTTTGTTCTGTTGTTGCTGCTTGTGTCCTTCTGCTGAACACTGTGGACATCCTGTGTTGACACTGGAATGTGTGGCAGCACTTCTGGGCAGACTGCAGAGCATCCTTCATATGTTGATTGTTAATACAAGTGCATATTTCACTGTATGTTTCGATGTATATGTGACAAATACCTGTTGATAACCACCCTGCAGGCCTAACTAAATGCACGAGGTTGCTATGGAAATCAAGAGAGGGTGTAGCTGAGGCCCTGATGGATAAGGGCTGCAGATGAGTGAGACTTGCATCAGTAGTGGGGAAATTTTGGGGGAAAAAAATCAAAAGGATTTGTACATTTGAAAATGCTGGGTTGATCAGGGGTAGTCAGCAAGACTTTAATTTGGGTTTTTGGAAGAGGTAGACGTTGCAAATGTGCAAGTCAATAATGCAGCTGACAAAGTCCCACATGGTAGGCTGCTCAGAAAGGTTAAAGCACATGTGATCCAAGGTAAGCTGGCGAATTGGATGCAAAATTGGCTTGATAATAGGGAACAGAAGTTAATGATGGAAAGATACTTTTCAGATTGGAAGCCTGTGACTAGGGTGTACTCGTAGGGCTTTATGCAGGTTTGCAGATGACACCTAAATTGGTGATAATAGGTAGTGAATATGCTTGTCTAAGGCTAAAGTAGGATATTGCTGAGACGGGAAGCTGGACAGAGTGTTAACTGATGGACTTTATTTCTGATAAATCTGAGCTAGCGGATTTTGGGAAGCAGTATAGGAATTGGCAGATTCTGACAGAGGGATTTCCTTGTTCAAGCATATAGTTCCCAGGTTGGTGGGGTGACAAAGACATGTGACATTGTTGCCTTCATATGTTAATGCATTGAATAAAATAAGTTAGACAGTATGTTGCAAATAGAGGAAAAATCACTGTTTAGACTGCCCTTGGAGTATCGTGTGTGATTCCGGTCACTGTAACAGGAAGGATGTGAGTAAAGTTGGAGTGAGTTCAGAGGAGATTCCCCAGGATGCAGTCTGGATTGGAGGACTTTAGATATGGAGAAAGATTGGATAGGCGGCACTTGTTTTACCTGGAGCAAAGGAGGCTGAGAGGTGACCAAATAGATGTACTTCTGTTTATAAGAGACACAGTTAGGGTAGATAGTCAGAATCATTTTCCAGTTGGTAGGAGTGTCACAAGTGGAAGCTTTGAGAAGAAAGTCTTTACAGAAAATGATTGAGATCTGGAACTTGCTGCTAGAAGAAGCAGTTGAGTTGTGTACAGAACTGGATTGAAGTATTCAGCACATGGAAGGATAAGGACAAAAGCAGACGAATGAGATTGGTGTAGATGGGCAATAAGGTTGGCACAGATGTGATGGGCTGTAAAGCTGCTTTCTGTGCTGTCACATTGTACAGTGGAATGGATATCATGAAATGTAATATCCCATTTGTGAACATGATTACTGACCTACCGAGGAGAAATTCAACAAGGAGATTTCAGTAGCTTGGCCAAGTGTTACTAAAAGATCATCGTATTATAAAAATATTTAATTATGGATTTTTGCAATCTCTCAAGTTCAATCTGCCACAAATTTTTCATTTCTGTGGGATAGTCATTAAGTTTATATGGAAATCAATATACTGTATAATCTTCTGTGTCCATGTTCTATCTATACTTAAGGGAAATGTTCACAATGATTTTTATGTTGTATTATTTGTTATTGCAATAATACACGTCCATGCTATATTCATCATTAACTCTGTTTACTTTATACAGCAATTCTGCTTAACAAATTTAATTTTACACTGAACTTTTAATGTACTTGAAATATTTTAGTAAGTAACTTTGAGCAATTGAAGTGAATTTCAAATTTATGCATTACAAACTTCATTGTTATGTCAAAACTTGAGCACTTATCGCTGGCACACTGTCCAGCTGTCTTGGTGTTTACTTGTAATTAACTTGTTCCTCCAGAGTATTTTATTATTGGATAATCACACTGCAATGTTACCAGTCATGCTGTGTCATGAAAGTTGCATCTAGTAATATTATGATATCAAGTAAATATTTCTGCAGTGATTTCTTGTTATTTTTTAAATATTTTCTTTCCTATCTCTAAACGGTTAACCTCAACTTGAGATCCTTCAGCCTAATACATGCCTTGGCTTACTTCTCATCAATCTTATCTGTGTTGCCTTCCTCTGTATGTTCTTATCTGGGTCTTGTCAATCAGAATTACCTGGTTGGTGCTGTATTGACAGCAAGTAAGAGATGGTTCTATTTCTATTTTACCCATCTGCTCTGCTGAAAGGTTATCAGTGGTTGAGTGTGTTCTTGTAGTGACCTTTGCAGATTTGGAAGGTGTCAAACATTGCCCATCTCAACAAGCTACTGTTCTATGTTGTGGATGTAGTTATAGGATGTAGCTCCTAGTTTTGGGAAAGGGAAATATGATGAGTTCTCCAATTCTGCTTATTTTTTGTGGCTGACTTAATTTCCTCTTCAGTTTGCAAGCTTTTCAAAGTACATACTGTATATGTCACTATATACTACCCTGAAATTCATTTTCTTGTGGGCATTCACAGTAAATACAAAGAAGCACGAGAGAATCCATAAAATATCGAACACAAAAAAATGGACAAACAACCAACATGCAAAAGACAACAAATTGCAAATACAAGAAGAGAAAAAGAAACTTAATAAAGAAACAATAAATATTGAGAACATGAGTTGAAGAGTCATTGAAATTGGGTCCATAGTTTCTGGGAGCATTTCAGTGTTGAGGTGGTGAGTGAAGGTATCCTCTCAAGAGCTTCATAGTTGAGGGGTAATAACTGTTCTGAACCTGGAGTTGTGAGGCCTGGTCCTGTTCTCAAACGGATAGGCTTTACCATCATTCGACTAACCTGGAGAACTCCCATATGCCTCCAATTTTATACTGGGTTCCCTTAACCCTTTTAATGGGGATGCAGGAGCAGAAATTCCTATATCCTAATGCTGTAAGCCTAATGGCTGTATGCACATCTTCATGAATGTGCATAATATGCCATTGCTTTTGCTATGTGCATAACGATGATCTTAAATCCAGGCAATGTGGATATTATTATGTGTTCAAGCCCAAAACTAATTTGTATCTGCTCTCTATCCAATAAAACATGACTTGTAATGGGATTCTCAAAGGAAGTTGAGATTTTTTTCTATTTGGTAATATTTCAATGAACTGGAACCAGAATAACAAACTTAACTGAAGAATGTTGTATTGATGCCAGGACTATGGAAAAATAAGACTCAGTACTCTAGTTCATTTTTTGTCTGCAGGTTTTTGTGTTCACATCTTTAAGCATTCTCTGAACATGGCCGCAGCAATGACAGAAATAATTCTTCTGATGCTGAGTACAAGAAAAGCCTTTTACACTGGTCTTGTTAAATCTAACTACAGTATGTGCTATAAGGATTTTGATATCAGCAAGTATTTCTTTGGAATTGATTATTCAAATTAATTTCTACTATTCATTGATATGAATAGTATTTGGATTATGTAATATAAAATTGTTTAAGATTGAAGAATGGAACAAGTTATAGATATTATTTGAAAATATTGAAGTGGTATTTTTCTAAAATTTGATTGTATGCAATGTTACGCAGAATATAATATAATATGAGTCATTGTAGCAGTCTGAACAAGCCTATTGTTAATATGATCAAAAGCAAGGGATATATCCAATTTTTGAGAACACATTAAAAAAAAATTGTATTTGAATGTGTGATGAGTACAATCCCTTTTCTTAACAGCTATTTTGGAATTTTTGAAGTTCCTATACTGACTTCTAGTGGCTGGAATTTCAACACTTCATTGACACACACTATTCATACTTTTTAATTTTTTTCTTAATCCGACCACGTTAATAAAATTGTTTTTGGTCAAATGGAAATAAATACTTATGATGGTATGCTGTATCTATTTGTTCCAATCCTTCCAAGCCCTATCTGCTCCAGTCCTCTACTTGTTTTCCCATGTTGTAGCATGGGTGTTCTCTACATGGCTGTTCTTATCCCCTGCAGCAAGCAATGTAATCTGTGGGGATAATTTCCTGCACTCTGCTTTTAATATCTGGACAAAAAATTCTGTTTTCCCTATATGTGAGCATATGGGGAAAATAATAAATGGCACACAATAACAAATTGAATTATTATTTGGAAAAAATGAAACTATAACCTGTCAACTAAATGTACATAGCAAATATAGATGACTTTTTAATTCTTTCCATTATTGAGTTTTCTGGTACTGTTTGTAAATATATTGCATACAGAAACTGGATCTTCTAAATGAATAAAGTAGAACTGTAAACTCTAGATAGTATAATGAATCTTTTTGGAAATGTTTATGTTTTCATGTGATTCATCATTGTGTTTAAATGATGAAGCGCACGTTTATGTATTTTGGTAGTCTTCCATTCATTTTGCCAGCAGAACGCAGAGACCTATTCATGTGTATGCAAGAGATCTGTGGTATTTCAGAGAATGGGTGTGTAAATATACAGTCCACTGGAAGTAAATGTTGAGTTTGTGTAACTTGCTTTCTGCTCAATATTCTGTTTGTGCATTTCTATTTTTAGTCTGTGGAGGACAACCTGTGATTTATTGTGCACAATGTTTAAATGCCATTATGATTTGAAAGAGGTTTAAAAGAAACCTCATGCTATCTGGATTAGCTTCATCAGTGTGAGCAGTTGAGATTTAAAATGATAATTATTGAAATTTTGGGTACTTAGACAATATGGTTAAATATTTCTGCATGGTCCAGATTATCAAGAGTACTATTTGCTTGAAGAGCTTGTTATGGGTCAATTCACAAATGTTATAAACAATGTTCCCTCTTTTTTTTATGGCTGCAGAGACCAACCATTGCTCTGAGCAGGAAATTTGTAAATGATCTGAGCACTGTGTGGAACCTAACAGGGCTTCCCTCACCGGCATTTCCTGATAATCTGTAGTCACTCCATCTTCCTGCTGCCTCAGTAGTGGTAAGAGTTCCTGTTGTCCTTATCTATGACCCCATCAGCCTCTGCAACTTTTGCAAGGGGATTCCACGGCTAAACATTTTTACCTTCCCACTCCACTTTCCACAGGATCACTCCATCTCCAGTTCCTTAGTCCATTTGTCCCTCCCCACTAGTCTCTCTCTTCCCCTGTGGCAAGTGGCACAAGTGCTATACCTAACCATGCACCTCACTCACCTCCATGCAAGGTCCCAAAAAGTCCTTGAGGGTGAAGCAACACTTCACCTGCGGATCTGCTGGGATCTATTGAGTCCGGTGCTTCCGATGGTGCCTCCTTCGCCTCGGTCCCCAATGGTAAACGGGGAGACCGCTTTGTTGAACACTACCGCTCCATCTGCCACAAGTGGAACTTCCAGGTGGCCAAACGTATTAATTGCTATTCCCGTTGTGACATGTCGATCTATGGCCTCCGTGCCAAGATGAGGGTCGAGGAGCAGCACCTTGTACTCTGTCTGGGTAATTTGCAGTCTGATGGTATGAACACTAATTTCTCCTTCAGGTTTAAAAAAAACACCCCCCTGCCGCCGCCTCTATTCCCCTCCAACCTTTTACCTCTTCTCACCAGCCCGTCACTTCCCCTTGGTCCCCTTGACCTTCACTTTCCCCTATGGTTTGCTCTGCTCCCCTATCAGCTTTCTTCCTCTCCAGCCCTTGACCTTCCCGAACCCAACCCATCATTTTCTGGCTACCCTCCACCTTTTCGTTCTGTTGTCTTCCCCGTTCCTTCTCAGTCCTGAAGAAATGTTGTGGCCTGAGATGTCGATTCTGTGGGTGCTGCCTGACCTGCTGAGTTCCTCCAGCATTTTGTGTGTGTTGCTTGAGGACATAAAATAATTTTGCAATATGCATATCAAGTGAACACAAAGCACAGCTCACCACATGAGTAAATGATGTCAGGTGGTCAAAACAACTGACAGGCACAATGGCAAAAATAAAATATTTTGATTAGATGGCATCAGTGTTCAGTGGGCTGGAAGCTTATTAACAACGAACTACCAATTTCCGTTCTGTTTATTGTTGCAAACTGCAACAGTGCCATTGTAACTTGAAACTCTGACAATGTAAATAGTGTGAAGTTCTAAAATGTTTCAAAAGTAAAAGCCATATGTTTAGTATTTAGAAATGTTGTGGATTTTATTTATCAACACCTTTAATTACAGGGTATTATTATAGATCTCAAAATTTTATTGACAGTATATAAAAGAGAATTCCAGTCGCGCCACAACAAAGGCTATGTGCAAGGGATCATTTCAGCTACAGCGCACCTGCTCAGCTTAGAGGGAACAGTGATTATAAGCCTGTACATGAAAACACACTAAAATATGGCATTTAACCCAGTGTTGTGCATTTTTTCAAACAAGGCAGTGTGGTTTCCTGTTGATCCATTCTGTGCCCATTTGTAATTTGCTCTTGTTGATTTATTCTTCCAGTAACTCTGAATCATCCTCTGTTCATTTCTATTTTATCTCTTTATAATGAAGATCTTGTCTATCAGCCAGCCATTGGCAACATTCAGATGTTCTATAATTATCAAGTTTAAATCACATGCCTTCTATACACCCGACTTGTGTTCCTTTCCCGTGTTGTGATGAAATTGTTGCGTTTGACCCTCTAATGCTCTTTAAGATGATTAACAACTTTTTTTTTCCCAATTTGTAGGCAGTTTGTTTTCTTCCAAATTTATCCAACTGCTACCACTTCATGACTTCCACCTCCTAGCTCATTTGGTGCTCTTGCACGTTGTTCTCCACTAAGCCACAAAAGAACAGTGACCCAGAATTTAAAGTGAAGACAGTCGGTACTCATTTTTCAAGTGGAAGTAGCTCAGCAGCAGGTTGTAGATTGCGCACGATTTGTTAAATGTGGAAATACCAAAGTTGCTCTCAGTGATTCCTTGATGAGGCATGTAGTGTGGCTTTCTTCTGTGAATTTTCTTCTATATAATTTGCTAAATCAGTGAAGCAATGCAAAATTTGGCTATTTATGAAGTAATCTTGGTGTAAAGAACCCTAAAAAGGCATGAAGTTACATTTAGTTGTATGCGGTTTTACTGAGTTTTAATGGCTTACTGAGCCATTAAATTGCTTGGCAACCTCATAGGTCACAACTTGGTACCCATGGGTGTTATTAGCAAACATTTTGCAGTAAAAGTATTTATTAAAATGTTATTGTATTTCAGCTTTTACTTTATTTTATATGATAGTTATTTGATGTTCTGTAAGGTTTTTTGTGTGGCTTGCTGCCTGGGGAAAAAACAAAATTAATCAATGTGATTAGTTGCTCAGCTAGTTTCACAACACCATGATGCTGAGGCCATCTCTTAATTTCTCAATGTTGTATTTGGCCTTCATCTATTGGAACTATATAATGTTTTGTAGACATTCTCATTTAACTGAACCGAAGATTTGTAACCTCCTCAGGCTATGGCCATAAAATTGCTGACCTGCAGTTGAAGTTCAGGCATGTTGGGATCAGCGGGATAGAACTTATCAGAATAAGTAGCTTCCAATAGTTGTAGCAAGACACTGTTATCACAAATGGCGTCACTTGGGTGACAAAACAAGCCCTGTCCACAGAACAGCTTTGTAAGGCTTTGGGCAGCTAATTCGTGTACCTGGCTGAGCCAACAGTTAATAAATTTTAATGGTGTAGATTTCAGATGATGACTGCAGAAACAGATTGAACAGTTGTCATGAATCGTCTCAGCGGTGAATGTGCAGTTGTGGACTTGCTTTCAGGGACTCTGCAGTTCATGTTCCTTATGTTCCATTTCTTTAACTATTTAATTGGGGTGCTTCAGCGCTGAACTGACTGCAGCTATAACCTGTTACTGTTGATACAGTTCTGACGACTCACTTTTGGGGGCTCTGCAGTTAATTATATTTGTTTACATTTTATTGTTTGTGTGATTTGTTCTTTTTTTATCTGCCACACTTTTAAATGTTTGGTCTTGTGTGGGGTTTTCCGTCGAACGGGTTCTACTGTGTTCCTTTATTTTGTGGCTGCCTGCAAGAAGATGAGGTTGTAGATCAGGAAAAGGAGATTTCAAAGATACTTTGGTAATTTCCTTTGTATGCGTTAATATTTAGCTTGAAGTGAATGTAAAGTACTGTTCTATATTTCAGGAATGCCAGCAGAATTGGGAATAATAAAGGTGAGCCTCTCTCATATCTTTGTCCTTCTGTGGAAGGGAAATAATCAGTAACTTGGCATAATTTGTCTCAGGATCAAACCAGAACTGGATTTGGTGTTAAGGGTCTATGCTGGCTTTGTGCACAAGAAATCTAATTGCCCCAGTCCCTGAACACTTCTCCATGGAGTGCTGTACTTTTTGTTTTCAGTAGAGTACTCCCTAGTTCCTTTTTGAATGTGGGGTTGAACCAGTTCCTCCTAGCAGTATATTCCTGATGCTAACCACCTGAGTGGGGAGAAAATTCTCATGTTACTTCTGGTTCTTCTGCAAGAGATTTGATTTAACATGCTAATGTTCATTGCTCCTTCCACCAGCCATGAATGCTTGATTAATTAAATATCATCTCTTTGCTAGCTCTTTGTGGTTTTAGCACTGTTGCATATGACTAAGACATCAATTAGGATGATTTTAAGGAAGTGAATCTAATTAAAATCTTGCATTAAAATTTATTTTATATCCATTTGTAGTATTTAATCATTTTTGATGTAAGATTTTAATAACATTCCCTGATGTTCAATTCTCTTTTTGTATTTGTGCATGAAACTGTATCATGTGAGTAATTTATTCACCACGAATTATAGAAATACTGAAGATTGAAGAAGATGAAATCCTCCTCAATAACTGCAGGCAGAAATTTTCTGCTGAGGGCTTGCCGTGCAAGTGAGCAGGCCTGTTTGATTTCTTGCCTTCTACTGTCCTCATATGATTCAGATGGCTTACTCAGCAGAATAAATTATCCAATCTCTCTGCTGTCACTGTATTGATAAGCTTTGGGCAGTCATGTGGGAGTCTATACAAATGTTAGCCTATCCCAGTATGTTACAATACTTGAATTTTTTCAAAATTCAGATCATAAATGATCTGTCTCTCAAGTTCAGTTTCCTAACTGTCAAGTGCCTTGAAACAAAATTTTCTGTCTCTAGTTTTAATTGAGCTAACGTGTGCAGTCTTCTTAGAATTGCTGCTCCGAACTCCCATTAATCTTTGTGTGAAGAAAGCATTTCCTTAGATTTCTTGAGCGATCTAGCTTTCAATTGTGGATTGGCTCTCTTGTACTAAATTGCCTCATTTGAAGAAATCGTTTTTCTTATACCCAGACCTACTAAATTCATCATGTTTTAACATTTCTAATTGAAAACAATTTTTAAAAAGTTCAACACAATAGAATCAATGAAAAACCAAGAACAAACTGTGCCAATACAAAATTAATAATAAATGAGCAATAAACATTGAGAACATGAAGAGTTCTTGAAAGTGAGGCCATGGTTTATGGAAACAGTTTACAGTTCAAGTGAGCAAAATTATCCCCTCTGGTTCAAAAGCCTATCGGATAACATGTACTGGGCCATGCATTTGGATGCAGTCGCATTAAGGCTTGCTATTGTGCCTTTACTTGGGTGGTTATGGAGGTTTGGCTTGTCACTGAACGCTAACAAACTACAGCAGATGTACTTTTGGAAGTATTCTGCCTGGTTGCATCATTGTCTTGCATAGCAGTTGGAATGTACAGGCATGTAAGAAGCTGCAAAGAGTGGAGTTAGCCCAATATATCATGTGCTGCTTCAAAAAGACAACATCCATCATCAGAGATCCTCACCATCCAGGCTGTGCCTAATTCTCACAGCTACCAGCAGGATGGAGGTGAGAAGCCTGAAGTCCCACACCAGCAAGTTGAAGAACATCTACTTCCCTTCCCCTATTTGGTTCTTGAACCAACCAGCAAAACCAGACGCACTTTAGTAAAGCAGCACTATGACTTTTTTTTTGTTACTTTGCACTGAAATGGGTTTGCTTTATTTTCTAATTGTGATCTCATGGATGAACCATGAGATCTGAAATCTGCTGAGGGCCAGATCAGAGGCATTCAAGTTTGGAGACCATGAAAGCTACAAGAGTTGCAGGTCTGATCTCTGGAATGTCATCTCATGAACAAATTGGAAATTCTGGACCACACTTGAGTCAATGAGGGATTGCTCAATTGCTGTGGCAAGACTGGAGTGCTGTCACCTCCTACAAATCAGGTGACATGGGAGACAGTAGGGCTTCACTTCCAGATGAGCTCTATGCCTTCAGTGCTCGCTTTGACTGTCAGAACTTTGGCAATAGTTTGGATTGGTAACAACATTTCCACAATCTCCATCAGCATAGGTGCAATACAAGTCTGTGTGCATAGACCCCTGCTCTGCTTTCTTAACAGCTTTGTCCATGTGGCTAAGCATAGCTCCAATGTCATATTAAAGTTTGCTGATGACACCACTGCCATTGGCTGAATCAAAGGTGGCGATGAATCAGATAGAGGAGGGAGTTTAAAAATCTGGCTAAGTGGTGTCAGAACAACCTCTGACTCAATGTCGTAAGACCAAGGAACTGATTAGAGAGTTCTAGAAATGGAAACCAAAGGTCCATGAGCCAGTCCTCATCAGGGAATCAGAGGTGGAATGGTTTTGCAACTTCAAATTCCTGGTATTACTATTTCAGAGAATCTGTCCAGTACCCAGCGCATTCAAAGTAAAATTTATTATCAAAGTACATGCATGTCACCACATACAACCCTAAGACTCTTTTTTCTGCAGCTATACTTAGCAAATCTATAAAACAGTAACTGTAAACAAGATCAATAGACAATAAACTGTGCAAATGCAGATGTAAATAAATAACAAGCTTGAAATAACAAGATGAATTAGTCTTTGTGTGTAGTTACCCCTTTTGTTCAAGAGCCTGATGGCTGAGGGGTAGTAACTGTTCTTTAATCTGGTGGTGCAGGTCCCATGGTATCTGTAGCATCTACTTGATGATGGCAGCAGGAGAGGAGCATGGCCTGGGTGGTGAGGACCTTTGGATGCTGCTTTTCTACAGCAATGTTTCCTGCAGACGTGCTCAGTGGTTGGGTGGGATTTACCTGTGATGTTCTGGGTTGAATCCACAACCTTTTGTAGAATTTTCTGCTCAAAGGCATTGGTGTTCCCAAACCAGGTGATAATGTTGCCAGTCAGCACCGTTTCCACCACACATCTGTAGAAATTTGCCAAGGTTTCGATGACATGCTGAATTTCCATAGACTCCTGCAGAAGCAGAGGTGGAGTTGTGCTTCCTTCACAATTATATTTATATGAAGGGTCCTCTGAGATAATGACACCTGGGAACCTGAAGTTACTGATCCTCTGCTCCTCTGATGAACTTCTGGTTTCCCTCTCCTGAAGTGTGTAGTCAGCACAGTTGCGAAAAAAGGATGACAGCCTTCTTTAGGAGGCTGCAGAGATTCGGTATGACATCTGAAACATTGACGAATTTTATAGATGTGTAGTGGGGAGTGTATTGACTAGCTGTATCACTGCAGGTATGGAAGCAGCAATGCCTTGGAATGGAAAATCCTAAAAAAGATAGTGAATTTACATCATTGGTAAAGCCCTCTAAACCGTTGAATATATTTCCACACTGTTGAAGGAAAGAAGAGATCCTCGCCACCCAAGCCCTGCTCTTTTTATCACTGCTGCCATGAGGTAGAAGGTGCAAGTGCCTCAGGATTTGCACCATCAGGTTCAAGAACAGTTACTACCCCTCAGCCATCATGCTCTTGCAAAAAGAGGAATGTATACTCACTTCCCTCATTGGAAATGTTCCCACAACCAATGATTTAAGGACTCAATCTCGTTATCTTGTGTTCTCATTATTTATTGCTCTTTAATGAATGGGAATGCTGTTCCATTGGGCTGTCTCCATGTATGGTTAAATAATAATTGAACTTGATTTATATTTGCAGTTTGTTGTCTTCTGCACTTTGGTTAATCTTTCACTGATCCTATTATTGTTACTGTTCTATAGTTTTGCTGAGTATGCTTACAAGAAAATGAATCCCAAGATTGTAAATGGGGACGTACATGTATTTTGATACTAAAATTGACTTTGAACTTTGTGGAAATTGTGTATAATTTGTGCTTTCCTTGTGAATACTGATTGATTCTATGTGCCCATGATGCTGCTGCACTTAGCTTGGCATTTGTCCCATTAGGACTTGCCAGGTAACCATAGAACATTACAGCACAGAAATGGGCCTTTTGGCCCTTGGCCGTGCGAACCATTTTTCTGTCTAGTCCCACTGACCTGCACCTGGACCATATCCCTCCATACACTTCTCATCCATGTACATGTCCAAGTTTTTCTTAAATCTTAAAAGTGAGCCCGCATTTACCGCTTCATCTGGCAGCTCATTCCACACTCCCACCACTCTCTGTGTGAAGAAGCCCCCATGTTCCCTTTAAACTTTTCCTCCTTCACCCTTAACCCATGTCCTCTGGTTTGTTTTTCTCCCCTAGCCTCAGTGGAAAAAGCCTGCTTGCATTCACTCTATCTATACCCATCATAATTTTATATACCTCTATCAAATTTCCCTTCATTCTTCTACGCTCCAGGGAATAAAGTCCTAGCCTATTCAACCTTCCTCTGTAACTCAGTTTCTCAATTCCAGCAACGTCTTTGTAAACCTTCTCTGCACTCTTTCAACCTTATCGATATCCTTCCTGTAATTCGGTGAGCAAAACTGCACACAGTACTCCAAATTCAGCCTCACCAATGCCTTATACAACCTCGCCATAACATTCCAACTCTTATACTCAATACTTTGATTTATAAAGGCCAATGTACCAAAAGCTCTCTTTACTACCCTATCTTCCTGTGACGCCACTTTTTGGGAATTTTGTATCTGTATTCCCAGATCCCTCTGTTCTACTGCACTCCTCAGTGCCCTACCATTTACCTTGATTGTTCTACCTTGATTTTTCCTTCCAAAGTGCAATACCTCACAATTGTCTGTATTAAACTCCATCTGCCATTTTTCAGCCCATTTTTCCAGCTGGTCCAGATCCCTCTGCAAGCATTGAAAACCTTCCTCACTGTCCACTGCACCTCCAATCTTTGTATCATCAGCAAATTTGCTGATCCATTTTACCACATGATCATCCAGATCATTGATATAGATGACAAATAACAATGGACCCAGCACTGATCCCTGTGGCACACCATTAGTCACAGGCCCCCACTCAGAGAAGCGATCCTCCAGTACCATTCTCTGACTTCTCTCATTGAAGTTTCAATCTGTTAGCTTCATTTCTTTTATATGTTACAGTTCCAAGCTTGGGTACAATGGTCATCATGTTAGTGAAAGGGATGCGAGGTGGAGGGTGGATGTATATTTTCAGAGATAAAGCCTAGAACTGCTTTGTAGTAGATAAAATCAGCACACTAAGGAGAATAGTCTCAAAATTCCGGAGAATTGGGTTCCTGAATATCCACGTAGCAGATGTGGCTGTGTATGCTGAATGAGACTGAAGGATTGCACAGAGGTGAAGGGAGAAAGCATCTTGTCTGAACTTGAACCACAGAAATGTTTGCCCACTGGATCTAACTACTGCTATTCCCTTTTATTTGCTGAGCCCATTTGAAACCATCTATCTATCCAGTACAAACATAAAACATTTCAAAATATCAAGAGTAGAGCTTCATTAAGCTAATTAGTTACTAACCTTTCTGTGTAACCTCTTGGGCAATATGAAAGCTATTGCAGTCAAGGTAATTCCGCAGATGCTGGAAATCCAAGCGAAACACAAAATGCTAGAGGAACTCAGCAGGCCAAGCAGCTTCTATGGGAAAAGAGTAAACACTCAAAGTTTTGGTCTGAGACCCTTCATCAGTACTGGAGAAAAAAAAGACGAGAAGTCAGAGTAAGAAGGTGGGGAGAGGGGAGAAGAACCACAAGGTGATGGGTGAAACTGGGAAGTGGGGTGAAATAACTGGGAAGTTGTTAGGTGAAAGAGATACAGGGCTGGAGAAAGGTGACTCTGATAGGAGAGGACAGAAGTTCAGGGAAGAAAGGCAAGGAGGAGAAACTCCAGACTGAGGTGAAGGGCAGGTAAGGTGAGAGAGGAAAAATGGGAATGTTGAAGTGGGGGCATTATCAGAAGATCAAGAAATTGCTGTTCATGCCATCAGGTTAGAGGCTATCCAGACTGAATATAAGGTGCTGCTCCTCCAACCTGAGTGTGGCCTGATCGCAACAGTAAAGGAGACCGTGGAATTGGAATGGGCAGTGGATCCTGCTTTTTCTGCACTCTGTCTGTCAGGTGCTTGGCGAAGCGGTCTCTCAAACTATGTCGGGTCTCACCAATATACAGGAGGCCACACCAAGAGTACCGGATACAGGAAATAACCTCAAAAAACTCACTGGAAGGACGTTTTGGGGCCTTGAATGGTAGCGAGGGAGGAGGTGCAAGGGCAGGTGTAGCAAGCAGTTGTTCCGCTTGCAAGGATAAGAGCCAGGAGGGAGATCAGTGAGGTGGGACAAATGGACAAGGGAGTCACGTAGTGAGAGATCCCTGCAGAAAGCAAGGGGTGGGGGGGAGGAGGGAAAGGTGTACTTGGTGGTTGAATCCCATTGGAGATAGCAGAAGTTGGGAGAATTATGTGCTGGATGCAGAGGCTGGTGGGTGGTAGTGAGGAAAAGTGGAATCCTATCCCTGGTAGGGTGCAGGAAGATGGGGTTCAGGCGGATGTGCTTGAAATAGAAGAGATGTGTTGATGATGGGGGACGTTCCTTTCTTTGAGGATGGAAGACATCTTAGTTCTGGAATAAACAGCCTCATCCTGAGAGCAGAGGGGCTGAGAGAAGGGGATAGTGTTTTTACAAGTAACAGGGTGGGAAGAGATATAGTCCAGGTAGCTGTGAGAGTCCGTGGGATTATAACAGACATCAGTAGGTAAGCTGTCTCCAGAAACAGACAGAGATTGAGAAAGTGGTGAAAGGTCTTAAAAACGGACCAGGTAAATTTAAGGGCAGGGTGGAAGTTGGGGGAAATGTTGATGAAGTTGATTAGCTCCGCTTGGGTGCAGGAAGTAGCACACATGCAGTTGTCAGTGTAGCGTAGGAAAAGTTGGGGAGTGATACTGGTGTAGGCTTGGAACATAGATTGTTCCACGTATCCAACAAAAAAGGCAAGCATAACTGGTCCTTTGCGAGTGCCCATGGCTACACCTTTTGTTTAAAGGAAGTGAGGATCTGAAGGAGAAATTATAGAGAGTGGGGACAAGTTCTGCCAGATAGAGAGCGGTGGTGGTGGGGAATTGGTTGAGTCTAGTGTCCAGAAAGAAACAGAGCTTTGAGGCCTTCCTGGTGGGGATGGGGGTGTATGGAGACTAGACATCCATGGTGAAAATAAATGATTGGGACCAGGGAACTTGAAATCATTTGACTGGTTGAAATCAGTTTCCCCAAAGAACCTCCCAGACTCCTTCCCCAACAGCTTATTGAGATGGGTGGGCATCATTACTAACCCTACAAGCCTCAACAACTGATTCATTGCTTCAACTGAATTTTTGCATGTGTTGTAAGTGCAGAATGGTCAAACCAAATGAGTAGGCAAGCACAAATTCGGTTACATGTATAAATAATTTAACCAAGTGAATCTAGTTAAAATCTTTTTCAAGGCTTGCTTCATTTGTTTTGAATCAGTTAGATTTGTTAGAACTCCTCTTCCCATTTGGTCTCGAGAATTGATACTTCTCTGGCCTAATACAGGGTGGCTCATATATAGGCACCCAGTACAGAAAGGGGTGGGTTGCTGGTTGGATTTACTAGTGGGCTTGCTCTTGGGCCTAGCCAAGATAGCTCTTCATGGGTGCCAGGACTGACTGCTTGCTCCTCTTCCAGGGGTACCTAGTGCCCAAGTGGCCTTGGAGAGGGAGCATGTGGTTACGATGGGTAGAGTAGGGGATTTCTGGGAATGTGTGCCCCCCCCCCCAGGGAATAGACAGTAATAATGGCATTTTAATTTGAATTTGTTCACTGTCTTGTAAATACTTGATGTTTGTATTAATGTGTATTTTGTGTAAAGAAACTTTTGTAGTTTTGTTTTAAAAAAAAGGTGGCATGGTGATGTAATAGTTTAATATTATTACAGCTCCAGGGGCCCGGGTCCTATTCTGCTGCAGTCTCTAAGGAGTTTCTTCCTGTAACCATGTAGGGTTTCTCTGGATGTTCTGACTTCCTCCCACATTCCAAAGATGTATGGGTTAGTTGATTAATTGGTCACACGAGTATAATGGGGTTGAGTGGGTTTGCTGGGCTGGGAGGGCTTGTTTCCGTGCTGTATCTCTAAATAAAATAAAGTGTGTGGCATATATACTCATCACTGCGCGATGAAAGGCCAGAACTGGGCAGGTGGACAGTTAAAATGCCTCTAGTTAGCTGAATGCTCAGTTATTTGAGAAGCTGGCAAAAATAGTTACCCAGCGTCAGTAGGGGCTGTATTTATTTATACTTGTGAAACTCTCCTGATAATATCAGGTCTAGATTTCAATGTTAAAATAGCTGAGAAAGAGGCTCAATTCAAGAAACTGTAAAGTACCTTTGTGTATTTTTGGGTTTTGGAAGCATGAGTTTTGCTCCATGTCTCCACCACTGTGTGCTTTCATTGCATTGCTCATACATAAAACTCCAATAATAATATCCAGGTCCTAGTGAAAATAATATAAAACCATTTCATTATTAAAATGTAATGCAATGTGACCTACAGGAACTAATTTCAATTTGTGAGACTGTAATTAGCAAAGCCATCTTTTCTAGCTAATTACAGGAATTGGGATCTAATAATGACATATATCATAATATTCCAAAGATTATGTGCAATTAGTGATAAAACTTCATTAGGTACATATTTCCTCTCCATTTCATAAGGCAGTTTCATATTGCACATGTCCAAACTAGTTTGTTATTTCCATTTAGAAATTTAGAATAGCTGGAGAATTATTGTTTTTATCTCTCGTATGTATCCCTTGTGACCTCCAGCAAATTGGTTTAATATAAGCTTTCCCTGTTTGAGGAAAGTGACAGTTTGATTCTATTTTTGCATTGCATCTATACTGATATGGATTGTGCTGATTTTTATT
Source organism: Hypanus sabinus (assembly GCF_030144855.1). Classification (NCBI taxonomy): domain Eukaryota; kingdom Metazoa; phylum Chordata; class Chondrichthyes; order Myliobatiformes; family Dasyatidae; genus Hypanus; species Hypanus sabinus. Next base: position 48,684,583 of record NC_082715.1, read on the forward strand.
TAGATCCCTGGGAAATGGTCTGCTACATCCCATAACCAGCTCTTTGTTCCAATGGGTAGAATGCAGAGAAGATAGTTCCCTCCAGTATTTTCCATCATATGCAAAAAAAAATTAGATGGATATCCACCGGTCACATGGAAGGCTTTATTAAAATGCTTGTGTTATCCTGCCTTTGGGTTACCTTGCAATACCCTGTGCCAAATTATGTACATATTTATGTAAGCCTGCTACATCACAGCTAAATAAAATTCAATTGTGAATGGAGCATATTTAATGCGTGCTTAACAGTATTGTCATGTGAACTTAATGCAAAGTTGTTTTAGAACTAGCGATATTCAGTTAAGATTCAGTGAGTTATTTATCAGTGATATTCGAGATCATGCATGCCATTGGAACTCATATAGCAAAATGCCCTCATTTTTCCCCCCTGCTTTGCTTCACGCTTTTTACAGATTTATACACCTGTATGACCATGTCTTTGGAATATGTTGCATAAACTGTGCCAAATTATGTAATTCTTTATGCCAGCCTTCTGTATTACAAATGTAATAAAGTTGCAATACAGTAGACTTACATAAAGATGTACATAACTTGGCACAGGTTATGCAATTCAGTGTAATTAATTTCTGCTTGACAAAGTCATCACCTGGCATTGACTACAAAGGTGCCAGCATCATTTAACTAATACTAATGCAAGATTAGGCTTTGAAAACCTGTGTTCACCACACTACATGGTGAACTATTTACCATGTTTTGTGTACCACTGAGAACACCAAAAGCTTATTGATCAATCTGTGCAACTGATTTGGAGTTGGTTTCTTATTTTCACTTGTATGGAGATTCAGTGTAAAGCTTATCCTACATACTGTTCATACAGATCAGATCATTACACAGTGCATTGAGGTAGAGCAAGGTAAAACAATAGCAGAATGCAGAATAAAGTATAAAAGCTACAGAAAAACTGAAGTGCCTGTAAACACTACGATACAAGATCATAACAAGGTAGATTGTGAGGTCAAGAGTCTATTTTGTCATTCGAGAGAACCATTCCAGAGTCTTGTAGCAATACTGCAGAAGCTGTCCTTGAGCCTGGTGGTCTGTGCTTTCGTGCTTTTTGTTGATAATCGTCCGTCTGATGCAAGAGGGGAGAAGAGAGAATGTCTAGAGTGGGTGGGGACTCTGATTATGTTAGACGCTTTACCTAGGCAATCAGAAGTACAGATGGAGTCCATAAAGTGGAGGCTGATTTCTGTGATGTGTTGAGCTCTATCCACAACTCTCCGCAGTTTGTTGTAGTGAAGGGGACCAGTTGCCATACCAAGCAATTAAGCATGAGATAAGATGCTTTTTATGGTACATGTTAGAAATTAGTAAGGGTAGATGGGGACATGCCAAATATCTTTAGGCAGCTGAGGAAGGCATTGCTGAACTTTTTCAGCCTTGTTCACATGATTAGATGTAAACAGGCTATTGGCAATGTTCACTCTTGGGAACTTGAAGCTCTCAGTCGGCTGATCATGGTGTGTGTTAACTCCAGCCTTCCAGACAAGCTCAACCCACTAATTTGCCTTCTGCTGAAACAGGTGGATGCCATCTCCTGGCCCTAAACCCACCTTTCAAGCATCTGGACATTAAAGACACCTATGTTAGGCTATTGTTTACAACTTCAGTATTATAATTCCAGGCAAACATCACCAAACTCTGGACTCTGCGAGTCGGCGCTTCTCTCTGCAACTGAATCTGTGACTTTCCGACGAACGGACCAAATCAGTAAAGAAAGGCAGCAGTACCTCCAGCTTGATTATTCTAAACACAGGTATCCCACAGATTGTCCTCAGCCCTTTACTCTACTCCCTATACACTCATAACTGTGTAGCCAGATTGTGATCTAATGCCATTTAAAAGTTTGTAGATGATTCCACCTTGGTAGACTGTCTCAAATAATGATGAGTTGAAGTACAGGAAGGAGATAGAGAGCTTAACAATGTGGTGTCATGACAACCTTTCCCTCAATGTCAGCAAAATAAAAGAACTAATCATTAACTTCAAGAAAGACAGACAGTGTACATGCTCTTGTCTACATCAAAGGTGCCCAGGTTGGGAGGTTGAGAGCTTCCAAGTTCCCAGAGTGAGCATTGTCCAGTTTGAAGCATTGGCCAAGAAAACTCAGCAAAACATTTACTTCCCAAAGAGGCTGAAGAATTTTGGCATTTTCCCCTTTGACCCTTACCAATTTTTATCGGTGCACCATAGAAAGCTTCCAGTCTGGTTGCATAGCCACTTGGAATGACAATGGTTTTGCACATGACCACAAAATAACTAAAAAGGTGCACAGCTCAGTACATCATGGAAACCAGCCTCCCCATATGGACTTTGTTTATACTTCACCCTGTCTTAGTAAAGCAGACTGCATAATCTAAGACCCCACCTACCCCAGACATTTTCGCTTCTCCCCACTTCCATTGTGTAGATTATATATTTTTTAAGAAGTCTGAAAACACATACAATCAGGCTCAAGGACAGCTTCCATCCCACTGTTAAGTGGTTCATGTTGTGTATTTAATGTTTCAGTAATATTTGAGTTGTATTGTAAATATATTTGTTAACCATTATTTGTTTCAATAATTCACTGCAGGTTGTATATAAGAGTATGTGAATGGCATATGTTATTATGCCATCATGTCATAAATGCGCAACTTGCTTAAAGTAAAACCAAGACTCACAAGTGTTTCCTGGCTCCATGTTTTTCTTCCAATTAGTTTTATGTCTTGGACATATAACCATATAAACAATTACAGCATGGAATCAGGCCATCTCGGCCCTTCTAGTCCATGCCGAACGCTTACTGTCACCTAGTCCCACTGACCTGCACTCGGCCCATAACCCTCCATTCCTTTCCTGTACATATACCTATCCAACTTTACTTTAAATGACAATACTGAACCTGCCTCTACCACTTCTACTGGAACATAACAGTTCCCTAGTACAATAAGATGAACTACTGACCTCTCAATCTACGTTGTTATGATCTTGTACCTTACTGTTTACCTGCACTGTACTCTCTGCCTTTTAATCTGAATTCTGTTATTGTTTTGCCTTGTCTGACGTCAATGCACTGTGCAATGATTTGATAATGAACAGTATGCAAGACATGTTTTTCACTGTATTGCGGCATGTGCAACAATAATAAAGCAACTCCAATGTAAACCATAGGACATGGGAGAATAGCTGATTCTTTTTTTTAATCCCTCCTTGGCCTTCTCCCCCTAACTTTTGATGCCATGGCCATTTGAGAACCTATCAGTCTCCTCCTTAAATACACCCAATGACCTGTCCTCCACATCTGTATGTGGTAACAACTTCCACAAATTTACCATCCTCTGGATAAGGAAATTGCTCTGCATCTCTGTTTTATGGATGCCCCTCTATCCTGAGGCTGTAGCCTATTGTCCTGGACTCACCAACCATGGGAAACATCCTTTTCACATCTACTCTGAAACTATTCAAATGTTGGAAAGGTTTAGGCAATGAGATCCCCCCCATACAGGCCCAGAGCCATCAATTGTTCCATATATGATAACCCTTTCATTCCCGGAATCATCCTTTTAAACCTCCTCTTAGCCCTCTTCAATGTCAGCACATCTTTTCTTGGAGGAGGAGGAGCCCAAAACTGTTCACAATACTCAAGGTGAGGCCTCCCTGTGCCTTATAAAGCTTCAGCATCATATCCCTGATCTTGTATTCTAGACCTCTTGGAAGTGAGTGCTAACATTGCATTTGTCATCTTCACCACCAACTCTCCATCTTTCTTTCTTTAACTTTATTTGAGATGTGGTCCATTACAGTGGTACCATCTGCAAACCTGTAGGTGGAGCTGAAGCAGGATCCGGCCATGCAGTTGTACGTGGAGTAGAATGTGGGGCTGAGGACAAAGCCTTGTGGAGCACTAGTGTTTGGAATAATTACGGCAAAAGCTTTGCTGCCTATGCTTACTGACTACAGTCTGTTGGTCAGGAAGTCTAGAATCCAGTTGCTGAGGGAGGTGTTGACTCCCAGTGTCCTGAGTTTGGTAATTAGTTTTTTTTAGAATTATTTTATTAAAGAGAGCTGTAGTTGATAAACAATAGTCTAATGTAAGTATGTTTACTGTCCATTTACTTTCCAGGTACACCATCCAGGCCAGATGCTTTCCATGGGTTCACTCTGCAGAACTGATTTTTATGTTGGTTTGTGTGTTTAGGTGCACTAGAGGTTTTTGGGGTTGGGTAGAGGCATACCATTTCTCTTCTATTCAATATGTACATAGAATGTATTAAGCTTATCAGGAAGTGATGTGCTATTGTTGATGACAGTGCTTGACTTCACTTTTTAGCCCGTTAAAGCATGTAAGCCCTACCGCAACTTATGGTTGGTCTGGGACTTGATTTTGGTCTGGTATTGTCTCTTGGTATCTCTGTTAGCTTTATGGAGATCATATCTTTATTCCTTGTTAAGGTGTGGTTCATCTGACTTGAAAGTTGCAGACTTCGACTTCAGTAGGGAGTGGTTTGCGGGTCAACCAAATTTATGTATTTATATTCAGTTTAGAATTAAACAGTATAAAGTGAAAAAGGACCTAGTGCTTTCCCAGCACATATGATGAATAAACTCTTCTCTGGCTTCCAACTGCATACAGGTATCAATTTTTAACTGACATTTTGATGACAAACTCTACCATCTTCATCTGGGAGGATGACTGAGCATGTCTAGTTTGGTGTCCCTCCTGATTAGTTAATCCTCATCCAATCAGATTTCGGCTGTCCCACCTTGTTTACAATTGACTTCTAGCTCTTTCTTAGAGTGAGACCTTCAGATTTGTTAAAAGTTCCTTTCCTCTAGTTTTATTTCAGTAGCTTCTTTCATCAGGCAGTCCTAAAAGCCATTAGTGTGGCACAGCAGTTTGTGCAGTCAAAGTCAACTGTGTGGTATTCCAAATGCAATTTTCTACTAGCACTGATCTTCAGGGTAACCCAAATGGATACACCTCCTGTGCTCCTTGATGTGGATTTCCACCATATGTCCCATCTGGTCAATCTAAGTTGCTCCGTATTCATAGGGAATCCTGTAAACACCAGCTGTCCTGAGTCTGGGGTCAACCTTGATCCACATAAGCTGTGATCGGAGTTTCATTACAGGTTTGTGGATGGTATTAATCTAGTATTCAGGATCTTGGTGATCCTTCCAGAAACCGTGAAAATATAGGGTTGACAGGCAGTAGCCATGGGGTCCTCCTCATTGTTACGTTTCATGGTTTTTCCACTGGACCTTTTTAAGGGCTCAATTGATTTCCTTCACCTTTTAGCCATTCAGTAAGAACTTTGCATTCATAATGGCCATAGGATTGACTTTGGCACAAAACTACTGTGCCACACCAATGGGTTTTGGGACTGCCTGGTAAAGGACACCATTGAAATAAAACTAAAGGAAAGGAATTTTATCAAAGGTGAATGTCTTGCTCTAAGTAAGAACTGGAATTCAATTGTAAACAGGGTGGAACAGCAGAAACGTGATTGGTTAGTTCTTGTCCAATCAGGAGGGACGGATGACAAGGTTATAAATACCACAGAACTAGACATGCACAGGCATCATTCCTGATGGAAATGGCAGAGTTCTGTCATGGAAATGTTGGTTTAAAATATGTATCTGTACCTAGCTAGAAGCCCAAAAAGAGTTTATTTGACAGTATAAAGTGGTTTATCCTGCCTTTGTGAAACCAATATGGATATGTCTTCTAATTCTGCTGCTAGGTTTACCAAATAAGCAGGGATGTGGTTTTATTTACTGTTGCTTTTGTACAGCTCAAGTCATGAAGTTATAGTAATCACTGCACCTCTGTATTATATCCTTTCTACCAACAGATTATTCCATTTACCCTGAAAATTTGTTATTTTCTTGTTCATGGCATGAGTACTTGAAAGGTAGATTGGAGGAAACAAGAAATACATTTGTGTCATTCTGTTTTTTGCTCATTGTCTCACCATTTTATAGTAATAAAAAGTATTTGCTTTTAATAGCTATTAAGTATTACACAGTGAAACAGACCAAGCCGGAAAAAAAATCGTTATTTCATAATGTGGGTTTTCTTTTTAACAATACTATAAAAAAGTTAGAAAATGAACCTATATAATTTAATAACACCAATAAGGTTCCACAGATTGGTCTGTGATGAGGATAAAATGATATTGCGCAAATGTGAATTCGACTTGATGAATTAAGTTTCAAGAGGCATGGGATGTCAGTTTTCTATTTTAAAAAATGTGCAATCCATTATATCCCTTGAAGGAAATACTGAACTAAACTTTATTACATTAGCATACTTCGGGGGAATTTCAAAAACTACTTTTGCCCATGTTGGCAGCTTTTGTGTAAAGCATGATCAAAGCACTGGCCTTTTGACAACCTGAGTCAAACAGTTACTTTCTGGACACTGGCATTTGTTTCCAAAAATCTAAATTAACCTTCACTTGCCATGTACTTCCTTTCAGTCTCAGACTGCTTCCAAATCTGATGTCCCTCTGTGTACATGAAAACGTAAATTACCATATAGGCAAGGTTAGTTGTCTGAATACACTTCTGCCATGAAATAACAAAGCATTAATTGGCACAGAACAGGTCAGGAACTGAACAAAGCTTCATTGCCCACCTCATAGCATTAAGTATTTGTCCTGTTAAATTTAACTCCTTTGTACAATACTAAAATTCTGTTGTATCAAGGGCCACCAATTACTTTTCTTTCCAACACAATTAAATTGAGGAAGGAAAAAGTAAATGGGCTATATGCATCAATTTAATGTAAACTTTGAGATTTACAGGAATAGAGATTTTAATAGAATCAGTATAATGTGTTTGAATCAGGCCTGTGTGCATTGCTTTCACATTTTAAATGTACTGAAGAATTAAGCACCAAAAAGTTGGTGGGGGGGGAGGGGGAGGTGCTTGTCTGCTTGAATATTTTGGGGAATGGTGCAGAGTGGGGGGTATGGAAACATAGAAAAACTACAGCAGCATACAGGCCCTTCGGCCCACAATGTTGTGCCGAACATGTACTTTAGAAATTACCTAAGGTTACCTGTAGCCCTTTTATTTTTCTATTTTAGAGAAATAGAGGATATTAAAGTATTAGTTTAGATCCAAGCATTTTGTTTGTACATTTAAAAAAATGGCTAATCTAAATTTTAAAAATTATAAGGTATTATTTCTGAGATTATTGCTTGCAGTTCTTGGTTACTGCATCCTCCTTTCTCCTGTCAGGTGTTTAGTCCCAGTAACTTGAGACTGAAACTTGATTGACAACAGCAAAAGTAGTTACTGTTCCACTCTGCAAGTGTTATTTAAGCCCATAGTGTGCACTAATATTTCCCATCAATAGTGCCTTTTATTTCAACTGCTCATCTATGGATAGAACAAAGTTCAAAGTAAAATTTATTATCAAATTACATGCATGTCACCACATACACCCTAAGATTATTAGACATAAATCTATAGAACAGTAACTGTAAACAGGATCTTAAGCATCAGGAACTGTAAGCTATGAACTGTGCAAATGAAGACAATAAATAAATAGCATTAAATAATGAGCATGAAGTAACAAGATAAATGAGTCCTTAAAGAGTGTAGTTATTTGTTTTGTTCAAGAGCCTGATGATTGAGGGATAGTAACTGTTTCTGAACCAGGTGGTGTGAGTCCTGAGGCACCTGTACCTTCTACCTGATGGCAGCAGGGAGGAAAGAGCATGGCCTGGGTGGCGAGGATTGTTGATCGATGGTACTTTTCTACGGCAACGATTCATGTAGATGTGCTCAATGGTTGGGTGATGTACTGGGCCAAATCTACTACCTTTTCTAGGACTTTCCACTCAGAGGCATTGGTGTTTCCATACCAGGCCGTGATGCAACCAATCAGCACACTTTATAGAAGATTGCCAAGGTTTTTGATGATGTGTCGGATCTCCACAGAATCCTAAGGAAGTGTGCTTTCTTTGCAATTATATTCGTATGATGGGTCCAGGATGGTTGCTTTGAGATGGTACTTGAAGTTACTGACCCTCTGATTCTCTGAGGATTACTTGCTCATGGACCTCTGGTTTCCCTCTCCTGAAGACTACAATCAGTTCCTTGGGTTCTCATTTACCTGTGTGAGTTCAGAAAGTAGTGATAAGCATCTTGTAAAAACTAGAAGAAATATCAAGTGTTATTTGCAGAGATTATTTTTACTTTCAAAGGTTTTAGTTTGTTAACTATAACTTAATAACTGATCTGCATTAGTGAAAGGTGGTCATTGTGTTTTGTAACTCCAGAAATTAATCAAAGAAAATCACAGGAGCCTGGAATAACATGTCTACTTTGTTTTATTTTAGTTACTCTTTAGTGAGAAGCTCACATGTGGTGACATGATAATATATGCCATTCATATAACCTGTAATGAATTAAGTAAGCAACTGCTTAATCAAACAGTATATTTATAATATTACATGAATATTACTGCAATATTAAATACATAACTCTTCTTCCTGCTTTGCTATAAACGCCAGCTGAATATAGAATGCTTGTCAGGTGAGACTTGTGGCTGTGAAACAATGTCAGGTTCTGAGATCTCCTCAGTGGTGGTTGTCGGAGTTGTAGGCAGCACACTGCGACTGCAGGAACTGGTTTTCACTGCTCTGGACACCTTCATTAACAATTGATTCTGCCCTCCTCAAATGATCATTGTGTCATCTCTAGATGACATTCGACACACACTCCACTGTAGGAGAGTGGTCCAGGAGCAGCATAGCTGGTGAATGGAGTGTGCTCCATTGCAATATATAAAGAGGAAATTGGCAAGTTTCCTATTCAGTGTCATTGTAGTGAGTTCTGCTGAAATTGCTCACAGTGTGGTCTTTAGGCAAACCTTTCCTCCAAGCTGGGGCAGTACAGTGCAGATATAATATGTCTTATTCCATTCATTTTCAAGAATGACTGAAAATGTTCTACATCAAACTATGGTCCATTGTAACTGGCTAAACGTTCTGGAACACCGGTCCTCGAGGCTTCTCAACACATCAGCATTGTGCGAGGCTGTAGTAGAGGCTATTGTGAACACTTATGGCCATTTTGTAGCTGCATCTACTACTACCAAGAAACTTATGCCCATGAAGGGTCCTGCACAATCCACGTGAATCCTCTGCTAGGGCTAAGTATGCCATTCCCACGGATGGAGAAGCACTGTTCTTGACATCATATCTTTTATGATCGCAAAACCCTGCTGCTCATTAAGAACTTAAAACTACTGCAGGTCTACCCCATCAGCAAGTTGCTCAGTGCAGAGAAACTGGACGGTGCCAATGGTGCTGCTACCTGGGTCGGAGAGGCATCGGAGGAGTTGTTGCGTCGTAACAGCAAATGATCGTATTAGTTGCTTTTCTTCTGATTGCAAGACCCTGTTGGACATCGTCAATGTGGAATGCTGCAAGTCCGATTCGCTGATTTATTACTGGGGACTGGCAGTACTAAACGCCCCAGGAGAGAGGCGTTGGAGCCAGTGTGCTCACCGAAATGCAGGAACAGTGAAGCCTGGTGTTCAAGATCATGTCTGTGCTGCCCCACTCTCCCCAGTGTTCACTTAGCAGAAGACAAGCCATATTGTGTTCGACTGCACATTCCTGCAATGTACATGGACTCGTGGCTTTGGACTATATTTTTTGTGTGACTGTAGTTTACTGATATATTGTGTTGCATGTGCCTTGTGCCGTCTACAATTGTTGTTACTGTGACCCGGAGTACAGCTGTTTGGTTTGGCTGTATCTATTTGTATTCATGTATGACTGAATGACAATTAAATTTGAGCCATGAACTATTCTGGATGTGTTGGCATCCCAAACGTTGCATGGGAAGCTGCTTGATCTGTCGATCTATCCCAGGCCACCAAACCACGCTTTCATTTTGACCATGCCTAGATGTAGTTCCTTTACCACTTTAGCTGTCAGCTTGGATAGTACAACACTCAATCTCCATGTGAGTCAAGGGCAAGTTCATTGTGGCGCTGGTGAAAATGGGGGAACAGGGATTTCTGTTGCACATTCCATCTATTTTGTGTTGCCGTGTAAACCTGAGACAGTACAGGGTCTTTTCTGTTTCCCTTTGGATCATCTCTGCCATAATCGGGAGACTTTAGATTTGCATTAGGGAAGGAAAAAGTAAATTTTTCAGGTATTTCCTTTTCCTTTTCCAAGGATAAAAAGGGCCATCCATCAGCATTGCCATCGTTAGTCGTGCAATTGAATTCGACTTTGTAATTGTGTCCTCGAAGAAAGAGTTGATCTCAGCATTCATGCTGCTGCTGTCAATGGAGCACCCTTCTGTGCATTGAAAATGAACACTAGTACTGGTTGAAATGTTTTACACTGTAAACCAGACTCAAGGCGTCTCTGTCAATCTGTGTGTAATTTTTCCCTGCAGTGGTAAAGAAACGTGATGCGAAGGTATGGGGCGTACACTTCCATCACTCATAACATGACATGACTGCACATATACCATAAGGTTAGGTGTCATAGACAGGACGCAATGGACAATGTGGATCATAATGTGTGAGTACAGCATCTGATGTCGCCATTTCCCTTGCCTTTCAGAAAGCCACCTCACACTTCTTCGTCCATTGTCATTTTTCAAGTGGCCAGGTTTGGCAGGAATTTGTTATAGTAGTAGACAATCCCTTTAAAAAAAAAAGACCGCAACTGTGAAATGTCCTTTGGTCTTGGGATATTCGCCATTGCTTGAATTTTATTCAGCATGTTTGTGTGATTCTCATGGGTCAATGGTGTGACCACAGTAAGTGATGCTTGGTTTTAAAAATTCACACACGTTATTTTGTTTTCTGAGTCTTTTTTACACTTACGAGATTTGTAGATGTTCCTTGTCATCCTTACAGTAACAACTGTCATTCCTGACTGCAAAATCAAGTGCTCCTTTAAATCTGAGTTGTGCTTTAGTTAAGAGCTGATTTATTTATACATATACACTTTCTTGTAAGATTCCTCGAACTAAACAACCTCTCAATGCATCATTAAGCCTATCACTGAACTAGCAATACACGGGTAATCTTTTCAATTCAGATGCATAAGCTGAAATGGACATTTCCTTCCTTTTGATTCCACTTATGAAGCCTAAGATGTACTGCAGTGAACAATGATTTCAGTTCTTAATGTGCCTGCATTACGTTCACGATATCAGCAAAGCTCATTCCAGCTAGTTTAGTTGGAGTGGGCAAACTTTACGCTCTTCCACCTATTACACTCAGTAACACTGGCACTCACTTTTCTTTGGCTAGTTTGTTTGATTTAAAATACAACTCAATCCATTCAATATATATTACCCAGTTATCTGCTGTGCAATCAAATGTGTCTATCTTTCCAATGCAGCCAGCTATTTCAGCTTATTTATGATCATCCAGTGCTCACTGCTTGTGAACCCATGAATTTAATCTGTTTTCTGCTTTTTAAAAAAAAAAAATTTGTCTCTTTCTCCTTCGGGGCGGGGGGGGGGGGGGTTGGGGGAAAATGCTGTGGTAGTCGTCTCAGATTCATTTTCAGACTACCTCAATGAAACTGTTATGATTTGTAACTTCAGAAACTAATTGAAAGAAAAACATGGGAGCGGGAATAACATGTTCAACTTCATTTTCATGTAGTTTCTCTTCCTTGGTGAGGTGTGTACATATGATGTGATGACATATCATTCATGTACTTTTACATATTATCTGTAGTGAATTAGGCTCAGCAACAATGCTTAATGTATTTATAATATTACTGAAATATTAAATACACAACAGTAAGGAACATTAATCATGTTTATAGCTGGAGTATATTCCACTGTATACATCAGCTGGACTACTTTGTGAAGATTTGTAATCTAGAACCAAACTCAAACTTGGACTACAAGTCATTAATTGTAGTAAAAATAAAGTGCTTATATTAATAGATTAACAGCTTGTATTTTCAACCAATAATTTTGAAACTTGAGTTCAAATCCCACCTTTGATAGTTGGGGAACTGTGAAAAATAATTTTGATTTTAATAAGGTTTACTTTCAGTAATGGTAAGCATGAAATAATATTGGATTGTCATACAAATCTATTTGTTCATTAATGTCTTTAAGGGGAGGAGACCTTACCTTTTCTAAGATGTGGATTGCTCCAGATATGCTGTCATCTCAGTTGAGGCCCATCGAAGCATGGATGACAAATGGCAGCATTGTCAGATGGATAAATATATATTTTTTAAATGTAACAAAGGGATTTTAACAATTTTGCTGAAGCAACAGACAGAATATTTTAGAATCGGTGCATCATTTTAACATGTCAGACACATTGAAGAAAGGTGAGGAGGAGGAAAGAAATAAGACTAAAAAAGACAGCAGTAACAGACAGAAGCTGCAAGCTCTTAGCATTTAGTTATAAGATGCTAACAGAAGTATTCTTTTGCTTTGTGATCTCTACTCGACTGAAATTACTACATGAATCACTTGTCAAACAACATTTATACTGAAAAGCACCTAAACAAGTACAAATAGAGTTTGATGCACCCACTAGAAATACATTTTTGCATGTTCTTCTAATTTGACTTCCAATATTTTAGTACCCAAAATAAACTCTATATGCTTCAAAATTATGAGTTTTGATAGGCTATTTGCAAAAGATAAAGACTAATAAATAATACACTATTGTATGGCTGTCACCTTTAGGAATAACTATAACAAAACAGTGGTCATTGCTGGCAATACATCATTTTCTGTAACTGAATTACTGTACCATCAGCACCGGGAGCAGCATAGAACATTCTCAATGGATTCTTTGTACTAGATCAGAACTGGCTTTTGATGAGGTTTGCATCAAAATATTTCTCAGGGCATTAGGGAAATAGCAGAGCTTTATTGGGGCTTTGTGTATACATCATTGATATTCTTCTATGGGAAGCTCAAATGTTTTAATTTGATACCCCTGAATGAAATATGCTGATTCTGAAAGAATTTCATCTGTTCATCATCTAATTGATTGCTTTCATCTTCAAATAGGTATTTATTAAAGCTAGCATTCACCAGTTTTGTAATTTTCAATGTAGTTACATTTGTCAGTTGCATGTGCAACAGTGCTCCAATCTCAAGGCCCTTTATTTAAAGTGATCAACATCAGAGTTGAGTTGTATCAGTTTTTTTACACACTTTCACATTAGTATATTAATTATGTTCCTTTTAGTTATTTTGGCAATCATAAATATGAATTAAAATTATTTTGAGTGAATCATGCAGCAGTATCTCTTATTTCTTGTCATTTAAAAACGAGTAATTTACAAGCTGAGCACAGAAAAGGTTTTTCTTATGTCGTGCAGATGGGCCAGTTTCTTTATTATGGCAGTCATTTTCCATATAGACTTGAACCAAAGCCAATGTTTCAGAATTACCAGTGAATTTATGACATTAAGTACCGTTTTAAAATTTGAATGGGAGTGTTCACTACTTCTGTATATACAGTATATAAGGTTGCTGGCTACATTACTGCCTTATACCTACTTCCTGTATGAATAAATAAATATAAATATATACTTAAAACATCCTTGTAAATGGGAAGAATTAAATAGTCCAACTTTAGGATGTAAATTGTATTTCTTGTTCATTGCTTAAAACAGTTGTCTTCTGAGCTGATTGAATATTTAAAACCATTATTTGTCATTTCAGATGGACTCTCCATTTCAAGTTGAACAATGAACTTTGTTAGTACCAGCTGTCCAAATACATTTCATTTTACACTTCGTTGTTACAGGTTTGTTAGATGAAATAGCCATTTGCAAATGTGATTCCATGGTGCAGGGAACATAGAGGGAGATAGATCTCAGTTTGGACATTAAACTCTCAATGATCACCTTTTAAGTTACAGCCATTATCCAAAGATGTTGAAAACTGCATAAAACTTTTTCTCCTGCCACCCTCTCCCTCTTGCCTTGCTTTCTTGAATTTGTGTTTTATAGCATTTGGACTTGCATTGTCACATTTGTGTTTTAATCACCCGGGGAGCACAAGTACTTTGTAATACAGTGTATGATGACTAAAAATAGGGCTAATATGATATGAATTTGCCTTGGTATAGTTCTCCATCCCTGCTTAATTTTCTCCTCTCGGCTTCCCTGAAGTGTTGGTTGATGTTGGTTCTGTCCTCTGGAACCATTCAAATTACCGTTAATGTGTTGGGTTTTGTGACGTGACATGTAGATATGTGATTACAGTACCTAGCCAAATTCAGTTTTGTCTCCACATATGCACTTTCAGCAGAGCTTACTCATGTGTATTCAGGCATAGCACTCGTGTCTGGGCTTTTTTGCACTCCTTACCCAGAAGTGCAAAGACTAATTATAGCACTCCAAATGCTGCTTCAAGTAAGATCAGCTTATTCAGTGCTGCCCATGAATCATATATGATTTGTAAAACACAAGTAGTACAATTTTTTTTAAATGCTGAAGGTACTGAGGTTAGGTAGCAGCCATGGTGAGAGTTTTATGTTACTTACCTTCCATCAGAATAAATCAATTTTTATCTGGAGATTAGATGCTAGAAAATTGACTTGCTAGAAATATAGGCTGGAGGTAGGATTACAACATTGTAACCCTATTATTGTTACAGGTTTGTTAGATGAAATAGCCAATTATCCAAGCAATTTTATTAAATGCCCCTCCCTCTTTTGTAAATTTTACCTTCATGGTATTCTCTCTAGTTTTACCAGAATTCATTTGAAATCATAATTCCACCTTTGGAATCCAATAACTTCATTATGAAACACAGGAAATTATATTATTAACTTCTTTCTCTACTAAATTATTTTCCATTAATAATAGCTTTCTACTGAAAGCTGGTTTCCTGACATATTTTATTAAAATGGCTTGTGGAAATATTTCAAATTGCTCAAGTCGCAGATGTACAGAGATTGAAAATGAACACTGGCAAACAAGAAGCTCTGCAATGTGTTTGCTATGGTTCCTCCATGCAGAGGTAATGTTATCCAGCACGCTGTTCACATTGTTTTTATTTTGTTTAAATAAAAATGTCTTGTATTTACATTATAACCTAATTGGATTCTGCAATGGTATCTTGATGTTTGAGTGTTTTTTTATAAAATGAATGGACCAGAACAGTAACCCTGATAATTTCAGTCCGTATGCATGAATGTTAATGCACACACTAATCACTGCCCTGACCAGACAGTCCCCATGCACCAGTAACATCAAAATGTTACTGTCAGAGTGTATACGTCACCAATTACCTGAGCTTTCACATTCAGCTTATGACAAAGGAATGGACTGAACTTTGTTAATTGAATTTTGCTTGATTGTCCTTTTGCAAGGTTAATGTTGGGGTCGCAGGAGTACCTTTATTGTGTGGACTATGGGGAATTTACGATTGAGATGTGGGAGAGTCTAGTTTGGGAAGGAGGTACAAAGCCAGCATTAGCATTTGTGGTGGAGGAGAATTGGTATAGTACTTTTCACAGAAAGGATATGTTTGAAGAATTGGCTGGAATGTTTGGGGACTGGGATGTGGTGATGATAATAGGTCATGGGGTTAGGCCAGCTGGAAGAACTTGGGCTTTTTTTCTGTAGAGCCATTGCCAGCCAGGTCAGTGCTGCAAGACTAAGACAATGTTGTCCTGAGAGTGCTGTATAAAGAATGGTCCCCGGGTGTTATATGGACCTAAGCAACAAGTCCTGAAGCAGGTGGACTCTTTTTTTCTCTCACCCTACCCCCTTCTGTAGGAAGAATGGAGATGAGTTGAAGCCTTGCTTCTTGTTGTCCCCAAGGACCCTAACAACAACTTTGCTTCCATGTATGTTGCTTGACCTGCTGAGTTTCTCCAGCAGATTGTTTTATTGTTCCAGATTCCAGCATTCACAGTCTCTTGTGTCTCCAGGATTAACGTAGGTTGGACAGTGGGTCTGGAAATGGCAGAACGAGTGCAATCAGATGGTGGTGGGGGGGGGGGGTGGTGGGTGGGTGCTGGTGGCAGATCAGAGTTGTTGTTCTGGGTGTGTCCAACAATGGTTCAAATGTGGTTCAAACTCCTTAAATTGCATCAAGCTGTTGATGCACCTGGAAGTATCTGGTCAAATTTCCTGGGTAAAATTAAACATTAAAATTATATTTAAAGTATTTCACTCTGTGGGAAATGCTACCTGAATTGTGTAATACTGAGATATAAAATGTTTTTTTTTCTGTGTGATATTACCATTTGCCTTCCTCCATTTTATTTTCGAGAATTACTTTCTGAAGGGACCATTCCTTAAATCAGTCATTTCAGACTGTTTGAAACATCACTAATCTGTCTTTAAAAGAATGTTGTTTTGAGATTAAATCTGAGAGTGAGCTTTGTTTTCTTCTATTGACCTATATTTTAATGCCACAGCTACCATCCACCTTTTGTGTATGTGGCTACAATACACAAGAGAGAAATTCAACTGATGCATGACTTTTTCAGTCATGAAATCAGTCTTTGATCTATGAATTTTACATTGCAGTTGCTGAATTCTGAATTACACTGAAAGGGCAAGATGCAATACTGACTCAAAAAATATCCGTATTGTTCAGATCACTCTAATAAATATGTAAATTTGTATTCTCACCTTTGCCAGATTCAGCATTTAGTACACTGCATTTGTTCATATTAAAACTTGCCTACAGGTCCTCTGAGGTAAACAGAAGCAAATTTCATGAGCTTTATTTAAAAACATCCTAATCTGTATCATGAGTTTCTGAAAAATCAATTGAAATGTTTGTGGATCTTTAGGCCTATTTATAGTGTTACGTATCCCGTAACTGGATAACTTACCAGCAAAGATAGAGAGGTCTGTTGAAGTCTGTTGTCACTATTTTCAAACGTTTTTATTTATAAAGGGACACAAAAGTAGGGTTAATACATACATTCAGATAGTGCACATCGTCAACATTCAATCTAAAGCGTGGGTATAGTAATAATCATCATTAAGAAGTGAGCTCTGCTGGTGTCTAGGGGTTAATAGATTGTCCGTTGGAAATATAAAAGTCACTCTGAAAGTCTGCAGGCCTCAGGCCTTTGAAAATCGCTGGGTTTTGCGTGGGGCGACCGAGAGAGAGAGATTGGGGGGGAGAAGAGAAAGAACTTGCTGAGTCTTGATGAATCTTCCGTGAAATCGTGGGAGCGTTGGTTCCCTCTCCCCGATGTTAATTAAGAGCTGTTTTCTGTGATTCCAGCCACAAATTCCAATCCCGGAATCTAACGCACGTGGCTTCCTTCAGAATGGCATCCCGCTGCTGCGGGACCACTCTCTCGTGTCTTCTGGGTGCGTCTGAGGGGCTGTCCCCCTGAGACTCTCCTTTATACTTCCTCACGGGTCGCAGGTGTCAATCAGGTTGGGATGATGCAATCTCTCTCTCAACCAGCCCACCTTGCCCGAGGGCTTTTCACGTGGTCTCCATGAGACAATAGTCGCTGTTGTCTTTATTCTGTATCCCTGGTGGGACCTGCAATTTTGCACGTTTCTCTCTCTCTCTCTCTCTCTCCCCTACTGGGTCTACTGACCCCCCCCCCCCCCTTCGACGGGTGCTCTTGCGATTCTCACAAAGGAGGGGGCTAGGATCATAACACCTCCCCTCTTAAAAAACGTTTTTACCAGCGGTTAAAACGGAGTGGTCCACAGTCTTACAGGAGTTTTTAATCTAACACAATACACAAGCTTTTCTTTTCACAAAATACTACCGTTATACATTCAAGTCAGTATCTAAATAGTTAACGATTACAGTGTCCCTTTCTTTAATATCTTAACATGGCGAACTGTACATCAGACTTCAATTCAATAACCACCTATTTATTTTTTTCCCTAAGCAACAAAACTAAGGAGGTGCGACCTTAGCTTAGGTGCATTTACAAAAGTTTACGCGAATACTAATCGTTTCAGTCGTTTAACTTAACTGGCAGGTCTCCAAAGGGCTGTCTTTAGTATTCACAGGCTTTGGCGCAAACCCGTTCAACCTGCCTGGCTGTCTAACAATGGCATCTCCATTAACCGTCACCTCTTTTCCGGCGAGCCCCCCCCCCGGGGAACTTGAGTAATTTTTCATGGTGAACTCCCACCAGCCTCGTTCATCGGGGTTATTTTTGCAACACCATGCCCCAAACTTAGACCCTTTTCACCTAATTCTTCGATTTTACCCAGGTGGCTGGCCCTTTTATCAGTCCCCTTCAGGCTATTGGTGTTTGATTGGAACTCTTCACTCAAGTAGCCTGTCGAAGGCAGCCTTTTCACACTCTATCCTGGCATAACAATAGAGTGGGGGGGGCCCCGCTATTCCCCGGCTCACTCTGTGAGCGATCTGCCAGGTTTAAGATTTCTTCCTTCGATTTGGAAACTACAGGCTTTTCATTTCCTTCACCAACAATCCTCACCCCCCCCCCATTCTTAAATTCTGCATTAACTTTGAATACTCCTTCGAGTACAGACGCCGGGGAATTCACACTTTCCCCGGTTACCAAGGTTAACCCTTTTCCCACTGAACCGAGTCCATCTGACCAACAAGGACGGCCGCCCCGTTCCACTGGGTCAGATACCTCGGACTTCTTCTGAGCTCCATTACCAGGTTCAGCACCACATGCATCCCCATCTCGGACACACTCAAACGGGACATTGGCCTCTTCCAGGCTTTCAACACCCGTACCTTTTTCAAATTCTAACCTCCCCCGATCCTCCCAGTTACTCTCTGGGCAGCTCCCATCCGGGGAAGGCGCAACCCTGCGAGCTGAAACAACCTCCTCGGCCCTTTCAGCAGACCCCTTCGAGGCAAGGGTATCCGTTCCATCTAGGACTGCCCTCCTCTCATTATCGGGAACACCTTTAGAACTCTCAAGTTCTTCAAACAATTCTGCCAAACCAGACAGATCATCCATGTCCAACTCTGGACCTTTCAACAGCTTTATCTGTTTCTCATCTTTATCTCCTACCTTTAGGACCTTTCTCTTCGCTAAGGGCAGATCTATCTCCTTTCCCTTACCCCCTTTCACTTTACTATTCTTCATCTTACCACCCTCGAAACCCTCATGGCACGGGGTCGACAAAGACGTCTCAGCCAAATCAAAACTGGCCAGATTTAAACTGCTCTCGTTCACAGCTCTCTCTCTCTCGACAGGCTGCGAGTGACCGCGCCGGCGAGATGGTCCTTGGGCGCTAGGGACGGGCCCACCATACTCGCCGGTCGCCAGGTCGGCAGCATGGCTGACCAAACCTTACCCCCTGCTAAGTCGTTTCCCAGCAGCATGTCCACGTCAGCTCTCGGGAATTCTGAGGGCACCCCTATTTCAACTGATCCATACACCAGCTCACAATCCAGAATGACCTTATATAAGGGCACCATTTCTATCCGTTTATTTATTCCTTCCACCTTTACCATGCCCGTTTCCTGACCAAATTCTAGTACCTTACGGCTAACCAGGGATAATTCAGAGCCCGTATCCCTCCAGATTCGTATGGAAACTGGTGTGTCTCCCTCCGTCACAGACACGGTTCCGTGTGACAGACAACTCCCAGAGCCCTCTCGTACTCTGTCTACCCTTGGCTCTCTGGTCGATTTGCTGATTACCACGGCGCACCCGATAGGGACTGTGGCTTTCCCTCTTCCTATCTCCTTCCTCGGAGCAAAGCATCGAGATGCAATGTGCCCCTCCTTTCCACAATTAAAACAGGTCAAACCCGGAACCCTCTGGCCGTCTTGCCTTTCCCCCTCAACCTTACCGCTCGCTCCCGGTGGGACCTCTGCCTCACTCGTCGGACTTTCTCGATCGTTCCCACGGTCTCTCTGGGGACCTTTATTCGAGGGAGTCTTTGTCTTGTGGGTTAGGGCATATTCGTCCGCCAACCTAGCAAATTCTGAAATGGACTTATCCGGCTTCTCATTCAAATACACCCGGATCTCCTCCGGAACACAACTTTTGAATTCCTCAATCAAAAATAACTCCCTGAAACGCCCATAATCCTCGCCCACTCTTTCCGTGGTGCACCAACGGTCCAAGAGCACCCCCTTCTCATGGGCTAGCTCGGTATACGTTTGATTCCACCCTTTCCTTAAATTTCTAAACTTTTGTCTATAGGCCTCGGGTACCAATTCGTAAGTCCAGAGAATTAACTTTTTTACCTCATCATAATTCTCCGCTACTCCCTCCTCCAGGGACAAGGCCGCATATGCTCGTTGGGCCTTCCCCTTTAACACACTTTGTAACAACGCCACCCACTGCTCTTTTGGCCACTTCTGATTTACTGCCACCTTTTCAAAAAGCAAGAAATAGCTATCGACATCTGTCTCCTCGAACGGGAGCACCAATCTCAACTCCCTACTAACATTAAACCGCTCTGCTTGGTCTAACCCTTGATCTCTTCATTCGTTCTTCATCTTCTCAATTTCCCGGTCATGTTGCCTCTGTTTCTCTTTCTCTTCTGCTTCTAGCTTCTTTAGGTTAATTTCATGCTGCCTTTGCCTTTCCCTCTCTCTCTCGTTCCTTTCTCTCTCTCTCTCTCTCTCTCTTTCTCAGCCACTTCCAGCTCTTTTAACTTAATTTCATGTTCCAACTTCAATTTCTCCACCTCTAACTGAACCGTCCCACTTGATGGTATCTCTTCAGGGATATCTCCCAATACCTCAGCTTCAAACACCTTCTTCCCAATGTAATACTGGGTTATGGCCCTTCGTACCTCCCACTTTTTCATGGACGACCTCACTTCTGTGAGGTTCAACCCCTTCGCCAAAATTAACAAGTCTGATTTGGTGGCCGCCTCTAGCGCTCCCACCGTCGGGTTTTCCATAAATTCCCCCATGTCCATCTTTGCTGGTTTCCCGTCTGGCTACCCGCGTAACCAGATTCAAGTTTTTTTTTGATTTACAAGCCCGATTCACTGGCCTCCCAATTTGGTGTCAAATCCCGGACGAGAAACCCAATTGTTACATATCCCGTAACTGGATAACTTACCAGCAAAGATAGAGAGGTCTGTTGAAGTCTGTTGTCACTATTTTCAAACGTTTTTATTTATAAAGGGACACAAAAGTAGGGTTAATACATACATTCAGATAGTGCACATCGTCAACATTCAATCTAAAGCATGGGTATAGTAATAATCATCATTAAGAAGTGAGCTCTGCTGGTGTCTAGGGGTTAATAGATTGTCCGTTGGAAATATAAAAGTCACTCTGAAAGTCTGCAGGCCTCAGCCCTTTGAAAATCGCTGGGTTTTGCGTGGGGCGACCCAGAGAGAGAGATTGGGGGGGGGGGAGAAGAGAAAGAACTTGCCGAGTCTTGATGAATCTTCCGTGAAATCGTGGGAGCGTTGGTTCCCTCTCCCCGATGTTAATTAAAAGCGGTTTTCTGTGATTCCAGCCACAAATTCCAATCCCGGAATCTAACGCACGTGGCTTCCTTCAGAATGGCTTCCCGCTGCTGCGGGACCACTCTCTCGTGTCTTCTGGGTGCGTCTGAGGGGCTGTCCCCCTGAGACTCTCCTTTATACTTCCTCACGGGGTCGCAGGTGTCAATCAGGTTGGGATGATGCAATCTCTCTCTCAACCACCCACCTTGCCCGAGGGCTTTTCACGTGGTCTCCATGAGACAATAGTCGCCATTGTCTTTATTCTGTATCCCTGGTGGGACCTGCAATTTTGCACGTTTCTCTCTCTCTCCCTCTCTCTCCTACAGGGTCTACTGACCCCCCCCCCCCCCCCTTTCGACGGGTGCTCTTGTAATTCTCACAAAGGAGGGGGCTGGGATCATAACAATAGGCACGTTAGCTTTTCTAGCTGCTTCAAAAATTCTGGGATTTTTGTTTTGTTTTGTAACAGCAGGACAAGCATTGCTCAGTAGCTTGTCTTCTGCTTCTGCCCGAGCAACAAGAGTAGGTGTTGGAAGTCCAAATGCAGTGAGAAGCAGCTGTTGAGAAGGAGGCAGATCAGGAAAGTGTGCAAATTAATTTCTACCATATCAAATTAAAAACTGCTTCTCTGACAATACTAATGAATTTTTATTGTGCTTTTGTTTTGCTTGACTGAAACTGAATACACCAAATACAGAAGAAATAAGGTCAGGCCATTCAGCCCCTTGACTGTTCTGCTGTTCGACAAGATCATTGCTGATTTGTCATATGTCAAATGTCATATTTATACACTATCCTGTATCCTTTAATTCCCGTAGGATTCAGAAATCTATTGCTCTCTGTTTAGAGGGTAATCAACAACAGGGCCAGTACAGACCAGCAGGGTAGAAAATGTTATGTTTTGTTACTCCAGAAATTAATTGAAAGGAAATCATGGGGACACTGGGATAAATTTGTGTACTCTAGTTTCATTTTTACTTTATCAAGATATGAATGTATAACGTGGTGGCATGATGGCATATGCAGCAACATGCTTTTACATATAATCTGTAGTGAATTATGTATACAACAAAGAATAATTAATCAAACAGAATGACTACAATATTACTGAAATATTAAATGCATAATGCTCCTTCCTGCTTGGCTACAAACTGAAGCTCAGTATAGAATGTGCTTCAACTATAGACACAGTATACTTTATGATACAGACATCCACAGCATAGTAAATTTTAAATTGTCCCATTCAGGCCAAAGCTTTCATTTTGACCACACGTGGATGCCCAGCATGTGCAGTAGCCCCTCCTCTAAAGCATGTACACTTTAGTTCTTGGCTTGGATGGTACAACTCTCAATCCCCATACAAGGCAACTTCCATCAATTGCAAGTTCATCCCAGCGCTGCTAAAAATGGGAAGCAGTTGGAGCTTGTGTGACAGATTTACCTTCCCAGGAGCCAATGTAGTGGACTGCCTCCAGTGTATTTATCAATTCTATCATTCAAATTGGGTGAAAATATCATAATTGTGTACAGTAGTCCTAATGTAGTCCCATTATAGTCCCATAATTATTGTGCTCAACTGCTCTTGCATAAAGGCCTTTATTCTTTGCCTTCCTGCACCTGCACATTAGCTCTCAGTGACTTGAGCACATGGGCCCTCTTGAACATCGTTTCCCATCTCTTGCCAATCTAAAGTATTCACAATTTTGTTTCCCTGCAGAAGATAATGCTCACAATCTCCCCACATTGTATTCCATCTGCCATTTTAGTTACAAACAAGAGAAAATCTGCAGACGCTGGAAATCAGTGCACAGAATGCTGCAGGTCACAGGTCTATGTGTAAACAAGTTTCTTCTTGGCGTAAGGGGGTTTCTTTTTGTTACTGCGTATGTTAATCAAAATGGCTTCTTTGTTAAAAGTAGGAATACTTCTTTGTTATGGTAAGTGCTTTCTCTCGCAGCTTGTTTGGGTTAAAGTAATGAGAATTGTATTATTTATTAACCAGTTGAGATAGAGGTTATTCTTCTGGTGGGTCTGTTAAGCGAGTAGTGTTGGCGGGCTTTTGAGGAGTCGGAGCGAGGGAGAGAGGACGCGATGCTGTAAGCTGGGCAATGGAACGGACCCCGAGCGGGGGTCCGAGGCCAGGATTGTCGGCGAGGAGAGGAGATGAAGACAGACGTGCTGGGGGTGCTTAGTTGATCACTTCGGGTGGTCCTGAGCTACGAGTCGAGGAGGTCTGAGGGGATTGAATGGTGGTCAGAAGACTTCATTAATTGAGCTCCAACGGTTGTGCACGAAGTGGTTTGGACTTTGATAAGTTTTGGCGCCTTTGTTTTCTTTTCCTTAATATATACTGTATTGTTATTAGTCACTTAGTTCTAGTAAGATCTATAAAGTGTAATCATTTAATTGTATATGGTGTACTGTCTGTTATTTGGCAGGATGGGGACATCAGACAGCATCCACACAAGCTGACTACACAGTTTGGCGGGGCTGAAGGCTGCTTCCCCTAGACCAGGGGTCGGCAACCCGCGGCTCTTTCATCTCTGTGCTGTGGCTCCCTGTGGCTTTGGAAAATAAATGATGAGTATTTAATTAAAATGTGTTTTATGTTAGTTTGTTAGTTTTTGAAATATAATTCTAAATTTGAAGATTATGGTGATCTTGTACAATCTAAATAAAACGTGTTTTTTGTCGCTATTAATATACGTCACCACTGCCAATGCCTGACACCCGCCAGTGCGCGATTTCTTTAATTTTTCGATCCAAGGTCGGCTAACTATGGATAATTCTAAAAAGAGAAAAGTGACTGAAGAAAACAGAACGTTTAATGATACGTGGGCAGATTCTTTTGCTTTCACTGCTGACGAGACTGGTTTACCGGTATGCTTAATATGCAATGAGAAACTAGCAAACAAAAAAAGTCAAATGTTGCAAGACATTTCCAGAATAAACACGCAGCCTTTGCTCAAAAATATCCGGATGGAGATGAGAGAAAAAAAGCCATTTCGGAACTGATGCGGAAGGTTGATCTGAGCAAAAATCATTTCAAGAAGTGGATGAAGTCTGGAAAATCAACTACGTACGCTAGTTTTGTTGCCGCTCAGAAATAGTCAGTCACAGGAAGCAGTTTACAGATGGTGAATATATAAAAGAATCTTTCATTAAGATTTCAGAACATCTATTCACGGACTTTAAAAACAAGAGTGAAATTGTGCAGAAAATCAGGGATATGCCGCTCTCTGCAAAGACTGTCAAAGACAGAACCATAAAAATGGCAGAAGACATCACAAGACAGCAAATTAAAGACATCAATTCAGCTGTGGCCTACTTGATTGCCTGTGCTGAGTCTAAAGACAAAGGTGATATTGAACAAATAGCGCTGTTCTGCTGGTATGTAAACTCTGCCAGGCCACAGGAAGAAGTCATTGAGTTGATACTTCTAAAAGGCCAAACACGGGAGGAGTACATCTGTGAGGCTGGCTTCAATTGTTTAAGAGCCAAAGGAATAAAGACCACCCACCTGGTGTCTGTAGCTACTGATGGGGCACCAAGTATGACAGGAGCACGCAAGGGATTTGCGGCTTTACTGCAGAAGTCGCTGGACAGAAAGCTGCTGACTTTTCACTGCATCTTGCACCAAGAGGCACTGTGCGCTCAAACATTTCCTCCGGAATGCACAGAAGTAATTGATGTTGTCATTCAGATTGTCAATAAAATAATGGCAAAAAGTTTAAATCACCGTCAATTCTGTTTGTTACTGGACGAGCTGGAAAGCGCATATTCTGATCTCCTGCTGCACAACAAAGTCCGGTGGCTGTCAAGAGGGGAGGTGCTGAAACGCTTTGTCGCGTGTCTGGAAGAAGTGAAAACTTTCCTGGGCAGCAAAGGGCTCACCTTTCCTGAGCTGGAACAGCCAGAGTGGCTGGAAAAGCTACACTTCATGGTAGACATGACAGCGTACCTGAACACGCTGAACACAGCTCTTCAGGGGAAAGGATGCACAGCCATTAACCAAGAATGATAAATGTTTTAATTGCCTATTATTTTACGTATTTTCATATTTTTTCATTGTTCAGTGAAATAGTCCTTTTATTTTTCAGGTTGACAGCAGGCTGACGTTATTTTTGGTTTGCTGCTGGCGGACAATTTAAGTTCGGCGTTTTTCATAAATACAAGAAGGACTCAAATAGACATTGAATATTTTACTTAAAAGTAACTTTCAACCCAACGTCTTTTTTTCGGAGTTCAACAGATTTTTGTTGCATGCAGAAATGTAATTTCATTTTCTCTGCAGGAGTTCATCGATTTCATAAATGCAACACATTATAGTGTGTTTATACATAGCATAAAGGCAAAAAAAAACATTGTATGCAGTGTTATTTCATTCTTCATTTTAAATGTTTTGTGGCTCCCAGTGTTTTCTTTTCTGTGGGAAACGGGTCCAAATGGCTCTTTCAGTGGTAAAGGTTGCCGACCCCTGCCCTAGATGGAAGTGAGCTGAGCGAGCCTGAGGTGTGCCAGGGGCTACGTTGGTCAGAGAAAATGGAGTTCTAGGAGGCCAACGTGGGGGTGACTGAGGTTCGTGAATCGTTAATGCTGATGTGTCCGGACACTGTTGAGACAGGTAGCATTTCGATTCTGGAGGGGACCAACACCCTGCTGGTGAGGAGGCGACTGGGGGCCTGCCAGGAGGAGGCGGGTGAGAGCTGTCTGGAGACATTGTCAATGCACCCAGAGTTTCGAACTGCTTGTGTGGATGTGTGTAGCAGCATTGGGCCAATACCGAATTCAAACGAGAGCCGGTGGTGGTACGGCCTGGGGGAGGTATCTGAGGGTGAGACCATCTTAGTGGATGCTCTGAAATACCACGAGGGAGGGGAGTTGACTGCTGAAGACTCCTCGGTGAGAGAGAGGTCGCGGCGACTGGCCCCTGCAGCCGTGCAAGATGTAGGCAGCGTGTGTGTGGATTATATTGCGCTGAAGAGGCGCACTGTCAGTGACCAGGATATGGCCCTGAGGGCCGAAGAGGCGATGGCCTATCTGAGTGGTGTGAAGGTGCTGGATCTGAGGAGTGGATGTTGCCAGATCCTGATGAGTGAGGCTGACAAGGGGAAGACGGCCATTAAAGGTCCCCTAGGATTCTTCCGGTCCGAAAAGATGCCACAGGGCATATCCGGAGCCCTTGCAACGTTCCCGCAGGGCATGTGGAAGACGAGGTGCTTGGAGTTTTGGCGTATGTGGATGATCTCTTGGTGTTTGGATCTGCCTCAGAAGAATCTGAAGCAAGACTGCTGCAGGAGTGGCTGGGAACTAAAGAGCTAAAGCTTTCTCTAGACACGTGCCAGGTCTGGCGAAGGTCGCAGCTCGTGAGTGACTGTCTCTATGGTATCATGTTTGAAGTGACGACAGAGAGACCGAATTCCCCGCAGAGACTGGAGAAAGTGATCTGGAACCAGTTGGAAGACTTACAAGTTGGGGAAGACAAAGAAGGTTGCCTGGCTAAGAGTAACAGCAAACCGAGATCTGGAGAGGGGAGTTTGTGGAGGTGAAGCACTTGTGGACAGATCTTGGAAGAGGGAAGCGGAAGCTTGAAGGGAACCTGAAGATGACCATCGACAGTCCAAATGAAGTGGAAAACCTGAAAGTTGACCTGGAAGAAGTCATTAGGAAGAAAAGGCACCAAAACTTATAAAAGTCCAAACCACTTTGTGCATAACAGTTGGAGCTCAATTAACGAAGTATTCTGGCCACCATTCAATCCCCTCAGACCTCCTCGACTCGTAGCTCAGGACCACCCGAAGAGATCAACCAAGCACCCCTGGCATGTCTGTCTTTGTCTCCTTTCCTCGCCGAAAATCCTGGCCTCAGACCTGCGCTCGGGGTCCGTTCCATTGCCCAGCTTACAGCATCACGTCCTCTCTCTCTCGCCCCCTCGCGCCGACTCCTCAAAAGCCCGCCAACACTACTCGCTTAACAGACCCATGGGAAGAATAACCTCTATCTCAATTGGTTAATAAATGAATATAATTCTCGTTATCAGTAATTTTAACCCAAACAAGCTGCGAGAGAAAGCACTTACCATAATAAAGAAGCATTCCTACTTTTAACGAAACGAAAAAGCTATTTTGATTAATACATGCAGTAACAAAAAAGAAACCCTATTACACCAAGAAGAAACCCCCTTACAAATGGAAAAGACTAAACAGTTGATGTTTGAGGCTGAAACCCGTCAGCAGGACCGTTGCTGCCATTTTAGTTGCTCGCTCACTTAGTCATATCCTGTTGAAGTCTTCTTGCATCCTCGTGTCTTTTCACATTCCCCGTTTTCTGTCATCAGCAGATATAACAGGAGACAAATGCTGATCGCCATGCTAGTCATAACTTGTCAAGCCTAGAAAGATCTAATTTGTTTATCTTATTTTCTATCTGTTAACCAGCTCTCAATCCACATCAGCATATGACATTCATGGCCACATACTGTAATCTTGTTCACCAGCCTCCTGAGTAGGGCCTACACAATAATCTTCTGGAAAAATCTGAGCAGACATCCACTCTTCACCCTCACTTTACTCGAGTAGCCAACAAAGTATTAGCCAACCATTATTTCCCTCTTATAACATATGAAACAAATTGATCTTATCAGACTTCATTCCAACATTTTTCCTAATGCAAAGCGGCTGTTTTCTCACTAAATTAACTCTTGTCCTTTATATTGAAACATTCTTTTCTGTTGCAGAAACAACATTCAGTAACATCAAAAAATGGCCTCCTTGCAAAGTAGAATTACCGCAAAGTTGAGTTGTGGTAGTTCTTAATGGTTCAGGGAAGAGCACATCCACTTTCAACTATAGTATGCCTTTGCTTAGAAACTGGTTTACACAAAATCTCTTGGGCGTTAACCTAACTGTTATGGCTGTTAATGGAAGGCAGCAAGTGAGCTTGTGTTTCTGGTCGTTATACAATATTTTTTTTATGTTACTTACTACATCGACTCAGGCCTAGGGGGCCGGCGTCAGGCACGATGATGGACTCTCCACTCCTCCCTCTCCCTCATCAGTGTGTTTAGTTATATCATGGACCCCTACCATTAACCGAGGTTGGAACCCTTGATACAAGACAAAAATTCTTTCCCTTTTTGTGCTTGTTCTCCTCCCTCTCCCTCCCCCTCATGCATTACTGCAATACTTATTCCTTTAATCGGTCATTTATGATTGCCTTATGGTATTTGATAGGCAAATGAAAAGATTTACTTCCACTTCACCAGTGTAGATTTTTCAGCTTGTGAAATGCCAGCTCATAAATGTTTTAAGTTTGCCCAATTAATGTCACATTTATTATCCCATTGAAATAATAGTAATATTTAGTTGCTTAGTAGCAATAAGTACTAATTTCCTGTAAGTATCCTTTGGTGAATTTGTTGCCCAAGTAGGCAATCCAGGGCCAGAATAATTTAATTAAAGAAACTGAACTGGTCAATCCTTAATGCTTTACATTTTCGAGCTTTAGAAATATTATAAATCAGGCTGTTGCCTGGAAACTTAATCACCAGGTGTAGTTTTATTTCATTTACAGTTTTGGAACATCCTCACCACAGCTCTGCTCATTCTCAGCTCTGAAGCACCTGAACAATGAAAAATCATACATCGTGATGCTCATTATTGTCTGTAGCTCAGCATTCTATACTATCATCCCCTCAACTAATCACTAAATACTGTACAGGATTTTTTTATGGTAGCCCCTATGAAAACATTTTTAACAACTGACATGATAATTAATGTTGTGTATTGCTCACTTTGAGTTCAAGGACAAATTTCTGTTTTGGTAACTAATTTACTTGTTTTGGATTTGTTTGAGTCTCTATTCATTGGAGCGTAGAAGGTTGAGGGGGGATTTGATCGAGGTATTTAAAATTTTGAGAGGGATAGATAGAGTTGACGTGAACAGGCTGTTTCCATTGAGAGTAGGGGAGATTCAAACTAGAGGACATGATTTGAGAGTTAGGGGGCAGAAGTTTAAGGGAAACACAAGGGGGTATTTCTTTACTCAAAGAGTGATAGCTGTGTGGAATGAGCTTCCCGTAGAAGTAGTAGAGGCCAGTTCAGTTGTGTCATTTAAGGTAAAATTGGATAGGTATATGGACAGGAAAGGAGTGGAGGGTTATGGGCTGAGTGCGGGTAGGTGGGACTAGGTGAGATTAAGGGTTCGGCACGGACTAGGAGGGCCAAGATGGCCTGTTTCCGTGCTGTGATTGTTATATGGTTATATGGTTATTCTACAAATTGTGAAATAAATTTAGAATGGGATATAAATCATTGCAATCCCTTTGGCCTAAATATTCCTCTTTCTTTCTACTTGCAATGCTCAAATATTTTATACTTAATTTCAAAATGTTCCTTAACTTCCTTCAAAAGCGCAAACTTTTTTCATTCTTGCTGCTTGTGTGATTATGGGTGTACACCAGACTGTTGGTAAAGTATGCCAATAGCAAATTGCTTTCCAGTGAGAAAATTTCCAAACTATAATTGCCCATTCACTGTTTAAAGTTCTGTGCCTAATTCAGGTTGCTGAATTTTGTGCTTCCCTTTGTCAGAATTGCAAATGAGCACAGGCATGACTGGCTGTTACTAATTGGGGGAATTGGCAGCTGTTTACATTGTGTGTACACAGCTTTGCATGTCAGTCACTGGAGCTGGTTTGTAATGGAATTGTGGAATTCATCCAGGCATCATCTAAAGAACCTCTTGCCAATTTCATGAATTGAAATAATCAGACTTTATGATCGAACTTTTGTTTTGTAGACCTGGGGTGGATGACCTTGCTGTGTTCCTCTAGATCAACGTAATCAATATATTGTGGTTTAGATGGTTTCTTTGTAAATCTGGAATCCATATCAATTTCTTCAAAATTGATTCTGTTGCTAAAACTGCCCAGGAAAAAAAGGGGTGCTGAGCTTGCATAGCAAATGTTAGTCTCCATCATTCAGTGGATAATCTAGTAGATAACATAGAGTGAAACATTCAAAAATCTTTCATAATAAATTGGTATCTTGTAAATACATTTGAACTAAATTCTGATTTATGATGTAAATTGTCAAGTATATTTGAAATCACATAGGCTCACAAACATATGGAATATGTCCCTTAGAGTTGAACATTTTCTTAATCTCAGTGATAAAGCATGCTTCTTTTCAGATATTTGGAAAGGTCTTTGAGTTGATTTCCTGCACAAGACTTACAGTATTGAATTGATATTCTTGGTCTACTAGGAATACTTTTGAGGAAAAGTGTCATACATGAGGAAGGGAAAAAGCTACTCTTTTGTTGCATTTGGACCTGGTTTTTGAAACAGAAGCTCCTGTCCTATTTAGAAATTATAGAATTTCCAATTAAATACAGATGTGGGAATTCCCTTGGGAATGACAGTGGCAAGATTTCTTAATGCTGTTGAAAGCTGTTAAGGCCTGCAGATGCATATGATTTCACCTCCTACTCCACTGTCAAATTTGACAATTTGTAAATGCCACATATGGTGTTATTTCTGCAGCTTGTCCACAGTAATAAAATTAGACTTGTTTAATCACTTCCAAACTGAGCTTATGGTTATATTAAATAAAATGTGATTATCAGTAATATCTTGAACAGAAGTAAAGCTACTTGCAATAGATCATTTTATTTGCAAGTAAGAACTCTATCATTGATGAATTAATTATACTACCTTCGGATTATTTTTAAATTGTGGTTAAGTAATTGCGAAATTGTGTCATTCACTGTCACATTAAAATTTACCTCTTAATATCTGTATCTGAGAACATGTATTGTTCAGGTCTGTCACAACCATTTCCCATTTAGATGCATGAATTAAAATTACTCCAAAATGTTTTACAGTTAAGAGTCAGCCCCAGTGGATTTGCAGCAGTTATGGGAAGTGATTTAAGGCATAGCTTAAGGAGAGCTTAACTGAATGGACTATAGTGGAGTGGGCTCAAAGATTCTGGCAACTCTTTCGGTTTTAGTATATAAAATGATAAAGTAGGAAAGTCTGTGACGTGAAGTAATACTGTGAAAGAGGTTTCAAAGATGAAAATGAATTATGCCACCATTATGAATAATATGCTTATTGAAGGCTGCACTTAGAATACTGGTCTTGTAATGACCCAGCAAACAAAATGCACAGGTGACAGATTGGGTGAATGAAGATCTTAAAACTGTGGTGAGAAGTTTCATTGGGTGGTTTGCTGATTTTTAGGGTGGAAGTGAACAAATTTGTATTAGGTTGCATTAATCAGCTTAAATGAAATGCTGGACATTTTCAAATATCTTGTGTACAAGATATCAAGAGGAATAGATAGAGTGGACTGGCAGCGCCTCTTTTCCAGGGCACCACTGCTCAATACAAGAGGTCATGGCTTTAAGGTAAGGGGAGGGAAGTTCAAAGGGGATATTAGAGGAAGGTTTTTCACTCAGAGTGGTTGGTGTGTGGAATGCACTGCTTGAATCAGTGGTGGAGGCAGATACAATAGAGAAATTTAGAGACTACTAGACAGGGATATGGAGGAATTTAAGGTGGAGGGTTATATGGGGAGCAGGGTTTAAGGGTCGGCACAACATTGTAGGCCGAATGGCCTGTACTGTGCTGTATTGGACTTTGTTCTTTGTTCTCAGCTGACAAGAAAGCATCTGTGAAATGTTTCAGGTCAGTAACTTTCATTGGAACTTGCTAGTTTTCGTTTGCTGAAAATGGGAGGGTATAGAGAACTTGAGCAATCTGTAATTGGAAAGAAAAACCAAATGTGACTGACTTGGAGATGGCAGATGAGAGAGTGGTAGATAATAGTTGATTAGAGATCTGCCTGGAGGACATATAAATTGGAGGGGAGCTGTGGAGGAAAAAAGGGAGAAAATTGTCTTTGAATCTGATGAGCCACTGAAGTGGAATAATACTGCAGATGCTGGAAATCTGAAATATAATTTTAAAAAATTTCAGAATGATGGAAGTAGCCAGTGGGTCAGCTCGTGTCTGCAGGGAGAAACAGAGTTAATGCGTCAGACTGATTATCTTTGATCATATTTGGCACACCGAAGTTGTTCAATTTCATGCCTTGAGGGCTGAAATATGCCATGACATACATGCAAATATGCACTCTGAGATGTCCTTAAGTTTGCTTTAGGCTTTTTGACAACATTGTAAGAGACAAAAAATCAAGTTCACGTTGAGAGTGGGATGCAGAAGGGACATGCAGCTAAGAGGTCAGTGGCTTCACTGTGGAATGAAGCAGGTGTACTACGAAGTGTTCACCAATTGTCCAATGTGTAAAAGGAATTGGATAATGAGCACCAAATGTATTACACTAAATTGGAAGAATGTCAGTTAAATTCTTCTTTGCTTGGAAGGACTTGTCGGTTCCCTGGATGATAGCAAGAGCAATGGTTGAAGCTCCACCTCCTGAAGTTGCACAGGGTGATGCTATGGGAAGGGCTGTTAGTGCTGGTGAAAATGGAGGAGTAAATCAGGGACTGATGGAAGGACTAGTTCCTTCAGAATATTAAAAGGGCAGGCAAGGTGTGACTGGTTGTGATGTCATGTTAAAGATAACAGAGATTACAGTCTGTGGAATGTGGAACTGGTGAGTGGAAGATGAGGATTAGGGTGATTCTATTCTTGGGTGGAAGTGGCATGAGAGCAGATTGTTGGAAGTGGAACTGCTATGATTAACAGCTTTGGGAAACCACAACAGAGGAAGAGAGAACTGCCAATTCAGAAGCACTGGAGGGTGGCATCTTGCAGTTATGACGCAACTTTTTAAAAAAATCTCGGGAGAGCGGGAGGGAGTCCTCATTTCCTTCAACCCTTTGTGACATAGGGTCAAAGGGTAATTTATCTACTGTAACAACTAATTGGCTTAATAAAAGTAACCTCTTTGATCTGAAAAATGGCACAACAGGTGAAACTTGCTACATTACAGACTTGCTGCACAACAATATTTACATTGAAATTATTCAAAATGACTCTTGTGATTTAAAATTACTTCTTACACACGGAGCCACACCACCCCCTCTGCCTACTAGCCTATTTTTCTGATACACTGTATATCCTTGGACATTCGGCTCCCAATGGCAGCCATCCTTTAGCCAAGTCTCAGAGATGGCTGCGACGTCATAGTTGCCAATCTGCAGCTGAATTTCAAGATTATCCTTGTGCTGCGTGCATTTAGATATAACACTTTCAGTCCAGAATTTGTTGCTTTCTATTTTAACTGCACCTTTCCTGCTGTTTCAGACAACGGTGTTCTTGTACAGAAATTTTATATAACATCTTTCAGGACACCTTAAAAAAAAATGCTCTGAAAGCACTTAGCAACTGATGAATTAATTTTGTAACATATTCTAATAATAATAATATCTAATATTACCTTGTAGCTGAACACAATACATTTGCCCGTGACAAAGCCCCAAATTCGACAAATGGATAGAGTGTCATCGGCTGTTCGTTGGCAGGGAATGTTGCTCTGCTCTTCTTAAGCAGAGCCAAGATATTGTTAAACCCTTCAAAATAGGCCAGTAGGTAGAATGTCTCATCACATCAGCTGTTTTTGCACTTGCTTATCCTGAGTGGCATTTGGAACTATTAAATACATTGCAGGTGAGAGTGCTGTTACGATGCATTTTTACATCGATGGTCGGCACCTCCTAAATAACTGGTGTTGGGATTTCATTTGTTCTTGGTAATTAGTATGTAAATTATATAATTGCGCAAGTAATTCTTTCAGCATATTACATTGTTAAAAATACTGAGCTAAAATTGTGAAGTCTACTCCTGTGAGAAGTTAAAATATGTTGAATGGTTGCATTTCGAGAAGATGTGATTACACATCCATAAAATGTAATTTTAGTATAGGATTTCTCATTATAATTAATAATCTATGAAATGAATAGGTGCTAAAGAAGGTAAAATAATTATTGTTTTTCCTTGGGATAATTATAAAGAGATGTTTTCTTGTTTAAATGGGGGAAATTGTTTTGTTTTCTGTGATATAACAGCAATGAGATGCAACTAGAACTTCTTTACTATAAAGAGAACGTACATTAAGAGGAATTATGCTTTATCTGAAGTTCATATTGCTAATTTTGGATGTGCTGTAAATCCCATATCTGGCTGGGTAATAATCTTGTGCATAATGACTTTTTAAAACATACAATATTTAAATACAACATTTTTAAAACTTGACAAAAGATAGGGCAATGAGAATAGTGGAACACTCCAGATGCAAATTCGCAAAACATTCATGATTTTAAAAAAGCAGAATGAACATTTGTTTTCTATGCATTTTTTCATTCATTCTTGAAATTAGTTTGAGTTTGTCGCTCAGTCCACTAAGTCCAAAATACCTTATTTCATATTTTCTTGTAACTTAAGAGACCATTTGAACCATCTAGACTGTGCTGGCTCTCAGATGATTCCATTAATTACAAGCCCCCTCCCCATCTCCCTGATTCTCTTGCCATCCTACATTTGGAGTAACTTCCAGTAGCCAGTGGTCTACTAGCGTGCATTTGGTATGTGAGAGGAAATCTGCCTACAGAGAGGATTGCCAGTCTCCACATATTCAGCACCCAAGGTCAACATTGAATCGAGGTTGCTCGAGTTGTGTGGCAGCAATACAGTTTTCAATGTGCAAGGCTCTTGCATACGATTTATTTTATGGTTCCAGCTTCCCTGCTTTCATGGATTAAAGCCTGTAGAAATTCAGTGAGCTGTCTTTTTGAAGGAAGGATTACTATATTTTAATGGCATATTATCAGAAAATTTGCAGTTGGAAGCTAATGGCTTGATAATTGGACATAACTCATCCTTCAAATACAATTTACTTTGTAACAGTGATGGATAAACATAATTAGTTCTCAGCTTTCTCAAGGAGAATTTTTTTAAAAAGCTGCAAATAGGCCTTGTGCTTTATATTTTGGGGCTAACTTTAATGTTGCCCTACCATTAATAACTTTCACAACAACCATGAAAATGTGAAAGTTCTTGTTTAGTCAGCATCATAGGAATTTGAGTTCAGATAAGAGCCTGTGGGCTTCAGAACACTACTATCATTGTAATGGATATTGTGACAACATCTATAATAGACTACTGGTAAATTTGTAGCTCTAAGTTCGTATTGTTTATAATACTTTGTAGCTTCTCTGTGTCAATGAAGTATTAGTTTGTATTTCTTTCGCAGTCCCTTTATATAATTGCTTTACAGTTAGTTTCAGCCTTTTTGGCTTGTGTTCTGAAAAAATACAGCATTATTTAAGGCCTTGGGTCATAAAGTGCTTTACAGCCAGCAAAATACTTTGAAGTGTGGATGGTGATGTGATATTAAGAAACAGTATTCAAGGGGTCATTACTGTATTACTGCTTTTATCACTTTATATTGCACATTACCCTATCTAAAAATACTTCCAAATCCCCATAATACTGCTTTACTAGCACCTCCAGCATTTGACAGCTTTGGAACAAAGGATTTCATGCTACACGCACAACAGACACACAAAGGGCTGGAGAAACTCTTCAAGAGGTGAATAAACAGTCAATGTTTTGGGCTGAGACCTTTCACTATGACTGGAATTTGAAAGGGGAAGAGGCCAGAATAAAAATTGGGAGGGGGGCATGGAGTACAAGCTGGCAGGGTGATAAAACCAGATGAGGGGGGATATGAAGGTGATAGGTTGAAGAGTAAAGGGCTGAAGAAAAATGAATCTGCTAGGAAACCCCAGTGGAACATGAAGGAAGAGAAGGAGGAGGGGTGCCAAAGCAGAGTGATGGGCAGGTCAGGAGCAAAAGTGGTGTGAGAGGGGAACCAGAATAGAAAATGGAAAATTGGAGAAGGGGGAGAAATTGAAATTGATGTTGACACCATCAGGTAGGAGGCAACACAGGTGGCATGTGAGGTGTGTCTCTGTCTCATTTTTTGAAGATTAGAATTTGTAAAGCCTGTTACAGTAGTGCCCTCACTGATCTCAAATCAAGGATTAAACTTTAAGCTTCTGATAGCAAAATGGCCTCTTTTTTGAAAATTTTTTGCATCTCTGTTATATTGCAGGTGAACAATTTCACCTGAATTTAATATATTCCCATCTCTATCATGGAAAAAGAATACTTGTAGAATTATAAATTGATTTGAAGTGATTGGCTTTTCATATAATATTAATGCAGTTTCCAGTTGGTGACATTGATTTTGATTCATATGGCACTCGTCAGTGCTCTATTTACATATTTGTTTCTTCATTCAAGTTGGAGTTGGAGTTCAACTACGGAACGTAAATTGTGTTGAGAGGGAAGCCTGCAGAATAACTGACTCATTAACACAAACTGTGCTCAACTGCTCAACTTGTTAGACTGCTTCACTTCCCCACCCCCCCCCCCCCCCCCCCCCGCCTCAAATCTTTACTTTCTAACTTTTTCCTTTGTTTGAGGCTTTGAAGAATGTTGGAAATATTCAAGGTCATTAGTATCAGTGGAGAACAAAACAAAGTTAATGTTTCAGTCAGTGAGTTTTGATCAACTCAAGGACAAGTTAGAATACAGATAAATATTAAGTCACTGAAAGGGAGGAGAGGTATAGAACAAAGGGAATGTCTAGAACAAGGAGGCTAAAATAAAACAGATGATAGTTCAGTCAGCATCTGTGAAAGAAATGGTTGCATTCCAGGTTAAATCATATTCAAGATCTGAATGTTTCTGGCATTTCCATATAATCATATAACAATTACAGCACGGAAACAGGCCATCTTGGTCCTTCTAGTCCGTGCTGAACTATCGGTATTTCCTATTTCCTATTTTTTTGTTTTTGATTTCTAGCATCTACTGTTTTCGTTTGGTTATTATCCAGAATTCCCTACTGCTGCCAGCCTTGCAGGAATATACAGATCTTGAATACTCAGTACCTCCCTTTTAAAAGCTTCCCAAGTGCCAGAAGTACAATTCCTCAGAGTTTATCATCTCGGAGGATCTCTCCTGGGTCCAGCATTATAAAGAAAGCACAGGAGCATCTCAACTTTCATAGACATTTGCGTAGATTCTGCATGTCAACTTTTAACAAACTTCAAAGTTTGAAGTGCGGTGGAGATTATGTTGCCTGGTTGCATCGTAACACCAATGCCCTTGAGCAAAGAAGCCTTAAAAAAAAGTAGTGGATACAGCCCAGTCCATCACAGGTAAAGCCTTCCCCATCACTGTTAGGTACAGGCAGCTGGGATCAAGTGATCTGGAGGAGTATCTGGGATGCAGGTGTATATGCAAGAAGAAAATTGGAAAGATTAAAAAGTGAGCATAATTTGCCTTTGACAGAGAAGATAAAGGGGAATCAGAAGAGTTCATGTATATTAAGAGTAAAGAGTAAATAAAGAGAGAATAGGGCCCTTCAAAGGCTAGAGCGGGCACCTTTCTATAGAGCTGCAGAAGATGGCCAAGGAATTTGAACATTTCTCCTCTGTTATTGCCATGGAGAAGGACATGAAGACTTTGGAATTTGAGGTAGTTGATGGGAATTTCTTCGGAAGAGTTTGCATCTGCAAAGGATATACTGGATGATTGAAAGTGTATGAAGGTAGATACATCACCAAGGCCTGCTTGAGTATATTCAAGAAAACTAGGAGAAGAAATTGCCTTGACTGAGGGCCCTGACTGAGATCTGTGCATCAGTGTTTGTGCTAGAATATTGGACATTGGTCTTTATTTAAGAAGGGTTGCTAAGAGAAGCATCAGAAGTATAGACCAGCAAACCTGACATCTGCGGTTGATAAGTTGCTAGAGGAGATTCTATGGGATAAGATGAGCAAGCATTTTAAACGGCATAGTTGACTAGAGATAGTCAGCATGGCTTTGTGTATGGGAGATCGTGTCTCAAAAATGTAATTGTTTTTTTTTGAATAAAATTACCAAGACAGCTGGATAGTAGACAGTCTATATGAACTTCTGTAACTCTTTGAGGTTCCTTATGAAAGACTGCTAAGGAAAGTTAAATTGTGTGGAATCCTGGGAGAGTTAGTTGATTGAATACACAGTTAGCTTGATGGTAGGAAACAGTGGGTGATGGTGGATTATTGGAGTGGAAGCCTGTGACTAGTGGTATTTTCCAGGGGTTGGCAGTAGGTCCATTCCTATTTGTCATCCGTTTCAATGGTTTGGATGAGAATGTACACAGGGCCTGGTTAGTAAGTTTGCAGATGACACCTAAAACAGGTCATGTTGACAGTGAAAATGGTCAACTGGATTTACAGAGGATTCTTAATCATAACGTGAAAACTTGGCGTGTATATCTTTCATTACAACAATACATTGAGGTAGTACAAGGTTAAACACTGAGTGCAGAGTAAGGAGTTACAGTAACAGAGGAAGTGCAGTGCTGGTAGATAATACGGTGAAAGTTCAGAACAAAGTAGATTGTGAGGCCAAAAGTCCCTCTTGTCATATTAGGGGACCATTCAATTGTCTCATGTCAGTGGGCAGAATTTGTCCTTGAGCCTTGCGGTGTATGCTTTCAGGCTTTTGTATTTGCTACCTGATTGAAGAAGGGAGAATTGACTTTCATCAGTTCGGTCATTGAGTACAGAAATTAGCATATTTTGCTGCAGTCATACAAGGCATTGGTGAGGCCACAGTTGGAACATTGTGTTTAGTTTTGGCTACCCTGTTATAGGAAAGATATCATTAAATGGAAAGAGTGCAGAAGGATTTATGAGGATGTTGCTGAGTCTCAGAACTGCGTATATGGAGGGAGGTTGGGACTTTATTTCATTAGAGCATAGAATGAGAGGTCATAAGACCATAAGTTAAGTTCAACTATAATTCAACCACAGCAAAATGAAACAGTGTCCCTCTGAGGCCAAGGTATAAAACACAGAGTCCACAGCGTGCTGCACATGGCGCATATGGTTACAATTTCATAAAAACATACAATTTCACAAAAAATGAAATCTGTAGCTGAGTGGCAGGGTGTAAATTGTCTTGGTTGTTCTTCCAACTGGAGTGCAGCACTGATGGGAGGGTCCATCCTTCAATCCAGTAGGGATTGCAGCGTGTCCACAGAAGCCCTTGCCCACTCCCACACCACCCCAGTGCCCCCTCCCCTGGGTGGCTGCAACAGGTAATGCTGCAGCAGGAGAGCCTAGTTCTTGCCACAATCGAGGCAACACAGCTCCACTGCCATTGGCATCGGCAGTGAACCAGACTTGCCGTATTCTACCTTACCAGTATCCAACTGAGTCCTAGAGATAGGAGCAGAGTCGTGAGGGCCATAGAGCAGATAGATTTAAGTTGAGCTGGGAGAGATTTATTAGGCGGGAACCTGAGGGGCAGCTTGTTCACCCAGAAGGTTGACTGTACATGGGACGTGCTGCCGGAGGAAGCGGGTGAGACAGTACATTAGCAACATTGAAAGGTACTTGAGCAGGCACAAGGATAGGAAAGATTTAGAGGGATACAAGTCAAATGTGGGCCAATGGTACCAGCTTAAATGGGAATCTTGGTCAAAATGGACCATTTGGTCTGACAGGCTTGTTTCCATGTTGTATAAGTTTATGACAAGTGTCTTTATTTTAGTTTTAATACATTTTTCATGGAAATCTTAGCCGCATAATTGGATGTGATCGCCACTTGCAGTCAATTCCAAATCTGAAAGACAGAAAATTAATCCATGTGCTCAGGATTATAATATCAGGTAAACCATTTAAACTACAGTACCTCATACATTCTCCCATGGTCATTAGATTGCAGTGTTTTTAGGGTGATTCGGAATTAATCACTCATCCTTGGTATTTGTCCTTTGGGAACTGCAGTAATATTTTTGAAACAGTAAATCGCGTGGATAATGACTCCCATTCTGATCATTATAATGTTGAGTCTTTCAGTCGAGAGCCAGCTGCCAGTTAATTTTAATGACAGCTGAAATTTTAAAAGGTATGTTGTATTAAACACCAAAACTATTGCCCTTTACACATTTAAATTGAGTTTTATGAATTTTTAGAAAAAGAGCTTTACACTTTAAAGAATTTTTTGTCAGA
Source organism: Hypanus sabinus (assembly GCF_030144855.1). Classification (NCBI taxonomy): domain Eukaryota; kingdom Metazoa; phylum Chordata; class Chondrichthyes; order Myliobatiformes; family Dasyatidae; genus Hypanus; species Hypanus sabinus. The sequence goes on from NC_082715.1 coordinate 48,725,066, forward strand.
ATTTACTTAAAATGAGGTGCTGTTGCCACTTCTAAAAATAAGATTGCACTCATTGGTGGCATGCACTGGAAGTTGCAAGGAGGTTTCTTGATCTCATTTGCATTCCCAGTGGTGCAGTCATTAATATAAATCAGTTGTAGCTGTACTCTCTGGCAATAGACCGGGCAGACAAAATGAGCTTCACTCATTTCAATCTGAAATAACTGCATGTCTTAGCTATAGTTTGTTATAGTTTTGCATAATTATGAACGCTCAAGCATATGTAGGCCCAGAAAGCAACAGAGTTTGGAACGGAGCCAGAGAATGCATGACACCAGACTGTCAGATTATTAAATCTTTGGGGAACTGAGGCAGGAAGAATACTCTTATAAATGTTTGTGCTACCTTGAGATGTCGGTTGGGTAATACTTATTCCCATGGTGAGGATTCTATATGTTCAGTTGGACTGTAAAAATCATTGTTGCTCCAAGGAGAATGCACACTTGGAAGTGGCTGCTCCATTTCTCTTTAAAAGGAGATAAACTGAAACAACTTAGAGATCAAAGAATTTGTCCCTTCCTGTTGATGTTGGAACAGTTGGTGAGTGACATTGCGATGCCAGATTATAGTCCGATGCTTTTGATACTCTAGTAATTAGACTTCGAAATAAACGTACTACTCACCATTTATAATGACCACATTGAAGTTAATTGTTGACATTTATTGTCACTTGGTGATTGTTGTTTGTAAATTAAATGTAAAATACTGAATAATGTGGGAGCTAATAAGGTTTAATCTAGTCAGTGTTAGGATTGTAAATCACACTGATGAGCCCTTTTTATTATAGCTTCTGCATTCTCCCATTCTACCTGCCAAACATCTGTTTGAAATGTGGAATGCAAACTACTAAACTTTTGCAAAGTAGATAATGAGGGTGTGCAACAAGCCTATACTCCAATCAGTGCAATGCTATGAAGTCAAGAGTACCCTGGAGGCTTTCAATAAATCAAATTCCCCTCCTCCCCTCCAATACCTGTTTGAAATGGAAATATATTGTTCAAACTCCACTGCTACTAAGATTAATGCAGTTAAGAAAAGGATTATGTATGGTTTGTGAAACAATTTGATTAATCCCCAGAGTAAACCCTTGTACGCTATGCTATATTGACCTGAAGTTATTAACAATTTACTAATAAACTAATCATATGGATTGTTTTTTTGACATTAGGTCTGCAATGATCAGTTTTCTAATTTATGTTACGGTTCTGAGGTTAAATAGTTAACTAACCAAGGATAGCTGCATTTATCAGAGCTAATTTGTGTTTGTTGTGAATCAACTAATATAGTTACTATCCCCACTGTGCATCATAACTATGTTTGTTATAATTCCTACTATGAGTTCAGTAGGGTTGTTTAAAATATTAATAGTGATGATGTCAAAGCTTGCAATGCCAGGAATATAAAGGAGAATCGCATCTTCTTAGATAGACCTTTGATTTGAATCCATTGTTCTATAGGTTCAGAAGTGGCAAATTAGGCCAATGTGGAATCCACAAGCTCTAACAGATAGAGTAGTAGTTCCTTTTCACACCTTGAGAGGTTCATCAGAGGGCACTTTTTGTGCAATTTCTGTAGCATTTGACAGGTTTTTTTTCCCCACAAGGCCGTGTTGCTTACTCAGCACTCAACCCTGCATGGACAGAAAGCGCGCAAGGGCCTGGAGGGATTTGAACTCGGGATCATTTGCCTCGAAGTCTGGTGTCGATGCCAGTACACCACCAGCCACCAGAGTAGAAGGTGCTTTCAAATCAAATTCAAGTTTAAATTATCATTCAACCATATATGAATACAGCTGAATGAAACAAAGTTCCTCTAGGGCCAAGGTGCAAAACAAAACCGCACATTCAAAATGGTGAGCAAAAGAAGTGTCACGCAAATAAAACACCTTTATCGTCCAAGATCCTGAGCGACATGTCCGGGAAATTGATTGTACAGATTACCAGTGGCACACACCCACTGCAATACAGTGTGTCATTCCATTGATCGAACACTGGAGGACAGCACTAGTGGGAGAGGTCTACCCCCTGCCGAGCTACACCGCCTCTGGCATCTCTCTCCTGGACTGTGGCAGCAGGGAAGTCTGCGACTTGAGGCCTAGTCCTTGACTGGGTAGTCATGGGGAATGGGGTTCCTAGTGATGTTCTCAAAATCTCCTAAGTGTTTATTCTAGGTACCTGAGAATCGCTACATAACAAAGCTTGCAAGGGTGTCAGTGTTTGAGTGTCAGGCACAAAAATGTCGCAGCTTGTGTATCAGAACCAACTGACTGTGGTTAGAATCTCTGTTCTGGAGCTGTGCACTGGGGGAGCATGGTTCTAATGTGAGTTTTTAAAATTGAAGGTTTTTGTGGAGGAAGAAGTGGTATTATCTCTCTCCAGTGATTTGATATGCCTGCTGAAGGTGGTCCACATCGTAGGAGCATATACAAGGCCAGGGAACACTGCCGTCTGGTACAGTAAATCAATTATTTTGTACTAACTTGGAAGGCTTTACCTTCAGCATTCACCCTCAGTTAGCTAATGGCTGTGAACACAGAACACAATGGAAAATGTCATAATTTTTAGCTGCCATTGGCAAGCTTCAGTGAGCCGAATGACCTCATGGTACTTCTGTCCTAATGGTCTTGTGCTGGAAGGCATTGCTCCCAGTGGTCCATGTTCTTAGTCTTTTTGTGATGCTTTATTGATGGAGGTCAGTATGCAAGGGGTCTTTGGTAAAATACTTTTGTTTTTAGGAGTGTGAAATAGGGACCACTTTCCCATATGCTTCAATAAACAAGTCAGTAATAAGTTGGAGCTATATCTCCAAATACGCACATACATAGTGTTACCTGCGTGCTGCAGCTGAGGAATGTAGTTTTCAGTAGTCCTGCACGTGAGCCCCCCTGCAGCAGGAAGATTTGAGGTGAGATGTAGCATTGCGGTGAGGAGAGATTCAGAAAAGCACTGGGCACTTGACACATCCACATTGATGCGAGATCTGTTACAAATGCATTGGTCAGCATAGTGGTTTGCTTGCTGTCCTGCTGCAAATGTGGGATTGAGACCAATTTCTGTGGGCAGCCACTTTTGGAAAAAGTATTCTTTGCAGTCCTGTTGACAAAGAAGTTATTGGATGCAAAAATAATGTCCACTGTTACTCTAGATCAGTGCTTCCCAGCCGTTTTTTATGCTATAGACCAATACCACTAACTGAAGGTCCATGAATCCTAGGTTGGGGGCCCCTGCTCTAGATAGAATTAGTACTGTGAATGACAGTGATACTGAGCGCTTCCTCTGCTGTGAGGTGATTGAACAGGACCCTGGCAATCACTTTCCCTGTGCTAACAGTGGGAGAACCTAATATTATCACACTTAAATTTGACTCCATTTTCAAAGATGGTCACAACTACATCAAAAAAGTCTCTTGGCATGTATTAGGAACAAGGCTAATAAGCTTACAGCATGGATCAGTACATGAAACTACAACACTGTGGTCATAAGGCAGGGCATGAAAGGGTTACAAGGTGAAGGCAGGAAAATGGGTTGGGGGAATATATCAGGCATGATCAAATGGCAAAGCAGTCTCGATGGGCTGTATGGCTTAATTCTGCTCCTGTGATGCACGGTCTTATGGGTGAATTCACTTCCCTAATATTGATTGGATCATTCTTAATGCAAAAGGTTTTGATGGAGCAGGATTTGTTAGTTGTGACAGGGAAGGATCCTGACACAATATGTGGGCAGACCAACTAGAGGAGAGGCTGAACTAGAACTAGATAATGAACCTGGCCAGGTGACAGAACTCTTGGTAGAGAGCACTTTGCAGACTGTGACCTCAATTTCCTGATCTTTACTAAAGCCTTGGAAAGAAGCAGAGGGTGTGAAAAATATTTAATTAGAGGAGAGCTAATTATGATGCTATTAAGCAGGAACTCATGAGTGTAATTTGGGAACAAATGTACTCAGGAAAAAGCACAGTGGAAATTTAGCTGTTGCTTAGGGAGCCCTTGTATGGGGTTCTGGATAGGTTTGTCCCAGTGATGCAGGGAAGGGATGGGACAGTGAAGGAACAACAGTTGACAAAAGATGTGGATGAGCCCTCCTCACCATTGAGCACATCTACAAGGACTGCTGCGTCAAGAAAGTAGCATTCATCATGAAGGGCCCCTCATCATCCAGGCCATGCTCCCTTCTTGATGCTGCTTTTGGGAAGGAAGTACAGAAGCCTTGGGTCCCATACCACCAGGTTCAGAAACAATTATTTCCTTTCAATCATGAGGTTCATGAACCATCGTGGTTAACTTTACTGACCTCAACACTGAACTGATTTCATAACCTATGGACTCATTCTCAAAGTGATTCATGTTTTCAGTATTGTTTATATACTATTTACTTATTTGTTTTTGCAATTTTTCTTTTGTGCATTAGTTGTTTCAGTCTTTGTGTGTAGCTGTCTATTGATTCTATTCTGTTTTATACCCCAAGATCCCTCTAATCCTCCACACTACTAAGAAACCTGCCATTAACCCTGTACTCTGCCTTCAAATTTGATCTTCCAAAGTGTATTACTTTAATCGCTCAAAGTCGTCATGTAAGTAATTAGAATGTATGTGGTGTGTTGCCCTTCATTAGTTAGGGGTTGAAGAGTCAGGGGTAGGAACCGCAGTCCAGGGCAGAACTCTATGCAGTAGGCGGCCAGTGATCCTGTGGACATTGGACAGGTGCCGGGATGAAGTCCAACAAACCCTGTACTCAATGACCAAGCTTGGTGGCCCCCATGGACAATTGCAGGTGACCCGCCCTCCACGTAAGTGAGTCCTACGATTGGAGGATTGTAGATCCATGCAGGCAGGAGATATGAGAGCCAGTGACCTCCACCACTACTCCACCCCCCATTTAGCCATTGGGGTCAGAGGGCTTTCTGAATCCAATGAGTCCTGGGATCGAAGGTTGAAGTCAGTGAGCCTGAAGATCACAGCACGATGGCTAATGCCTTGGGTTGGCAGGTTCTTAAAGTCAGCACATCTGTGAGATGAACCCCCAAGTGAATGAGTCCCAGGGTCACAGGCTCATGCAAGTCTGGAGTTTAAGACCCGGAATTCAGGTACCATTTATCAGCGAGTCCCAGGATGGGTACCGAAGGTCGAAACTTGAAGGGCCAATGAGTACCTGTCTGGGTTAGGGATTGTACTTTGGTGGTCTAGAGGCAGCCTGTCCTGAGGTTGGAGACCTGTCACAGTGTGGGAGGGAGAAAAAGGGTTTGTTTTGCTGCTTGTGCTCTGTTAAGCATTAGGGATGTGTTATTCTGGCTCTGCAATGTGCGGCAACACTTGCGGGCTCCCCCTAGAATGTCCTTGGGCTGTGCTGGTTGTTAACGCAAACTAAACTCTGTTTCAGTGTACATGTGATAAATGAATCAGAATTTGGATTGAGTTCAAGAGCCATGAGGTAATGTTGCATGTCTATAAAATGTTTGTGAGACCACACTTGGAGAGCTTTGTTCAATTCTGATCACTTCATTATAGAATAAGTGTGGAAGCCTTAGAGATGGTACAGAGAATTACCAGGATGTTGCCTGGATTAAGGAGCAAGTTTTATGAGGAAATATTGAGTAAACTGGGGTTTTTTTAAGGAACATGAGAGGAATAGATTGTGGACAGCAAGGCAGAAATGACTGATAATTTTAATGTAACTGGAAGGAAATATAGGAGGATGTTAGACGCAAATTTTTTAAAGAGTGGTGGGTGCATGGATCACACTACTTGGGTGATGGTAGAATTACATACTGTAGGGTCATTTAAGAGACTCGTAGATAGACGTATGTAACCTAACTTGCAATGAATGTCCTCCATCTTTGGCGGTCTGGTCTCTTCCCTTTGACCAGTTTGGCATGAGTGATCTTACCAAGAGCTAAAGCCTAAAGCCCTGACTCCAACCAGTGTATCTCTCTGGGCCATTGAGGCATGCAAGCTGTCAAACCACGACAAGGTTGTGATTCTCTTGGAGGAGAGGGCATATAGATGAAAGAAACATGGAGGGCACACAGGAGAGAGACTTTGTAGCAGGTAGTAGGTTAACACAACAACGAGGGGTGAAGAATTCGTACTGTACTGTTTTGTTTTATGTTCTCTTCCAGGACATGGGAGATGAGATTGAAGATTTGTAATTGAAGTTCCTCTCTGCATTTTGTTTTGAAGTTCAGAAGGGAAATCAAATGTCCTGGGGCCTTGTTTTTTAATTGGCTTATGGGTTTGTTTTGAGGACTGGTCATTTATGGATGACGTACATTTTTCTGCAGTATAAATGGTATACTACAACTGAACTTTCTCTGTAATGAAATAATACTTGTGCAGCATTCCTGTGGTCAAAATGAACGAGCTGAAGAGCATCATTTTGTCAGTCATGGCATTCACTGAGTGCATTTCCTTTGTAACACTGGAAAGCTAGCCAAGGCTAATTAGCAGTTCATTATACAGATCTGTACACATGCATGCAAGCATAACTGCAATTAGGTCTGTTTTCTGTGGTTTGGGAACTCTATAACCAGACTCTGTGGGATGTCGGTATGATTTATGCTGGTAATAAGGTTGTTGGTAACAGATAATACTTTGGGAAAATTAGGGATGATTCTTTTCTGAAAATGTTGGCCAAAACATTGTGTTCTTTAAATTCATTTGCCTTTGTCAAGGCTTCCTGTTGACACCTGTTTCAAATGAAACAGTTTCTTTATTACTCTGGAGTTTGAGATCAGCAATCAAACAAATTACTTTTTTCTCCTCATTCTTTGTTGCACATGTTTTTGCAAGAAGATTGCAAGCAGGATAGATAAAGGGGACACAGTGGATATTGTATATTTGGCCTTTGACAAGGTGCCACACTTGAGGCTGCTTACCAAGTTAAGAGCCTTGGTATTACAGGAAAATTACTGGCATGGATAGAACATAGGCTGATTGTTAGGAGGCAGCAAGTGGGGATAAAAGTGTCCTTTTCTGGTTGGCTGCCAAAGACTAGTGGAGTTCGCAAGGGTCAGTGTTAGGACGCTTGTTTTTTGATGCTGCATATCGATGATTTAGATGATGGAATAGATGGCTTTGTTACCAAGTTTGCAGATGATATGAAGATTGGCGGAGAGGCATGTAGTGTTGAGGAAACAGGTAGGCTACAGAAGGACTTAGACAGATTAGAAGAATGGGCAAGAAAGTGGCAAATGAGATACAATGGTCATGCACTTTGGTAGAAGAAATAAATCTGTAGAATATTTTCTAAATGGGGAGAAATATCAAGAATCTGAGATGCAGAGGGACTTGGGAGTCCTTGTGTAGAACACCCTAAAAGGTGAACTTGCAGTTAGAGTTAGCGGTGAGGAAGGCATATGCAATGTTAGCCTTGATTTCAAGAGGTCTAGAATACAAGAGCAGGGATGTAATGCTGAGGCTTTATAAGGCACTGGTGAGGCCTCACCTTGAGTATGGTGAACAGTTTTGGCTTCTTATCTAAGAAAAGACGTGCTGGCATTGGAGAGGGTTCAGAGGAGGTTCACAATGATGATTCCAGGAATGAAAAGGTTATACAAGGAACATTTGATAGCTCTGGATTTGTACTTGCTGGAATTTAGAAGGATGATGGGGGGGGGGGGGATCTCATTGAAATTTCTTAAATATTGAAAGGTCTGGACAGTAGATGTGGATAAGATGTTTCCCATGGTCGGGAAAATCTAGGACAAATGAGCACAGCCTCAGGATAGAGGGACATCCATTTAAAACAGAGATGCGGACAAATTTATTTAGCCAGATGGTGAATTTGTGGAATTTATTACCACAGGCAGATATGAAGGCCAGATTATTGGGTGTTTTTGAGGCAGGGCTCGATGGGTTCTTGATTGGCCACAGCATCAAAGGTTACGGGGAGAAGATTGGGGAGTGGGCTGAGGAGGGGGACAAAAGGATCAGCCATTACTATATAGCTGAGCAGTCTTGGTGGGCCTAATTTTGCTCCTATGTCTTATGGTCTTGTGTTTGAAACCCATTTGATGTTACTTTAACATCTAGTAGGTTCTACAGATAATGCAGGATGTAATAAACCGGACTGAAAATGGATTGAGCAACTGCTCAGGTGTAGAACATGGAAGTTTCCTATTCCACTCCTGGGACATGAGAATCCAAATACCAGCTTTATTGTGTGGTCAAAACCTCTGTCCTTAGAAAGCATGTTTGGTGTGAAATTGTTATGCACAATATGAGGTCAACTTCAGTTTCAATTGTACAGTTAAGTGTTTAATGTCCAAATAACAATTATAAACCTAGAGTAGTATTAGGATCACTAATTAAATTGGCTGCTAGGTTATTGCAGTTCATTGTAATGTAATTAAAGTGACAGTAATCTTATTACTAATTACCACAAGAATAAAGCTAAAACAAAATAGTTAAGTGGTAAACTGACACCAAGTATGAAAACAACACACACACAATGCTGGTGGAACGCAGCAGGCCAGGCAGCATCTATAGGGAGAAGCACTGTTGACGTTTCGGGCCGAGACCCTTCATCAGGACTGGCCACAAAGTATGAAAAATTGTGTTGATAAGTCTTGCATGTGACACAGTGTACAAACTTTTGGAAATTACATCCCATATGCCTGGCTGTAGAGCACAGATACAGAAGTTCAGCTAGCTAGTCCTATGAGTAATTAACCAATGCAAATTGGAAAGGTCCCAAATTTATTGAAATAAATGGAAACTACTGTTAGCCGGAGTCATATCAAACACAAAAGTGGTTGTTTGTTGGAGCTGTTCTAGTGGAGTTACAATACTGGCAGCTAAAATCTAGAAAATTACCTGGAACTGTTCACAAAAAAAAAAGGCAGAAACAATCCTATCTGCTGAACTATTGCCCAATTGTGATTCTCTGGATCATCTAGAAAATGATGAAAAATGCCATGCCCTCCATTAACACTTAATGTTTTACCAGGCCTCCCTGGAGCAGAGGAGAATAAGGGGATATTTGATACAGATGTACAAAATTATGAGGTGTGAAAATAGGGTAAATGCAAGCAGGTATTTTTCACTGAAAGCCTGTTTCTGTGCTGTAGTGCTCTGACTCTTTGACAGCTTTGGTCAAATATGGACCAAGGAATGTGATTTAAGAGGAGAGGTTGATTGTCAATGTTTGACAAACTGTGGCCATCAAGAAGGCTGGCAAAGGGAGCTCAATGAGCATCAAGGCTAAACACTTCAGATGTTGGTGTCATGCCATGTGCAAAAGAAGAAGACCTTGTTGGAGATAAACTATTCCAATTCCAAGATGGGAGTTTCTGAGGGCATTGTCTAAGTCCCAAGAATCATCAGCTGCTTTATTAATGACTCTTTCCATAAGATCAATTCCCTAAGTGGGATATTGACTGATTACTCAATGTTCACTTCAATTCGCTTCTGCTTAGTAGATGAAGTAATCCATTTTTGCATGTAGCATATCTAGATAAAATCCAGGCATAAGCATGAAGTAGCAATAAATATTTATGCCACAGAAGTGCCAAACAATGACAAGTATCCACAGAAGAGTTCATTATGTACCCTTGGCAAACGTAATGTCGTCGAATGTTGAGTGGTCCACTGTCAACATTCTAGGGAATGACCATTGAGAAAAACCTCATCTAGGTTAGCCGTGTATACTATGAAGAAACAAGATAACTTCTTGTGATGTCTTCCTCCTCACACAAGTTTTTTTTTCCTGCAATTTATGAAGCTCAAGTTGGGAGGGATGGAATTTTCTCAACTTTCCTGGATCGATGTGTCTCCAATATCTCTGAGCTGGATGCTGCCCGGGATCCAGCTCAAGAGATTTAAAAAAAAACTGCTTGATATTAATACTCCATCACATACACAGCTTAGAATTTCCACGTTCTCTAAAATAGAATTTAAAAAGTCAAGCAATCCTCATACACAGAATTTTTTGACATTAGAATGGAATGTTTAGAAGCAGTGTTCTACTTTTTACATTAATAATTCTATCTGTACATTTCCAGACAAGAAATTAGTCTGTCTTACTGTTGCTGTGTGTGCACTGGAATGTTGGCTATCCATCATACACATCTTGTGATACTCTATTGAAGTAACTAGAACTGAGCAGCAGGAAGTTGGTTCAGTTGCAGCCAATATTGTGGTACCTGTTTGATGTGCGCAACCAAAAGCTATTTTTTCTCCATTAAATTTGTATATTTGACATTGTGGAAGTGCTCTTTTAGGTAAATGTTGTAAGCATTACCCTCCCCACTGGATGCTTTTTTAATATCTTGGTGTAAAATACAAATAAAATTCTTGTCAAATATTTAGGGCACTGCTCTTGCCCCGAAATGTCGACTGTACTCTTTATCATAGATGCTGCCTGGCTTGCTGAGTTCCTCCAGCATTTTGTGTGTGATGCTTGGATTTCCAGCATCTACAGATTTTCTCCTGTGAAAGAAAATCCTGAGTGGTCCATATTGGTGAAGGAGTGGAAGACAGCATTGGAGCTGGATATACAGAAGCTTAATAAACATCTGATTATCAAGTAAATCGGTGCTAAAACCTTCAATGAAACTTTATGGCATTTTTGACAATAAAACAACAACCACCTGCTTGGGAATAAACAAGGGACTGATGTTGATTTAATGTGCTGCTTGGCATTTCATGTTGATTGTTGCTGTAATGTGAATTCATGGAAGTTGATGGAGACATGAGTATGTGGGGTCCTGTGTCATGCCCAGTTTTTGAATGTGTTTTTACACTTATGAACAAAGTAATTGCTCCCAGATGTTTATATTTTGTTAAAGCTATGCAGATATTACTGTCACATAGTAATATAATAAACTGTAATGAGGTTCAAATGACTGTTTGGAGATGAACAATGTAAGATTACAGTGGAAAGTAGAGGTTTTCTGAGATATTACAGTAACAAACAAATCCAGATTTAATTAACTTTCACTTTCATGATGAGATAGTATCAAATAAGGCTCAACACCAAATTGAAAGATGATAGCAAGTAAGAATTTTAAAACAGCTGCCTTGTGATGTGGATGATTAATTATTTGCTGAAATCTGTTTTGTTGTTCAGTATTTGTAATTATCCTTTGTTTGATACCATTGGTTAAATTAGAGCTTGTGTTAGAGAGCTGTTTAAGACAATGGGTTACAGTAACATTGTAAAGTATACTTTAAAGCTTGTTAACCAGGAAGCTTTTGAGAAAATATTGGAGTTAATAACACTGTGTTAGTTTGTATCCCATTCTGATTTTATTTGGATTTCATCACATTTATGATAATCAAAGCTGCACATTTTAAAGTGCTTCATTGCCATTTTATGTTAATTATTTTAAAACTGAAGAGTTGTGTTTCAGGCAGCCATCAAAACCCACCCTTGTCTGCTCCAGCTGTCTCTAGTGGTAGAGTCACATAAGATAAAATAAGGTCGTATACCTGGAGAAAAGCGAGGTATGTTAGAAGAGCTTGGAGTTCAGCGGCATCTGTAGAGGAAAAAAGGTTTGTTAATGAGAGGGTGGAGTAAAGACTGCCAGTATATTCCAGTATAGAATGGGGGTGGGGTGTTTGGTGGAACAGAGGCTGGTGATGGAACTATATGCAGAGGGCATGATGGGCAGATTGAAAGGGTGAGGAGGAGATGGAAAAGATGAACAGAATGAGAATAAAACTAGGTAGGTGAGTGAGCGCGTGTGGGAGGAAAATAGTTGGGCCATGCATTATGTGAAAATGGAGAACTCGACGATCTTCATAATATTTGAGTTATCGGCTGCCCAAGCAGAATAAGAGGTTGTGATATTTCATTTCTTTTCTTAGCAGTGGGGTAGGTTAAGGTGGATGTTGATGTTGGAGTGAGAAGGAAAGATAAGATTACATGTAACCGTGAACTTGATAGCTGAAGTAGACAGAGTGTGGGTCTTTTGCAAAACTGGTGCTTTGCCTGTGCTTGGTTTCACCAATATAATGCATAATTCGAACACACCAGAATATCTGTTGCAGCTTGTGGGTATATTCAAGTCATTTTAAACCTTTATTCACGGCAAATAACTGGGGACTTGTTGGAACATACTAGCTTGAGTTGTATTAAATGCAGAGAACACATTTTGAGCTCCTCTTGATGCATGTATCACACCTACTACCTGTTTCTACTTGCCGTAAGTAGGAAGCTTGTTGGGTCTGTTTCAGAGAACAATATAATCAACAATGAGCTTGCATTGCTACATAATTAATATTCTCTAATGAATGAAATCTGCATTCAATCTTAGTCTAGCTCACAATATCTCCATTCTCCCACCCCAAGAATCTTCTATATTGCACTCTTATTATTTTCCTGGGCTCCTTCACTCCAAAGTAAACTGCCTAAAGAAATTCATACGATGCCAGTCTGAGGAAATAGATGAGCTAATATGTGACTGCTTTGTGTTGAGAACTGCTCAATGTTCAAAAACTCAGCAGTCAACCTAGATTAATGTGTTACAACTGTCAGAGACTTTTACCAGCAAGTATGTAGAGAACTGTGTACCAAAAAGACAATCCGAAAACCATGGATGAACAGGAGGATCCACTCCCTTCTGAGGTCCAGGACTGCAGCTTTCAAATCTGACATGCTCAAGAAATCAATATAACGATCTCATTAAATGAATAAGTCCCAATCAGTGTCAGGCGTGGTAGGGCTTATACTTTATAATGGAATACAAGGCAAAGTCGGGCAGCATTTTTCACAGCAGTGCATCCCTTTCTAATGAACTCCACTCATTCTATTTGTGATTTGAACAGAATGAGACTGAAATGTTACCACCTGCCTCAACAGCCTCTGGTGAACCTGAACCCAAGGTTACCATTGTGGACTGAGGATCTTCCGAGAGAGCGAATCTGTTGAAGTCATCTGGCCTGGATGATGATCCTCATCGTGTTCTTAGATTCTGTATGGATTTGCCGTGAGGGGCATTTGCAGCTATTTTTTAACTTCTCCCTTCTTCAGTCTGAGGTTCCCAGGTGCTGTAAAATACCACTCTCCTCCTGATACCCCTGAAAAACAAGGTAACACTGCCCTGTGGCTCTGACATCCACCATCATGAGTACTTTGAGAAGCTGGTCATGGTGCACATTAACATCAGCCTCCCAGCTGATCTCAACAGATTACCACAGATGCCATTTCCCAGACTCTATTTTCATCTTTGAAGCTTCTGGCCATCAAAAACACCAACATTTAGACTATTGTTTCTCAACCACCGCTGAACCCTCAATAATATCATTCCTAGCAAACTTGTCTCCATACTCTGGGACTCAGCATATCACTTGCAGATGGGTTCTTGACTTTCTAACCAACAGATCCCAATTAGTAAGGATCAGCAGCAACATCTCCACCGTGATTATTCTGGTTGGTTAGATCCGACTGTTAAACTGCAAATGAAAATGAGAGATTATTTGCTTATATTTCATGTTACAGTACTTACAATTAATTGCTTACTATGATTTCTAGTGGCTATAGTATGCACATAACAGTTTAATATGCCCCTATGGAAGCTTCTTTGTGAAGTTTCATTGTTAATAAGCGTTTTCTCATTGGTTAAATTTTGCTGCAGTATTGAATAAGTATTTTCTAATTGGTTTATTATTATCTATAGATATGAATGGAATTTTTCTTGAGGTTTAAAAGTAGCTGTTTTATGCTAGGTATCATCTTTAGTTTCTGTCTTTAAGTGGTAGGCATCTGTCACTGTTCTGTTCCTGTTCTTTCAACTTTTAATTAATGATCATGAAGCAAGAAATTTTACACCTCTTTCGTGACTTCATGAAGTATCTTGGATTTAGACACCAAAATCCATCAGTTGGCCTAGTCAGCAGGATTGAGTCTAGAACTTGCAATAATTATCTGGACAAACATGTAATGTTTGGTGCCTAAACTAAAGGGGTAAGCGTGTTCCCCTTGTGTTCCTCTGCTGTCTGTGAGAAAAATGGGTTCTGACTTTGAACATCAGATGGGAGTTAGGAGTGAGGACTGCTGTGTTTTAATGTTTAGAAACAGATCTCTACTTAATGCAACCTGGTAGAGCTTCGTGCAAAACCGTGTGAGTGTGGATCATTAAAAAAAGACGGTAGATCATTAAAAAATATTAAATTCGTGCAAGCAATAGAGCACGGATAAAATGATAAATTTGTGCAAGCCAGTTGAATGTGTAGGAAAACCTAAATACATGCAAGCTAGTGGAGTATGGGGAAAAAGAGTTAAATTCCGGTTGCAGGACAACCTGATAAAATTTTGAGATTACTATCAAAGTAATAAAAATTATATATGAATTAAGACAGAATCAAACAAAAGCCAAGTTGCGAAACCTACCAAGGACCTGAATAAAACATCTGTTTGATAAAATTAATGGAAAGAGTCTAGATTAAAAGTACCAATTTTCTTAAGTTTTTTAAGAATAAGAAGGCGTGCATTAGGATTCAGAAAAGGCCGCTACTGATATAGGGATAAGATTGCATGGTTGGTTTGATGGAATGTGTGAGCAATTGAAAGAGTTAACAGGATGAGTAAAGTCTTTTTACTAATTGGAAGAACCATGAAACTTGTGATAAACTACAGAAACAGCATGTAGAGACTGTAAAAAGTCTACAGTGCAAATCTTTGCATTAACCGAACGATTGAATAACGTAAGGTAATTCATTTGAAGACACACACACACACACACACACACACACACACACACACACACACACACACACACACACACACACACACACACACACACACACACACACACACACACACACACACACACACACCCCCCCCCCCCCACCCCCTTTAGGATCTTGTGTTTGTGTGTGTTGCTCTGGATTTCCAGCATCTGCACAATCCCTTATGTTTTTTATTCTGTTGAAGTTAAAATGTAAGAAAGCACACCCCTGACTCCAAGGAGGCATCCATGTTAGTGACATTTCCTGTGATTGTCTGCACTCCACCCAGGGAATCACCTACTTCTGAAGCTCTGCCTCAGGAATCACAGGTCACATTGAACAATCTCCCTATACAGCACCCACCATCCAAGCTTTGGAGAATTACAACCTACATTGGTCAGTCTCCCAAGGCAATGACACCATCTGAATTCTGAAGAATTACAGGATGGCATGACATGGACTCTCTGTTGGTCCCTCGTGACTCAAGTGAGGATGGCAGTGATAGAACAATAAGGTCAGCAGCTTGCTCCAATAAAGACCAAGACAGTGAATACACAGAGGACTGAATTTAAAACTGTTGTTAATCAATGTGTTGGCAAGCTAGTGGTAGATCCATCGTCTGGAGTAGGTTACGTGGGTGGCACAACATTGTGGGCTGAAGGGCCTATAATGTGCTGTAGATTTCGATGTTCTACATATTATTGCAGACAGTTTAGTTAACTATTGTGCAAAATTAACTCAAGCTGTTCAGTCTGCTTCTCAACAGGTTTCTGCTGCCTAGGAGGACCCAACAGGAGGACATATCCTGATTCCTGGCAAGTAGGTCCTCATTACTGAACCTCATAAGGATCCAATGGGAGCTAAATGTGAAGATCCTTATCAAGTGCTGTTAATTACCAACTCAGTGGTAACAGTAAGTGATACACACTAGCCACTGCAAGTGAGCTAAAGTGGTATCGAATGAGGACAATAAGTACTCTGGTTAATGTGCTAATAACCTCTTGGTCACAGTTCCTACACTACTGGACAACGGCAGCAAATCAATAACCAGCCAGAAAACTTAAAGCACATAGACATCTGAGGTTTATTCTAATATTATTTGTTGCTGTTATAGTTTTGCAAATTTTCCCTACTCATAAGTTGCCAGTTGAGAGGACTCTTAATGTATACTTGTATTATTGAATATTGGAAATATTATAATTCATCAAAGCACCTGTTGAGCAATAAGAAATGGTTTTAAGTTCATGGAACACTACACCTCTCTTTCATTTGGGTTACTTTGGGTATATTTTACCTACCATGAGCCATATACATACTTTATCTTTTCCGCCCAAGTCTCAGATTTTTGAATTTTCTCTCCATTAGAAAATAGTTAGCCCTTTCATTTCTTCTACCAAAGTGCATGACCATACACTTCCCGACACTGTATTCCATCTGCCACTTCTTTGCTCATTCTCCTAATCTGTCCTCATCCTTCTGTGGCCTGTCTACTTCCTCAAAGTGACTTGTCCTTCCAGCTATCTTCATATCATCTGCAAACTTTGTAAAAAAAAGCTATCAATTCTGTCATCCAGGTCATTACCATATGCCATTAAAAGAAGCTGTCCCAATACAGATCCCTATGGAACACCATTAGCCATTGGCAGCCAAGCGGAAAAGGCTCCCTTTATTCTCACTCTGCCTTCTGTCAATTAGCCACTGTTTTATCTATGATAGAAGCTTTCCTGTAATACCATAGGCTCCTAACTTGTTAAACAGTCTCACATGTGGCACCTTATCAAAGGCCTCCTTATAATCCAAGTATGCAACATCACCCAATTCTCCTAGTCTATCCTGCTTGTTATTTCAAGTTGCTTTTTATTGTCGTTTCTGCCATAACTGCTGTGACAGTACACAGTAAAAACGAGACAACGTTTTTCAGGACCAGGACTACACTGAACTACGTAAACCAACACAAAAACTACGCTAGACTACATCATACACCCCAACAGGTTTGTCATGCAAGTTTTTCCCTTTGAGAAACCATGCTGACTTCACCCTATTTTATCATGAGTCTCCAAGTACCCTGAAACCACAACCTTAACAATCGACTCCAACATCTTCCCAACCGCGAAGATCAGATTAATTGGTCTATAATTATTTCTTTTCTGACTCTTCTTGAAGAGTGGAGTGATATTTACAAGTAATTGAAAGATTATTACTAATGCTCAATGTTATCTTCATCCATCTCTTTCAGAACCCTGGGGTATACACCATCTGATCCAGCTGACTTATTTTTTGTTCAGACCTTTCAGTTTTGCAAGAATCTTCTTCCTAGTAATGGCCAATTCACACACTTCTCACTCCTGACACTTTGGAACTTTCAACATACTGCTAGTGAATTCTACCATGAAAACTGATGCAAAATACTTATTCAATTCGTCTGCCATTTCCTTGTCCCCCATAACTACCTTTTCATCATCATTTTCCAACAGTCCAATATCCACTCTCGCTCCCCTTTTACACTTTGTGTATTTGAAGAAAGTTTTGGTCTCCTCTTTAATATTATCCTGTTATGGGTCTATTGAACAGTCCCTTAGTATGTTAGGATGGACTCTTAACTTTACAATCTGTCTTCTCATAACTTTGCATTTTTTCTATCTATCTCCACTTCCTCCATCCTACCTCAATGCATAGTTGTAATGAAATCATTTGTTTGGGTGGTATGCAAGATGAGCTGTAATTTGGTACAAATAATGTATGCTTCACCTCACAGATATGGCTGAAGAGACAGAATGCATTACAAGATGATTGGAGTTGGGAGTTGGAGTAGCTTTGTTGATCTTGCCATCAAAGCCAGCATGGGGGTTCTAGTCAATAATAAACCAATTTAACAAAGATGCTCAGTATGTACTTTTGCTTTCTCTACCCCCATGCATTTTCTGATATTTCCTTGACAGAATTCCATTTCTTACTTATTCACCCAGCTAACCAATCTGTTGATGTCTTCAAGCTTTCAATTTTCTTCCTTTAATATCAACCATTGACAGAGATTCATAC
Organism: Hypanus sabinus; assembly: GCF_030144855.1. Lineage (NCBI taxonomy): Eukaryota > Metazoa > Chordata > Chondrichthyes > Myliobatiformes > Dasyatidae > Hypanus > Hypanus sabinus. The sequence continues at coordinate 48,742,812 of NC_082715.1, forward strand.
TCATCTTCCCTACTTTTGTTTACACTATTTACATGTATCGTAGAAAGCTGTGGAATTGGGAATGAGCATTGCAGCTGCCCAATGCAAACATCAGTAGTGCATAAACTACACTTCAATCACCTTAGTACAGTGGGATTAGATACTATATCTTGATTGTGTGAGCAGAATGCTTTGTAAAATAACAGATGTTAATCAAGAATAGCAAGCTGCCCAACTTGCCCATAGAGCCAGCAAATGAGTACTTCAGTGGCAATGAAACAGTAGGGTAATTACCTTTGCTTAAAAATTCATTCTTGATGGGCAGTGTGAAATATGTTTTATGGTTGGTCTGCATGCTTTCCTTTACCTCGGGAAGTAATCCCACTGAAGTCAAAAGGAATAGCTCTGCTGAGCTGAAGATGCAGTTATGCTTCTGTTTAATTATTATTCTAAAGAACCTAATCCCTTTAGGGTCATCAACCTTTAGAACAATTGCTGAGATGTTTGCCTAAAAGACTTCCAGGAGAACATATTTCTGAGGGGGGGTGGGGGAAATGATCCATTGTCATTTAGATAAATTTTAACCGAGATTGTTAAGCTATTTGTCTTGTACTAATTCTCCTTAGGACAGCTTGTGCCAAATGGGAAACCTTGGCAGGATTGAAAATGTAATTTGAAAACTAACTTGAAGAATATCTTGGTGTCTATCAAAGATCAGTTATACTTAAATTCTATAACATTGTCTTTTACAATTGGTACTACAGCATACCTCAAGATTCATGATTGTTTATTGTCATTTCCAGTAGACAATTGTAAAAGACAACAAAATAATTGTTGTCCTGGCTCAAATGCAGCTCAGAAATACACAATAACATAAAGAACAGAATAAATATATAAGATAACTGGTACACATGTCCATTAAGCATCCCCAAGGTATTCAGTGGAAGAAAGTCAATTATTTTGAATTTTGATGAAGTTGTTTTGTGGAGAAAACATTGTGACAGTGAAACACATTGTTCTGGCCTCAAGAGACTGTTCATTTGCTATGAACCATGCCTACTGTAAGCTGTTTTTTAAATATGTGTGTGTATGTATGTGTGTATATATATATATATATATATATATATATATATAAATAAAAACACAATATATAAATTCTCTCTCTCTCTCGCACACACACACACCCCTCTTCCCCCCCCCCCCCCATCCCCCATATATCATTTCCTACATGGTTTAGTTTTGAGATACACATCTCTATTTATTCTTTATTTGGCTTGGAAACAGCAATATCTATGAATTTTAAGTTTATTAATATGGTAACCATTTAGTACATGTATTTTGAGGGAAGTTTTTTGTTATGTTTATTGTGCCACGAGTTTAATTTTATTTGCATGGCATAGTTGTGGAGTGTTGCCTATGAGCATTCCCTTGGTTTAACACCAGTTGTGAGAATAATCATCAATATTGGTATTTTCAGGCATAAGGTGATCCTCTATTCAATTCTGTTCTCTTTCACACCAGCTAATGCATCTTACTTACTAAGAAATATGTCCAAATGTATTTTGGCTATTTAAAAAAAAAACAGTGCTCCAGCTTTACATGAAGGAGCTGTCTGTACCTCACAGTCACTTTTTTCACATCGTCCAGGTATTGACAGTCAAAGCTTACAACAGCAAAGATCCACAATACCCCCTTTTTGCAGTTTCATCACTGCAAAGACCTCAGTCAAGATTTACTACTGATGCCAATCCGATCTTCACAAATGTGGACAGACTGAACTCCCACCCATCCCAGGAGACAGATTTGGCAAACCAGTCTCCACAATGCTGTCATTCAGGAGAGGCAGGTGCTTGAGATTTGGCTTGGTATTTGGCTTGTCAAGACCTAATCACAGCAGGATCAAGTGTTTAACAACCAGTCAGGCTTTCATGATGCTGTGCAAATATTAAGTCTCAAACCTAGTGACGAGCTAGACTTCCTCTGTAAGTGGCTTGTGTGGGAAGTCACTACAATATGCACGAAGGGTTAGAACAGTTCACATTAATAATCCAGCTGCAGGATTACAAATGCTTAGGAAGAAACTGGTTGTGAGCTATGGCTCTCCAGAGGCAATTGAAGAGTCCTTCTTCAGCAGACTGATTTTCCAAAGTTTTCACACAAAGAACCATGGAAGTTACGGAAACGTGCAGACCTGTTGGAGGAAATGCAAGCCACAAAAAAAGAGGGTTACCTACTGGGACGGAGTTTCTTCAACACAACATTTGCAATAAACCCTATAGTGGAGAAGCTACCAAACAATATGCAAGAACAGTGGATGATTGAAGGGTTCAAGTATAAAACGGAACATCCTGACCCCAACCGCCATTTTCATTCTTTGTGGAATTCATCTACCACCATACAGAAATATGAAATGCCTCCATTTTAATGCTCTTAACTTTCAGTAATGCATCATTCAAAGAGAAGCCTCCAGCAAAAGCGTGAAAAACTGAAGTCCCTATCATAGTCAACAAAACTGAAGTAGAAAATTCTATCATGAACCCTAATAGGCAATGCCCCATCCACAAGAAACCTCACCAATTAAGGAAATGCAGAAATTTCAGAAAAAAAACTGCTCATAGACCAAAGATGCTTTCTAAATGAATGTTCAATTTGTTACAAATGTTGTGTTTAAACGGTACCCAAGCAAAAGACTGTAAACCCATCAGACACTGCACTGAGTGCAACAGTAACCAGCACATGTCAGCACTACATTCAGGGCTGGTACCTTGGGTTATGATTGGTTCCAGCACACCCTCAGCCGAGTACGGTAGGAGCCAGCTAAGCAGCCATCAGATGTAGCTGCTTTCTCATACACAGAAGTAAACGCCTCTAAAGCAAATCCTGCTCTAAAATTTGTCTAGTCAACATCTATGCGAAAGGACATCCTGAGCAAAATATAAAGGCATACATTTTAGAGCAGTGTGTCATTGGCAAAATCAATATTCTTTGACATTTTCAGTTTTCAAAGTTCTGTTTCCACTTGCATTCTAAAGGCACATTCTGGAATATCAGAAGTTATTGAAAGAAGAGCCAGTGGATTTGTCTTGGACTCAATGGGGGAGGGGGGGGAACGGTCTGCTTTCCTTTGCTGAACTTCATTGTGTGACCATATTCCTAACAACAGGCCTGAAATTCCAGCTCCCAGCAAGCAGTCATTCACATCTTAAGGCCATAACTGACGAGATCCACCCACCCCCTCACCAACTCTTCTGAGATTCTCCTGTTGCTAGGCACAGACACCATGCATAAACATAAGGTGTGTGAACAGTGCAGTGGTCAGCAACTGGACCTGGCTTGGGTCACAGTGTGTGAAATCTGCCTCAATGTTACTTATCAGCTCACTGCCAGCACATGTGAGACTGTCCTGGAGAACTTTGGACCCTGTGAGAGTAGAATCTGTATGAAAGAGAAGATTGTAGGTAAACAAACCAAGCACCCTGTCATACTTGCCTCTGTGCTCAACCAGATCTAGGCAAGCTGGTCTACTGTCACTCAGAACATGATTATTATCTGGCGTCTTCTATCATTGATGGTGTTTCCCTTCAAATCATGAACAAGGAGATTGGCAAAGACAAGTCAAACAGTTGGGTAGCTCCACCTTCCTTTTTGCTCACTGTGACAACTCCTACCAAACACCAGTGAGCGGGCCTTTGGTTGACTCGTGGCCCTCACTTGAATATTGAGATCGAAGCTGATAAAGAAAGACCATTACATGGACTTCATGGAGAGACCCTTCAGGAACCATCATGCTGAGCTGGCTCCTCCACCAGATGCCAACAAAGAAAACTGGTATCTGCCCAAATTTGGTGTTTCCCACCCCCATAAACCTGCGCAAATACAGATCACCTTTGATTCAAGTGTGCATTTCAAAGGCAAGTCACTGAACAGTGTGCTCTTGTGGGGTCCAGACCTCAATAACAGTCTGCTCAGGATCCTCATGCACTTCAGAACTGAGTCAATTGCAGAGATAGCACAAACGTTGCACAGCTTTCTAGTGAGAGAGAGCCGTCAAGACTACTTGGTTTCATGACCACCAACTGGACAACGAGATTCTGGAGTACTGTATGAAAGTTCATGTATTTGGTAATTGTCCCTTGCCAGCTGTAGCATTTGACCTTAAGAGGACAACTATCTAGGGAGAGAAGGAATTCAGACAGAAGCATGTGCATAAAATGGCATTTCTATGCTGATAGTGTTTTTAAATCACCTCCTAGTACAGAAGTCATGGTCAGCGTTCTGCAATCAGTACAAGCCATGGTGGCACAGTCTAATCTCAGACTGCATAAGACCACATTCACGTCTCCTCCTGTCTGAAGATCTGGCCAAAGGTCTACAGAATCTTGATCTTGGACAGGACCTCCCTTCTATGCAGCACAGTCTGGGTCTTGGATGGGACCTCATTACCGACACCCATACTTTCCATATCGCTAATACTGAAAGACCCTTTGCGCGTCGTGGTGATCTATTGACTATCAACAGCTTAATCTTTTGCTGTTCCAGTCAGTAACTAGGGACACTTCATTTTAAGAGTGTTAACCTTGGACTCTTATGGGTGGGATGTCCCACTCCATAAAAAGAAACACGAACTATGGCAACAGTGGTGTTCTTCCCTTCAGGATCATAAAGGTTTGAACCTTCCAAGAACCTACAATTATAATTCTGCTATCTACAGCTCAAAAGAAAGTGGTCTGCATCTTCTGTATAACTAAAGCTATTGCTGCTGCAGCACACTTGAGGATCGCAGGATATAGTGAAGTTGGAATCCTTGTAGTTCCAAGGCTGGTTTTATTGCAAAGGAGGTGCATCACAAAGCTGGAATCTTTCTGAAAATAAAGTTCTCTTAGTAAACTCTGTCCCCTTTCTCGTCTCTGAGGGGCTACTGCGAATTGTAGTTTGTATTAAGAAGGCACAACTCACTTTGGAGTTAACTCACACAATCATCATTCTGGGTAAGCATCATTTCATCTCTCTACTCATCAGACATTACCATGAGCATGTATTTCATCAAGGCTATTATTCTTGATGTGAGAGTAGTCAAAGATGGTGTAGTGAGACTGTTTTTAACACCAGTCTGAGACCATTCCCTTTTACCAAAGACAAAGGGAAGAGATCACTTGACTTTTAGTTTCAGTCGATAAGTTTGCAATCTTATGGATGTCAGGCAGGAAGTGTTCTGGCCTCTAGAGCCACAGTTCATTTTGCATGATTATTACTTGCTATACATACTGTAAGCTAGTTCGTATACCATCTCCTGCACTGATTGGTTTTGATTGAATTTGGAGCACAGTGGAAAGACGCACATCACCATCCACACTTTATTTGCCCTTGACACAGCAATATCTGAGAGTCTTAAGTTTGTTAATTTTTGTAAACATTTATTAGATATATTTTGAAGAAAGTGTTTTGTTTTAAACATCATTGCACCATGAGTTTACTGTTATTTACACTGGGTAGATCTGGAGTGCAGAGTATGTGTTAATGCTGGCTGTGACAATAATCAATAATATTAATATTTTCAGGTGTGCGATGATTCTGTATTTAATTTAATTCATAGTTTACTTAACATTATGCAGTTTCATAAGTTTAGAGATTTAATTTAAAAACCCTAAAGAAGGCTTCTGTCTCAAGTGATTTTTGAGAAATTGTTTAACTCACAGCATCGCTGTGCAGAGACACACTGCAAGGGCATCATTGACAAAACTATCCATATAGACAGTCTATTAGTCCAGATTTTGCTGCCAAAGTAATGGAACCCATCGTATTTACAGAGAAAAGATGCAAGAACTTAGCTCAATGGGGAGACATATGGTTAAGCTGCAGATATGAGAAAGTTACCAACGTTCTGTTACTGTATGGCCGCATCCCAAGCAATAATTGACAGGCTCACCATTACAATCCATTGAAAGTTATGAGATGGGCACTAACTGGATTGGCCATAACCTTTACATTTATTTCAAGGAAAGTATGCTTTCAGCAATTTATAATTGTTAATTACTGCTAATCAGCTTCTTTAACATATTAGCTATTTGTAACTGTCTTATTTCATCAGGCTTGATGCTGAAAATTCAAAAATAATTATTTTTTCACAGAAGTTTAAATTAGATTATTATTGAAAACAAAGCAGATTTTCTATAAATGTGCAACCTGTATTGGAAGCTTTAGTCTCAAATTGTTTATAGCTTCCTTCCATCAACAAGCAGCTGTTCCCCTATTTGACAGAGTCTCAAAACTCTTACCACAAAGTGAGTTTATTGGTTTCCCTTAGTAATTTAGTTTCGGGATATTACATTTGATGCCACTTGTTCTTCTCTCATCTCATTGGACTGAGATGAAATGAAAGTTCTATGGAGAATACCAATTTTCTGTAGCATGCAGGTCAGTTTGTGTCCAACTTTCAGCCTTGCAATGCCTGGGTTATAGAGGACAGAGTCCAAGGGCAGAGTTCAAAGATACTGATGAGGGTATCATCACACCCTGAATTGTGTGTGACCACACCCCAATAGATTGGGTAGATAAATGTAGGTAATTACATATTTTCTCAAATCTTATTTAATCAAAGGGTTTATTTTTGTTTAAATGAGGCTTTATTTACAAATAAGTCACAAGAAATTAATTAAAGTATTTTAAAGGTTTTTTCTTTACATTTTTCTGGTCCTAGACCAGGGTGGCACAATGACTCAGCTTGTAGACTTGTTCCTGTACAGCACCAGGAAGCTGGGTTCAGTCCTCATCTCCAGTACTGTCTGGAGATTTTTTTCATGTCTTCTGTGTTTCATCCCACATCTCAAAGATATGCAGGTGGGTAGGTTAATTCACCAGTGTAAATTGCCCGTATTGTGATGGGATTTGGGAGAGTTAGTGGGAATTTAGGGAGAATATTAAAACATTCAGGATTCAAATATGAAAGAGCCATATAAAATGGATTGATTTGTTTGCAATGCAGCAAATGTCTGGATCTCCAGTGTCTCTACAGATGTTGCCTGATCCATTGTGCACTTCCAGCATTCTCTGTATTTAAATTTTTTTTCAGTATTTACATTTTTTGTGCTTCACACATTCCTTGCTAATTATTAAACACCAATTGTAATGCATCATTGTATCAGTGAATTACCTTTCCTCTGAAATTTATTCCAGTGGACACTGTGCTGAAGTGACCATACAAGTGCACTAAGTGGGCAGGAATAATTGTCCAGACAAATATGTACAAGTATTCCATTTGTAAGGTCACTTTATATATTTTATAATAGGTTATTTTAAGTGTATCATCATGTTGACCTTTCTAAAAAGGTCAAAATCTAGAATTTTGTTACTATGAATAGACAAGCATCTTCTGTCAGTCATTTAGATTGTTCTACGAGCCTATTCATTTCTAGGGTTTTATTCCTTCTAAAACTATATACAATTTAGAAGTGTTTTGTAGAGTGACTAGCCTCTATTTGTTGGTTTTAAACTTCTGGAGCATGCAAAGCAGCCTTATTTATTTTGCATATTCTGAAATACTACTGGAGCAAAACGTTTGTGAAATTAAACTTTTAAAAATCCAGATTTTTAACTCCAGAGAGAGGTTTAGTCTGTTTTGTGGGCTGAACCTCAGAATGTACTTACTGGACAGCATGTAAAGCTGGAAGTTTCCAAAGGAAATATGAAGACTTTACCTTTTCCACTCTTGTTATTTTTGGCTTGCCTATACTTCAAATTTCCTGACTTTTGTTCCTCAAATGGAAGGAGTCAAAGATCGTAGGTAGTATTTGGGGAATGGTTTTGAATTAACTGGAGTATTAGAATACTCAGAAAACAGCCTTAATATTTTACCTCATTCAAAATAGAAAAATATGCAAGGGAATTCAGAAGTAGACAAAGCTAATTGGATCATATGCAAAGGATGAAAGATAAAGTTCAAAATTTATTATCAGAATACATACATGTCACCACATACAAACCTGAGATTCTTTTTCTGCAGGCATACTTAGTAAATCTATCGAACAGTAACTGTAAACAGGATCTGTAAACTAAACAAACTGTGCAAATGCCGATAGATAAATAAATAAGTAGCAATAAATAACTAGTATGAAATAACAAGATAGGTGTTCATAAATGAGTGTAGTTATCCCCTTTTGTTCAAGAGCATGGTGATTGAGGGGTAGTAACTGTTCTTGAACATGGTGGTGTGATAGCAAGCACCTAGTCAGACAAATAGTATTCAAGTAGGATTTTGAAAACGGTAACATTTGTCAGACAAGTAGTGGGTAGGTGTGAAGGCAAGGAGGAGAAATAAAGGTAGAGGGATTAAAGCCAAAGAGAGTCATGAATGTCTGTAAAGAAAGAGGTGTGGGTACACTTGCATAAGTAACAAGACTGACCTTCCTGATTGAAGAAGTTAAGTTTGGGGGAAGTGGGAAACAAGATGTGATATCCTGCAGACAGTTCATGAAATTATTACTACTTTTAAATATGCTTCTACGACTAAACTGCATGTGACTGGAGCCTGTAATTTATATTTTGATGATGTGTTTTTGTCCTGACCGAGCACTTTGGTGCTTTTGCTGTCTCCGGGGCAATTCAGCGAGGTTGAGAGTTGAGTGAAAGGCCTAAAAACAAAGCGTGAACTCATAATCGGTTCCCTTACCCCTTGCCAACTAAAGCGTCGAGCAAGATTGAAGTCGATGAGGTTGAGGGTGGAAGGCAAGTGGGTTTTCAGTGCTATCTGCCAGCATTTGGCTGGTCTCCTCCTCACTCGCTGCTTCCAGGGGAAGGTCCAGGAGTCTCCCTCATGCTGCAAGGTTTGATCAGCACAGCTGCTGCTTCTGGGCATCTTTTGGAGGACTCTGCAGTTCGTGTTACATGTGCTTCTGCTTATTCTCTTTTGCTGTTTCTGTGCAAGTTGATTGGGGTGCCTCGGTGTGGACTGGCAACGTGGCCTGTGGTTCACAAAAGACACAGTGTTAAACAGAACTAAACTGAACACTTGTAGTAGAGCATTTTGAGGACTCTGTGGTTTGATTTTTAATATTCTGTGTTATTCACTTCACCGTTGGCACGATTTGTTCTGTTTTTTACATGTGGGTGTTTGCTTTCTTTGAACGGGTTCCATGGTGTTTCTTTGTTTTGTGGCCGCCTTTGAGAGTACAAATCTTGGGGTTGTATACTGTATACATACTTCGATAATAAATGTACTTTTGAATCATGAGTGGCTGCAATTGCAACTGCAGATGGATGGCATGCGTTGTGTGATTGTCATACCATCTCTGCTTGCTTTCTTGTGTGTGTGCTTTGTGCTGTTTGCAACTGTTGGTACTGTTTCACACCCGGAGTAACGCGGTTTTGTTTAGCTGTATTCATGTATGGTTGAATGACAATTGAACTTGAATTTAATAATTATAACATGAACAATATCATCTGTGAGTTTGAGGACATGAAGACCACACTGTCCTGTACTTGATCCACATGGATAAGTCATAGGGCTGAGTGATGAACCCCGCTGGCACTTGGACCATGCAGTAGGTGAGTGAGCCTAACAAACTTCCTTGCCTTAATCTCTCTAGAAACTTTTGATAGGCAGCAAAGATTTGCCCTTGGCTTTGTCACTTGTCTAAACGGTTATGTTTTATTTTCACATGTTTATATACAGTATGTCTCTGTACATACTAAAACATATTAAAATAATTTTAAGTGATTCTTTCATTTGTGTTTGCTTAATGTTTTTTATCTCTTTAAAATGGTAATGAAAGACTACCCTTAGCAGCGATACAGTCACCACGAAAATGAACTATCTTGTGGATTGTGTGTTAGCTGGGACAGGAACTGAAGGTCGATTATGCTGAGGAATTCTAACAAACCCCAGCTCACTGCGGGAAGCCCATGCAGCATCCAGCGGTGGAACACAGCTGATAAATCGCCAGCAAAGTTTTGTAACTTGTGTTAATAAATGTCTGTGGTTCCACATCAAACTGCCAGCAAATTCGGTATTTTCTGGATCATTGTAGCACATTAACCCTGTAGTTTGCTTCCACTGGGGTTCATTTCATTCTTGGCTACTTTCAGGATAACTTATGAAACTGCCTTAAATTTTGGCTGCTGCCCATAATAAGATGGAATTTGAATATGAATCTTTCAATGAAGTATAATAGTTAATAGAGGTATTTAATTAAATTATCAGTGAGTTTCTCCACATTAAGTACATGCTATTGTTTGTTCCTATGGCAACATTTTGCAGTATAGTAGATGTGCTGTAGAATATTTTGAATGCAGACATGGTCAAATACAAGCACAGTTGTTCAGATAAACAAACATTTATTGTGAAGGCCCTTTGCACTTCAAGGTACATCAAGGTAGAAGTCCGTCTGGGAGCCTCAAAGGAAAAACATGCCAAATCACTGACACAAAGAGTTAAACTTAGCAGGTTCCTCATTCACTGTCTAAATAGGTGGGCTGTCCAAGCACAAGTCTTATTGTGATTGTAAGTCAATCTAACTGGAGGCATCTGTGTTGTTATTTACAGCCAGTCTGAACATCTTAAATATGCGGTGAACTTTGGCTACAAGGAAGTGGAAAGCTTTGTTCCTTGCAGTTGTGATGTTGATAAACAACAGAAGGTGAGAAATTCTCCAAGCAGTTGTTGTCTTGCCAAGTTGCTCAGATTGGAACTGGCCAGGTATCAGACCATCATTTTCAGCAAATGAGAGCAGGGCCACTTCCACTAGACATTAAATTGAATGACAAGGCCATTGTCAAGCTCCAGCAGCAACCAAATGCTCTGCAGAAATTCAGTTAGAGTGTGCATCAGCAGTTGGGAAATCTTAGTAAAGAAGAAACCAGATGTAGTCAACCTTCTGTATATTGCTGGTGAAATATAAAATATTTGTGTATTCCAGAAAGTAAATAGCATAAAATATTGAGAAACATATCTAATTTAAAATTTGATGTCAATTTAACTTGCTTTTTGATTTGTATAGTGTTGGCTTTTTATTTTTTTTCTGGAGAAAGCTTTTCAGTGGGTGTTTTGTTTTACGCTTGTCAAAATTGTCAAAGGAAAGAAGTATCTCAGATGCCTGCTTTGAGGTTGTGCACTATTTGTGTTGCCTGGTCTAGTTCGTACAGTTCTGTCTTGACAATTGTTTGTTATTCACAGAATATAGCTTCTCATTTAAACTGTTCTTTTTACCTAATGAAGTGGCCATTGAGAGTATGTTTGTGATCTGCTGTTGCTGCGGTAACTTCGAGGTTTGACTTACTGTGCATTCAGAGAAGATCCTCTGCGCACACCAGTGTTGTAATGCATGTTTATTTGACTTACTGTCACCTTCATGTCAATTTGAACAAGTCTGCCCATTCTTCTGACTCCTGTCATTAAAGCATTTTCCCCTATAGAACTGCTGCTGGATGGATCCTTTTTGTTCCTCATGCCATTCTCTGTAAACTCTAGAGCAGGGGTTCCAGAATTTTTTATGCCATATACCAATACCATTAAACAAGGGCACCTCTGGTTAGGAGCCCCTACTATAGAGACTGCATGAAAATTTCAGGAGATCAGCAACTCTGAGATACTGAAACCACCCTGTCTGGTACCAACATTCACTTTACAGTCAAAGTCATTTATATCACATTGCTTCCCCATTCTGAAGTTTGGTCTGAACAACAACTTGACCATATCTGCGTGTTTTTATGCATTGAGTTGCTGCCATATGATTGGCTGATTAGATATTTGTATTAATGAGCGGGTGTACATGTGTATCTAATAAAGAGTTCACTCTCTGTATTTCTGCTACTGACAGCTTTCACCGAAGGAATAAAGCTTTTCAATTAAATACAGTTTCTGTCTGTCTTCTGACATCCTCAGTCACTTAGACCTCAGTTCAATATTAAACTGATGATGCTGGTCACTTTTTTTATACTGACCAAAAAAATTTAGTTTGGCAAAATTCATATAGTTAAACAGTCAATGCAAATCCATCCCTTCTATATTTTAGTAAAGATAATCGAAAGGAGTTGTTTATGTTGGATGACTCGTGGCTTGCATTGTAATTAAAATCATATGCATTTTACTTAGATTTTGTAGATTACCGCTCTTCTATTTATTGCTTCTTGTTGCAGTCCCTGTGGTATATATTAAGCTCTGAAAACTAATTTCCATTCCTTCCAAGACTTAATGGTGTTGAACTGCATTAGGTTTAAATCCCTTTGACTCCTCATCCTGTTTTTTGAATCTGATTTTTGTCTAGTTTTCCCATGTTTGTTTGAATTTAATTTTAAAATATTGCCTTGTTTCATTGTTCATTAAATCATAGTTTTAAATTTTCAGGTTATAAAGCATAAAGCAGGCAAATTGCTGGAAACAAAATATTCAGAAATACTAGAGTGCATTATTTTAAATCTGTAGGAGATCATTTTTTGTGGCAGTTAGCCAACATCACGGACATTGGAAAAGGCACAGATGCCAAAGGAAATAAAATACTTGCAGTTGTTACCATTATCTTCTAGCATATTTTTATAGAAATGCAGATGAGAACCAACTGGATAATAATCCACCTTTCGTAAAGAATAAAAAAATGAAATAAAATAGGAATTTTCAAGTCAAAAAGTAACAGATTTGGTGAAGCTGTCGGGTGCATTTTTTGAACAGATTCAGAGCAACGCAGAATCATCTCTAAAGAGATGGAAAGAATCAGGAGGCATTTAGTAGGAGTAAAATCAGTTTTAAGTATTTCTGCTGCTGAAATTGAATCATAAGAGGATTCCACTAGAATTGTAAACAAATACAGAGAACATGGCAACCCTCTAAGCAGTGAAAAATGTTTGGAAATAATGTACAGTCAGCCCTCCTTATCTGCGAATTCAACCAACCGCGAATCGAGAAAACCCAGAAGTGCTCTTCCAGCACTTGTTGTTCGAACATATACAGACTTTTTTTTGTCATTATTCCCTAAACAATGCAGTATAACAACTATTTTACATAGCATTTACATTGTATTAGGTATTGTAAGTAACCTAGAGATGATTTAAAGAATATGGGAGGATGTGTGTGGGTTATTGTGGATCGGGATCGATAAAATCAAAAGTTGTCTTACTAAGTAAGTGGGAACAGGTATATCCAGTATTATTTAGCGTCAGTTAGTCAAACGTTTGTCTTAGTATATAGTATATATTTTACCTTCCTATGCATATAAAACACTTAAGAACGTATGATTCAGTGCCGGGCTCGGGAGCCAGTGACAAACCGCTTTCAAGTGTGCACTCCATCCATGCTGGGTTGATGTGGAGGACCAAAAACTCAAAATCCCAAAACCCAATAATTTAACCACTGCGTTGCTTAGTAATAATTGTAGCTTTCATCGGGACAGGGCCTTTCTTACTTTCTCCTTTAAAATCGTTCCGATCATTGAACGACGTAGCCTACAATGACCGATGGCATTTCACCTTTTTCCGATCACTTTATTATTTCCACTTTATTTTCAATCGTGATCATTTTCGTGAACAGAAACACTGCGGATTCAGAGCTCCACTGCCGGGTCCTAATGTCCACCGCGTTAGACAGGTTGAATAAGGGACTTGAACATCTGCATCTTTTGGTATCCACGAGGGGTCCCGGATCCAATCCCTTGCGGATAAGGAGGGCCAACTGTACCTGTTTGCAAAGGCAACTGATTTCTTTTTACGGGCGAAGAATGCAATTCAATTTTTACAGACATTCAGGAATGGATTTTGTCTGTAGATGAAAAAGTTTATAAAAATCATTCAATATGGTAACCCAACCTCCACACTACTGTAATGAGTGGCATCAAAAGCACTCAAGACAGTAAGTAAGAACAATTACCGTGAGTAGAAAGAGAGAGGGAAAAATTAGTTCTGTTGTTCATAGCGACACATGTATGTAAACTTGGTGAACTTTTGAATTTAATAATGTTATGGGATCTCTGAGGTAGGACTGTTCATAACCCAGGGATGAGCTGTATTTTACTGGGGGTACTGCAACTAAGCAGATGAGTTGTCAGACTGAAGCTTAATCAGCAGGTCTTCACTGTAAGCCAAAACATCTGCTGTGGAATTTCATTGGGCTACTTCCATTCACAGTTTCCTGAGGATTTGCAGCCTTGAATTGCTGATTTTCATGAGCTTGAGTTCATAATTCTCGACTTGAAACTTAGTCTTTCTTATAAGATGTGGGTAGAATGTAGGATCTACATGGGATGGTTGCAGCAGTATCCAAAGAGGGAATATTTTACCTGATACTGGAATATCCCCTGCTGTGATCCCAAATGTTGCAATTCATGGGATTTTCAGTATTGTCCAAAGAAAAAGACAATGAAAACACAAACAAGAGAAAATCTGCAAATGCTAGAAGTTGGAGCAACGCATACAAAATGCTGGAGGAACTCGGCAGGCCAGGCAGCATCTATGGAATAAGTACAGTCGATGTTTTGGGTTGAAACCCTTCAGCAGTACTGAAGAAATGCTTGGTTTATTCTCACTAAAGTTTAGTAGAATAAGAAAGGGAACTTGATGAGGTACAGAAGTTCGGAGAGGAACATACAAATTTGGGTGCATGACTAGGATCTCAACGCTAATCTGCCATAAAGTTATCTCTAATTGTAACCTTAAATCCATATTTCCATCTACCTGCAGAAACTTTTCACCCCTTTATTTATTGACTAACCTATCTCTCTCATTGCTCTCCAAGGTTCTATAAACAACTGTGAAGTCATATGCAAAATTATAGATTGTGTTTGAGCTCTGCCTAGCCACCCAGCCATGAGTGTAGAGCAAATAGAGCAGTCAGCTAAGCATTCATCCTTGATAGTCAGTGAGGAGATGTTACCAATCCATGCTGCCTGTGGTCTTAAGGAGGTAGGAAGAACTAGGGCCCAGTTGAAGCTTGGTTGTTAGTACTGAGGGAATGATGGTGTTAAACACAGAGTTGTAATTGATAAACAGTAGCTTGAAACCACGGTGCGGTTGTCAAAGTGCTCCAGAGCAAAGTAGACAGCTAGTGAGATTGCATCAACCTGCTGTTTTGGAAGGTAAATTGTGGAAGGTGAGCCAAGGTTTTTCAAGAAGAAGAGATATCTTCACCAAATTCATCCTTTTGAGGCCCCACAGGATCTCACATGTTTCATTCAAGTAACCTTGAAATTCTGTAAACTCCAGTGTTTCCAAGGATAGCTCAGAAGGTAAAACACGTTTCCCAGATAAAATTCCCCTGAATAGTTCCCAATGTATTCGTATCCTTTTTTAAAAAAAATAGGAAACTACTGCAGTTCACAGTATTCCACATGTAACCTCACCAATGCCTTATATAACTGAAACATACTCTCCTCACTATTGTGTTTAGTTCCTTTTGTGATGAATGTTAATACTCTTTTAACATTTCCAGTTATTTGTTCTACCTGTACACTTGTCTTCTGCAAATGTACACAAAGGTGTACTGTACACATTGTACAGTTATATTATATGCATAAAAAAAACTTGGCTTGAGATTCTGAGATCCTGCCACGTTGCAGAAGTCTGCAGTCTCTCGTCATTTGGATAGTATACTTGATCTTTGTAGATGTCAAGAGTGTGTTCCCTTGGTTAACTAAATTGAAAGAGGAGGTGTTCACAGGATAAGGAGGTGGTCAGTTGGAGCTGAGGCAATAGTAATTTTTTTAATCAGATGGAATTCTCTATTTCAAATGATTCTGCTTACTTAGTCACCAAATGTATTCAGATCTCTGATATAGTAGATATATTTGGTTACAAAAGAGATTGAGGGATGTGTGGATTATGAGGGAAAGTGCATTTGGCATACTCTTATCAATTATCTCAATGAAGTATGGAGTAGACTAAAAAGTATGTGGATTTTTTTGTTTTGTTTGGAGTAAGTACAACACTCTTTGATATCAACTTTTTATCAGTTTCCTTTTTTTTGTATTCTTCATTGGAAAATAATTTTTACTCAGAGCTTTGTCCTTTAACAGGCAAATATCAGTCTTGTTGACTATTTGTCTCCTTTACACTGGAACAATGGTAGACGATCACCCAACTTCAACCTTGAAATATCACAGTTGCACTGAAATGTATTTGAGTTCAAACCTTGTGTACTGCTTTGAAATTATTGCAAATGGACAATAATGCTAACTTTATGATCTTCCACAGATTTCAAAATTTCACACACAGTCTCTGCAATTCATCATCTCACTTGATAGTCCTGTATAACTTTATGTCTAGGCACTTGAACTTAATGCCATTGGCAGGTACAGTAATTAAAACAGCACAACACAAAATGCTGGAGGAAATCAGCAAGCCAGGCAGCATCTAGGAAAACGGTACACTGGCGACCCATTTCCTGGCGCATCCGAACCGACTCACAATTAGATAGCCTACGGGGGTTTGCGAGCACAGAGCTTTGGAGCCTCTGCGCCATGGGGGGCAGGTTGAGGGAGGCTTAAAAGTGAGGCTGAAGATTTCGAATAAAGTTTTTTCCTTCGACTGCAGTTACCGACTCCGTGTCGTAATTTTAGCGCTGCGTGTAGCACACCGCTACAACACTTGATATTTCGGGCCAAAACCCTGCTGAAGGATTTCAGCCCAAAACATCACCTGTAGCCTTTTCCTAGACGTGCCTGGCCTGCTGAGTTCCTCCAGAATTTTGTGGGTGTGTGTGTTGCTCAGATTTCCAGCACCTGCAGTTTTTATCTTGTTTTCAAAACAGTTGCAGTATATACACCGATGGTTTTGAAGATCAAGTTAAAATATAAAATGTTGATTGCCTATGGCTAGAAGTAATTGAAGTGTTTTGCCAATGATTTAAATATTTAGATTATCAGTTTGTGTTATCTTTTAAAGTACCTATCTACCCTATTGCAGAATTGTTGAGTAATACCTGTGTGATAAGTATTGCTGTTAAACTATCATCTGTTTTAAAGTATAAGAGCTACAGTACTCCTGTATAATACTTCACTGAAGTGGCTAGTGAATTTGGATGCCCAAGTTCCTGATAAAGAGTCTTGGCCTGAAATATTGACTCTTTATTCCTCCTCATAATTGCTGCCTGACTTGCTGCGTTCTTCCAGCATTTTGTGTGTGTGACTCAAAAATATGTAGCTTTAGTAACTAGTATATCAGGATACATTGACAGCATGCGATCAATACAGTATGTGTAATGAGGGTATAAAATACAAACCTTAAATAGGTTTACTGGCAGGGTTGTTGAAATAAAGTAAATGGGCCTTGAAACAACTGCTGATAAAAGAGCAGTACCGTAGAACTTTAGAATGATTTCCCAAAAGAAGAGCTAATTTATATCTCTTTTACATTAGAGAGAAACAAATTATGGAGCTCAATAATCTCATTGTATTCTGTTTCCTTGTTCTCCTAAATTGTGAAGAAGTGCAGATTGAAGTATTAGATTGCACTATAGAGTTTTGTAACGTGGATCTAGAGATGTTTTGGGGAAAATGCTGACATCACTTTGATTCAAGTTGCAAGATTTTAAATGTTCAAGGACCATGTGTAGTTTTGCAGTGCTTCAGAATTAAACTGGTGAGCAGAGATTGACAGGAGGGCAACTCAGTGGTTTAGCAGGAAGTGTGGTTGTCTCACAATCCCAAAGATCTTGTTTGATCCTCATCTCTAGTGTGGCATTTACACATTCTCAGTGACTAATTTGGGTTTCCCTATGAACTGGTTTCTTTTCGCATCCCAAAGATGTGTTGGTAGTTTAATTGGCTCTGGCTACCTGTACCAATGTAGTGGGTGATAAGAGAGTCAGAGCGGAGTTAATTTACACATGTAAGAAAATATTTTAAGGAATGGTATCAACATAATTACTCCAGCCGCTGGCATAGACCCCATGGGCTGAATAGCCTCCTTCCATCTCATAAAGATTTTCAAGTATGTGAGGGGAAAATGATATTAGTAAAATTGCCATCCACCTTTTTTTCAACGCAGAAGGAAAAGTCATTGCAGTGTTATAACTTGTACATCCACATGCGTTCTGCATTAATATTCTATATGGGAGGTGATAATGTTCTTAAATGGGAAATTTGCACTTTTAACCAGATTGGAAGAATTTGTCTTGTTTTAGAACATCGAAGAGTTTGAGATCAATTCAGTCCCTAAACATTGTGATCTCCAAAGCAAGACCTGAATCATTGAAGTTATTAAACTCCAGCCATTACTGTAGCTGAAATTCTGGCTCAGTCCCAAAAGCTCTTTTTCTGTGAAAGTTCAAATTTCTTTGCGAACAGAGAAAGCTGTCTTTCAAGCCGAAGTCAATAAGTGGAAGATTGCATCCTTGTTTCCAATCTAGTTGTGCCAGTTAGGTTAAGGAAGGTTGACTTCTCTTGCCTTCCTGTTTTCAACATTTATATGAAGTTGTTATGCACTCGTGATCAATACATTTTTCTAGCTGGAGTGTTTACCAGGTTGTTCAGTTGAGCTCTCCATTTTAGCTACATATGCTACAGAGTTTGCATTAAAATGATTACCTGTTAACAATAGTCTGTTGCAATTACATTCAGAACATTAATTATTTCAGAAAGATTGCTAAAAGCATTAGCACTCATGGTTTTAGTTGTTTATGCAAACTAATGGTATATTTTTGGTTATGTATTGAATGTTGTGATCTATACTATTTCCAGATTGTTTGCAGGAGACTGTAGAAATTGATATCTGGGTCAATAGAGAAGGAGGATTTAGACCTTTAATTCAAAGCTTGGACATCAATTGCTTTTCCACCCCATTATTGTTATAGTGGAATAATATGTTTGTGCTGCTTTTAAATATCTGATAGATGTTCTAAGTGTATCGGAGAATCATAGAGTAACACAGTTACAGAAGGAAACAATTCAATCTATTGTGGCTGTACTGTACGTGCATGTTAATACTGATTTTGTTGCTAAGTTCCAATACCATGAGCAATTAAAGTATGTTCGATTTTAGTTACTGTATCAGTACTGTATGTGAGTAGAATTTAGCATGGAATAATGTGTATATACTGTAAATGTCTCAATCTATGAAAACTATTTTAAGTATACCTGGATTAGTCAAGCACGTATATACAATATTTTGTGTGTGTGTGTGTGTGTGTGTGTGTTTTAAAAATAATTAATATATAATTTTTTTTCTCTTTTTGTTACTACTATTGGGCGATTTTTTTTTGAATTGGGCAGCTTGTAGATAATGAGCACAGCTGCACTGTACTGAAATGTGCTTTTTGTATTTTATGTTCTGTTTTTTGACCATTTTTTGCAGTTTGCACAATTTTTTTGTGTGTGAGGGGAGGGGGTTTGATTTTCTTTGAATGTGTTGGTTGCTTGGTTCTCTATTTTGTGACTGTGTGGAAAACAAATTTCAGGTTGTATACTTCGAGAATAAGTGTACCTTGAGTTGGATTTTTGTTTTAGACTGTAAGATATAAGGAGCAGAGTTGGGTCATTTAGCCCATCAAATCTCATCATGGCTGATCCATTATTTCACTCAACCTCAATCTCCTATTTCCCCACCCTCACTTTATCCCTCATGCCCTGACCAATCAAGAATCTATCAACCTCTGCCTTAAATATACATAAATACTAGGCCTCCATAGTTGTCTGTGGCAAAGAATTCCACAGATTCACCACTCTCTGTCTAAAGAAATTCTTCCTCATCTCTGTTCCAAAAGGTTGCCCTATTAATTTGAGGCTGTGTCCTCTGGTGATACAGTGCCATCAGGAAGCACCCTCTCCACATCCACTCTATCAAGGCCTTTCACCGTTTGATAGGTTTCAATTGGGTCACCCCTCATTCTTCGAAATTTCAGTAAATAATGGCCTAGAGCTATCAGACACTCTTTATATGACAAGCCGTTCAATCCTGGAATCATACTCATGAGCCTCCTTTGAAACCTCTGCATTTTCACCACATCCTTTGTA
This sequence comes from Hypanus sabinus, assembly GCF_030144855.1. Classification (NCBI taxonomy): domain Eukaryota; kingdom Metazoa; phylum Chordata; class Chondrichthyes; order Myliobatiformes; family Dasyatidae; genus Hypanus; species Hypanus sabinus. The sequence goes on from NC_082715.1 coordinate 48,762,716, forward strand.
AGATGAGTGGTCTAAAACTATTTACCATACTCCAAGTGAGCTCTCACTAATGGCTTATAAAGTCTCAACATTACATCCTTGCTTTTATATTCTAGTCCTATTGAAATGAATGCTAACATTGCAGTTGCCTTCTTCACCACAGACCCAACCAGCAAATTAACCTTTAGGGGATACTGCACGAGGACTTCCAAGTCCCTTTTAGCCTCAGTTATTTACATTTTCTCTCCATTTAGAAAATAGTCAACCCTTCCATTTTTTCTACCAACATGTATGACCATGCACTTCCTGACATTATATTCTGTCTATCATTTAGTTGCCCATTCTCCTAATCTGTCTGCATCATTCCATAGCCTCCCTATTTCCTCAACTATCTGCCCCTCCATCTATCTTCATATCTTCTGCAAACTTTGCCACAAAGCCATCAATTCTATCATCCAAGTCATTGACATATAGTGTAAAAAGAGTCAGTCCCAGCACAGAGCCCTGTGGAACACCACTAATCACCGGCAGCTAACCAGAAAAGGCACCGTTTATTCCCGCTCTTTGCCTCCTGCCAATTAGCCACTGCTTAATTCATGCTAGAATCTTTCCTGTAATATCATGAGCTCGCAGCTTGTTAAGCAGCCTCGTGTAGCACCTTGTCAAAGACCTTCTGAAAATTAAAATACACAACGTCAACTGATTGCCCTTTGTCTATTCTGCTTGTTATTTCTTCAAGTAATTCTAAAACTTTTGACAATGGGTTGCTTCCTTAACTCCCAAAACTTTCTTTCATTTGCATCCAACTTCCCAAAACATTCACATGATCCACCAACAACGTGTGGCTGTAGTGTCTATCAACAACAAAATAAAATGCAGCAATCTCCACAATTTCCAGACCAATGATTTCTACCACAAGAAAGACAACAGCCTCAGTCATTGAAAATCACCATCATATGTGTTTCTTCTTGCCATCTTGCCGTTGTTTCATTGTCACTTTGACATAATGAAACTTTACCTTTCAGGAAAAATATCTTTTTGGTTCTGAAGTAGTTCAAGATAGCTCACCACCTGATTTTCAAAAGATTACCTATGATATGTGGAACAAATGGGCAATTCAACTGAATCAGTCCAGTTTCATCTCTTCGCTTAAATCTATTGGCTAAATGCTCCACCATTTTCTCATCTGGCATGGTTTAAATGCTTCATTTTAATGCTTCCATTGTAACAAGGTCCACACTACCAATCTGTTTCATTGCATTTAATGATGATGACCATCAGTGTTTCTCTTTCTCCATGGATGTAATTCACCACTGCCTCTAAATCATGAGCCTTTGGACAAATGAGAAGTGTTCAAGGATCAAAGATTCTAACTTTCTAGCACACTTAAGGTGTGGTCTGGAGAGTTATCACCAGTGCCGTCCCTGCCATATCCTTCAAGATGAGGAAATCAATACCACCATCTTTTCGCAAGCCATTATCCCCAGCACTGAATCCTTCTGGGAATTGACCAGATACTTCATACTTGGCTTTCATATGGCCATTCTACACTCCATTCAATGCAGATTGGTACTTCCATTGTATCCTGAACAGTGGACTACCTGACTGGCAGACTACAGTTTGTGCAGCTTCAGAGCTGTGTGTCAGACATGGTTATAAGTAGCACTGGGGCCCCTTGGGGAACTATATTGGCTCCCTTCCTGTTTACCCTGTATACCTCAGACTTAAGATAAAACATTTGAGTTAATTTTTCTGCAGAAATTCTCTGCTGACTTAGCACTAGTTGGGTGACTTAGCAATCATTGGTCTGGAAATTCTGTATGGGGGGAGAATAGGAGAATGGATACAGGGGCCCTGGTGGAGGACTTTGTCAAATAGTACAAACTGAATCATTGGATGCTCAACATCAGTAAGGCAAAGGAGGTGGTGATGGACTGTAGGAAGACGAAGCCTGCGCTGCTCCCTGTTACCCTTGACAGTGAGGGTCTGGATGTGGTGCGGACCAATGATTACCTGGGGGAGCACTTGGATGTCAGGCTTGAACACAGAGGTTGTGTACAAGTAGGGCCAGAGTTGTCTCTACTTCCTGAGGAGACTGAGGTCCATTGGAGAATGCAGGTCTTTCCCTCATATGTTCTACCAGTCTGTTGTCACCAGTACAATCTTCTATGCGGTGGTGTGCTGGGGCAATGGCATCAACATGTGATGCCAACAGGCTCAATAAACAGATTAGAAAGGCTGGCTCTGTGACAGAAGTCAAACTGGACACACTTTGTGTGTGGTAGAGCAAAGGACCCTACGGAAAATCCTGGCAATTCTGGACAATGTTTCTCATTCTCTACATGCCTACTTGGCTGAACAGAGGAGCAGTTTTAGCAATAGACTTAAGACAACTGCAGTGCTAAAAATAGCGCTGCATGAGGTCATTCTTACTCTCAGCTATTAGGCTCTACAATGAGTCAACCTTTAGCTGGGGAAGTGGTGAACCCCTCCTATTAGTCTGTTTGAGGCCATTTATTTTTAATTTGCTCTTACTTCCCTTCTAATATTTGTATATCTGTGCACTTATAATGCTACTGTTGCACTGTAATTTCCTTTGGGATCAATAAAATATCTATCTATCTATCCATCTACACCAAGCTTGGTAATATCAAGGGATTACTAGGAAAACAGGAGATCTTTCAAACGGTGATCAGAACTTCTTTTCAGAAATAAAATATTCGCACCAACTGTTGGATTGATCAAAGAGGAGATGAACAATCCAAGGATAACCGAGGCCCTCTGTGAACACACATAAGCCCAGCTAAAAGTATGCAGCATTTCCCAATTTATTTACATGCCTATCTCATCAAGCACAGTTGTGTATTTAATCGTTCACTAATATTTGAGTATTGTAAATACATTGATTAAGCATTCTTGTTCATTTAAATAAATCATTACAGGTTATATATAAAAATATAGGAATTGCACATATCATGACATTACTATGTGATACGTTTGTGCCTCACAATATTAAAAAATGAGGTTAGACTCACATCTCTCAGATTCCCTTGTTTTCATTTTGATTAGTTTTGTGTTTTGGGGCTGACAAAACATAATTGCGGTGATGAAGTATTTTTAAAAGGAACCTGAGACAACATTGAAATATTCCCACGACCAATGGATTGACTTTCAAGGAATACGTATACGACGCTGGAAGAACTCAGCAGGTCAGGCAGCATCCGTGAGAAAAGAGTAGCCAATGTTTCGGGCCGAGACCCTTCATCAGGAATGGGGGGGAAGAGAGGGCCAAAGCCCACTTTTATAGATAGGGGAGGGGGAAGGGCTAGAGGCGCCAGGTGGAGAACCAATCAGAGGAAGGATAAAGAGGGGAGGGGATAAGCATGAAAGAACTGTAGAGATAAAGGAGCAGAAAGTTGAAAGGGGAGAGAGGCAGAGAGGGACCTAGGATGGGGAGAGGGGAGGGAATTACTGGAAATTGGAGAATTCAATGTTTGTACTAAGGGACTGGAGACTACCCAGACAGTAGATGAGGTGTTGCTCCTCCAACCTGAGTTTGGCCTCATCGTGGCAGTAGAGGAGGCCATGTATGGACATATCCAAATGGGAATGAGAGGCAGAGTTGAAGTGGGTGACAACCGGGACGTCCTGTCTATTGTGACGGACGGAGCGGAGGTGCTCGACGAAGCAGTCCCCCAATCTGTGTCGGGTCTCGCCGATGTAGAGGAGGCCGCACCGGGAGCACTGGATGCAATAGACAACTCTAGCAGACTCGCAGGTGAAGTGTTGCCTCACCTGGAAGGTCTGGGGCCTGGAATGGTGGTAAGGGGGGAGGTGTGGGGACAGGTGTAGCATTTGCGCTTACAGGGATAAATGCCGGGTGGGAGTTCTGTGGGGAGGGATGTGTGGACCAGGTAGTCACGGAGGGAACGATCCCTGTGAAAAGCTGAGAGGGGTAGGGAGGGAAAGATGTGCTGGGTGGTGGGGTCCTGTTGAAGGTGGCAGAAGTTGCGGAGGATAATGTGTTGGATCCGGAGGCTGGTGGGGTGGTAGGTGAGGACAAGGGGAACCCTGTCCCTGTTGTGGTGATGGGAGGATGGGTTAAGGGCTGAAGTGCGGGTGGTGGAGGAGATGCGAGTGAGGGCATCTTTGATGACGCCAGAAGGGAAACCACGATCCTGAAAGAAAGAGGACATTTGAGAAGTCCTGGAACGGAAAGCCTCATCCTTGGAGCAGATGTGCTGGAGACGGAGGAACTGGGAATAGGGAATGGCATTTTTGCATTGGGCAGGGTGGGAAGAGGTATAGTCAAGATAGTTATGAGAGTCAGTGGGTTTATAGAAGGTGTCAGTGGATAGTCTGTCTCCGGAGATGGAGACTGAGAGATCAAGAAAAGGGAGAGAAGTGTCTGAGATGGACCAAGTGAATTTAAGGGCTAGGTGAAAGTTAGAAGCAAAGTTGATGAAATTGACGAGCTCAGCATGGGTGCAGGAAGCAGCACCAATGTAGTCGTCGATGTAGCAGAGGAAAAGTTGGGGAGTGGTGCCAGTATAGATTTGGAGCATAGACTGTTCCACATAACCCACAAAGAGGCAGGCATAGCTGGGGCCCATGCGAGTGCCCTTGGCTACACCCTTGATCTGGAGAAAGTGGGAAGAACCAAAGGAGAAGTTATTGAGAGTTAGAACAAGCTCCACCAACCGGAGAAGTGTGGTGGTGCTGGGGAACTTGTGGGGTCTGTTATCCAAAAAGGAGCGGAGGGCTTTGAGACCTTCTTGATGTGGGATGGAGGTGTATAAGGATTGAACATCCATGGTAAAAATAAAGTGGTCGGGGCCGGGGAATTGGAAGTTATTGAAGAGGTGATGGGCATGGGATGTATCCTGGATGTAGGTGGGGAGAGTCTGAACTATGGGAGATAAAATGTAGTCCAAGTAGGCAGACACAAGTTCGGTGGGGCAGGAGCAGGCTGAAACTATGGGTCTGCCAGGACAGTGTGGCTTGTGGATCTTGGGGAGGAGGTAAAACCGAGCTGTGCGGGGTGTGGGAATTATGAGTTTTTTGGCTGAAGGAGGAAGGAGTTAATGAGGGTGGAGATGGTGCGGGAGACGGTGGATTGATGTTTTTTGGTGGGGTCCTGTGGCAGGGGTAAGTAGGAGGAGGTGTCGGAGAGCTGCCGTTTGACCTCAGTGAGGTAGAGGTCCGTCTGCCAGACTACTACAGTACCACCTTTGTCTGCAGGTTTGATAGTTTGTTGACTACTCTTTTCTCACGCATGCTGCCTGACCTGCTGAGTTCTTCCAGCGTTGTGTACGTATTCTTTGATCCACAGCATCTGCAGTTGTATTTTTGTGTTTTGACTTCCAAGGATGATTCTGCACTCTGAAGACTTGTTGAGTCCGTTATGGTTATTATTCTACAGAGTATTAAGTATGCTCATGAGAAAATGAATCTCAGGTTTGTTTATGGTGACCTATATGTACTTTGATAATGAAATTTATTTTGAACATTAAAAGCAGATTGTGGGAACAATACATTAATGGGCAAGTGAAGTTGAGTGATGTAGCACCTCTGGTTCAAGATCCTGACGATTGAGGGGTGATAAATGACCCTGAACCTGGTGGTGAGAGTCTTGAGGCTCCTGTACCACCTTCCTGATGTCAGCAGCTGGAGAAGAGTATGACTTGGATGATGGGGGTCACTGATGACAGCTGCTGCTTTCTGGGACAGCTCTTTGTGTACATATGCTTAATGGTGGGGAGGTATCCACCACTTTTTGTAGAGTTTTCCATTCAAGGGCATTGGTATTTCCGCACCTGGCTGTGGTGCAGCCAGTCTATGTACTCTCCACCACACATCAATAGAAGTTTTTGCCAAAGTTTTAGATGTCATGCTGAATCCTCACAAACTCCTAAGGAAGTAGAGGCGCAGCCATGTGCTTCATAATTGCACATGTGTGCTGGGCCCAGGACAGATCCTCTGAAATGTTAGCACTGAGGAATTTAAAGTTGCAAGCATTTGGCTTTTGTGCGTGTAAGGAACCAGAGTCTACCCTGCATGCATTAAGGTTATTGCATGAACTGCAAGTGGGAGACAAAAAGCTGCTTGTAAAAGCTGATGCTAAGACCAAAGTTCAGCTTGATGAATAGATGGCCAAAAAGAAAGGAGCCAATGGAGATCTGAAAACAGATTATTCATCAGATGCTGCGGTAGATGATAAAACCAAGAGGGATCAAATGGCTAAATGCACCTTCCCAAGATTGCAGAAAGAAGAAAAAGGAAGGTGATAAAAAGAAAAGACAAGAAGTTGAAAAGGAGAGAAGAGATGGAGAGAGAATGCAAGTGAGGAACGGAATGAGGTATGAATGAGAGAAATAACATGAGAAAGAAAAAGAAATGGATCAAAGTAGATCCAGAGAGAAAAGCTGAGAAAAGGAAAAGAAAAGGTGTCCAGGGCTGTCAGAACCACTCCTACAACTCTAGCAAGTAGGCCTCAGAACCTGAGATTGTTTGGCGGCCACGAATCTCACCTGCCAATCAGAGTGAACCCCTTGTCAGGAAAGACTTTTTTCCACAAGAGGAAGAAAGCCTCCACAATGATTCACAAGACAATGAGTCTTGAGGCCAGAAAAGAACAATCTAAAAGTTGGCTATGCTGTGGATATCTATATAGTTGTTGAACTCCTTGTTAAACTGTGTATATAGCTGAGATGCATTTTATACTGAGTTGGAATTTATAGCTTAACAGGAGGAGTGTTGTGTGTTTAATATTTCAATAGTATTTGAGTAATATTGTAAATATATTTGATTGATTAATTTTGAGGCCTCACGTGCAGTGTTGTGAGCTGTTTTGAAATGATGTGCTGGCGTTGGAGAGGTTTCAAAGGAGGTTCACAAAATTAATTTGAGATGGACAGACTCATCATATGAGTGTTTGGCTCTGGGTGTGTACTCACTAGAACTCAGAAAAATACGGGGTGAACTCATTGAAACCTATTGAATGTTGAAAGACATTGATAGAGTGGATGTGGAGAGGATGTTTCCTGTGGTGGGGGGGTCTTAAGACCAGAGAACACAGCCTCAGAATAGAGGGATGTCATTTCAGAATGGAGATGAGGAGGGATTTCTTTAGCCATCCTCATGGTGAATCTGTGGAATTTGTTGCCACAAGTGGCTACATTGGGTATATTTAATGCAGACTTTGATGGATTCTTGATTAGTCAGGGCATGAAGCAACTTGGGAAGAAACCAGGAGATTGGGGCTGAAAGGGAAAATGAGTCAACCATCATGAAATAGTGAAGCAGATATGATGGGCCAAATGTCCTAATTCGTTACCATGTGATATGTACACACCTTACTCAAAGTAAAAAACGAAGTTACATGAACATCTCTCGGGCTCCCTTGTTTTCAGTTTTATGTTTTGGGGTTACAAAATAGAACAAGCACCTCCTTCCTGACTATGATTTTAGATCCATGGTTTTTTAAAAAAACTCTTGTGAAGTATTTGAATAAGGAAATTACACTTTTTTGTTTTTTTAAAGGCAGAAAGCCAAATTATAATTTAGTAATCCATTAGCATCACGTTTAGGTTGTACTTGCCTAAGTAAAATATTTTTAGTGTATTTCACCAAGGCTGTTTCTTGAAAGGCTTAAATTTACTTAAATTCTTAGGAATTAAGTTTGTGCAGAAAGCCTGTGAACTCCACAGCACATGCTGACAGTTGGATCGCTGACAACTTCGGGATTCCGCATTAAGTTATGCGATCACTTGTTCTCTTGTTTATGAATAGGATTAACACAAAGACATTATTTACATCTATATTGTAGCAAAAGTGCAGCTAAATACTTTGGAGGATTAAATGTAATAGCTGCCAAAAATAGGTGAAAGCATAGTGATGCCTACTTTTAGCTGCCCTGGTAGTCTCTCGGTTACTTTGTACAGGCAGTACTAGCCATGCTCTGTCAATTTCAGTCACCTGCAGGGGCTTATACCACAGTGTCTACCAGTATTTAACTCTAGCTTGAACGCTAAAGGCTTCCTGTACTACTTTAAATGGCAGGTGCATATAGACTGGAGGTCATTGCAAAACATAATTCACAGTGGGAGGGGAAAAAAGATTAATTACAGATTTTTTTTATTCAACAGTTTGCATTTCTTTCCAAGATATGGGACTCTAAGGGATTAGTTATTGAGGGCTGAGATGAGAAGTTTCTTTGTGGGATTAGAGGGCATTGGAATTTATTACCTTCCTGAAAATTGTACATGCTTAATTCTTTTTTTATATTCAAAATAAAGTTTGATGGATTTTTCAAAAATAAAAACACAAAATCCTGTCAGAACTCAGCAGGCCGGACAGCATCTATGGAAGGAGGTAGTGACGACGTTTCAGGCTGAAACCCTTCATTAGGCCCTTCGTCACTCCTGATGAAGGGTTTCGGCCCGAAACGTCGTCCCTACCACCTCCCATAGATGCTGTCTGGCTTGCTGAGTTCTGTCAGCATTTTGTGTTTTTATTTATTTCCAGCATCTGCAGATTCACTCGTGTTGCCTTTGATGGATTTTTCACTTGGTGGAATATGAAGATTGGCTGGGAAAGGGGTCAAAGTACATTCTAATGCTGATTTAGAATGCAGGGGCCAGAACCTGTGGTCTAGAGTCCAGAATTCAAATTCCACTACCAAGAGGATTGAAATTCAAGCAATTAAATTTGGAATTCTGATATCAGCGATGTTACACACACCATGAAGGGATTGTTACGAAAACCCATCTAGCCTGTGACTTTTTGTGATTGATTCTAATCCGTTTCCTCAGCTCAACAATTGGGAAGGGACAAGGGGAATGGTGACAACACCAGCACTGCACAGGTCCTATGAAGAAGCAGACATTTAAAAAAAAGTTTGATATGATATCTGATTCCTGCCTCTATTTAATGTTGGTTCACTTAGCTCAATGATGTAAAATTTGACAGATGCCGTGTGTCAATGGAACTGATGCCTGACAGTGCAGGTCCTTGAACAATCCTGTTGAAGGGTTTCGACCCAAAGTGTTGGCTGTACTTTTCATAGACTGCTGAGTTGCTCCAGTATTCTGTGTGTGTTGCTTGGATTTCTAGCATCAGCAGATCTTCTCTGGCTTTTAAGTTCGTACCTCACTCATTTTTGTGGGGAACACAGAGATCATTGGGAAGTACTGCTTGATTGTCCAGCAAAATTTATTTATAGGTCAGAAAGTCAGAAATGTTTATGCCCAGATCCATAATGAAATGCAGCATGTTATGATACTCCTATTATTTCCCTTATTTTCCTTTTATATCACTTTTTGAGAAATTTATGCAGTTCTTATGTGATACATATGGGCAACTTCCTGAAGAAGAGCAAACTTCTTCTAAAGAAGAGTGTTCTAACTTGCACAAGGGTATGACTCCTTCCTTAGATAATTTATTACAGGTGATTAGTTGATTACAAACTGTATTTTAGCAGTGAATCATTGCAGAGCTCTTTTATTGCAACCAGACTTGAGTCTGGGCCCAAAATGCCGGTTGTTTATTTCTCTTCGTAACTTCATCCAACTTGTTTCTGCGTTTCTCTAGATTTCCAGCATCTGAAAAATCTCTTGAGTTCAGGCTTTAAAATGTTCTCACAAACACAGATTTCACCTCTGCCTTCTGAATAGACAAAATCAGCATGTGTTCCCCTTGGGTTTTACACTTACATGTTTATTGATGTTTTTTCATCATTGTGAGCTCTAAGTACTGAGTAAACATTTCTAATTGTACTCTACAGTACATTTCCACCAAATGGCAAACTGGGGCAATTAAAGGTAGGCTTGAATTAGATAGTCGTGAAGCCAGCATAGTCGTGATCCTTGAAAGTTAGCCTTGGAATCCCAACAATGAATACTTTGACTTTTGCTTTAATCAATGGAATTCCTTAATAACACACACAATGGAAAAGAGTAAACAGTTGACATTTTGGGCCAAGACCCTTCATGAGGATTATTTTGATTACCAGCATCTGCAGATTCTTTTCTTGTTTTTGAGAGGAATTCCTTGATTTTTTTTTCTCCTAAACAGGATAAATTCCATTTATCTTCTGATATTTCTAACATTTAAGCCAAAAAACATTTTTAGATTTCTCTTTAAAACCTGTCAATCTGTGTTTTATCTCCAGCTACACACCGCCAGCAAGGAATTTTAAAAAAATCAAACGATGGTTGAGAGACTAATTTTTGTATTTGTGACAGATTAGCATATTGCTTATCTGCGGAAATAGGACATTAAAATACAGAATATAGGAATTTTCTGCCTCTGTCCCCTTCCCTTCTCCCCTACCAAATTACTTCATACTTAAGTAGTACTCTTGAAATCTGTGGCCACTTTTGCTTATGTCCTCTCTACAAATTGACTACTCGCAGGATTTGGTACATTCAAAACAGGCTTGTGTTTTCTTTTTCCATCCTTCCCTAACTGCAAATTACTTATACACCTCAAGTGCTTGCTGAAATCTTTTCATACTCTGTGAGTGTTCTGAACTCTGTCAGGTGGAGGTTAGGAATCGAGGATCTGTTCGGAGTCTATTGTAATTGTTATACTTTCCATCATTCTCCACTCCCCTTCCTCCCAGCTGAACCTGGAACATCCCTGGACCATTACCTAATGAAGTCCTCGCATCTACATATTGATAGCACTCTAAAGCCCAGTGTAAACAGCAGGGAGAATGCACTACCTCATAAGCTACACACCTGCCCTCTGCATCAAACATCTGCTGCCTGACTGATGTTTCCACAATGACCTCTTCAGTCACAGGTGAGAATGGAGAAGATAGAAACTTCATGGGACACCCAAACAATAATATCTCAGTTTTCAATGGAGGTCAGTTAGATCTTGATTATATTGAACTAAGTCAGTTTGACAAAAGCAACAAAAGAGAAAGTCTGATGTTGAATGCAGTTAATGATTTTGTGATATGCTTATGTAATGAAAAGAATGGATGCGAGTTATCCTGGCTTCCAAGGAATTGCCTAAGAAGAAGGAGACCAGCTATTACATCATGTTGATTCTGTAACCAAATGTTTCCAACATTATGATCTTAATACAAAATAAGTTTTATGTTTTCTGCTAAACCTGTCAGTAAATTTTAACGTCAAAAGGACCACAGAAATAATGGATCAAAATGTTTTTTTAATTCAAAATGCTCAGGTGTGCTGTTTAAGAACATTTTAATATTTCCACAGTAATGTTTTGCATCATCTTGCATTTAATTTTCCACAACTGTGTGGCATTATCTTTGTATACGCAGAGTGTGTAATGAGGTTTGAAGAGATAATTGGATTTCAATGCAGTGTAGTGGGTTGGGGAAAATGTATGATCTGTGGGAATGATCTTGTGAACTTGACCTATTTATGATGTGTTTTCTGCAGGGTACCAGATGGCCCTTCTAATCTTCTGAGAATACATTTCAAATTTCACAGGCTTTTGTTTTTCATCATTCCTCTGCTCTGATAGTAGTTTTAAGAAGTCATTTGTTTTTCAATTAACCTATGGTATTGGAAGAAAAGTAATACAAACTAATAAATAGTATAAATGATTATTCCATTAAATTTCTTTGCAAATGGTAAAGTAGAGACCAGCTCAACTGAGGTCTCATTTGGCCGTGTTGTTCACATGTATATACCCGGTATTTGTAGAAGTTGGAGAAAGTAATAGTTTAGATTATTATTAATTTCAAGTAATTCATCAATCTTTACAAAGTTACAAAATGATGAAAATAATCTAAATATTATTTTTCATGTACAAAATAATTAAAGTAATTAGTAATGCAGATACTATAGCATTGCTTATTTGTGCTTCTTGAAAGAACAAAGGAATTGTTGGACATTCTTCCTTCATTGTCATTCATTGTTGGCTTTTTCAAAATACGTGATCAGTGATATCTAGGGAGGTTTGACAAAAGCAACAAGAGATAAAGTCCACAGATATTGAATGCAGTTAATGATTTTGTGATATGCTTATGTAAAGAAAATTTGAACATTTCATGGGAAGTTTATTAAAGGATTTATTTACTTTTCATGAGCTCAGTACATCTACTAGAGTTACAGAGAAGATTATTTTTGAAAAAGAATGACAAGTTGTACAGACATAGTGTACTAACCATTTACAAACGAGAGAAAGTCTGCAGGTGCTGGAAATCCGAAAGGACACATACAAAACGCTGAAGGAACTTGGCCCAAAACATTGACTGCACACTCCTTTTCTATAGATGCTGCCTGACCTGCTGAGTTCCTCCAGCATTTTCCACATGGTATTAAGCACTTAATCTGATTTCTGATCTTTTATGGGATGTGACCAGGTGTAAGTTTTTTGTGATTTTCTATATTTACATCTTTATCTTGCCATTGGTTAAATTAAAGTAAGTTGGCCAATATTTCACCAAATTTGTTTTTGAAGTTTTAAACTACTAGGGCATTTGTATCTATTGTCTATGCTTTGGATGTTTTTCTAGAGTCAAAGGGCTACATTAATACTAGCTGGTTTGTGTCTTCTGTATTTTAGTTTCAAAACTGAATTGGGCAAATATAAAGGAGGAGGAGTGGAGTTTTACCCCACTAAATTTCTGAACAAACTAAGTAATTGAGACTCAAGTATATCAATAGAATCTTTCACCTGTACCTAAGTTATAAAGGGCGCTTTTTTAGAAGGGGCATAAAACCAGGATAATATTGTATTTCCAATCTATGTCTCTTCGTGCTTTCTCAGGGAAGTTAATTGCTAGTAGATGCAGGTAGTCAGACATTGCTATAAGCAGCACTTGGGGCCTCCACAGGGACTGTATTGGCTCTCTGCCGGTTTACCCTGTATACCTCAGACTTTAGATATAATACTGTGTCATGTCATCTGCAGAAATTCTCTGATGACTCAGCAATAGTTGGGTGTCTAAAGGGAGTATGGGAGAATGGATACAGGGTCCTGGTGGAGGACTCTGTCAAATGTTGCAAGCTGAATCATCTGCAGCTCAGCGTCAGTAAGACAAAGGAGATGGTGAAAAGAAGACAAAGGAGGATTAGGCCTACTCTGCTCCCTGTTACCATTAATGGTGAGCTCATGGATGGTGAGGACCTAGGAGTACCTGGGCATGCACCTGGATGACACATTTGAGTGGAGCACCAACACAGAGGCTGTGTACAAGAAAGGCCAGAGCTGCCTCTACATCCTGAGGAGACTGAGGTCCTTTGGCATATGCAGGCCTCTCCTTTACATGTTCCACCAGTCCATTGTCGCCAGTACAATCTTCTTTGTGGTGGTGTGCTGGGAGAATAGCATCAAGACGGGTGATACCAACAGGCTTAGTAAGCTGGCTCTGTTACCAGAGTCAAACTGGACATACTGGAGGCTGTGGTAGAAGAGAGGACCTGACGGAAAATCCCAGCAATCCTGGACAATGTTTCTCACCCTCTGCACGTCTTCTTGGCTGAACAGAGGAGTGCTGCTGCTCCAAAAAACAGTATATGAGGTCATTCTTGCCCTCAGCCATTAGGCTGTATAATGAGTCAACCTATAGCTGGGGAAGGGGATAACCCCTTCCTGTTAGAATGTTTGAGGTAACTTATTTTTTAATTCTTTATTTCTTTTCTAATATTTATGTATTTGTATATCTGTGCATTTGTAATGCTACCGTGACCCTGTACTTTCTTTTGGGATCAGTAAAGTATTTAAAGCAATAGCAAGGCAAGTTCCTTTTCCTCCCTCCCACTGACAGTCCTCCACCCTATGACTGGGCATCCAGTGGACTTGCGCACTCATGTTGTGTCTGACTTCACCAGTGCACTCGCAGATCAAGGGGCCACTGCCATTGGGGCTCAATTTACAGACGTCCAATTGATTTTTGGACTTTAATCTTCGGTTTTGACTCCAGCACTTGCCAATGACAGGGTGAACTCTGGACTCGCCAATTCGCATACCTAGTGGGTGCCTGGCCTTTGTGCTTCCTGTCCATACAGATCTCTGGTCCTGGGACCTATTGACCTAGCACCCTATCAAGCCTCATCCCCACTGGTCTGCGTCCACAGTGCCTGCTGGCCCAATATCCATCTATGTTTAAGTTCAAGTTCAGTTCATTGTCGTTTAACCATACACATGTATATCACCAAACAAAACAATGTTCCTCTGGTCCAAGGTACACAGCACAGTACATATAACTCTTACACACAATGCATAAAATAATACCACTTATAAATTAACAAATAATGTGCATATATGGCAGAAGTTTTAAAATGTAAACAGAATAATGCTACTGGTGTTTCATACATGATGAGACCTGGGTGGAATTAGGGAGTTTGGGGGAAGAAGCCTTTTCCCATCCTCACAGTTCTTGTTCTAATGCTACTGTCCTTCCTGCCTGACAGTAGGGGGTCAAAGATTGTTGGACGGATAGAAGGTGAAAGGGAGATCTCAATGATTGTTGTAGGGACTTGCAGTCAGATGCCTTTGTCTGGTATGGGAATTCAAAGCACTGATGCAGCTGACCAGATCACTCTCAATGGTGCAGCTATAAAAATTGGCTAAAATGTTCACTACAATGAGGGAGGGAGAAGCTTCACTTGCCTCAGTCTCCTCAGGAAGTGGCGATGCTGCTGTGCTTTCTTGAGCAAAAAGTGACCAGGAGAGATTGTCTGTTATGTGCACTCCCAGAAACTTGCTGCTCCTAACTGTCTCTCCACGAGGAGGCGTGTAGTGAGGAGTAGTCAGCCTGCACCTTTCTAAAGTCTACAGTCATCTCTTTGGTCTTTTTCACATTCAGACTCAAATTGTTGTGCTCGCAACATTATACCAGCTGTTCCGTATCCTCTCTGTGCAGCGTCTCATCGTCGTCATTGAGGCCAACCACTGTTTTGTCGTCAATGAACTTGGTTCAGTTTGAACTGAATCTAGCAGTGTAGTCATGCGCCAGCAGTGTGAAAAGCAGTAGGTTGAGCATGTAGCCCTGGGGAATGCTGCGAAAGGTAGAGGTTATGTCAGCATAACATAACAAGAGATGTTTCTACCAACATGGACTTCACATGTCCTTTGTCACATGTCCAAGTAGAGTGAAAGCCTAGTCTCCAACCTGACCTCTAAATCCCCTACATCCCTCTCTCTAAGCCCTAACCTGACACTAAATCCTCTCTCTTTTCCCAAAATCATCCTGATGAACATCCTAAAAAAAAAGGAATTCTGAGCCACAACCTTAACAGAGACTACAGTTTGGTGCCATTAATACTGGAGTTGATGAAAATATGGGGGAAATAATAAATGAAATGAGTGATTAATATAGGATGTTGTAAATGGGTGCTTGCAGGTCAGCATAGACTGGGTGGGCCAAACACCTGTTTCTGTGCCATTCTATGACCATTGTGTATTCATACAATTAACAATAATAGTGCCTATAAAAACATTAACCCCCCCCACTTGGAAGTTTTTATGTTTTATTGTTTTAAAGCATTGAATCAGTGGAATTGATCTGGCTTTTTTGACACTGATCAACAGAAAAAGACTCTCAAGTCAAAGTGAAAACAGATCTCTACAAAGTGATCTAAATTAATTACGAGTATAAAGTACAAAGTAATTAGAAAACCTACAGCACAATACAGGCCCTTCAGCCCACAAAGATTGATTGAATAAGTACTGGATATCCCTTGGAGTCCAGTTAAGTCAATCATCAAGAAATGCAAAGAATATGGCACAGCACTTAATCTGCCTGTAGCAGGCGATCTCAAAAACTGAGTGACTGCAAGAAGAGGAGCGATGAGAGAGGCCACCAAAAGACCTATGACAACTCTGGAGGAGTTGCAAGTTTCAGTGGCTGAGATGAGAGAGACTGTGCCCGGGTGCTTCACCAGTCAGATCGTGGCTGTTCACTCACGATCCCCATGCAACCTGACGGAGCTTGAGCAGTTTTGTAAAGAAGAATGGGGAAAAATTGCAGTCTCCAGATGTGCAAAGCTGATAAAGAGCCATCCACACAGACTGAAGGCTGTAATTGCTGCCGAAGGTGCATCTACTAAATACTGACTTGAATGGGGGGGGGGGGGAAGAGTGGCAAAGAGAGAGCCTCACATGAAAAGAACTCACATGAAATCTCGGTTAGAGTTTGTCAGAAGGCATGTGGGAGACTCTGAAGTCAGCTGGATGAAGGTTCTATGGTCCGGTGAAACCAAAATTGAGCTTTTTAGCCATTGGACTAAATGCTATGTTTGGTGTAAGCATCAAAAACACAGCATCCCTACGGTGAAGCATGATGTTGGCTGCATCATGCTGTGGGGATGCCTCACTGGAACAGGCCCTGGAAGGCTTGTGAAGGTTGAGGGTAAAATGAATATAACAAAATACAGGGAAATCCTGGAGGAAAACCTGATCCAGTGTGCAGGAGAACTATGACTTGGGGGAAGATTTGTTTTACAACAAATGACCTAAGCATAAAGCCAAAGCTACACAGGAATGCCTTAAAAACAACAAAGTTAATCCCCTGGAAAGACCAAGTCAGAGTCTAGACCCCAATCCAATTGAGAATTTGCGGCTGGACTTGAAAAGGACTGTTAACCCAGAGTCTGAGCAGTTTTGTAAAGAAGAATGGGGAAAAATTGTAGTGTCAGATTTGCAAAGCTGATAGAAATCTATTCCGACAGACTGAAAGCTGTAATTGCTGCCAAAGGTGCATCTACTAAATACTGGCTTGATGGTGGTAAGTAATTATGCAATCAATTATTTTGTGTTTAATTATTGTAATATATTTAGACCAATTTGTAGAAATTTGTTTTCACTTTGACACAAAAGACCCTTTTATGCTGAATGGTGTCAAAAAAGCCAAATTAAATCCACTATGATTCAATGTTGTAAAACAATAAAACATGAGAACTTCCAAGGGGGGGTGAGTACTTTTTATAGGCACTCTGTGTACTTGGATGATGTAAGAAAAATGTGTGGATAGAAGGCTGGCCTCTTAAACTGTTGGAAACTTGACAGAAATATTGCCTCTACTCATGCTGTTCCATCCTTTCCATTGAAAAGAATGGCACAAGACCTTGGACATTTGTCTGCTGCTTGGAAAGATTTACCACAGTTTATTGTTGCTACCAGATGAGTAGATATGAATATTGATACATCTTGTATGAAGATCATGTTTGAGGAAACAGTTACTTGATCCCTTTCTGAAGGAAACACTCTGTGGAAGGTAATGGCAGGCCTGTAGGGATTCATATTAACTGGTGTGCTGGGTTTAAATTACTCAGGTGGAATTGCTGTTGATTTCATCAATAAAGCCAATTCGGTTATCCTGTAATTATCATGAAAATGTCCAAATGATTGGTTTTGCTGGAAACAAATCTTCATTGGAAGTGAAAGAAATCCTGTGTTGCAAAAGGTAATGCCCAACACCAAGGAATTATTCCAATAAATGTGAACAATTCTCACTCTAAAAATCATTACAGATGTTGAACCATGTGGAATAAACTACAAGTCAATTTTTAAACCTGTACTACAACATAATTACTGCCCGTACCATCTCCTTCCTAAATAACTAACTTATATAATAGTAAATCGGGAAAAAGTATATTGTTATAATATTTTAAGGTTTCTGCTTTTCTACCTTGAGCACCTAACCGAGAGACTTATTCCTTTTTCTATTAAGTGTTAAAAGTATAATCTGTTTTTTCACTTCTGGTTTGTTGTCGAAAGAATTCTTTAGCTACATTGCTCAGCAGTTTGATGGCATCTTTGTTGTTGGATATCTGTATTCCTCTGGATGTGGAATTGGATTGTAAGTTGCTTGGTGAAGGGAAGCTGCCACCAAGCCACCAAGGAAGCTGCCCGATCTTTGTAAACAGGTATATTTGATCAGAAGTGATTTCCAACTTACCAAGCCAGTCTGATTGCAACTGCTGTATAGGAGTGAGATATGCCAACTAGTGGAGTGGTGCCAAGGCAACAATCTGGCACTCAACGTCAGTAAGACAAAAGAGCTGATTGTGGACTTCAGGAAGAGTAAGACAAAGGAACACATACCATCCTCATAGAGGGATCAGAAGTGGAGAGAATGAGCAGCTTCAAGTTCCTGGGTGTCAAGATCTCTGAGGATCTAACCTGTTCCCAACATAGCGATGTAGTCATAAAGAGGGCAAGACAGTGGTTATACTTCATTAAGGAGTTTGAAAGATTTGGCATGTCAACAAATACACTGAAACACTTCTATAGATGTCCTGTGGAGAGCATTCTGACAGGCTGAATCTAATGTGTGGTATGGAGGGGCTACTGCACAGGACCGAAAGAAGCTGCAGAGGGTTGTAAATCTAGTCAGCTCCATCTTGGGTACTAGTTTACAAAGAACCCAGGACATCTTCAGGGAGCGGTGTCTCAGAAAGGCAGTGTCCATTAACAAGGACTCCAGCATCCAGGGCATGCTCTTTTCTCACTGTTACCATCAGGTAGGAGGCACTGAAGCCTGAAGACACACACTCAGCAATTCAGGAACAGCTTCTTCCCCTCTGCCATCCGATTCCTAAATGGACATTGAAACCTTGGGCACTAACTCACTTTTTTAATATACAGTATTTCTGTATTTGCACATTTTTTAATCTATTCAATATAAATAAACTGTAATTGTTTTACTTAATTAGTTATCATCATATTATTTATTTTTTCTCTTCTATATAATGTATTGCATTGAACTGCTGCTGCTAAGTTAGCAAATTTCATGTCACATGCCGATGATAGTAAACCTGATTCTGGTTTCCCATTCTCACTTGCTTTACTTACCAGGCTCCAGTGCCGGTAGCCTTTGTGCTCTTGCCTAACTCCCTGCCATTTAATAAGATCAGGCTAATTTGTTTGCAATCTTGATCACATTTGCTAATCCACCTGCACTAAGATTTAAAGTTCAAGCTTTATTGTTGAAGTTTAATTGTCATTCAACCACACACATCAATACAGCAAAATGAAAGAGCGTTCCTCTGGGGTCAAGGTGCAAATCACAGCTCCAGCAGTCACACACAGCACATATAGATCATATGATTATACAGAAAACATACAGTTGCAAAATATAGGTAAAATCTGTGAATTCATGGCCTGTAGATTGATGGTGCATGGATGTTGTCCTGGAGTCACGTTTCTACAAGAACAAGCAGATCCTCATATCATGCAATGGAGCTGCAGATGATTGCAATCTAACTGGTCTC
This sequence comes from Hypanus sabinus, assembly GCF_030144855.1. Taxonomy (NCBI): domain Eukaryota; kingdom Metazoa; phylum Chordata; class Chondrichthyes; order Myliobatiformes; family Dasyatidae; genus Hypanus; species Hypanus sabinus. The sequence goes on from NC_082715.1 coordinate 48,781,900, forward strand.
CCAGTGAGTGACACGGGGGAGTGGGGGCAGCCCTCAAACCAGTGGCATACAACCAGCCCTGGAGTCGTCTTCCTCGACGGCTGCATCAGGGATCCCTGAGGTATGAATGAGGGACTGGTCTGTGCAGTGATTGAGACTACGCAACTCCCCTGCCATCAGTCTCGCCAATGAACCAGTGAATCAGCAGTCCACTGTACATTACCAATGTCTTCCAGGGTCTTGCGATTGTTACAAAAGCTTCCTAGGCATTCCCTTGCGCTGTCTGTTGGATCGCTCACCACCTTGACGCAGCACCTTATTCCCTGCGTGGCTGAAGGAGGCACAATCCAGCTCCAGCACTATCCCAACAATCACTAGTGGGGCAAACCTGCGGTACCTGCTGTTCCTGGTGACCTTTCCCTGCTTATCAAGAGTTCAATCCTGCCTTCCACTGCCCTCTAACAGAATAAAACTTACTTTTAAGTGGGCAAATTTGTACTTTTTAAACGGTGACCAGTATTTCCCCATGAGAGGAAACATCTTAAAATTCACCCTGTAAAGGCTTCTTGGGATCTTATAGCTTTAATCAAGTTCCAATGTGCTAGCTATCCTTAATAGCACATTTTTCCAAAATTTTTAAAATCTATTTTTGTTGGCATTATGCAGTACTGATTTAGATCGTTGATTTAAAATGAATGCCTCTTTTTGGAGTTACTTCTGATTATCTTGAGGATGGGAATAGCATCTGAGCCATAGGTTACGTTGTCAAGATGTATTATGAATGGAACGGGCTGTTGCCTGACATGCAGTTCTTGGCTTGTGGAAATTCATGCAGAAGTCTATTCTTTCTGTAGGAGAGGGACCCATTGTTTCTGAGTCACCGTAAGTAAGGTTTTGTGCATTTAAGGGAAATTTTTAGAGCAGCCTCCTCAGTATCTAGATTGACCCCTAGTAACTTGATTGTGGCGACCTTCTATTCTGCTCAGGTTGTAACAGCTTTACGTTTTCAAATGCTTCATCGGACTCCAGCTTATAACTAATCATAAGGTGATGGCGCAAGATGGTTTTCAGCACATTATCTTGCTGTCCAGCCACAGCATTTTCTGTCTTACTGGCTGCAGTTTCAGATAAGAAACCATTATGCTTGCATCAGTCACGCTCCACAAGTCTCCTCCAAACACTGCACCTCCGACTGGAGGAAAGTGTGAAAATTAAGGTCAGACTTGTGTAAATCTGGTGCTTGGGATTCCGCACAAGAAGGTAATTTCAGCTGTGACTAGATGCTTCATCACTGATATTTGGTGCACCCACTTATCGTCCTTTTGTTGGTTTCCTTTTTATTCTTGCATCATAAGGATTATGAAGACAATAGACATGTCCAGTAAAATTAGGGAATTTCAGTCTTCTGTTTTGTGCAATAAAGTATTTTATTTTCCAAGAAGCATCTGGGCAAACCCTATTAAATTTTGTAGGGAATCTTAAAGCAAGATTGCAAGATTGTGGTACTTGTAATGAATCAGAAGTAATTGTTCTTTATAATTTTATGATATCTGTTATGTAGAATTGGTTGAGAATCACTTGTGTATTTATGAAGCTTTCAGGTCAAAGCCCAGTATGACACTTTTTTGTATTTACTTATGTGGATAATTATTTCTCTAACATGTAATTTTTCAAAGACTAAAAATGATAAAAGTGACATTTTGACCTTCTCAGTCAAATACTTAGAAAAGAAGAGTCATCTACATGAAATCCAGAGTAGTTGGTTGGACTGCACTTGGAGTATTGTGAGCATTTTTGGGACCCTTATCTGAGAAAAGATGTGCTGGCATTGGAGAGGGTCCAGAAGAGGATGACAAAAATGTTCCCAAGAACCAGGAGGAGCATTTGATCATTCTGGGCCTAAACTCACTGGAGTTTAGAAGAATGTGGGAGGATCTCATTGAAACCTGTAGAATATTGAAAGGCCTAGATGGAGAGGATGTTTGCTATAGCGGGTGTGTATAGAACCAGAGGGCACAGCCTCAGAGCACAAAACTTAATATCTAAATATCTAAAACATTTAGATATTTAGGGATATCTAAATGGATATCCCTCTACTGCAGGGGTTCCCAACTTAATGCTTAATAGTATTGGTCTATGTAATAAAAATGCAGTAGAGGGATATCCATTTAGAACAGAGATGAGGAAAAATTTCTTTAGCCTGGGGATGGTGAATCCATGGAATTCATTGTGACAGACAGCTATTCAGGCCAAGTTATTGGGTATATTTAAGGTGGAGGTTGAAACCCTGATGAATCATGAATCCATCAAAGGTTGCAGGAAGAAGGCAGGAGATTGGGGTTGAGGGGGATGATAAATCAGCCATGATGGAATGGCAGTGCAGACTTGATGGCCCAACTATCCTATTTGTGACCCCATATCTTATGGTCGAACTTTGCAAAACATTCACTATGCCACACTTGAAGCACTGTGTACATTTCCTATTGCCGTTCTGTAGGAATTAGATGTGGTTGTGCTGGTGGGAGTGCAGAGGAGATTCACCAAGATGTATGGATTGGCTGATCTTAATTACTGGGAGAGATTAAGCCAGGCTTGTTTTCCTTGGGAGGCTGAGCTGGACGAGGTAATATAAAATTATAAGAGGCATCAGTGGAAGAGATGGTTAGAATCCTTCTTCAATGGTGTGGGCATCAAAAAACAAGATGGCATTGGCTTAAAATGAGAGGAAGGAGTTTTAAAAGGGATCTGAAGAGAGAGGTTTATTTTTTGCAGACACCAGGAAATATGGAAATACTGCAGTTGCCATGGGGAAACAGTGGAATTGGATACAGAACCTACATTTAATAGACATTTAGACCAACGCTTCCAGACACAGACCTGATGTGCGCATATGGTATTAATATAGAAGGGAAACAGGTTGGCACGGACTTGGTGGGTCAAAGAGTTCATTCCAGGGCAGTATGATTCTATAATGATGAGAGATATCGGTAGGATAGGCAATGGAACTGTTCCCACCAAGCAATGAGAGGTGAGGGGTAGGAGATTTTAAAGTGATTTGAAGAAGTATATTTTTACAGAGGTGATTGGTATCTTGAGGAGACTGCTTGTGAGAATAGCAGAGGCAAGTCCTTTAACAATTTTAAATTGCTTTTAGATGAGTATTGATATTTTGGGTGGAAGGCTATGGACTTGCTCCTGGTTTGATAAACAAGTGACTAACAGATACCAAGAGTAGGTAGCAATGCAGGGTTAATTTACAGTCAATTTTCCATGAACATGGGGAAAAGGCTCAAGGGTTCAATGTGCTTAATCATGCTCCTAATTCATATGATCATCATCCTTTTAAAACAATAAGTTGAATCCCGTAGAAAAAATTCATGAGTCAGTAAAAGGTAATGTAAAAAAAGTAAAATCAGCTGTTTTCGTGCAGTTTTCTGTTCTAATGCATAATAGCCATGACATTTGGCTATTTATATAATATCTGTAAGTACAATGACTTTACCCACAATATATTTGTAAAAGCCTTATCCACGGGGGATTGGTTCCAGGACATCCCGCAGATACCAAAAAACGCGGATGCTCAAGTCTGTTATTTAACCAGGCTCAGTGCGGCGGTCTTTACGACCCAGCGGAACCCAGGACTTTATTTAACCTGGTTCAGTGCGGTGGACATTAGGACCTGGCGGTGCAGCTCTGAATCCACAGTGTTTCTGTTCACAAAAATAATCACGATCGCGACTGAAAATAAGGTGGAAGTAATAATGCGATCGGAAGAAGTTGAAACGCCATCGGTCATTGTAAAAGCGTTAGGCTTACAGCTGGTCAATGACCAGATCAATTTTAATGGAGCAGGTGAAAGGCCCTGCCCTGATGAAAGCTACAATTATCACTAAACAATGCAGTGGTTTAATTATTGAAATATAAATGTTTCTTAAGTGTTTTATATGCAGAGGAAGGTAAAATATGTACTTTATACTAAGAAAAATGTTTGACTAACTGATGCCAAATAATACCAGATGTATCTGTTCTGTCTTGAAATCCAACTTAAAGACAGACTCGGGAACAGAACTCATTCATAACCCGGGGACTGCCTGTACTTTTCAGTCATTTCTAGATTACTTATAATACCTAATACAATGTAAATAGTTGTTATACTGTATTGTGTAGGGAACAATGACAAGAAAAAATAGTCTGTACATGCTCAAACAACAAGTGCTGGAGAGAGAACTTCCGGGTTTTCCCGATCCGTGGTTGGTTGAATCCGCGCGTGCAGAATCCGCGAATAAGGAGGGCCGACTGTATATGCAGTAAAGCATACTGATGCATTTTTTGATTTGAGACATGAGATATCTTGCAATATTGAGACATGTACTCATGTACAGACATTATTTTGTGACCTTTTTTTACTCAACTTTTTAAATATCAATTGGAAGTCAAATTTCTAGTCTTGGATTTTAAATAATAACACAAAGGTATGTGGCAATATTGAATCTCTCATTAGTGTTTCTCCTGATGGAAAGTATAATATGTGGTTTTCTGTTTTTTTTCTATTGAGCCACTCAATTTACTATTATATATATTTTAATATAGAGCAATGTCTGTTACTATGCAGGCACAAATCAGAAGTAAAACGTTTTTGTATCTTCACTGTTATATTTTGATCAGTCAAAATCCACTAATTTGAATCAATGCAGACAAGATAGCTGAAGTTTTTAAAAATGGTTAAAAGTTGTACTTGGAAGTAGTGAGGACACTAGTTGGAGTCATCTCACTAGGACATGAGAACAGTTTTAACTCAGTGACATGCTTTGTGTTAACTGCAAAACACTGCTGGGAATGTTAAAGTATGAAATAAAGGAATTCAAATCTTCTGAGACTGCTTTATTTTTCTGGTGTCTCATTGCTACTGTTTTCCTCCGGGGGCTAGGTAGTGAAACAACTGTCCTTGAACCAAGCTCTTCATTATCATATCAAGTACTTCATGCAAAGGGATTTTTTTTGTCTCAATTTTTTGCCAACTGAGCATTTTCAAAGGGAAGTGCACGTGAATAGCCTTGTATTCTTGCTGTCCAAAGGATGAGAAAAATGCTTAACTGAGGTGAACTACTTGAAGGAAATATGTTTTGAATGACACTGTAGATGTTAAGAATTTTAAACTCACAGCTGCAGATTGCATTTTGTTCAAACTCTGTAATAATGCAAATTAATCTTGCTCCAAACTTCAGTGCATTCAAATGCTTTCATTATTCTCCAAATGGATGAATGTTCTCATTTGTACACAGTTCTTCTTTCAAGAGCACTTTTATCATTGAAGTAAAAAGACTGTAGATACTGGAATTCCAAAAATAAAGACAGAAATTACTTGAAACATTGACTCTTCTTCTCTCTCCCTCAGTGTTTCCAGGCCTGATGAGTATTTCTGGCATTTCCTGTTATTACTTTTTCATGAACTCAGTCTTATCCTTCCTTTGCTTAATAAACTCTTCTCGGGCTTCCAGCCGAGTACAAGTATTGATCTTAACCGACGCTTCCATGACAAACTCTGCCATCTTCATCAGGGATGACGCCTGAACACATCTAGTCCGGTGGTATTTATGCCCCCGTCATCCACCTCTCCTGGTTAGTTAGTCCTCATCCAATCAGGTTTCTGCTGTCCTGCCTTGTTTACAATTGGATTCCAGTTCTTACTTAGAGCGAGACCTTCGTCTTTGGTAAAATTCTTTTCCTCTAGCTTTATTTCAATGGCTTCTTTCACTAGGCAATCCCAAAAGCCATTGACACAGCACAGTAGTTTTGTGCCATCAAGGCAATCTATTGGCCATTGCAAATGCAATGTTTTACCTCCAGTTTCTTTGTTTCTGAAAGTAGATCAATATTCAATGCCCAGGATAGAGGATATCTTTGCAAACCTTTCTGCAGGGAAACACTTCAGCAAAGTGAACTTAGCTGAGGCCTGGTGGAGATGGAAGAAGAGTCCAAAGTGTTTCTCACCATGAATTTCAGAAAGGGCTTTAATGCTATAATAGGTTTATTATAGCATTATTATCTGTTGGTGCATGGCCAAGTGGTTAAGGCGTTGGTCTAGTGATCTGAAGGTTGCTAGTTCGAGCCTTAGCTAAGGCAGTGTGTTGTGTCCTTGAGCAAGGCACTTAACCACATATTGCTCTGAAACAACACCAGTGCCAAGCTGTATCGGCCCTTGCCCTTCCCTTGGACAACATTGGTGGCATGGAGAGGGGAGACTTGCAGCATGGGCAACTGCCGGTCTCCCATACAACCCTGCCCAGGCCTGCACCCTGGAAACTTTCCAAGGTGCAAATCCATGGTCTCTTGAGACTAACGGATGCCTAAAAGAAAAAAAAGAAGCATTATTCTGGGCTCATGAGATTAGAAGATAATGAGTGTGACAAGTGTGAATTCTTTAAACCAAGCATTACTTACTGCGGTCACACTATTGACGCACAAATATTAAAAAGTGTGCTAAGAAAATTCAAGCAGTGGTGGATGCACCAAGGCCAAAGGATGTGTCACAGTTGTGGTCTTTTTTAGCATTTGTTAATTACTGTAACAGTTGCCTGCCAAAACTGATTTCTTTTCTCCATCACTTGAGAAACTACAAATTGGAAAAAAAATGGCAATGGACAAAGCAGTGTGAGGTGGCCTTCCAAAAGGTGTAAAGGACATGGTGATGTTAGACACTATACTCACATACTTTGATCCACATCATCCAGTAAAGCTTGCAGTGACATCTTGCCTTAAGGTATAGGTGCAGTCATGTCACATGTTGTGTGGGCAATGGAGAAGTGTATCCCTTCCCACTGTGGAGAAAAATTATGTACAGGTTGATAGGCTTTGGGGGTAAAATGTTTAAAGCAGTACTTGTGTGGGAGAGAGTTTACCCATGTTACTGATCATCAATCTCTACTGTCTGTTTGCAACCCATTGACGAGTGTTCCACTAACAGCATAAATGCGGAGTTGGACCCTCTTTCTTAGAGGACACATTTACGAGATCAAATTCAAGAGGACAACTAATCATGAAATTACTGATGGATTGTCCCGTTTACCCTTGGAAAGGGAAATACTTGAAAAGTTTACAAACGAGGACACTTCTCCCTATTTTCCCTAATGCAAGTTGAACTATTAACTCTATTAATGGCAGATATGATCCAAAGGTAAATCAGAAAAGACCCTACACTATGTCTTATCTACACGGCCATCCAAAATGGCTGGAATATACAGCAGAAATTCTAGTTCCCCCATTTTTACCTGTGTTGGGATGAGCTTGCCCTGGACGCTGATTTCCTTATATGGGTACTCAGTTGTTGAACCATTCAAGCTGAGGGTGGAAGTGTTGGAGGAGCTGCATTCTGAAGTGTTGGAGGTTATCCAGCATGTCAAAATGAAAGAGTTGGCTCAAAGCTTTGTCTGGTGGCATTGGGATAGATCAGCAGCTTGCCATGCACTGTTCGGAATGCCAACACATTTAGAAGGTGCCAAGAACAGTACCTCTCCATCCCTAAAATGGCTGCATTGCCCTGGTTAAGGAATCATGTGGACTTTGACGGATTATTTGTGGGCACAAACTTATAGTAGTAGTCGATACAGCTACAAAGTGGCCAGAAGTGTTCCCAGTGGCCTCCGCTGCAGCCTTGCACACTGTTGGTGTGTTGAGGAGCCTGGTGTTCTAGAGCGCTTGGCCAGTGACAATGGGCCACAGTCTATTGTGGAACAGTTTCAGTGATTCCTGAAAATGAATGGAATAAAACATGCTACATCTGTGCCATACCATTCAGCTACAAATGTTTTGGTGGAAAGGTTCGTCCAGAGTCTAATGAATGCACTGCGAGCAATGTCAGCAGAGCACACCACTCTGATACCGAAGCAGAAATTCACCAACTTCCTATTTTCATATCGCAATGCAACACACTCCACTACCAACAACTCATCAGTGATGCTGTTCCTGGGTTGTACCTTACATTCAGGCTTGGATCTCCTCAAAACCAATCTCAGGTGGAGTATGCAGGAGAAATAGTGGAGACAGATCGAGGGTCCCCAGACAAGGAGGCCCGATGTTTCACTGCTGGACAAGAAGTCCTGGTGAGGAACTACAGAGGTGATAAGTGGGTACTTGGAAAGATTAAGAACAGAAATGGACCACTCTCCTGCACAGTGGATATTGCATCTGATGTCATCGGGAGATGACACACTGATCACCCGAGGAGAGCAGAGTTGACTGTTGGAGAAGGAAGGTGTCTGGTGCTGTCAGAACCACTTACTGCAGTCCCAGAGTCGACTATTACCCTATCGCAGAGGAGGCCCCAGAGCCTGAGATTGTCTCAGAGCCATGTCTCTCCTGTCAAGCAGAGTGACCCTCCCCCACCCGTCAGGCAAGATCTTGCTCCACCAAGAGTAAGAAATCTCTTTAAACCTTTCGGCGTGAATGGGACAATTTAAAATTTACTGTGCTGTGGATGTCTGTATAGCAGTTGCATTATATAGTGTACTGAGTATGAATTTGAGGTGTATCTGTTGAGCTGGAATTCATAGCTTAGTACAGAGCAATGCTGGGTATTTAGTATTTCAGTGATATTTGAGTAATATTGTAGATGTGTCATTTGGTTAAGCATTCTTTGTTTACGTTACTTGTTGTGGGTTAATTGTACAAGTACATGAATGGTGTATGTCATATGACCTGACAGAGGAGAATCACAGTAGTCAGGTCTCTGGCACTGAGTCTGCCTCTGTGACTCGGGGGTGGGGGGGGGGGGGTGAGAGGAAAGGTGTGCTGTGATGATAGGGATTTGTTAGTTAGGGGAATTGACAGGAGTTCTGTGGGCAAGAACGAAATTCCCGGATAGAATGTTGTTTCCCGGTATAGCTTTGATCGAGTCCTCAGCATTTTTAAGTGGGAGGTTGAACACCCAGAAGTTGTGGTCCATGTATGTACCAGTGGCATGGGTAAGACAAGTGATAAGGTGCTGCACAAGGAATTGAGGGAGTTAGATGCTAAGTTAAAGGACAGGACCTCCAGGGTTGTAATCTTAGGATTGCTACCTGTACCACATGCTAGTGAGGCCAGAAATAGGAAGATTATACAGTTCCAGCATGTGGCTAAGGAGTTGGTGTAGGAGGGAGGACTTGTGAATTTTGGAGCATTCGGCTCCAAAGGTAGGACCTGTACAGAAGGGACAGTTTACATCTGAACTGGAGCAGGAAGGTTCGTTAATGCTGTAGGGTGGAGTTTAAATGAGAGTTGCAGGGAATGAGAACCAGAGTGCCAGAACAGTTTGTCGAGAGCTTGTGGAGGCAGATGTTGGTAAGACCCGAGATAAATTTAAGAATCAAAATGTTGAGCTGCCTATATTTCAATACAAGGAGTATTATAAGATACTTTGCCTACAAACTGAGACAATGTGTGGGGAGCAAAGGCTTTTGATAGGGCAAAACTGCAATCAACATGATGAAGATGCAACATTAAAGGTGGACAAAATTGAAAAGGGTGAATACAGGACTGGAGATGTTATATTTGCATGCACACAGTATACAGAATAAGGCAGATGAACTTGCAGCACAGGTGCAGGTTGGCAGGTATGATGTTGTAGGCATCACTGAATCATGGCTGAAAGATTATAGCTGGGAGCTCAATGTCCAGGGATACTCATTGTATTGAAAGGATAGTCAGGAAGGCAGAGGAAGCAGCATTGCCCTATTGGTAAAAAAAATGAAATCAAATCATTAGAAAGGGCGCCTTTTCTGGTGGCTGCCGGTGACTAGTGGTGCTCCACAAAGAGGGTTGTTGGGACCGATTCTTTATAGATAGATACTTTATTAATCGCAAAGGAAATCACAGTGTGTTACTGTAGCATTACAAATGTACAGACATAAATATTAGAGAAGAGCAGAAAGAATAAAAAAATAAGTTACCACAGTCTAACAGGAGGAGGCCATCACTTCCTCAGTTGTACTTTGACTCACTGTAGAGCCTAATGGCCGAGGGTAAGAATGATCTCATGTAGCACTCTTTGGAGCAGAGCCGTTGTCCTAGTCCGGGGGTCGGCAACCCGCGGCTCCGGAGCCACATGTGGCTCTTTTACGTCTGTGCTGCGGCTCCCTGTTGCTTTGGGAAATAATTGGTTGTGGCGACCCTTTTCCTGGTACATCCGAACCGACTCACAATTAGATAGCCTACGGGGGTTTGCGAGCACAGAGCTTTGGAGCCTCTGCGCCATGGGGGGCCGGTTGACAGAGGCTTAAAAGTGAGGCTGAAGATTTCGAATAAAGTTTTTTCCTTCGACTGCAGTTACCGACTCCGTGTCGTAATTTTAGCGCTGCATGTAGCACACCGCTACATGGTCAGTATTTAATTAAAATGTATTTTATGTTAGTTTGTTAGTTTTTGAAATGTAAATCTAAATTTGAAGATTATGGTGATCTTGTACAATCTAAATAAGACGTTGTGGCGACCCATTTCCTGACACATCCAAACCGGCTCACAATTAGCCAGCGTTCAGGCTAAGGGAGATAGCCTACGGGGGTTTGTGAGTACGTGTCTTTTGCAGCATCCGCGCCCATGGGGGGTGGGTTGAGGGAGGCTTAAAAGCAAGGCTGTTTAGTTCGAATAAAGCTATCTTTGACTGCAGTTTACTGACTGCGTGTAGCAACCGCTACAACGTGTTTTTATCGCTGGCTGTCCAGAGAGGAGGTGCTGAAACGCTTTGTCGCGTGTCTGGAAGAAGTGAAAACTTTCCTGGGCAGCAAAGGGCTCACCTTTCCTGAGCTGGAACAGCCGGAGTGGCTGGAAAAGCTACACTTCATGGTAGACATGACAGCGCACCTGAACACGCTGAACACAGCTCTTCAGGGGAAAGGACGTACAGCCCTGCACATGTTGGAGGATGTTTTGGCATTCGAGCGCAAGTTGACGTTGCTTGCCAGAGATTTACAGAAAGGCACATTGTCTCACTTCCCCAATTTGAGAGAGTTCAAACAATGTCACGACATGATAAATTCGGAGTATTTACATTCTGCAATCATCGCAATGCAAACATCGTTTGGGAAATGCTTCTGTGAGTTCAGAGAGGAAAAAAACACATTATCCTTCCCGGTCACTCCCCTAAGCATCGATCCTTCCCTACTGAATACGACTGCATTGGCAGGTGTGAGTCAACCTGAACAAGTATGATAAATATTTTAATTGCCTATTATTTTGTATATTCATATGTTTTCATTGTTCAGTGAAATAGTCCTTTTATTTTTCAGGTTGACAGCTGGCTGACGTTATTTTTGGTTTGCTGCTGGCGGCAAATTTAAGTTTGGCGTTTTTCATAAATACAAGAAGGACTCAAATAGACGTTGAGTATTTTACTTAAAAGTAACCTTCAACCCAACGTCTTTTTTTCGGAGTTCAAAATGTTTTTGTTGCATGCAGAAATGTAATTTCGTTTTCTCTGCAGGAGTTCATCAATTTCATAAATGCAACACATTATAGTTTGTTTATACATAGCATAAAGGCAAAACAAAAAGTTGTATGCAGTGTTATTTCATTTTAAATGTCAAACAGGTTTTGCGGCTCCCAGTGTTTTCTTTTCTGTGGGAAACAGGTCCAAGTGGCTCTTTCAGTGGTAAAGGTTGCTGACCCCTGTCCTAGTCTATTACTAAAAGTGCTCCTCTGTTCAGCCAAGGTGGCATGCAGAGGGTGAGAAACATTGTCCAGAATTGCCAGGATTCTCCATAGGAGCCTTTGTTCTACCACAGACTCCAGTGTGTCCAGCTTGACTCTTATAACAGAGCCAACCTTTCTAATCAGTTTATTGGCCTGTTGGGTATTTACATTATATGTCAATAATTTGGATGATGGAACTGAAGACTTTATTGCAGAGTTTGAGGTCAATATGAAGATAGGTGGAGGGGCAGGTAGTTTTGAGGAAGTAGAGAGACTACAGAAAGTTTTAGGTGGATAAGGAGAATGGGTAAAGAAATGAAAGATGGAACACAGTACTGGGACGTATCTGGTCATGCGCTTTGGTAGAAGAAATAAATGGGTTGATTATTTTCTAAATGGAGAAAAATGCAAATAACTGAGGTACAAAGGGACTTGGGAGTCCTTGTGCAAGATTCCCTGAAGCTTAATTTGCAAGTTGAGTCTGTGGTGAGGAAGGCAAATGTGATGTTAGCATTTATTTCAAGAGGATTAGAATATAAAAGCAAGGTTGTAATGTTGAGACTTTATAAGGAACTGGTGAGGCCTCACTTGCAATATTGTGAGCAGTTTTGTGCCTTTTATCTTTGAAAGGATGTGGTGAAACTGGACAGCATTCAAATGAGGTTCTCGAAAGTGATTCCAGGTTGGAATGTGAGAACATTTGATTGCCCTAGGGCAATATTCACTGGAATTGAGAAGGTGAAGAGTGACCTCATTGAAACCTATTGAATGGTGAAAGGCTTGATAGAGTGGATGCGGAGAGGACGTCTCCTAAGATGGGAGAGCGTAAGACCAGAGGACACAGCCTCAGAATAGAGAGACATCGTTTTAGAATGGAGATGGGAAATTTCTTTAGCCAGAGGGTGCTGAGTCTATGGAATTTGTTGCCACAGGCAGCTGTGGAGGCCAAATCTCCGTGCATATTTAAGGCACAGGTTGATTGGTCACTGCATGAAGGAATACAGGGAGAGGGCAGGAGATTGTGGCTGAGAGGAAAATTGGATCAGCAATGATGAAATGTTGGAGCAAACTCGATGGGCCAAATTCTACCCCTATATCTTATGGCATATGGTGTTATTACACCACCGAGTCATATGTGGTCCCATCACTAATAGTAAAAGTAAAACTGAAGACATGTTATTCCCACCTCCTTGTTTTTCTTTCGATTAGTTTTATGTTTTGGAGTTACATAGCATTATCAGAGCACAAAGCAGTATGTTCATATTCAGAACCTTGCACTTACTTTGGTACATATAATTTGGATGTGATGATGTGAGGTTGTAAACTAAATGCTAATTCTTTTGTTTATTGAGTTTTATGTATTTAGTTTAAGAAGCACTTGTTTGAATATTATATTAATACATGGAACTTGCCACAAAATGCTTTGAAATTATAACATTTGTGCTATATGTGGTATAGTGGAAATGTTTATTGGTTGCTTTAATTTGCATTACATGTATGCTCAACTTAAGTGTTCACCTTCATTAATAGCAATTATCGGCCAAACATCTATTTGTTTTCATGTAAAGGGAAATAAATAATTACTGTAAGTAATGACCTCAGAGAATAGTTTTAAGGCTGCTCTGTCTATGGTGGTTATTAAATCCACACGGAGTAAGATTGGAAGCACTATGGCTCTAACTGATGCATAAATAATTTCTTCAGGCAAACATATACTGTGTGAGCTAAAGTTTACAGCCTGAAAGCTACAGATTTATTTTCAACTAAATTGGTAACTTGCAATGGGAAACTCAATTATTCTGTAATTGTAGATGCATGCAATTCACTTGAATTGAAAAATTCACTTTAAGAAAAACAGTTCCATAAAAGATCCAATGCAACCGACTTCATTTTTCTGGATGATCGCGTGTAGTGGCAAAATAAGCTCCCTTTTCTGTCCACTAAACCCTTTGTAATTATAATTACTTTTTAAAAATGGTTTGTGACATTTTATTTTATCACTGAAGCACAGAGCAGACACCACTGACATTTGACACCCCACTTGCTTCTTCAGTGCTGCAATATCATAGAAACCATTAACAGCTTTCTTTCAATGGTTGTTCATTTCTTTTCTCTTGAACTTCTTTTGCTGTGAAATATAGTCTGGATGAAATCATGAACCAAGCTATAGCAGCTTCAGAGATATGGAAAAATTAAAATGGACTCAATAATACTGCAGGCTAAATAGTTTACATATGTAAGTTCCAGGAGACTGCAATATTCAATCTGTGCAATGAGATCTATTAAATAACTCCAAGCTCTCATTAGTATAGTAATCTTCTTTAAGATAATTTCCTGAAATTACACTTGGAAAGGAGAAACCAGGGACTAAATCCAGAACTATTTCTGGTCTTTCTAAATGGAATTGGTTTATTATTGTCACATTTACCAAGATACAGTGAAAAGCTTGTCTTGCATATTGTTCATACAGATCAGATCATTATACAGTGCATTGAGCTAGAACAAGGCAAAACAGTAACAATGTATAATACAGTGTAATGGGTACAGAGAATGTGCAGGTGACTAATATGCTGTAAGATCATAATGAGATATGAACATAAATATTGGTGCTGGTGACGAAACTTGCTGCATCTTTTAGTTCCCAGTGCAATTCAACATGTATGTAAAATTTGATAAGTGTAAGAAACATGCTTCAGTTTTACCATATAACTTTCCATTCAAGTGTTTTTCGATATGTTTTATAATGCAGTTTTATTTCATTAATTTATAAGTTCAACCACAAAATCCACCTTTGTGTTTATACCTTGGACAGTGCTGCTTATTGAAGCCTGTTTACGAAACTGGCATTTTTAGATATGATTCTTTTTGGGGCAGAACAGTAGTGTAGTGGTTAGCATAATACTTTACAGCGACACTGATGGGAAGCTTGGTGTTCAATTCCTGTTGCTACCTGTATGAAGTTTGTATGTACTTCCTGTGACTGTGCAGGTTTCCTTTCATATGGATTAGGGTTAGTAAGTTGTAGGCATGTTATGTTGGCAACAGTTGTAGGCTTTCCCCAGCATATCTTTGTTCTGTATTGGTCGGTGACACAAATGACGTACTTTACTGTATGATTCGATGTTTTGATGTATATATAACAAAGTTAATCTTTAGAAAGGAAATGGTGTCAGATGGCTCATACAGAAACTAGCATTGCTGTCAACCCAAACAAAATGCTGGAGGAACTTGGCAGGCCAGGCGGCATCTATGGAAAAGAGTGCTGTCGACATTTCGGGCCAAAACCCTTCGGCAGGACTGGAGAACAGGCTGAAGGGTCTTGGCCCCAAATGTCAACTGTACTCTTTTCCATAGATGCTGCCTGGCCTGCTGAGCTTTTCCAGTACTTTGTGTGTGTGTTGCTAGGTTTTCCAGCATCTGCAGGTTTTACTCGTTTGCAGTCAATCCAGCTGGTTTTGTGAATGTAAGCGTGATTTACCTTATTGTAGCTTTTACTGTGGTTGTTCTTTGTAACTCTAGGAAATGCTGTTTTTGACAGTTTTGCTGCAGTCTAACTCCTGTGTACACTGTAAGATCTGTTCCATCCATCTATTATACCCTGCACAAAATTACTGAAGTCCAAGCTGTCTTTACTCTATCCTTCTTTGAGGATATATCTTTTTATTAAATGCTTTGATCTTCAGTAGTGTCATTTTCATGGAATCATCTTACCACCCTCACTTGCCACCAGTAGCCATGATGTCCAAACTTCACTTGCATAGGCGATCTCTGAGGTTTACATCACAGGCTTTTAGTCTCTCCGATTCCGCTTGAGGAGCCTTCATGGCATCAGCCAACACACTGGACAAGATCTGCTTCCGCATCACATGGCAATCAATGCTGAAGGGTCTTGGTCTCTCGTGTTCATAATCGTTTAAATTATTAACCTTCTTAAAAGCTTTGGCAGTCAGGAAAGCCCTTCCCCTGCTGTATCAGCAGTCAATGCTGAGAATTTTTACATCACTGACACTCAGCACTAAATTATTAAAAATGTAATTTTTATTTGATTAGTCACAAATATCATACAGCATCCCTACAGTGTAAGTACATGAAAATTTGAAAAGAAAACAAAATATTTTAAAGAAAATACTTATTTGACTTTGTTTCTCCCCTCCCAAAAAAAATATTGTCAGCCCTTCTTGAAATTAATGTGATGAGATCATATCTAAATCTGGTGTAGTATTTAGGAACCAATTTTCCCAAGGGTAATGTTGGACAATTTCATTGGGATGGACACAACTCAGGACTCCAAGAGGAGCATCTTAACTCTCATTAGATTAGTTGAAGGTTTTCCAAGTGTGATTATGTGTACATGGAAATCTTGAGCTTCTTGGCATTTACTGGTAGAATCCAGGCTAGTGATGATCAGGATTTTGCACATTTGAAAAATGCTAATACAAACCTTGATCTTTCAATTTGCCAGCTCCTGTGATCTAAACACGTCATGTAGATAACTGTAAACCACTACCTTGAATTTCTGCGATCTGTGGGCTGAAGTTACTCCAACGGTAGTATTAAATAGGAGTTGCAGGATTTCAACCTAATGATGTTATATTTCTAAGTTTAAAAGGTGTATGGGTTATTATGACTGGGTACCTTTGTCGCTTTTAACTGGTAGATGTTATAAATTTTGAAGCATTTAAAGTCTTGATAAATTGCTGCAGTGCATCTGGTAGATGATAGATATCGAAACAAATCTTCAATATGCTGATAGAGAAGTTGGTGTTGAATGAGAAGCAATCAAGTATGCTGCTCTATCCTGGTTTCTTTCTTGCTTCTCTGTTATTAGAGCTGCACTCATTTAAGCAAGTACAAAATATTCTCTCATGATTCTGACACCTTGGCTTGTATCTCGTAGATAATTGATAGTGCTTGTGAGGCCATAGAAGGTAGCCTCTTTTGACCACAGTATCCTTGTTCATGGTCGTTGGTAGAGAAGTTGGAGAAAATCATTGGTGCAATGCCATTAACTGTCCTAGTAAGTGATTAGAGTTCCTCTTGTGGAGATGGTCTTTACCAGGCCTGTGTATACCTTGAATGTTACTTGCCACTTATCAGTCCTGTTATCCAGGACTTGCAGTATCACAGGAAGGCATAAAGTGCTTCATTAACTGAGGACTTGAGAATGATAGCATAATGCTCTGTTTCAATAACAGACATATATCTCCTCATTTTGTGCTGCCAATTAGTTGCCCTCTGCTGTAACTTCGCTGCTATTTCAATGTACTTTACAAAACATGCTGAACAAACTTGCACATTGAGGGTGAAGTCCTCACTTCTTTAAAAACTCCACTTTCCTGAGTAAATCGTTCTTTTTGTTTGGCCGTGAATCTCATATTGTGTCTTTTGTGCAGCCATGTATATGCTGATGAATTGAACAAGCTATCCATCAATACCCTCATACTTATTTCATGTTGTGACTTGTAATACATTTTAGCTTGCATTTACTTTGGGTTACTACTCTTTTCTAATCTGTTAATTGTTCCTTTTTTTCATATCTGATGTTACCTACAGTTCATGAGCTTCAGACAAATATAATATCAGAAGCATAGGACAAACACTTAACCCATTTCACCATAACCCTTCATCAAAGAAAAATCTAATGATTTTCAGGTATAATGCTGTGGAGTTAACAGTGCCTAAAATTATCTTGTCACAGTGTGTGAGCTACCATCTTTCTAGCACGATCTGCAGATCTGACTGAGCAAATGAATCAACCCTTTCTTTCCAAAGATGTCTTCTGACTGCATTCATGAACTAGCAAATACTTATTAATCTTAGAACTATAGTTATCAGTACTTGCTTAAAGGGAGGATAAATATATTTGCGTAGCATCTGTCTTGACCTCAGGAGGTCTAAAAGCACTTCACAACTAATGAGATGCTGGCCAACGTACTGTGTGATCGAACACATCAAGAAATCATTCTTGGGTACCTGAGAGCATTGAGGATTTCCCAGTTCAGGATCTGGCAAGCACAGAACTCGCACAGTACCACAATGACTAGTCAAATTTGAAGTAGGCCATTAATATTTTTACACAAAGGAAAGAGCGCCACTTTGTCCACTGGCAAACATAACATGACCAGTAGCATAACCATTGGAGTTGCTGTGATTTGCAGGCCCTGTAATAGCACCCAGCCTGAATTCAGTAGCATTGATAAAACATTCCATCAGACAAGAATGACAAATCATGCACCTTCAGGTCATTTCTGATATTCAGAAATACATTTAGCTGTAAATATCTTTCATTTATTCATAGGTTTTGGGAATCATTGGAAGGGTCAACTTTTATTGCAGATCCTTTGTAGCGCTCTGAAGATGCTGCTGACCCACTGTCCCTGTGCTGTCAGGTAGCGATTTGGAAGATTTTGAGTATGGCACAACGAAGGAAGTATTGCACCAGATGACACATGTTCCACATGACTATTTAAAGTATGCCACAGCTGTGCTCATCTTCTGGGCTGCTTAGCTCCTTGTTCCCTGCGAGCCTTACTCCTCTGGCTGTCCATGGGGTGAAGCAGTCTGCAAAATGTACGTACACAAACTAGGCCACAGGCTGTAGGCCACTGCTGCACTGGGCCGTTCCATTCATCTTCCATCATTTCATGATGTTAGAAAAAGAACTTCAATGATTCCAAATTACTCCCAATCACCAGAGATATCTAGAAACAATTAAAATGATTTAATTAAAAAAACATGTAGCATGTCAATGAATTTGTTTTCATTTTGAAACACTGATGGAAATTGGGTACTTTAGTTATTAAAACCTGCCTTTACATCCACCTTATTTTGCCTCTTCTCATGAAAATTATTTGCACCATTGAACTGAAAGGCATTATACTGGATGCATCAGTCATGAATTGTGTGAAGCTGACTGGATACAAGATGTACTCAAACTCCATTATTGTGAAATGCCTCACTCAGTGCAGTGAGGGATAGGACTATTTGCATCTGCTGTCAATTTGATTTCATTGATTAATTTATTTATTTGAGATGTGGTGTGGAGTAGGCTCTTCCAACTCACAGTTTAACGTTAATCACAGGACAATTTACAATGACCAATTAACTTACCAACCAGTAGGTGTTTGGACTGTGGATGGAAGCTGGAGCATGTGAAGGAAACACACAAGTCACAGGGAGCACATAAAAACTCCTTCCAGGCAGCAGTGGGAATTGAACCTGGGTCACCTGTACTGCAAAGCACTGTGCTACGGCACCGTGCCTTGCTAATGTATGTAGCCCACCAATCCTGCTAAATAGGATAGGCTCAACAGAATTGCCAACTTTAAAATGGGTATCAGTGAGATGGACCATAGCACTATCTGTAACCTTCTGGATAAACACACCCTTCATTCTACCATTAAAGTCAATGTGAATGAAGAATGTAGAAGTTCCTGCTATAGTACCAGTGGACATTAAAATGAGGTGTCATCCTTTGAGAAGCATAAACACAGCGAAATGATTCCACAACCAATGGATTAGAACAAGGCTGTGCAGTCCTACCATGAAAGGCAGTGGTCAAGTTAAAACAGTTAACAAAAGGGAGCAGATTTGGGAAGTGCCCAATCCCCAACAATAGAGCCCAGGATAAGTATACCAAAGGAACGTCTGAGGTATTTTCTGCTGTGTGTAATCAGTAGTACCAAATGGATGACACACCTTCTGATGACATTCCTGAGACGCCCACTATCACAGAAGCTAAACTTTAGCTAATTCATTTCATTTGTCTGTAACTTGAACTCTGTGGCTTTTCTCTCTGAGCAGCTACTAACTGATCTGTAGAGTATTTCTAGCAGTTTTCTTAAGTTAATTTTTTGTTGCAGTTTCTTTGTCCTGCATCTTCCTGCTGAGCACTACTTTTGTTCTCTCTTCTCTGGCCTCATTCATCTTCCTCTATTTCCCCTCTTCCTGACAGATGCATTCATCTCTTTTTCTCTTGAAAGGCATCAACATCTTTCTGGATTATCTTGGTCTCTAACCTGTCCTGGACATTTCCATTGTTCCCATCACTTCATGTATTCTCTGGAACATAAAAAAAAACTTGCTTACTTACCCACTTTTCCACTTCTGATGAAAGTTCATCGACCTGAAACTAAAACCATTTGAACATGTTGTTTAGACACCACCACCCAGGACATTGTCTTGTTCTCATTGCTACCATCTGAACAAGGAGGTACAGAAGCCTGAAGGCACACACTCAATGAATCAGGAACAACTTCTTCCCCTCCACCCTCCAATTTCTGAGTGGACAATGAACCCATGAACGTACCTCAGTACTTCTTTAATTTTAATTTTTGTTATTTTTTATTTTTTGCACTACTTAATTAATTTAGCTATTTAGTGTATGTGTATTTGTGTATATTATATATAAAATACATGTATGTATGTGTCTGTATACATATGTGTGTGTATGTATGTGTTAGTATATATGTACGTGTAAATATACACACACACACAGTAGCTCAGTTTTTTTCTATTATTATGTATTGTGTTGATTGCATTGTACTGCTGTCACAAATGCAACAAATTTCATTATGCATGTTGGTGAGACTGATCTGATTCTGATTCAGACGCTGCCTGGCCCATTGAGTATCTGCAGCATTTTTTGTGTTGCGCTGTGTGACTTGCTGCCAGTTGAGCACTTGAGATACTCGTCCACTTCTTGTCAGTCTGTTGCACGCACATTCTCTCTTCCTACTCTGAATGGAGCTCTTGCTCATTGTCTGCATTTGCAGGTTTTGTTCATGCTTCCATCTCTGAGACGGTTTTAAATTTATATGCCTTTAGATGCAGCTCTCCCTGCTTTCATTTCAGCCGTCAGCATTGGAAAATCAAGTATGACATATTTTTATATCATTCTTTGATACAGATTGTTCTAATCATATCTAATGCTCAGCTGCTTTTCACTGGTGCAGTGTGTTGTCCCTGATCACTGCTGTCAGTCACTGTTAGTGTAAGGAATTTACTTAAAATTTTCTCTTCAGCAGTGGTGATAGACACATGCATAAACAGTCTGCTCATTTTCTTTTGAAGGTCTAGCTCTGCTGACCATAATCGTTTTTCAGGATTTAGAAATGTACAAGGTCAATAGATGTTATGTGCCCAATCAGTTGTTGAGACACACTAACAAACTGCTTTATTATTTACAGAAAATTTAAAGTAATATAATTACTTGCTGTCCTGTTGCTTTATACAAAAACAAAAGACAGCTCACTACATGTTCTTTTAAAAAAGATTTTTGCTTCTCCTGTCTCAACATTTGATTTATACAGGGCTTCAAAATCAAAGTAGAATAGAAAGAGCAAATCTAAAGTGAAAATAGAAAATGCCAATGAACATTTCCGTTGAGTTCTTGTCATTGGAACTCGATATTCCATTGTCCATGTCCTGCAACACAATGTCCCATTCAATCAGCACCTCCCTCTGGCTACTTTCAAGTCTTCTTCGGCTCTTGGTATCTCCTTATTTATACAAATTTCTGCATACTAATGCACTATGGCAGACCATCCACTAGTCACTGGTCTGACCTTGCATCCTCTAACCCAGGGGTCAGCAACCTTTACCACTGAAAGAGCCACTTGGACCTGTTTCCCACAGAAAAGAAAACACTGGGAGCCGCAAAACCCGTTTGACATTTAAAATGAACTAACACTGCATACAACGTTTTGTTTTGCCTTTATGCTATGTATAAACAAACTATAATGTGTTGCATTTATGAAATTGATGAACTCCTGCAGAGAAAACGTAATTACATTTCTGCATGCAACAAAAACATTTTGAACTCCGAAAAAAAGACGTTGGGTTGAAGGTTACTTTTAAGTAAAATACTCAACGTCTATTTGAGTCCTTCTTTTATTTATGAAAAACGCCAAACTTAAATTTGCCGCCAGCAGCAAACCAAAAATAACGTCAGCCAGCTGTCAACCTGAAAAATAAAAGGACTATTTCACTGAACAATGAAAACATATGAATATACGTAAAATAATGGGCAATTAAAATATTTATCATACTTGGTCAGGTTGACTCACACCTGACAATGCAGTCGTATTCAGTAGGGATGGATCGATGCTTAGGGGAGTGACCGGGAAGGATAATGTGTTTTTTTTCCTCTCTGAACTCACAGAAGCGTTTCCCAAACGATGTTTGCATTGCGATGATTGCAGAATGTAAATACTCCGAATTTATCATGTCGTGACCTTGTTTGAACTCTCTCAAATTGGGGAAGTGAGACAATGTGCCTTTCTGTAAATCTCTGGCAAGCACTGTCAACTTGCGCTCGAATGCCAAAACATCCTCCAACATGTGCAGGGCTGTACGTCCTTACCCCTGAAGAGCTGTGTTCAGCGTGTTCAGGTGCGCTGTCATGTCTACCATGAAGTGTAGCTTTTCCAGCCACTCTGGCTGTTCCAGCTCAGGAAAGGTGAGCCCTTTGCTGCCCAGGAAAGTTTTCACTTCTTCCAGACATGCGACAAAGCGTTTCAGCACCTCCCCTCTGGACAGCCAGCGATAAAAACACGTTGTAGCGGTGTGCTACACGCAGTCAGTAAACTGCAGTCAAAGATAGCTTTATTCGAACTAAACAGCCTTGCTTTTAAGCCTCCCTCAACCCGCCCCCCATGGGCGCGGATGCTGCAAAAGACATGTACTCACAAACACCCGTAGGCTATCTCCCTTAGCCTGAATGCTGGCTAATTGTGAGCCGGTTCGGATGTGTCAGGAAATGGGTCGCCACAACGTCTTATTTAGATTGTACAAGATCACCATAATCTTCAAATTTAGAATTACATTTCAAAAACTAACAAACTAACATAAAATACATTTTAATTAAATACTGACCAATTATTTCCCAAAGCAACAGGGAGCCGCAGCACAGACGTAAAAGAGCCACATGTGGCTCCGGAGCTGCGGGTTGCCGACCCCCGCTCTAACCCAATCTGATCTTTCCTTTCTCCCTACTTCATTCTTGTTTCATACTGTGCGATCCTTCCATTGCGGCCTCTGCCCTTTTGAGCTTTGGCTGGTTATTTTTGTTCAGCCCATAATGTTCTTACAGTGCCATAAACACTTAACCTTCAAGCTACTTGGTGCTGCATTTTGGATCATCCTTTCTCTATTACCACTCTCCCTCCTCTCCCCAAACTGTCAAACATGACACAAAACAATGTTTTTCTTTTTGCCCCGTAACAGTTTCTCTAATTCTATCTTGCTGAAATTTTTTTCAACCACTTCTTCTAATCTTTATCTGTTGCTGTTACTAAACATCTTATTTTTCCTCTCCAAAGCCTTTTAAAATGTTTTAAAAGAACTTTGTCATGATTAGATGTTGTGCTCTGATATGAGAATTATGGTCCTCTTCTGCAGCCAAGGAAGACACCAGTGTACACACATATGTATATGTATGTGTATATAAATAAATCAAACGTTGGTCCCTGAAAAGTGTCAGTGTACAAATCTAGAGAGAAGCATTTCTTATATAACATAATAAATTCAGGATTTGTATTTGACCCACAAAATGATTGCATTGTGCAATTTTGATTATGGGACATAAGACTATAGTAGTAAATTGTTTACCTCATACTTAAGTTCAAAGTAAATTTATTATCAAATTATGAATATGTCACAAAATGCTGAGATTCATTTTCTTGCAGGCGTTCCCAGTAGAAGAAAAGTACATTAGAATGAAAAACTACACACAAAAACTGACAAATTGTTCAGACATGAAAAGAAATGCACAGTAATAAATAAATAAACTGAGGACATTAGTTGTAAAGTTCTTGAAAGTGAGTCCAAAGGTTATGTTCAATAATGTTATGGGTTAAGATGTCCGTGTTGGTTCAGGAGCCAGATGGTTGAAGAGTAATAACTGTCCCTGAACGTGGTGGCATGGGGCCTAAGGCTTCTGTACCACCTTCCTGATGGTAGCAGTGAGAAGGAGAGCATAGCATGGATGATGGCGTCTCCTTGATGATGGATGCTGCTTTCTTGTGGCTGTTCTCGCTGTGGATGCACTCAGTGGTGGGGGGGGGGGGATGGGCTTTTCCTGTGATGGACTGAGCTGTATACACCTCTTTTTGTAGGCTTTTCTATTCTTGGTCACTGGTGTTGCCCTTCCAGACCGTACTACAACCAGTCAGAATAGTCTGCACTCTGCATCTGCAGAGGTTTGCCAGAGTTTTAAAGGACATGCTGAATCTCTTAAGACAATAGAGTTGCTGCCATGCTTTCTTTGAAATGCTGGTCCCAGGACACATTTTTTGATACCACCCAGGAATTTAAAGTTACTGACCCTCTGTCTCCAATTCCCTAATGAGCACTCGCTCATGGAGACTCCTGTAGTCAATAATCAGCTGATTTCGTCATCACCTTTAATTCAGCCGGCAACAGTGATGTCATCAGCAGTCATTAATATGGTTTTGGAGCTATACGTAGCCCCTGCTCTACTTGCTTTATACTAATAACTGTGAGACTGAGCCCACACCCTTGTGGTGCACCTGTGCCAATGGTGATTGTGGAGGAGATGTGGTTGTCAATCTGTACTGACTGGAGTCTGCAAGTGAGCAAATCAAGAATCCAGTTACAGCAGGTATCAGAGCCTAGGACTTGGAGTTTATTGGTTAGTTTTGCAGGGATGATGGTATTAAATGCTGAGCTGTAGTCAATGAAGAGCATCCCGAGGTATGTATCTTCATTCTACAGATGTTCCAGAGCGTGAAGTGGCACCTGATGTTGACATATTGTGATGATAGGTAAATTGTAGTGGATCTGAGTTGCTGCTCAAGCAGGGGTCGATTTCCTTCTTGATCAACCTCTCAAAGCACTTCATCACGGTGGATGGAAGTGCTACTGGATGATAGTCATTGAGGCAAATTACCGCATTCTTCTTGGGCACTGGTATGATTGAAGCCTGCTTGAATCAGACAGGTACCTCAAACTGCCAAAGTGCAAGGTTAAAGATTTCAGAAAAGACTCCAGCCAACTGATAGCACGGGCCTTTAGTATTGGCTAGGTCCACCATCTGGGCCAGATGCTTTTTCTGGGTTCACTCAGACATAAAGAGCTTTTCACTTTGACCATTTCTATCCCTAACATCTCATCTGATCAGTTCAACAACAAACTACTCCATCCCAGTCTAAGATCTGCAAAAACTAGCCCTCGGCCACCTTGAAACATTATTTTCACCAGGTCAGTCATGGACAAAACTTATTTCTCTCACTAATTAATGAACAGTAAACGGAGCTTGTTTGAAAATAATTCTAGAAGAAGCCTGAAGGATGCTTTCATATCAGCCTCAGATACTGAAATCACAGGGTCATTGGGGGCTGTGGGAATCTATGAAGTTGCCTTTATGCTGTATTGGTGAAAGCAAGCAAAAAAGGTATTTTGCTCATCTGGGAGTGAAAGCTTGTTGGCATTTTTGTTGCTTGGTTTTGCTTTGAAGGAGGTGGTGGCATTCAAGCCCTGCCACAGCTGTCGAGCGTCTTTCTCTGTTTCAGGTTTTGTCCAGATTTGCCACTTTGCATGTGGGATGGTTCTGCATAAGTCGGTAAAGAATACTGATTCTAGATCAACTATAACCTCTTTTGCAGTAAGAGAAATTGTAAAGGAAGCGCATGTTATAATTAAATATTTATACAATTTGCTCAAGTACTGTTGAATAATGAGGGTTAACTTTTAAATGACAGAGTCCATAACCAAAACCAATGTGGGAAAATTGACATTTTTCTAAATAGCAAACACCTGCAAAATTATATTTCTTGGCTGATCACCAGAAGTTAGCAACATGGTTAGGGATATCATAATACAAGTAATTATGAGCAGGAGTGGGCCACCAGGCCCCTCAAGCTTGCCCACCACTCAACAGGAACCTGGCTGAGCTAGGCTGGCCTCAACACCTCTTTGCCACAGAAGAGTGGAGGCAGCATATTTAAATGTTTGTGTAATACACCCTCAGTTCTCGACCTTTCAAATATCTATCTTGGTCTTAAATACGTCTAATAAACTGGCCACGTTTGGCTCAATTTGGGTTCGGAATGCTGTTGTTTGCTTCAATTGATTGCATATTTGTATTTTTTTTGCATTCTGTTATACATTGAGTGTTGGTCTTTTACTTTTTCTCTTTAATTAGGTTCTTTCGGGTTTCTTGTTTTGTGGTTGCATGTGAGCAAGCAAATCTCAAGGTTGTATAATTTATACATTCTTTGATAAATGAATCTTGAACTTCTACCCTTGGGGCCATTACCCTTTGAGAGAAGAAGTTTCTATGTACTCTGGTTTTAAGAGTCCATCCACTTATTTTGTAGCTATATGTCCTTATGAGTTTCCCACAAGTTAAAATTATGTAGGCTTAGATTCCACTGAATTGGGCCATCAGTTAATCGCGACAGTCACTTACTTGGGACAACTTTTAAAAACTAATCAAGAAAGTTGCCAGGATTCCCTTTGTTTATTTGGGACACTATGCTGCAAAATTGAGACTGTCGCTGAACCGTATCTAACTCATGTCAGTTGTGGGAACTTGTGTGACTGTTGGAAACTACACTGTGCTCAGAGTGAACAGTTTTAAAATAGCACCAATTGTGCATGTTTGTGTCCAGGAAGCAGTAATTATTTTTGTCACTGATAGTTGGGGAGAAATAACCAGTAAGACAATTTAGAACTGATTTTGCCCACTATGGTTTCAAACATTAAGTTTTGGATACCAGAAGCAGTCGGGAGTGAAAATGAAAAGATTTTCCTACTTCAACAAGTTAGGAACTGTGAAGACTTTGACAATTTCTGCAATCATCTTGAATGTTGCAGTGAAAATAAAGATTTCAAGGATGCAATTGTTGAAGGCATTGTGTGAAGGTAGACCATTTTCTGCAAAAGGTGTCTGCTCTAATTTTGTTCATTTATAATCAATCAAAAGAACATGGCAGTGTGCACTGGATGAATTCTTCTGTCAATAGCTTTAAGGAATGCACAGTTTTATAGTACTGTGGTAGTATTAGTAATATTCTAATTCAAAGGTTCAAAGGTCCAATTTAATGTCAGAGAAAGTATACAATATACATCCTGAAATATACATTCTTTGCAAACATGCACAAAAACAGAGAAGTGCCCCAAAGAATGAACGAGAGTTAAACATGAGAACCCCGAAGTCCCCCTAGCTCCCTCCTCCCATGCATAAGTGGCAGCAAGACAACGATATCCCCTCCCCCAGCAAAAAAAAAGCACACCCGCTACCGAGCACAAGCGTGAGCTAGGCCATAGCAAAGACACAGACCTTGCAGTTACCCCAAAGACTGTCGCAGTTCATCCGGCATTCAACAACCCACAGGTTCTCCATCCCTAATAAGGTAGAGGGGTGTGTCCCCCATTTTCACAGTGAGTGAGAGATATAATAACAACCTGCTAGTTTACAATGTTAAAAAGTCCATTTCGTCCCTTTTTATGAGCTCTGTGCCTGAAGATCACAAAGATCTTGGGTCTTTGGGCCCACAGCGAAAGATTTTCTGGGCTCTCTGATGACACATGGTCTCCTGCTGTGACACTGATCCTCGATCTGCCCGTCTTCAGAGCCCTGAGATCTTAGGTTTCCAGATACGAGCTGGATTCTCAGGCCGAACCCTTGGTGTGCCGAACAACAATGGTTGGTCCTGAAACCCCGAGAACGGAAGTCAGCGTGTAACTCCAGGTCAGGGTCTTCAAAAGAACCCTGAGAGGGAAAAATAGATACTGAAGATGGAAATAGAGCTGTTTCCAAAGATGCAAGCAAAGGAGTCGCTGTTTAGCACCATCTTAACTCCGCCTCCATTTGTTCTGTATTTCATTTAAATGCATAATTTTTTACTCCGTTATAATAGTTCGTCTTTTTTTATTTCCATGAAACCGGCTAATTGGGGCATCCACCTAATTGGACTAAAATGTGTTGGTCCTGATGTGTCCCAATTAACTGGATCACTGTATTCTGTTTGTTTAACTAGGTTAGAAAACTACTTTATGCTGTTACATTAGAAACCTTAACATTTTGTGTATTTGCTACACCGCTGTAAATAAGGCAAACTGGGGGATGAAAATTTGGACAGTTGGAAAGCTACATTAGTTGTTTTATTTTAAGGTAAACAGCCTTGTCCTCCCTGATCTGGCTAGATGTTTTTAAATTCATGAAAGCAACACTTTAAAGCAATACTTCCTGTTATATGAAGTACTCAAAGTGCTCAGGGGTGCAAAAGATCTCATTCTCTGCAAAGGTTAATGGCTGTTTCTGTATTAGCCATAGAATATGGAATCATTGAAAGTAGTGTTTCCTTTTTGCTCTTATCTGGTATGTGCAGCAAATGCATACAGCTACTAGTAAGGAAGATATTTCCAAAAAATGGCTCTGATTTCTTTGAAGCAAGGCTTTGATAAATTGTCTTAAGACTACAACAGATTTTCCATTATTGAATGTACATGTCAAAGTCCCTTGTGGAGCATATTTACTTCTATGTTTTGAACCCTGCTTCAACAGAACCGAATTGTAAGAAAACACGTCAAGTGTGGAAGAGATGAAGAGAATGGTTTACATCAAGTAACACACTGGCTTTATTAAAATTACCCCTGTAAGATTACTTCTACTAACATAATGCAGGAGCAACAGTTTGGCTAGATGCTAAAAGACTTTTTGTTGTAACTTCATATAACACCTTTTGACATCTACATTTGAAGATGTCTGGGAATGAATTCAAGCCATATATGCCAACTGAGAAAACAAACTAATGGAAAATTTAGAAAAAAAATTGTAGACAAATCCCTAAACAAAAACTGACAACTGCAAAATAGATTGAATGTAAGCCTAGAATTTGTGAAAAGGGAAATAAAATGCACTGTGGGATGCTTTTTCTAATCTCTACATACACCTAACATTCTTTCACCCTGATTAGATGGGATAGGGAGGGAATGTGTATGAAACCTGAATAGCACGAAAGGGGGGGCATTTTTAATAAAGTTTCATTATTCTTGATTGCTTTCCATCAGATCTTTCCCTATGCCAATGTTCTGATATCTTTTCTAAAGTTCCTTTTTAAAGTTGGATACAGTATCCCATCTGGGACTAGAACAGTGATTTATATCTTTTATTCATAATTGCCTGGCTTTTACTACTTGCATTTCTTAGAGAAACCCTTTTCTCTATTCGCACTGCAGTTTGCAAAGGTTCTTCACCCTCTCCTCATCCTCCAATTTGTACTAACAGTATTCTCCTTCATTTCTGTATCAAGCACAGATCTCATCTCTTTTGTCTCAGTTTACAAATACTTTGTTGCCTCACATTGGTACCATTCATGCTTACTCATATTTTTCTCTCTCATCATTTATTTTTGTGCTATCAATCTGCAAATCCATTTTCCCATTTACCTTGAAACCACGCTCATCGGCCCAATGCCGTGCACTTTGTCTCCTCATCGTTTTTATTCTGGCAGTTATTTGCACTATTCTGTCTCCTCTTCTTGACATCATACTACAGTTGTGCTTACAAGAGCGAAAGATTATTTATTCATACTGGTCTGGGTTGTGGCAAGCTCTACTGATCTTGAAATTGCTGCTCTAGTCTAATGCTGGTAGGTTATTAAATTAGCTCTTGTTTTTTTGTACAGTAGTACACAAAACTTGTCTTTGGTCTCCAAACCCACAACCCCATTATCACTATTGAAATTACCTGATCTTGAATCTCACTCTTATAATCGCTTTTGGCTGTCTAAGTTTATTTTGTTTAAACCTGGCTCCCTTTTCCAGCATTGCAACATACATTGTTTAGAATATTAATTAACTTTTCACTTCGTTCTCAAAGTATAGGTATTTCTGGCAAGGCTGGTATTTTAAATGAAATGTTTAATGGATGAAGGACTTGTGTCACATAGCAGTATTAGTGTTCATAAGAAAATAATTTAAAGTCTCCTAAGATATAAATATATTCTTTGGATTACTGATCCAGTGACATAATTGATGCACCATCCCCTAATTTTGGTGTCATGGGAATTGTGACAGAATGCAGCACTGATTTTGAAAGAATCCTAAACCCTGGAATTAATGTGATTTAATAAATTTGAATGGAAAAGGCTTGCTCTTTCTTGTGGTAATTAGATTGGCTATGATGAAAACAGCAAGAAGTCATCTTCCAAAGGGACAAGGAATTAAAATATCTCCTTCATGACAGTAAAAAAGGTTAGGGTGAATAAAAAAAGTACCATTCTCCATAAAGGATTGCATTCATGTTCTGAAATTGGCTTGGAGATGATTAGCTGTTGCTTATTTTCTGAGCTATGTAATGAAACACTTTTAGCTACTGGTTTAAATTTAAAAGGTTATGATTTTTTTCTCTATTTTGTACATATACCTTTTGCCTTAGCCCATCTCTATTGCAATAACCCAATGTTGTTAAAATCTTATTGCAGAATATGATTAATTTTTGACAGCTTGCCATTGCTTCGTCCTCTTTCAGGTCAAAGGTACCGTAATGCACATTATAATTTCCCAACATTAGTTCCCAATTTTTTTCCAACTCTTTGAGGGATGCCTACCTGGATAAATTTAATTCTTCTCTTTGGGAATTCAGTGAGACCTTCACTCACTGCTCCCCTCCAACTCTTCCACCATGTACTTACCAAGACTCTCACTTTCTAGCTAGTCCTCCTACACCTCCCCCCAAATATTAATTCTGGTGTCTTCTCCCTACCTTTCCAGCCCTGGAGAAGGATCTTGACGTGAAGCATTGGCCACTTATTCATAGATGTTTCCTGACCAGTTGAGCTCTTCTAGTGTTTTGTGTGTTACTCCGGATTTTCAGCATCTGCAGAATCTCTTGTATTATTAATTCCCAATACATTTTCAAGTCTACACTCTTCATGATAAAATCAAAGTACTAATATTATGATTATTTTCAGTGGGCTACAATCACTGTAGAGCCAATAAAAAGAAAGGTAGTGTAACTGGAATGGTCAATGTCTGAATGGGGCAATGTTAGAGTGATCCAGCTTTGGCTCAACAGAGTTGGGCAAGTATAGGGAGAGTTTCTGCGTATGTTCCTAGTAAGTTTTTTTTTTAAATGTTAGTACGTAGCTGGTGTGCTGAGAATTCTTCTGGAGGTAGTAGCAAGGGATGAAAGAGGAAACATTCCTCAGTATCACCAGTGAAAGGGACATAGACGAATGTGAGGACAGTCTAGAACAGACTGATAAAATAGAACATATTAATGTTAAGAAAGAGGATATATGGTATGTTGGCCTTCATTAGTTGGGGGTTTGAGTTCAAGAGCCCTGGGATAATGTTGCAGATTTGGTTAGTAAACACTTGGAGTTTTGTGTTCAGTTATGGTTGCCACGTTATAGGAAGGATGTTGGAAGCTATAGCGAGGATGCAGAGGAGATTCTCCAGGATGCTGCATGGATCAGAGGAAGGTTTTTCACACAATGTTGTGGGTGTGAGGAATGCACTGCAGGGCAGAGGTAGAGGCAGATACATTAGGAACTCTTAGGAGGCTCTTAGTCATATGAATGAAAGAAAAATGGAAGGTGAAATGGGAGGGAAGAATTAGGTTGATCTTGGAGTAGATTAAAAGGTCAGCAATAATTGTGGGCCAAAGGGCCTGTACTGTGTTCAATGCACTCTGTTAATCATCTCAATTACCACTCTGGTAATTTAGGGATATTTAGAAACAATCTGCCATAACCTTGGCTGAAATTTTACAGAAGGTTGGAAATGCAAGGAAAGGCACTGTGAGTAGATTTTCAAAAATCATACATGAGGCTTGTTTATCTACCAAGCCTTTTTACTCTGCTGTGTCTTGAGTGGTAAAAAGCGGCACTTCAATGCATGAAAACAAGCACTGAAAAATTTGTAGCCCGAAGTATTCTCTCTGAAGTGTGGAACGATAAAGAAACTATAAAGGAATAGAAGGAAGAGTTTGTTACAAAGTTGCATTACAGAATATATGTGCGTACTGTCTGGTATATCAAGTGTCTATGACTTTAATTTAAACGAGTCCTAGTTGTAACTGATTTCGGTCAAATAAACTACAGCTAATCACAACTGTACAGATGGGGCACGTGCCAATGGAAAAGTAACACATTTAAAAACAGTATTATTTTTATAAACTAATACTTCAAAGGGAGTCAGTGATTTTTCAGCTGATTTTGTGGATGCCATTTAGTCAGTGGTTCATGACAGAGAAGGAGGAAAAGTTAAGCAAAGAAACGCACGTCTGCACGCTGGAATTGAACAGAAATCACTAGTTGGTTTTATGTTAGCAGCACAAAGAAATGTGTTAATTCTCGGTGCAACAGTAAGGTTCTGAGTTGTCGATGTGGTCTCTGGAAGAAAAGCCGTTGTTATCGTCTGTGTGGGTGTGATGAGATGGGTAAAGGTGAATCTGAGTGATGAAAGTGCAGTGATGATTTGGGGCAAGTGGTTTGATCAGTGGACGGCATAGAAAATGGGAACACAGAATGGTTCAGCCGGAAGTGTCAAGAGAAGGATCCATCTTAGCTACATGAAATCTCTGCCATCTGTGCGTTAATCTGCAGCCATTTTGATTCATTCTAAGTTATGTCAAGAAGAGGCTGAGAGCACTGGATATTGCATGTGTTATAAGAAAACCAAGGTGGTATGTCTGAACGATTGGCATCCTGTCACACTCAACTCAATCATAAGCAAATGCTTTGAGAGGCTGGTGGAGAACTACGTCTGCAGCATGCTACCACACAGACTGGACCCCTATGATTCGCCTACTGACACAACCGATGAACTGATGATATAATAGCCACAAGTTTACACAGCGTCCTCACTCACCTGGAGAAAAAGGATGCTTATGTTAGAATGCTCTTCTTGGACTACAGTTCAGTATTCGACACCTTAATTCACGTCAGGCTCAACAAGAAGCTCAGAGACCTCGGCCTGCATCCCGCCGTGTGCAGTTGGATCCTGGACTTTCTGTCGGATCACTGGCAGGTGGTAAGGAAGAACACCCTCACCTCTGTCACTCTGTCCCTCAACACAGGAGTCCTCCAGGGCTGTGTCCTGAGCTCCCTCCTCTACTCCCTATACACCCATGACTGTGTTTCTACGCACAGCTTCAATCTGCTGATCAAATTTGCAGATGACATGACATTGCAACAATGATGAGACAGCCTACAGAGAAGTCAACACTCTGACACAGTGGTGCCAAGAAAACAACCTCCCCCTCAGTGTTGAAAAAATGAACAAGTTGATTGCGGATTACTGGAAGGATGCAGGCAGGCTTCCCCTGATCAACATCAACTGGTCTGCAGTTGAGAGGGTGAGATCTGGACTGTACATACTGGCTACGTGGTGGAAAAAGCACAACCGCACCTCTTTCACCTCAGACAGCTGAAGAAGTTTGGCATGAGTCCCCAGATACTCAGGACTTCCTACAGGGGCACCATCAAGAGCATCTTGACTGGCTGCGTCACCGCCTGGCACGGGAACTGTTCTACTCTCAATCGCAGAGCACTGCAGAGAGTGGTGCAGACAGCCCGCGCATCTCTGGATGTGTACTTTACTCTATTCGGGACATTTACAGCTGCAGATGCATAAAAAAGGGCCCAGAGGATCATCAAGGACTCCAGCCACCATATCCACAAACTGTTTCAGCTGCTTCTGTCTGGCAAAAGGTACGCAGCATTAAGGACAGGACCAACATGCTCAGGGACAGCTTCTTTCACCAGGCCATCAGATTTATCAATACACATTGATCTGATTGAATATCTGACTGTACAAACATATATACAAAGCAATTATGTATACAGTGTTTGGGCAATATCCTCCCACATTTCCCTTCCTTATTGCTTGTACTTGGTAACGGAGACGCAACATAAAGATTTTTACTCGCTCATGTTGTGAGATGAACGTAAGAAATAAATCTAATTCCAATTCTGACGCTATGGGGTTAGAATAACGTGCTGGCTGTAGAGCTGAAAATTTGCGCTCCAGAACTAGCTTCACCTCTATCCACAGCACAAGGCAATGTGGAAATTTGATCAGGCTATATCCTGTTCACAATGAAGGACAGAGCTAATGTGGCTAATTTGCACCCAGTCCTTTTACTTAGGCCTCAGCCAACCTGATAAAAAATGCCACTGACAGTGCTGTAAAGCCTTCACTGCCTAGTAACCTTCTCACTGATAACCAGGTCTTCTCAGCACCAGACCTCAGTACACCCTTTGTCCAAAAATGGATCTGAGCTGAATTCCAGAGGTGAGAAGAGACTGATAGCCTTTGAGATCAATGCAGATTTTAAGTACAGCACCTTGAAACCTGAGGTCAATGTGTGCTAAGGGGAAAGCGGTCCAATGATTTCCTGCTGAAGGGTCTCGACCCAAAACGTCAACTGTTTACTCTTTTCCATAGATGCTGCCTGGCCTGCTGAGTTCCTCCAGCATTTTGTATGTGTTGCGTTGGATTTCCAGCATCTGCAGATTTTCACATGTCAATGATATCAAACTTTAAAAAAAATGAAGTGAGCACTTTACTGTAATTGCAGGCCCAACAACTCGCAAAGTTCAGTGGCATTCAGGTCCAAACATCTTCTACCAACTTCCATAAACGTTCATTTCCTCCACTACCGGTATACAGTGGCTGTAGTAGATGCCATCTTCAGAATGTTCTATGACAGCATTTGCACACTCTGCATCAAGGGGAAGGGGCTCACAGGTGCATGTAAACCACCACCTGCAGGTTTCCCTCTTAGTCACACTCCATTCTGGAAATTCTTCTTTTATTGTAGTTGTGGGAGTGTCTTCATCAGATATGTTATGTGGGTGAACCTCTACCCAAAGGCTGCATCAGTTGGAGAAGGTGGCTCCATATTATTTTTCCAGAGCTGTTAAAACTGAAATGAATGTCAGCATTCCCCAAGGTGCCCACGTCCCAAGGACTAAGTGAATAATAAGCCTTAAATTCCAAAAGCTGCAATTAGAGTTGGTGTTGGTGAGAATCTCAAGAGGAGGCAATGAAGGATCACAAAGACGCTACCTCAGTGACGTGCACTATTATATAAGCAACTAAGAATCAG
Source organism: Hypanus sabinus (assembly GCF_030144855.1). Lineage (NCBI taxonomy): Eukaryota > Metazoa > Chordata > Chondrichthyes > Myliobatiformes > Dasyatidae > Hypanus > Hypanus sabinus. The sequence continues at coordinate 48,816,629 of NC_082715.1, forward strand.
CTTCTGTCCCATTCATTCTATGAATCCAGCTGAAGGGAAGGACAGATATTTCAGCCTTAATTTCAGTTATTAGCTAGTTACCATGGAAGTGACTAAAATAATTCATCTCACCCTGGCTCTGTCTCTCCCCTCCCTTGACCTCTGCGTCATGAGTTTTGAATTGTATTGAATTAAAGAATAGGAGGCTCCAAGCATGCTTTCCTTTACAAACAGAGTTACGGCTATAAGAAATATTAAATGCAAACTAAACTTCTAAATGTTTTCTAAAGCAATGACTGATTAAAAACATACTCCTTTGGAATTTCTTTTGCCTTCACATTTTTTCTGTGTTTCAATTGAAAGGCTGTCCCTTTTGTGGGCCACCTTACATCCATGCATACGTTGTTCTCTCTAGGGAAGAAACATTCCACCTAATTGACCAGTGAACTGCCTGAGCTTGCCCTTGAAGGCAGCCTTTACGTGTTTAATTTTTAAATCATCATCATTCAGTATTTTAAAACACTAGGAAATGCACAATAGTTAAATACATTTAAACAAGCTCAAATAAAATGGTTAGCTTGAAGATCTTCCTCATTCCAACTGACTTTCACCAATAAAGTTAATGAGTCACTGGCCTTGTGCCAGGTTAAACTGGCACGCTTTCAACGTGCAGATTTCTCAACGTAAGTGCTCAAATATTCGTGCAAGTTGACGCTTTTCGATGAGGAGTTCAATGGCAGTGCCCTGTCAGTCATTGTCAGGTTGTGGGTCTACCTCAACACCTTTTTCTTTTTGGCATTGTTGAAACAAAGAAACAGAAAAAAAAGGACTTGAGGTAGACCCTTCAGGGCACTTCACCATTCAGTATGATTGTGGCTGATGATTCACTCTTTCCCCACTGTCTTCCGATATCCCCTGATCCCTTCAGTAGTATGGACAGTATGGTCATGCATATTAGAGCAGCTGTATCACAGTTCAAATGACCCAGGTTCAATATGCAATTTCTCTGGTGTTTGCATGTTCTCCCCGTTTTTGGGTTTCTTTCAATTTTATCTCCCACATCCAATGACGTTTATGCCAGCAGGTTAACTGGCCACTATAAATTTTCCCGCAGTTGAAAAGTGGATTTCTGGGGTGGGGGTGGGAAAACAGAAAATGGGAATGTGGGGAGAATACAACAGGGTTATTGGATGACTGGTGATCAGCATGCTTTCAATGAGCTTGAAAGAGTTTTCTTGTTTCATGAGGCTAAAATGTATATTCATTAAGACAGTAAAATATATTAAGAAGTTGGTCTTGTGGTAGAGAGAGAGTCTGAGGGAGATGCAGCATAATATATGAAAGGGAGCAGTGTGGCTGATGCAGTTAACATAAACTTCAGGAATGCCTTAGAGAAATTCCCATTTGGGGAAACTAGTCCAAAAGGTTAGAGCTCATAACATTCAATGCAAGTTGGCAAATTGGATCCAAAATTAGCTTGGTGCAGGAAGCAGAGGGCGATGGTGTTTGGTTTTTGTGGTTCTAGCTTTACCCTTGTGGAAAGTTAAACAGCCAGATAAAAGCACAAACTAAACCTGCTAAGCCTCCAAAAATTCTGCTTTGAACCCACTCACCTTATCAGGAGAGGGAGATAACCTGAAGGATTCCTTAAATGTGCGAAAAGGCTCCAGTGGTTTTCTTTTGACCAAAGGTGTGCATAAGGAACAGACACAGTGAGGCTTTGCATTTCCTGTTTCAGACTTTCAATAATTGTGGTAGTTTTGTTTATTTCAATTATGTTAAGTAAAACTGTGTAGTGGCTCATCAACTAAACCGTGGCATTTTGTCACTCTTATTGGCCCTTTTACAGTGATAGTAGTGTCTTGGATCTTGCAACAAAATTCTCTGAACCAATATATGTCTGATATAGGCATCCTATAGAAAAATAACTTGGAAGTAATATATTGTTTATGTACCCACATAAACAAAATATAATAGCTCTATGACCCAAATGTTGTATTTCATTGTTGAAATTTACTGCCGTATATACTAATACACTATGTTGCAAACTTGGAAATTACTATGCTGTTGGCCTTTATTGATAGCTGAATGAAACCAGTTTCTATTGAAATGGAGTCAAATGTATAAAGTATTGCAAATAGAGATTTTAGTTTACTGCAAGAAATGGTACATTAGAAAGCATTAAAACATTAGAAAGTTTTTGACAAGAACAGGCCGTTCAGCCCAGCAGAGCTTGCCAAATACCTATTTGCAGAGTGTATTGAAATAACAATTGAATTTAGATTTCAAAGTCTCAGCTACGCAGCTAGTATTGTTCCATGAGTCCACAACTCGCTGTGTAAAGAACTGCTCCTGATATTAGTCTGAAATCTCCCCTTAACCAGTCTCCACCTATGGCCCCGTGTCCTTGATGATGGATTAATTTTGAAGTAGCAGCTGGCATCCACCTTACTTATACCATTAATGATTACCTTTTGATGTAGCTATTGTTTTTTTCCCTGTCTCATAGAGTGATTAAGTGCATAAAATTGTTAATACATAGCAGATGTACGATGTTTGTATTGGAGGTTAATCTCATGAGGTAAATGCATTGTCTCCATAAGGGTCACTATCAGAATCAGAATCAGAATCAGACTTTAATCACCAAGTACCTGTGCACATACAAGGAATTTACTTCTGACAGATGTTGTCTCTCTGCTCATAACAATAATAATGATAAATATAAATGAAAATATAGATTATACATACAGGTAGTGCAATCCAAGTAATAGTTAGCCGACAGTTAACCGGCAGTTAACTGTTCAGCAAAGTGACCGCAGTAGGGAAAAAACTTCTCCAGTGCCTATTAGTCTTAGTCTGGAGGGATCTGAAGTGCCTACCAGACGGAAGCAGTTCAAACAGTCCGTGCGCAGGATGGAAGGAGTCCTTTATGATGTTCCCCGCCCTCTTCTTCAACCTGAAAGAGTGCAGGTCCACAATAGAGGGCAGGGAGGCTCCAATGATGCGCTCGGCAGTCCTCACTGTGCGCTGTAGTCTGGTTCTATCCTGCTTGGTGGCGGCTCCAAACCACGCAGTGATGGAGGTGCACAGGACAGACTCAATGACTGCAGTATAGAACTGCAGCAGCAATTCCTGAGGCATACATTCTGATGCCAACATAACATGCCCACAGTGTTGAACAGAACAACACAAGCAACGACAATAACCAAACCAGCCCATTTCCTCCCTCCTACCCACCCACCCAGTCACTCATGCGCACAGACACACAGGCCTCTAACCCCAGTATAGGCTGCCTCTGGAGTCTTTGGCCCTGGGCTGTGACTCACCAACATTGGGCCCAGATTCACAGACATCAGGGCTCTGACTTCTGGCTTTGGTTATGAATGCCCAATGTCAATATCATGTCTGGGAAGAGAAAGATATACTATGGGATCTTGGAAATGCCCTAATTGTGACTATTTCACATCAGCAACAGGTTGGAACAGCAGAGGCTCACCATATGGCATTTGAACAATGTTGTTCTTGGGTCGTAGTGCAAAATCTTTGTTTCAGTAATTGACCTGCTGCTTTCTGAGCTATTCCAGTACTGCTAAAATTCTGTCACTTAATGGATCCACAATGCTTCCATGGCTAGATTAATCTATAATGCACAAAGTTCAGTTCTATTCGAAGCTTGACATCCCATCTACAGATTTACTCAACTACTTACAACGAGAAGCTTCCCACTACACAGCTCCAACATCTAGAAGGACATGAGCTTCAGATACAGGAAATGATAAACTGCTAGGTTTCTCGTTGAAAATACACTGACTTTCATGGACATTCCTCACATTTCTTCATCATCTCTTGGTCAAATTAGAAGAATTCTTTACCTTAAAGCATTGGAGGAGTACCTCCATTACAGTGATTTAGATCCAGTACCTTTTCTTTATGTGCAACAACATTTTTCTAGCTAACAATGTTGATATACAAAGAGTGAGGATTAAAAATTAATGTGAAATACACTAAGAATGAAGATTAAAATTTAATCTGAAATGTACATTTGTATTAAATCAATCTATTTCTGCTCTTGAAGCAAATAGTTTGATTACACTGTATATTCAGTGTTGTACAGATTCCTCCACATCTTACCTTTATTATTTTCTGCTAATGAATTTTGAAAGTTTAAAGCTTCGTCTGGATTTTCCAGTCCTGTATTATTTATATCCTGTGCACTTCGTGCGCCAGTATTTTTTGCTGCACACTCTAAAATGGTTTTATTTCTAAAAACCAATATAAATAGGAATAATTGGCATTCAACCTGCATTTCAGCAATTAGTTAGAATGTCATATCTTTGCTTAAACTAGTAAAAGTAGTTGCTTTGACCCACTGAAAGAAGATTCTGTTCTGGGAACAGAAAATCTGTCTCCTCAAATAGTTCATTTTCTTACAGAATCTCAAAATCATTTTTCTTCTTTTGTTTTCCTTGCTTTTGCAGTCCACGTTTTCTTTGAGTACAGAGTTAAAATGATGAGTCCTTTTCACTTGTGCTTGATGCTTCACCTACTTTTCTTAGCAGTTCCCATTCACTAACCCTCCATGATAAATTAAATAGACTCTGATCTGTCAATATCTCATACAAATATAAAGTCCAGAAATGGAAGCAGGAGACAACGTGGCCCTTCTAGCATATTCTATCTTCCAATAAGATTATAGCTGACAAGTATTCCCCAGGTTTCTTTATGTGCTCTTTCTATGTACTTCCTTTAGTTTCCAAAAATAATTACTCCTTGCTATCAATGTGTTGGACGGAGTGTGCAGGGTTCTATGGAGTGAGAATTATTGAACTCTGAATCCTCGGAGAAAATTACTTCTGTCGATCACAAATCACCAACTCTTTATTTGTTTTGGTGACTCTTCCCCTAATTTTAGAATTAGAAGGTAATTAGAACCTTTATTTTTTAAAATAAAATCCTTTGCCTGGCCTCACCCATCCTTAACTTTGAGATCTTTTTAAAGCCTGACAACTGTCCAAAATGTGAAATCCTGGCCTCTTGTGCGCTGTCAGTAGCATTTGTGTTTTTAGTTTCCCAGACATCAAGCTCTGAAACTCCCTCTGAGCATCTGTATCTCATTTCTCTTGTAGCATACTTGTTAAAATCTGCCTTTTTCATTAGTTGATTTTGGATAGCTCAATAATAAACTTCACGAGATAATTCTCACATGAGGCATTTTGAAACATCTTCACTGAATCAGGTGAATCACCAAATGACTCACTGGCTATGTCATGAAATATGTTGTTCTGTGGCAGCAATACAGTGGTAGATATCAAAAATTATTATGAATAGCAAAATAAGTGAGTGGGAAAGCAAATTGTACAGAGGATGTGGAGAGTCTGCAGAGGGATATAGATAGGTTAAGTGAGTGGGCCAAGGTCTGGCAGATGGAATACAACGCTGGTAAATGTGAGACCATCCACTTTGTAAGGAATAATAGAAGAGCAGATTATTTAAATGGTGAAAGATTGCAGCATGCACAAGGTTTGCCTTTATTACTAGAGGGATTGAATTCAAGAGGAAGGAGATGATGCTGCAACTATACAGGATACTAGTGAGACCGCACCTTGGAGTACTGTGTGCAGTTCTGGTCTCCATACTTGAGGAAGGATACACTGGCTTTGGAGGCAATGCAGAGTAGGCTCACCAGGTTGATTCCAGAGATGAATGGGTTAACCTATGAGAAGAGATTGAGTCACCTGGGACCATACTCTCTCGAATTCAGAAGAATGAGAGGGGATCTTATAGAAACTTACAAAGTTTTGAAAGGGATAGATAAGATAAAAGTAGGAAAGTTGTTTCCATTGGTGGGTGAGACTAGAACCAGGGAACATTGCCTCAAGATTCAAGGGAGAAGATTTAGGACGGAGATGAGGAGAAACTGTTTTTCCCAGAGAGTGGTGAATCTGTGGAATTCTCTGCCCAGTGAAGCAGTTGAGGCTTCTTCACTAAATATATTTAAGATGCAGTTAGATAGATTTTTACATAGTAGGGGAACTAAGGGTTATGGGGGAAAGGCAGGTAGATGGAGCTGGGTTTACAGACAGATCAGCCATGATCTTATTGAATGGCAGGGCAGGCTCGATGGGCTGGATGGCCTACTCCTGCTCCTATTTCTTATGTTCTTATGTACATGCAAAAGACATAATGAGATAATATTCTTTGGTGCATGAGCAGTTCAGAACTCTGATGGCCAAGGGATAGAAGCTGTTCTTAAAATGTTGACTGTGGATCTTCAGGCTTCTGTATCACTTCTTTAGTAATGTCAAGAGCAAATGTCCTGGATGGTGAGGGTCTTTAATGATGGATGCTGCCTTCTTGAAGCACCACCTCTTGAATATGGCTGTGATGGAACTGGCTGAGTCTACAACCTTCTTGTGATCCTGTACGTTGGAGACTCCATAGCAGGCTGTAATGCAACCAGTCGGAATGCTCTCCACTGTATATCTGTAGGAATTTGCAAGAGTCTTTGATGAAACACAAAACCTGCTCAAACAGCTAATAATATTGAGCCTCTGCACGCCTCCTTCATGATTGCATGGGTGTATTGGGCCCAGGATAGATCCTCTGAGATGTTGACAGCCAGGAACTTTAAGGAGCTTGAAGCTGCTCAGACTTTCAACCATTGACATCTCAGTGAGGGCTGACTTGTGTTCCCCTGACAGTGCAAAAGACAGAGGAAAAATCCTTTCAGGCCAATTAGTTCACACTAGATTCTAGCAGAGCAATACCCTAAGTCCCATTGACTTTATTATTTCCCTGTAGCTATAAGCAGAAGTTGGTCAATTGATATTGGAACCATAAGTGTGGATTTCTCATTTTGTAGAGTCATAAGTTCAAGCAATTGCATAAAAATGAAGAATAAAGTATCAATCTACTAAATACTCCTGTTATTTGAAAATAGGGGCTTGAACTTGAGTGTCCACAGTTGAACTGTCCCACATGTTCCTGGCTTAGTTTTTCGCAAGTCAATATTGACTTGCTGCCCAAATCTGGCCCATTCCAAACTGGCAAACCCTGCCTAGTGGCAGTACTGTGGGTAAGCTGGTACAAACACCTCTCACAGAACAGTGAAATAAATTAACAGTTTTGCTGTTTGTCAAATTTGTCAAGGGCCAGAATGAATGACAGTTGTTGAATGTCCTTGACATTCAGAAAGATTCAGTAACTAATAAGTCAGTGAATCCACTAAAGTATGCAAGTCATTAAAATGTTCAAATTCATTTTATCAAAATTGCAAACATTTAACTGAACTCAATTATTTCAAAAATAGCTAATTAACTATTACTTTTCCCTTGCAGTCATTCTTTCCCACTGAAATGAATGGACTAGCTGTTCTTCTGCCAGGTCTTAATTGGCACAGACTCATTGGGCATTTTGCCCAGTGTAACCGCTGCGGTATTGCAGGAATCCGATATTGGAACAAGGCAGGAAAACCTCAACATGAAGTAGCTAGGAAGTGTGGGAGCTGTGCATTGATGTGTCTTCTTGGCATTACAGAGTAAATGCTGGCAGAACAGTGTGTAGTCATTCCTGTTTCCCATCAAGTCCTCTCTTGACTTGAGGTATATTGTATGGGAAGTACACTTTGAAAGAAATTAATTCACTAATTTACTTTAATTGTGCAGATTAAACTGTCCATACATCTAAATTCTAAAACTGTATAATATCTTTTATTTATTTACATTCAGTGGCCACTTTATTTGTTGACTCCTATCCCTAATAAAGTGGCCACTGAGAGTACGTTCATGATCTTCTGCCGCTGTAGTCCATCCACTTCAAGATTCGATGTGATGTGCGTTCAGAGATGCTTTTCTGCACAGCACTGTTGCAACGCTTGTCTGTTTGAGTAACTATCGCCTTCCTGTCAGCCTAAACCAGTCTGGCCATTCTCCTCTGACCTCTCAAATTAACAAGGTATTTTAGCACACAGTTCCCTTAATGTGTTTTTTTAATTGGGGGGGGGGGTGCACCATTCTCTGTAATCTCTAGAGACTATTATGCATGAAAATCTCAAGATCAGCATTTTCTGACAAACTCAGTCATTCCATGGCCAAAGTCACTTGGATCGTATTTCTTCACCTTTCTGGTGTTTGCTCTGAAACTGCATGCTTTTATGCATTGAGTGGCTGATTGGATATTTACATTGAGGTGTACCTAGAAAAAAAAGTACCCACTGAGTGAATTGCACATTGTATGCCATTGCCTTTAGTGAATTTCTGTCTTTGGTGTTTTTGTAAATGGCTGTATTGGCAGAGAGCAACTGCCCACATTAGCACTTTCTGCAGTTACATTCTGTTCCGTGTGGAGAGGCTGGCCGTTAATCTCTAGACTCTGCAGTGGGAGGTGATAATTTAACAAGCTGTTCATACTCCTCAGCATCTAAACAATACATGAAACAACAAGGGCAGGCATTAAATATTGCAGGAACCTTATTAATTTTCTTTTCCACCTTCCAATTTAGCTAAATCAAAAACACGCTTGCTTAACATAACACTTGAGCTGTTTGCCTCAGTAAATCATTAAACACAGTTCCAATTTCTGAAGATTACAGATACCCATATCAGTCAGAATCAGGTTTATTATCACAGACACACAGCACGTTGTGAAATTTATTGTTATACAGCAGTGCAGTGCAATACATAAAAAATACTATAAATTGCAATAATAAATATTAAAGAAGTAAGAGCAAAATACAAGGCAATGTTCGTGAGTTCATGATCCGTTTAGGAATCTGATGGTGGAGGGGAAAAAGTTGTACCTAAAATGTTGAGTTTAGTCTCTTGTACTGCCTCCCTGATGGTAGCAAAGAGAAGAGAGTATGTCCTGGATGAATCGGTGTTGACAAGCCAGCCTATCTTCGGGTTCAATTTGGCTTTGGCAATTTCTGTAAAATTGAAAATGTCTATTTTTGTAGCCTGATTGCTTTTAAGATCATTATAAGCTAATAATAACTTTTTGCCTATCTATTCTGGAATAGTCTGATATATACTTTAAAAGGATATTATACCAGTCATCTGTGAAACTCTCACACAAGATGAATTTTGATTTTACTTGTGCACATGTTTGTAATAAATTTTTAAAATAAATCATAGATGAACCCTTTGGCAAAAATAAGACCAGTTAGGCTATCTTCCTACATAACTCATTCAATTCGGACAGCAACCCCATAGCCATCCTTAGTAATTTCTCCTCATAACTACCTCAATACTAAAATGTTGTAATTAGCATATAAATCTGAAGTACTCAATTTCTTACAGGCCAGATGCAACAACTTTTCAGCACTCTTTCCCCTGCTCTCTCCTGTAAGAAATTCATCAAAGTTGTTGCATAGTACTCAGGCTTCTTTTAATATATAAAGCAAGTGAAATCCTCAATATCCAGAACAATCATTGATAAAACCAGGATTGCCTTTTCACAGTAAGTCTCAATGTATTCGAAAAGTTCTCTTCAAAATTACATAGAGAATTATCAGTGAAAGATGATGGACCCGTGAGCAACAATTTTCTTGCTGGTTGCTGGAAGGAGAAGGCCATCAGTTCAAGCGCTTGAATGAAAATGCTGTGGATACTCCTTGGTAAGCATTACTGGCAATTTGCATGGCATTTAGCCTTTTAGTGATTTCCAGCTGACCGTTCCTAGCACAAGCTTCATCTCTTGTCAAGATGGTGTCTTGTGGTGAAGACAGGTGCTCCAAAGTTCCAACTTAATGCCCAATTTGGACACCCTCAAAGCTTTTTTTCCATCTGGATATTGAAGATGCAAAATGATGCCACTTATCTTCTATGATGTGTTTTGATTCAAATTATTGTATTTTATTATCACTTACTTAAACCTGAAAAATATCATTAATATGTTTTTGAAGCCCCTACCTTGGTAAAATATATGTAACTTTATTTATTTAGCTCTTTAAGATGAGAGGACAGCTATCAGTCCACTGTGCATCTCCTTATGGACTGATCCTGGGGCCTTCAGATATCCTTATACATATTCATTTGTGCCAGTGTGTATCTCTACATGTCCAGAAAATTAATACTTCCATAAATTACAAGGCCTCAAACTGACTCTGGCTTTATTTACATTTTTATAGTAGACACTAAGTTGCCCTAATCTATGGGAAATTTATTTTGAAAGGTTAGCATGCAAATCAGTCAGTGTGCATGGCTAATCCATTATACTCCAACTTATGTATTTTGTTACACTTCCCTGTGCATTACTAAATTAAACCCTTTTAAAATATTGATACAAAATGAGTGTGCATAAAGATCAATTTGTTGGGTCCACATTTAGTTCTATGAACTGCATTGAGTCTCCCGTTCAGATCATCAAACCCGAGAAGCCTCATCTCATCTCCCAAGCCTGCTCTTTGCAGTCAGTGTGAAATCTTGTGCCACTGATGAATTGGTGGACAGATTTAACGGTACCTATTTACTTCATATTTTATTTTTGCCTTTTTGAGTGCTTCTATCAGAGGAATCAATGCACACAGTATGTTTCTCACTCTCTGATGAAAATATTTGACTCTCAAGCTGAGTTTCTAATCACCCTTACTTACATTTTTATTGTATGCCCACCTTTGCCTACAGTTGGCCTAGTGCTAATTCTCTCATCTATGCTTTTGTTACTTTCAGAATTGTGAACCCACCTTTTTGGTTAAGGCGTTACCCCCTTCCTATTTTTGCCCAGCAGCTATCTGTTAATACACTCATTTTAATGAGGACTTCATTATTGGTACTGAATAATCCTTTTTGTTCCATTCACTTTGTCTGAAGATCCCAATTCATTAAGGAATACTGAGTAAGAGTTTTATGACCTGATCCAAGAGACCTATTTTTAGTTACTGTGCTTCTGTCTGCGCTCTGTTTGTAGATCACAACATTGAGACTGGAAACTTGGGAGACTGAGTTTGATTGTATGGAGCCTTTGCATTCTGTTTTTGGAAGGCTCTATTAGACTTTCTTTTTTTGGCAGTATGCTGACAATGGAAAAGGAAAAAAAGAGACTAAATGGCTGAAGAAAATCTGTATCTCTGTCCACCTTTAATGTTGTTAAATTCCTCTGTGGTTTGAAAAAGAATCCAAAGATTGTGGCGCGAACAATAATCGTCAGTTTTTCCCCCAGCTTATGCCATGTTAGTGGCAGCCAGGGACTTGCACCCTCCCACCCTGTCTCTAAAAATGTTGCTCAGAGTTTTCCCAAATGCTACTACATAATTCTCTCCTTTGTGTATATCAGGCTGAAATCTTCTTCGTCCCCACTAACTTTACGTAACTCCCTGCAAACTGCCAGACATTTTGGAGCCTCATTCACCCACACTGTAATGTTTTACTCTTCATGTCAGAAATATTGCAGGCCGTACTCATAAAGGCAGTGTGCCCCTGTATTTTTAACTGAGCAGACCTTGGGATTTATAGTAACAACATCCCAACCTGAAAGTAGGCAGCATCCCTGTGGGATCTCAATTCAAAGGGTGCTTTATACTTTTGTAGTTTCAAGATCAATATCCGTTCCAGAGCTATTGTGCGTCAAAACAATCTGACCCACTTTCTGTGTTGAACTAGCTTATTAACCCTCTAAGCAACACAAAGAAATGAGACAGTCTCCTGCAATAAGGACAAAAATCAGTTTATTTAGGGAATTTGATTTGATTATTGCGTTTAAAATTCGGGCTCACTATCCTTTGGCTCTTGCTCATTGAAACAATCTGGGTCTATTTAAGTATTGGACAAACTGTTCAAATTCAAGTTAATTGTCATTCAGCAATATACATGCATACTACCCAATGAAATAACATTCCTCTTGACCAAGGTGAACAACGTACTACATATAATTCACACGCAACACACATGGAAGTATTATTACCAGAAATAAATTAACGTCTTAAAATAGTCCAGAAGATTAACATTTCGCATTTTACGTCACAAGTTAAAAAGTAAACTGTATAACACTACTGGTGCTTCATACATGATGAGGCCTGGGTGGTGGCAGGGAGTTCAGTAGTCCACAGCCTGGAGGAGGAAGTTGTCTTCCATCTTAATAACATCGTAATGCTGTGGTACCTCCTGCCTTGTGGCAGGGATGGGCAGGAGTGATCCATGGCAATGCTAAGGACCCTGCAAAGCAGCACTCCTGATAAAGATCACTAATAGGTAGAAGAGAGACCCTGGTTATCCTCTCAACTGCCCTCACAATCCTTTGTAAGATCTTGCAGTCATCTGCCTTGAAACTCTCATACCAGATGGTGATGCAGTTGGTCAGGGCTTTCGCAATGGTGCTTCTGTAAAAATTGGTTAGAATAGAGGGAGAGCCTCACCCACCTCAATCTCCTCAAGAATTGGAGATGCTACTGTGCTTTCTTGACTAAAGAGGTGGTGTTGAGGAACCAGGTGTGATTGTCAACATTGTACACTCTCAGAAACATGGTGCTCCTAACCTCTCTATGGGGGAAAAGCATTCAACCAGCTTATCTGCTTGTGATCAGTGTGCTATGTTCTTGGGAAGTAGGTTTAATTGTTGGGGAAAATTGTTATTAGATATGTGGGAAAACAGTGCGATGAAAGATGAGAGAGAAAGCAGCAGGATAAATCAGATGGGAGTGAGTAAGAACTCCAGGAAAGTCAAATGTTTCTGATTTGCATTGTGACCACCCCATGTTGCTTAAAGATGGCAATATTCCTCGATGCATATTCTGTGATATCTGTGATCCCTTCTTTGAATATGCTAAATGTTTCATTCTTAAAAGAAGTGAGTGAAATGAAAAAGGAGAAGGGAATGCAGATAGCATGTTGAAGGGTTGGGGAAGGGATACTTCAAGTTCAAGTTGCTTTTATTGTCATTTTGACCATAAACTGCTGGTATAGTACACAGTAAAAAAGAAACAACGTTCCTCCAGGACCATGGTGCTACATGAAACAACACAAAACTACACTAGACTATGGGAGACAGCACAAGGCTACACTAGACTGTGTAAACAACATAAAAATTACACTAGTCTACAGACCTGCACAGGACTACATAAAGTGCACAAAACAGTGCAGGGCAGTACAATAATTAACAAACAAGACTTGATTTTAGATATGTCAATATTTGGCACCTGGCCAAACTTCCTTTTGGTTGACATTGTGTTCCGACAGTTTTCAAACTTACCACTGATTTCCTGTGGAATTCACATTTGGAGGATGGTGAGCAGTTTTGGGCTCCATATCTAAGAAAGGATGTGTTGGCAGTGGAGAGGGTCATAAGGTTTATGAATATGGACCTAAGAATGAAAAGGTTAATGCATGAGGAGCATTTGATGACTATGGCCTGTACTTATTGGAGTTTAAAAAAGTGAATCAGGATCTCATTGAAGCCTACCAAATATTGAAGGTCCTGGATGGAGTTCAAATGGAAAGGATGTTTCAAAAAGTGGTGAATTTTAGGACTAGAGGGCACAGTCTCAGAATAGAAGGACATCTCTTTAGAACAGAGACAAAGAGAAATTTCTTTAGCCAGGGACTGGTTAATCTGTGGATTTCAATACCACAGTTGGCTGTAGAGGCCATGTAATTTGGGATATTTAAAGCAGAGGTTGATGGGTTCTTGGATAGTAAGGGCATCAAAGAATGGTGGAGCAGACATGATGGGCCAACTGGCCCAATTCTGCTCCTATGTCTTCTGGTTTAACGTTACTTCCACCAGTTGAAAAAAAATCTCAAAACGTTGAAACTCCATTAACCAAATTAATCTTAGCAATCCATAAAAAGATTTTGAAGTAAAATAGAGAGGTTATGAGAATAGGCTGAGTGAATTCGGCCTTTACTCCTTGGAGTGATGGAGGATGAGAGGTGACCTGATAGAGTTGTATAAGATGATGAGAGAGGCATTGATTGTGTGGATAGTCAGAGGCTTTTTCCCAGGGCGGAAATGGCTAGCACGAGAGGGCACAGTTTTAAGGTGCTTGGAAGTAGGAACAGAGGAGATGTCAGGGGTAAATTTTTTTACGCAGAGAGTGGTGAGTGCGTGGAATGGGCTGCTGGCGACGGTGGTGGAGGCGGATATGATAGTGTCTTTTTAAGAGACTCCTGGAGCTTAGAAAAATAGAGGGCTATGGGTAACCCTAGGTAATTTCTAAGGTAAGGCATGTTCAGCATAGCCTTGTATTGAATGGCCTGTATTGTGCTCTAGGGTTTCTATGTTTCTAATAGAAAGAGTATTCTCTTGAAGTTGTAGGCTGTAAGTTGTTCCTCTTCTGCACCAATGCAGAATGAACTGTAGCTGTTGGAGGTATTTATTTCCATTGCTCATTTCTGCCTCAGATATGTAAACCATCATGAAATTATCATGCTTTATTGATGTAGATAATAGACAATAGACAATAGGTGCAGAAGTAGACCATTCGGCCCCTTGAGTCTGCACCACCATTCTGAGTTCATGGCTGATCATTCACTATCAATACCCAGTCCCTGCCTTGTCCCCATATCCCTTGATTCCCCTATCCATCAGATATCTATCTAGCTCCTTCTTGAAAGCATCCAGAGAATTGGCCTCCACCGTCTTCCGAGGCAGTGCATTCCACACCTCCACAACTCTCTGGGAGAAGAAGCACTTCCTCAACTCTGTTTTAAATAACTGACCTCTTATTCTCAATCCATGCCCTCTGGTACTGGACTCTCCCAACATCTGGAACATATTTCCTGCCTCAATCCAATCAAGTCCTTTAATTATCTTAAATGTTTCAATCAGATCCCCTCTCAATCTCCTCAATTCCAGTGTGTACAAGCCCAATCTCTCTGCGTAAGACAGCCCTGCCATCCTAGGAATCAACCTAGTGAATCTACGCTGCACTTCCTCAATTGCCAGAATGTCCTTCCTTAAACCTGTACACAATATTCCAGGTGTGGTCTCACCAGGGCCCTGTACAAATGCAAGAGGACATCCTTGCTCTTGTACTCAATTCCCCTTGTAATAAAGGCCAACATTCCATTTGCCCTCTTCACTGCCTGTTGCACTTGCTCATTCACCTTCATTGACTGATGAACTAGGACTCCTAGGTCCCTTTGCATTTCTCCCTTACCTAACTCTACATTGTTCAGCCAATACTCTGCTCTTTTGTTCCTGCTTCCAAAGTGGATAACTTCACATTTATTCACATTGAATGACATCTGCCAAGTATCTGCCCACTCACCCAGCCTATCCAAGTCTCCCTGTATTCTCCTAACGTCCTCTTCGCATGTCACACTGCCACCCAGTTTAGTATCGTCTGCATACTTGCTGATATAGTTTTCAATGCCCTCATCTAAATCGTTGACATAAATTGTAAAGAGCTGTGGTCCCAATACAGAGCACTGTGGTACCCCACTAGTCACCTCCAGCCAGACCGAGAAACACCCATTCACTGCTACCCTTTGCTTTCTATCTGCCAACCAGTTTTCTATCCATGTTGAAACCTTGCCCCCAATGCCATGAGCTCTGATTTTACTCACCAATCTCCTATGTGGCACCTTATTGAATGCCTTCTGAAAATCTAGGTACACAACATCCACTGGCTTACCCTCGTCTAACATCCTTGTTACACCCTCAAAAAACTCCAACAGATTAGTCAAGCATGATTTGCCCTTGGTAAATCCATGCTGGCTCGGCCTAATCCTATTACTGCCATCGAGATGTGCCACTATTTCGTCCTTAATAATGGACTCAAGGATCTTCCTCACGACGGACGTTAGGCTAACAGGGCGATAGTTCTCCGTTTTCTCCTTCCCTCCCTTCTTGAAAAGTGGGATAACATTAGCCACTCTCCAATCTTCAGGAACTGATCCTGAATCTAAGGAACATTGGAGAATGATTACCAATGCATCCGCAATTTCCTGAGCCACCTCTTTTAGAATCCTCGGATGCAGACCATCTGGACCCGGGGATTTACTAGCCTTCAGTCCTACCAGTCTGCTCATCACAGTTTCTTTCCTAATGTCAATCTGTCTCAATTCCTCTGATATCTTACGACCCTGGCCCATCCATTCATCTGGGAGATGTATCACAAGATTGATACATCTTGTGTCCTCCCTGGTGAAGACAGATCTAAAGTACGCATTAAATTCTGTTGCCATTACCCTGTTTCCCATAACAATTTCTCCCAAATCATTCTTCAAGGGGCCAACATTGTTCTTAACTATCTTCTTTCTCTTCACATAGCTAAAAAAGCTTTTGCTATCCCCTTTTATATTCCTGGCTAGACTGAGCTCATACCTGATTTTTTCTCTCCGTATTGCTTTTTTAGTTAAGATCTGCTGTTCCTTAAAACTTTCCCAATCATCTGTATTCCCACTTATCTTAGCCCTGTCATACTTCTTTTTCTTTAATGCTATACAATCTCTGACTTCCTTTGTCAACCACTGTGGCCCCTTCCCCCTCTTTGAATCCTTCCTTCTCATTGGAATGAACTGCTTTTGCATCTTTTGTATTATGCCCAAGCATTTCTGCCACTGCTGATCCACTGTCTTTCCTGCCAGGGCATTTGCCCATTTAACTTTGGCCAGCTCTTCCCTCATGGCTCCGTAGTCTCCTTTATTTAATTGCAACACTGACACCTCTGATCTGCCCTTATCCCTCTCAAATTGTAGATAAAAACTTATGTTATGATCACTACTTTCTAATGGCTCCTTTACTTCAAGATCACTTATCAATTCCTGTTCATTGCACATCACCAAGTCCAAAGTAGCCTCGTTCCTGGTTGGCTCAAGCACAAGCTGTTCCAAAAATACATCCCTTAGACACTCCACAAACTCCCTATCCTGGGGTCCAGCACCTACCTGATTCTCCCAGTTCACCTGCATCTTGAAATTTCCCATAACGACTGCATTACCTTTAGCACATGCCAATGTTAACTCCCTAATCAACCTGTACCCAATATCTACGCTACTGTTTGGGGGCCTGTACACAACATCCATTAGGGTCTTTTTACCCTTACTGTTCATCAGCTCAATCCACACAGACTCTACTTCCTCTGTTCCCAAGTCACCTCTTGCTAACGACTGAATCTCATTCCTCACCAACAGGGCCACCCCACCCCCTCTTCCCATATTTCTGTCTCTACGATAGCACGTATACCCTGGTACACTCAATTCCCAGGCCTGATCCCCTTGCAGCCATGTCTCCGTTATCCCAACAATATCGTAGTTCCCCATTTTCATCTGAGCTTCAAGCTCATCTGTCTTATTTCTGACACTACGCGCATTCAAGTATAGAATTCTTAGCCCATTCCTCCTCTCTTTGCTTAAAACACTGTCTATTGTACCTAACCCAGCTCCTTGAACTTCCATCGGGCTAATTGCACCTTGAATTTTGATGACCTTCTCAAGATCACCCAAACCTTCCACACATTTAACCCCATGCTCCTTCTGACCAACCCTCTGGATCTGGATCCCTGCCCCCTGCACATCTAGTTTAACCCCCCCCCCCGAGCAGCACTGGCAAACATTCCTGCAAGAATGTTAGTACCCCTCCGGTTCAGATGTAGACCGTCCCTTCGAAACAGATCCCAATGTCCCTGGAACAAAGACCAATTATCCAAAAACCTGAACCCTTCCTTCCTGCACCATGCTCTCAGCCTCGTATTAATGTGCATAATCATTCTATTCTTCGCCTCACTCGCACGTGGCACAGGTAGCAATCCCAAGATTGTCACCCTGGAGGTCCTGCCTTTCAGCTTCACTCCTAACTCCCTGAACTCTCTAAGCAGGACCCCCTCACTCACCTTACCTACATCATTGGTCCCTACATGGACCACTACATCTGGGTTCATGCCCTCATTCTCAAGAATAGCCTGCACCCGATCTGAGATGTCCCGGACCCTGGCACCAGGGAGGCAACATACCATCCGAGACTTCCGATCTGCCCCACAAAATCTCCTATCTGCCCCCCGACTATAGAATCCCCTAAAACTATCGCTCTCTCCTCTTCCCTCCTCCCCTATCTAGTTGAGGGTTCAACCTCTGTGCCAGAGGCAAGACCACTACAACTCATTCCTGGTAGGTCATCCCCATCAACAGTATCCAGTACGGTATACTTATTGTTAATGGGAATGGCCGCAGGGTTGCTCTGCTCTCTCTGCCTGCTCCCCCTGCCTCTCTGGACCGTCACCCATCTGCCTACTTCTTGGTTTTTTGGTGTGACTACCTCCTGATAACTCCTATCTATCTCTGCCTCTGCCTCCCGAATGATCCGTAGTTCATCCAGCTCTCACTCCAACTCCCTAACTCGGGCTGATAGGAGCTGCAGCTGGATGCACTTTTTGCAGGTGTGGTCATCAGGGACAACTGTGTTGACCCTGACTTCCCACATACTGCATACGGAGCACACCACTGCTCTGACTGTCTCCCCCATACCTGAACTGGATTGATAGAATAAGTCTAAAAAGCACCGAGCGACCTTACCTTCTACTCCTCAGCGAGCAATCACACAGGCTTACCGAAGTCCCCTTACGCCGAAGCCCACTTAGCCAAAGCCCAGGACTCTGCTTCCACGGACGACGCTGCCCACTCTGAAAAGAAGTCCTGCCTTTTAAAGTGCGCGCTCGACGCTGACGTCACTCACGCCTGCACGGTTCCCCCTCCTCCACAGGTATTGACCAGATAGAACTGCGTCTGAAATAGTAGAGCTGCTGTCTGACAGCTCCAGCAACCTGGTTCACTCCGGACTTCTGGTACAGTCTCTGCAGTGACTGAGTTGTCAGAGTGAAACCTTTCTCTTCTTTGTTTTCTTAAAGGTTGTCCTCCTGTCTCAGTTTGCAAAATGTCTGGGTCATTTCCAGCTATTGTTTTGTGCCTCTATCCTCTTTGGCCTTTCAGTTCCCATCTGCTTAACTATACATCCTTCTTGACCACCTTGTCCTCACTTGCATGAGAGACCATGGAGTACCAGTGTAGTCAAATGTATGATCTTGCTTTGCTGCACGACATCTTGCTGATAACAAGGCCTAAACTCATCTTGGACTTCACCCCTACACCAACTTCCTTCTTCCCAACTGTGACCTGTCCACATTTAAGAACAGGAATAACAATATATGCAAAAGAAAAAGTAGAGAATTGTCCATCTTCATGCACTGTGGGAAAGAGATCCAAAAGTTCATTTGTACTTTAATCATAAATGACAGGTTTGTTTTAGTAGAAGTATATTAAAAATTGCGCTGGGAACATGCTTCTTCTCTAGATAAAGCAGTTGTAATGAAATATTTAAAATGTCATTACAGGTTTTCATGGACTTTTCTAAAAAAATGATGGAAGATTATTTATGATGGAAGAAAAACATGCCATGATTTTTGAAAGCATGGCAATTATTAACTAGTATGACTATTTTCCAGCATTTTTACTGCATAAATCTTCATTTAAGAGTTTCTGGATATAAAGTACTGTCAAGCTGTAGTGATTTAGTCTGTCCCAGTGAATTACAACCCTGGAGAATAATTGATCTTGTAGCGATGTGCTACACACAGCGCTGAAATAACGACACGCAGTCGGTAAGTCGTTTCAAGACTAGTTTATTCAAACTTCGCGGCACTGGCATTTAATCCCTAGCACCCGCCCTCTCCGGGCGGAAATGACATCAGAGGTGCATTACCAAAGTCTCCCCCCGCGCGCTGGCTATTTGTAGCTGATTCACCTGTGCAGAAAGTGGGTGGCCACATACCCCCCCCCCCCCCAGAACCGGCAATACACCCCCCAATGTCCACAGTCTGGATCAGCCTCTGTTTGGGAGGTCTGCCTCTGCGCCGCGGTGCCTGAATCTTGACCAGCTGTGCCAAGTCCGTATGGGCTGGTTTGAGTCGGTCCACCGTGAAAACCTCCTCTCTCCCCCCAATGTCCAGAACGTATGTGGACCCGTTGTTGTTGATCACCTTGAATGGCCCCTCGTATAGCTGCTGTAGCGGTGCCCGGTGTCTGCCCCTTTGTACAACACAAACTTACAGTTCTGCAGGTCTTTGGGTACATGGATCGGGGTCCATCCGTGCTGTGAAGTCAGTATGGGGGACAGGTTGCCGAGCCTTTCACATAGCCTGTCCAGGACTGCTGCAGGTTTTTCTTCTTGCCCCCTTGGGGCTGGTATGAACTCTCCCGGGACGGCCAGGGGCACGCCATACACCAACCCGGCTGATGAGGTGTGCAGATCCTCTTTGGGCGCTGTACAAATTCCAAACAGGACCCAGGGAAGCTCGTCCACCCAGTTAGGTCCTCTCAGGTGGGCCATGAGAGCCTACTTCAAGTGACGGTGGAAGCGTTCCACTAGTCCGTTCGACTGTGGGTGGTAGGCAGTTGTGTGGTGTAGCTGCGTTCCCAACAGGCTGGCCACAGCCGACCTCAGGCTGGAGGTGAACTGGGCGCCTCTGTCAGAGGTAATGTGGGCCGGTACCCGGAAGTGTGCTACCCAGGTTGCGATCAGTGCTCGGGCGCAGGAATCAGCAGATATGTCAGTGAGTGGGACCGCCTCTGGCCACCTCATGAACCGGTCTACCAGAGTCAGGAGGTACCGCGCTCCTCGGGACACTGGTAGGGGGCCCACGATATCCACATGAATGTGGTCAAACCTCCGGTGGGTGGGTTCGAACTGCTGCGGCGGGGCTTTAGTGTGCCGCTGCACCTTGGCTGTTTGGCACTGCGCGCACATTCTGGCCCATTCACTGGCCTGTTTGCGAAGTCCGTGCCACGCAAACTTGCTGGAGACCAGCCAGACGGTTGTCCTGATAGATGGGTGCGCCAAACCGTGTATAGAGTCGAAAACTCGCCGCCTCCAGGCTGCCGGGACGATGGGGCAAGGTTGGCCGGTAGCCACGTCGCACAAGAGGGTCCTCTCACCTGCGCCTACGAGAAAGTCCTGCAGCTGCAAACCCGAGACTGCGGTCCTATAGCTGGGCATCTCGTCATCTGCCTGCTGCGGCTCTGCCAGTGCTGCATAGTCCACCCCCCGGGTCAGGGCCTGGACAGCTGGTCTGGGGAGTGCGTCCGCCACGACATTGTCCTTCCCCGAGACGTGCTGGATGTCCGTCGTGTTCTCGGAGATGTAGGACAGATGTCGCTGCTGGCAAGCCGACCAGGGATCGGACAGCTCCGTGAATGTGAAGGTCAACGGTTTGTGGTCTGTGAACGTGGTGAACGGCCTGCATTCTACGAAGTACCTGAAATGCTGGATTGCCAGATACGGTGCCAACAGCTCCCGGTCAAAGGCACTGTACTTGAGTTCGGGTGGATCGTAGGTGCTTGCTGAAGAACGCCAGGGGTTGCCAGCGCCCCTCGATGAGCTGCTCCAGCACCCCACCGACTGGTGTGTCGGATGCGTCCACCGTGAGGGCGGTTGGAACATCCATTCTGTGGTGCACCAGCATCGCGGCATCTGCCAAGGCTTCCTTGGCTTTAACGAAAGCGGCCGCGGCCTCCTTGTCCCAAGTAATGTCCTTGCCTTTACCTGAAATCAGGGTGTACAAAGGGCGCATGATACGGGCTGCTGAGGTGAGGAAACGGTGGTAGAAGTTCACCATACCAACTAACTCCTGCAGGCCTTTGACCGTGTTGGGCTGGGCAGAGTGGCAGATCGTGTCTACGTTGGTGGGCAGAGGAGTTGCCCCGTCTTTGGTAATCCTGTGGCCCGGGAAGTCGATGGTATCGAGACCGAACTGGCATTTGGCCGGGTTGATCGTGAGGCCGAAATCACTCAGGCGGGAGTAGAGCTGGCGGAGGTGGGACAGATGCTCCTGACGACAACTGCTGGCTATGAGGATGTCGTCCAAATAGATGAACGCAAAGTCCAGGTCACGTCCCACCGCATCCATTAGCTGCTGGAACGTCTGTGCAGCATTCTTCAGGCCGAACGACATTTGGAGGAACTCGAACAGGCCGAACGGGGTGATGAGTGCTGTTTTGGGGATGTCTTCAGGGTGCACCAGGATTTGATGGTATCCCCGGACAAGGTCTACTTTGGAAAATATTCTTGCCCCGTGCAGGTTTGCTGCAAAGTCCTGTATGTGCGGCACAGGGTAGCGGTCCAGTGTTGTAGCCTCGTTCAGACTGCGGTAGTCGCCGCATGGTCTCCAACCCCTGGCTGCTTTGGGCACCATGTGCAGGGAGGAGGCCCATGGGCTGTTGGACCTCCGTACGATCCCCAATTCCTCCATCCTCTTGAACTCCTCCTTCGCCAAGCGGAGCTTTTCCGCGGGGAGCCTTCATGCGCGGGCATGGAAGGGTGGTCCCTGGGTTGGAATGTGGTGCTGTACCCCGTGTCTGGGCGTGGCTGCCATGAACTGCGATGCCAGAATCGATGGAAAGTCCGCCAGGATTCTGGTGAATTTGTTGTCCGACAGCGTGATGGAGTCCAGGTGTGGGGCCGGCAGCTTGGCTTCACCCAGGGAGAATGTCTGGAAAGTCTCGGCATGTACCAGTCTTTTCCCTTGCAAGTCGACCAGCAGGCTGTGAGCTCGCAAGAAGTCCGCCCCCAGGAGTGGTTGGGCCACCACGGCCAGTGTGAAGTCCCACGTGAACCGGCTGGCGCTGAACTGCAGCTGCACTGTGCGGGTGTCGTAAGTCCGTATCGTGCTGCCGTTTGTGGCCCTCAGGGTGGGTCCTGGCTTCCTGTTTCGGGTGTCGTACCCCGTCGGGGGCAGGACGCTGACCTACGCTCCAGTGTCGACCAAGAAGTGGCGTCCTGACTGTTTGTCCCAGACGTACAAGACGCTGTCCTGGTGGCCAGCCGCCATAGTCATTAGTGGCAGCTGGCTCTGGCCCTGGCGTGGCCCTTGCAGGGCAGGCGACAACGGCGGGCTTTTGTGCCCCACCACTGGTGGTAGAAACACCACTGTTCACTGGCCTCCTCACTCCTGCCTCTGTGTTGTGTGCGCCCCCCTGCCGGGCCTGGTCTGGTCTGCTGTTGGGCGCGTGGCCTGGTAATCTGACCGACGGATGCCATGCTCTCCCTCTTGGGTTTCCACAGCACGTCTGCCTGGGCCGCCACCTTCCGGGGGTCACTGACATCTGCGTCGGCCAGCAGCAGATGGATGTCCTCGGGCAGTCACTCTAGGAACGCTTGCTCGAACATGAGGCAGGGCTTGTGTCCGTCAGCCAGGGACAGCATCTTGTTCATCAATGCTGATGGCAGTCTGTCTCCCAAACCGTCCAGGTGAAGCAGGTGGGCACCTCGCTCACTCCGTGAAAGGTCCCAATGAGCAGTGCTCTGAATGCTTCATATTTGCTTTCTTCTGGGGGCGACTATGAAATCCGCAACCTGGACGGCCGTCTCCTGGTGAAGGGCGCTCACCATGTGATAGTAACGTGTGGAATCAGAGGATATCTGCCGAATCTGGAACTGGGCTTCTGCTTGGCTAAACCACACGCGTGGTCGCAGCGTCCAGAAAGTCGGCAGTTTCAGCGAAATTGCGTGAACAGATGAAGAGTCGGTCATCTTTGGTCCAAATCCCGTTTGGACCGTCGGGGTCACCAATGTAGCGATGTGCTACACACAGCGCTGAAATAATGACACGCAGTCGGTAAGTTGTTTCGAGACTAGTTTATTCAAACTTCGCGGTGCTGGCATTTAAATCCCTAGCGCCCGCCCTCTCAGGGCGGAAATGACGTCAGAGGTGCATTACCAAAGTCTCCCCCCACGCGCTGGCTATAAGTGGGTCGCCACAATCTCTTTTATAAAATAGTCCACAGATATTACTATATATGGGCTGACACAGCTCGAGCATCCCTGCATAAAATTTGCACTTGCTTCCTGTGACACCTTAGATTTCCACCAAGTGCCCCGGTTTCCTGTCACGTACTGAAGACATGCAGATTGCTTGTTCAATTGGGCACTATAAATTGCCCCTAGTGTGTAGTTGAGTGCTAGAATCTGGGGAGGGGGGTTGTTGATGGGAATGTAGGGAGAACAAAGTATTGGATTAGTGTAAGTAGTAACTGAGAACCTTAATTGGGTGTTGGGCTTGATTGGGAATTATGGAAGTTTTGATCCCTCCTAAATGTTTTTCAAACTTGCCTCCATTATTGCCATGGTTTGCTTGACTGTTGCAGCTCAGGTTTCATAATAAGGATTTATGATATAAGACTTATACTCCGTATATTGGCAATGATCAAGCAACAGCCTCAAGCAGTATGGGTTATTACAAAAAAGTAATTTAAATTATACAGAGTGCCTGTTCTTCAGTGACAATCATCACAGGGTGGAAAAGGTATTGGTTTTTAATATGACATGGAGCCTAATCTCGCAAAGACAATTAAAACTGATGTTTGACTATTTTTTAAAAAAAATACATAAACTAACCAGAGCTAATTTTTGAGGAATGGCGTGAATACATACCTTTTCATTATTTGGGGACCACTCTATGTCCGCTGTTTTATTTGGAGAGGCTTCTTTGTTGGGTCAACTCTGTTGATTTTCCCTTGTGTGCTTTGAGGGTTTTTAATATGGCTCCCACTTTTGTTTGCCTCTGTACTCACTCCCCCTCCCAATGAACATAGTGAACGCCACCATTAAAGCCAACGAGTGTTCCAGCTACCCATTGTGCCCTCCCTGCCCCGCACCCGCTGACATAATGTGGGGGACCTATAATAGTTTCATCAGGCTCCTCATATTCCACAGAAGTGGGGTGGAAGAACGTCAACTTGAAGCCAAGGGAGTGAAGGGAAGAAAAAAGTGGGTTTTTTTGTAGCTGCCTTTGAAGCTTGCAGGTGATATTGTGATTTATTTATAGATATTACGTCATCTTTGCCCTTACGTTGGAGAAAAGGCTGGTCTTTGCATGTAGCTTCAGGTTCTTGCCACTGGGTGACAATGCACAGTTTGTCACTGTGTTACTTGTACTTTCCCGGCCAGCAGGTAGGCAGCATCACAAAGAAGCGACTGTATTAAAGTAGATACCCCACATACTGCTGTTCAGACCAACATCTTTCAAATCAACAGTCTTAGTGATTGAAGGTATTTCTGTGGCAACTAAGACAATAGTGGCTGGCCTTGCTGGGTTTACCTGTTGGGTATTGGATTTACCTCATAATTGCACTTGGTGTATGTGTATCACACAGTTAACCCAGCAGAATCGTGGAAACCTGTCCCTTTGTTACAGCAGGGGATACTTGGCCACCTGAAGCATGTTATAACCATTCCTTGTTTTTGATTATTTATTAAATTAGCAAAGTATCCACGAAGTGATGCATTAGTTGGTGAAGCGCATCATCTGGAGTACAAGGTCACTGAAAATGCTGATTGCCATTAGCCATGGGTGCATTTGTAGGACCTTGAAATGCAGCATGAGGGAAGAACAGAAATCCCTCTGAGTGAGGAGTAAGTGGAGGATTGTCAGTAGGAAGCTATGAGAGATGAACCACATCTATTTGCAACAAGCACAATAGGTACTGGAACCCGTAGAACTGGCATTTTGCCTGCAATGATAGCAATAAAATACGGGTTATAAACGGTCGGCACTTGCTCGAAATCTATAGCAACATACACAAAATGCTGGAGGAATTCAGCAGATCAGGCAGCATCTATGGGATTAAAATAAACAGTTGACGTTTCGGGTCAAGACCCTTCATCAGATTGAAGAGGGTGAAGATGCCAGAATAAAAAGTGGGTGAGGGGGTACCTAGTAGATGATAGGTAAAGCCAGGTGGGTTAGAAAGATAAAGGGCTGAAGAAGAAGGAATCTGATAGGAGAGGACAGTGGACCGTACGAGAAAGGGAAGGAAGAGGGGACCCAGGAGGCAGGTGAGAAGAGGGAAGAGACCAGACTGAGGATTAGAAGAAAAGAGGAGAGAAGGGAATAGTTTTTTACTGGACAGAGAAATCAATTTTCATGCCATCGGGTTGGAGACTACCCAGACAGAGGATGGCTTCATCTTGGCACAAGAGAAGCCCATGGATTGACATGTCAGAATGGGAATTGAAATGAAAATGTTATGCCACGGGGAAGTTCCGCTTTTGGCAGATGGAGTGGAGGTGCTCGACGAAGCAGTTCCTGATTTACAATGGGTTTCACTGATGTAGAGAATGCTGCATTGGGAGCCTAGCAGATTTGCAGATGAAGTGTTGCCTCAATGGAGGTGAGGACGGAGATGACTGGGCAGATGTAGCAGGGATATGTGCCTGGAGGGAGATTAGTGAGGAGGGATGAATGTGTTATGAACCCCGTAATTGGGTCACTTACCAGCAAAGATCGAGAGGTCCGTTGAAGTCTGATGATACTATTTTTAACAGTATTTATTAGTAAAAATACACAAAAATAATATCAATCCAAATATACAGATAATATACGTCGTCGATACTAAATCTAAAAGTGCAGGTATAATAATAATAAGTAATAAGCTCTATCGTTGTCTAGGGGATAATGTATTGTCCGATGGAAATATAAAGTTCACTCAGTTCATGCAGGCTGCAGCCTTTGGGGACCGCTGTGTGGCAATGGTTGGAGAGAGAGAGAGATTTGGAGAAAAACTTGCCGGCTTTTCCTTTTCTGATTTTGATCCGTCAGAGTCTCGTTGGTGTGGCCGTTCACTTGTGGCCTCTCCTTTAGCTAAGCCGTTCTTCCGTGATGAGCCCGCCAACCCAGGCAAGGGAAGGACGCATACGAGCCCCCACAGGCTGTCGCTAGTAAATGCTGTCATGGGATTTCTAGCATTTCTCCTGGTGCCTGTAAAGGGGTTGTTCCCCAGACCCTCTTTTATCCTTACTCACGGGGTCTCAGATGTCAATCAGGTTGGGATGATGCAATCCCTCAACCAGCCCACTCTGGTCGTCCCCTGAGGGGCTTCATTGAATAGTACAGTACTCAATACACAATTCCATCTCCAAGAGACAATAGCTGTTATCAGTGGTTTTGTTTCACTGAGGCCAGGACACATTCCAAACCCTGTGGATTCTGCGAGTGTCTCTCTCTCTCATTTCCTTGGTCCCAGACCCGAATTACCCTTCATACCCTTTGTACCCTTCGGCCCCTCAGAGTTGCTGCACATTCATAACAAGTGGACAAGGGAATCATGGAGGGAATGATCCCTGAGGAAAGTGCATAGAGGGGGAGGTAAAGGTATGTTTAGTGGTAGAATCCTTTTGGAGATGGCAGAAGTGTTGGATGATGTGCTAGATGTGGAAGCTCTTGGGTTGATAGGTAAGGACAAGAGGAAGATGAGATGAGCATGGATATTCGTGAAATGGAGGAGGTGAGAGTAATATCAATTGTGAAGGAAGGGAAGCCTGTTCTTTGAAGAGGAGTAGGATATCTCTAATATTCTGGAACAGAAAATCACATCCTGAGTACAGGGATGGCAGAGGTAAGAAAAGGAAGTAGCATTTTTACAGGTGACCAGGTGGAAAGAGGTATAATCAAGATAGCTGTGGGAATCAATAGGTTTTAAAGGATGGCAATTGACAGTTTGGCTCTAGAGATAGAGACAGAGATCAAGAAAAGGGGAGTGTCAGAAATGGAGCGAGTGAACTTGGGGGCAGGGTGGGAGTTAGAGGCAAAGTTGATTAAATTGACGAGCTCAGTATGGGTGCATGAAGCTGCACCAATGCAGTTGTGATTGTTGCACAGGAAGAGTTGAGCAGCAATACCAGAGATTACCTGGAACATGGACTGTTCCATGTAGACAATGAAGAGGCAGGTATAGCTGGGGCCATGTGAGTACCCGTGGCTACTCCTCGAGTCTGGTGAAACTGGGAGGAGCCGAAGGAAAAATTGTTGTGGATGAGGATCAGTTCTGCCAGAAGGGAGGGTCATGGTGGATGGGAACCTGTTGGTTCTTGTATTGAGAATAAAACTACAGGTAAATTTTCAGGAATGATAAAGTGTTGGCTCTGAAGTCTAAACCATGCGGTAAAGATTGATTTTGATTAACTTGGGGGAAAATAAAATAAGGTTTTGGAAAGGCACTTTGAATATAGAGAGATGGAAGCAGGTGAAAATAATATAAATTTAAATTTTGGCAATGAGAGCTGTCAGTTAAATTATATATATTTGGAATTAAAAGAATGATTGTGTTTTTATGAGAATTTTTCATGTTTTCTCCTCTGTCTAGGTTAAGGTCCACACTTTCATACTTGCAGATTGATATCAGATCATTCCAAACATTAGTACATTAAGGTAGTACAAAAGTTTAAAAACAAAGTAATACATTGCAATATCTAGAGACACAGAGTCATACAAAAGTACAGCACAGGAAAGAGGTCCTTCAGCCCATCCAATCCATGCTGAACCATTTAAACTGCCTAGTCCCATTGACCTCATGCAGACCATAGCCCTCCGTCACCCTCCCATCCATGTACGTATCCAAACCTCTCTTGGCCCGTGAAAGCAAAATCACAAGCACCGCTTGCGCTGGCAACTAGCTCCACACTTTTACCACTCTCTGAGTGAAGAAGCTTCCCTCATATTCCCCTTAAGCAGTTCACCTTTCATCTTTAACCCATGACCTCTAGTTGTAGTCTCACCTAACCCCAGTGGAAAAAGCCTGCTTGCATTTACCCTATCTATACGCTCACAATCTTGTATACCCTTATCTTCCCCCAATCTTGTATGTTCAAGGGAATAAAGTTCTATCCTATTCACTCTTTCCTTGTAACTTGGGTCCTCCAGTCCCAGCAACGTACTTATAAATTTTCTCTGTACTTTTTTCACCTTAATTACATCTTTCCTGTAAGCAGGTGACCAAAACTGAACATGATACTCAGGTTTTGGCCACGCCAACACCTTGTGCAACTTCAGCGTAACATCCATCTCCTGTACTCAATACTTACATCGATGAAGGCCAATTTGTCAAAAAAGCAAGAGGTCCGTACAGGAGTCTTATAAGAGTATGACAAAAGTGATGTGTTGAGCCATCACTACACAGAGACAAATTTCTTTCTTTAATGCACTTTTGTAATGTTACAGCTAAGCTTTTGACATCCAAATAAATTCTTTTTACTGACTGCAGGAAACGAGGGAAAACTGAAATAGAAGATCTATTGAACAAAATAATACTAGCAATTGAACTTGCTGAAAAAATGTTGGAATTTTCATATTGTCATATTTTGAATAATTTAATTTCCAATAAACATGTAAAATATGGAATTCTTCAGAGCATTTTTCATACCTGCAATAATTAGACTTTTTTATTTTGTTTGCAACAGGAAATAGAATGTTGGCTGGTAGCAGAATATTGATCATCTATGCAATTAATCTCATTTTGCCAGTTAAGGGCAAATAACCATCAACAACAACCACGTTCCTCCCCTTAGCCACTGAATGAAATCTAAAGAGATAATCTTGCAGTTTTGGAATGGTGAATTTGCATAACATTAATCAAAATCTTTCTCAAATTTTCAAACCTGTGTATTCTGGAATATAGCCATGAACAACAATCGGTTTGCCACTTTGGCACTCAAGAATGAAACTCAAACCGTAATCTTCAGTAATGGGATTACTTTATGAAACGTTGAAACAATTTTCATCCTTTCACAATATGCTGTAAAATATCTAACAAGATCAGAGGTGCACATTACCTCTATAAGCCTTTCTTCTCATACCTTTGACCTATTAGCTATGAAATATTGTACAGGTAGCAGTTTCAAAATGTACAGCAAATGCAGAAAATCCTCAGTGCTGTCCTGACCTGAGCTCGTATTGGGCAGGCTATGAGTGACAGGTTTTTCATTGTTTTTTTTCTTCCCCACAGTGAAATTATTGCTTGCAGCTATTGAATAATGTGGGACAATCTAATTTTCTGTCCTGATGATGCTACAAAATATTAAAAAGAGACTCTTCCCTGAAGTGATTGACAGAAATACTTATATAATATACAGTGGATTGTAAAAGTATTAAGCCCACAACTCTCTGTTCACATTAATGATTATTACAACCAGGGATTTTGATCAATTTAACTGAGGATTTTTATTTGTGAATCAAGCGCTCCTTTTTTTTCCACAGTAAAACCCAAAAGCAGGGAAAATTATAAAGCATGAAAAACTAAAAATTCTATAGCTGAAATGTTAGCTGGTCAACATTATTCATCACCCTTTTTCCAGTGCTTAGTTGAACCATTTCTCGCAGATATTACAGCCTGTAGTCTTTTTGGATAATTCTGTATTAGCTTTCCACAACGTGATAGATCAAGATTTGCCCATTCCTCCTTGCAAAATTGCTCAAGTTTTGTTGGAGAGCAGCAGTGGACAGCAATCTTGAGGTCCTGCCAGAGATTTCAATTGGGTTACGGTCAAGTCTCTGACTGAGCCACTCAAGGAAATCAATTCTCTTCATTTCAAGTCTCTCCATGGTTGCTCTGGCTGTGTGCTTTTGGTGGCTGTCCTGCTGAAAGATGAGCCTCCTCCCTAGTTTAAGCTTTCCAGCAGAGATTTGCAGATTTTCATCCAGGATCTCTCTATTTTTAGCAACATTCTTCTTTCTAAAAATCTTGACCAGATTTCCAGTCCCTGGTGTTGAAAAGCATCCCCACAGTATGATGCTACCTCCACCATACTTTACAGTAGGATGGGATTACCTAGCTGATGTACAGTACTAGATTTGTGCTTCATGCTGAGGCCAAAAACGTCCACTTTAGTCTCATCCAAACACAAGATCTTCTTCCACATCTTTACAGTATCTTCTAAGTGACTCTTTGCAAAGAGTCGATGGGCAAGGTTATGCTTTTTTATAAGCCAAGACGTCTTCCTTGTCATTCTTTCATAAACACCCTTTTTGTGTAAAGCCTTAGAGATTTTCTAGCAATTATAACATTTCTTCGTCAGTTGCAGCAAGTGACCTCTGCAGCTCACTCAGACTGACTGTTGGCATCACAGTAGCGTCTCTTACAAGTGCCATTCATCACAGTGCCTAAGTTTAGAGGGACAGTATGACCTAGTCAGCGTGGCTGTGGTTTCATATTCTTTTCACTGTACTGAGCTCCAAGGTATGTTCAGTGCCTTTGGGTCCTGTACCCTTCCCCATATTTGTGCTTCTCTATTATCAGTTCCCTGACAGCCCTTGTCTCCATTTTGGTTTGATCTGCAGAAAATCTACCATACAGAGAGAGGGGGTATTTATTCCTATGAATTCATTGAAAACTGGTGATCCTCCAATATTCTACGTTAACAAATTAGGTGAGCTGTTAAGGTAATACACAGTACTGCTCATGAGGAAAGTCTGTGTAGTAATTACAAAAGGAATTAATACTTTTTCAGCCTCAATTTTGGTTTTTAATTTTAATAGTTGACAGATTTTGCAGTTTTTCTTTTGATTTGACGATGCACAATGTTTTGTAGATTAGCTCAAAAACCCTACTTCAATATATTTTAAATTTAGAAAATGAGACAGTAAAATGTGAAAATAGTTGTGGGGGCCGAATACATCTAGTATGCACTGTAGGCGTCATTTATCATCTGTCATATGGGAGGTCTATTTTTCACTATTCATTCTTTTCAGAACAAATAAAAAGCTGAGAGTATTGGGCACAGAACATTTCTACCTTACAAACAAACAATTTTTTTGCTAATATTGAAAATGCAAGAAAGGTTTCTGTGAAATTATGTATACTGTTTCTGAGAAATTAGTGCATTAGTTTAGTTGCATTAGCTTTGGTCTGAATATGAACTAATGGTTCATTTGTGTAATAACAGATTTGGAGGTGTTAGATTCCATGTACTTAATAGCCAAGTAGTTGATAACTAATAGCGGTCACGTACCATTTCAGATGAAACTTTGCATTGAACATATTCTACCTAATATTTACAGAAATTCCTTATATTTACATAACTTCATTTTAAAACATTCATGCAATATTGGCAGGGCTGGATTTTAACCTCGAGGGAAATGGCAGGAACAGGCAATAAAAGCAATAATCAGCTGCTAACTTTCTCTGCTTGCCTCACCTACATCTTGTGCATCAGAAGTTAAGCATGTGGATAGTTTCTCTCCACCTCCAAGCACACGTAACTTATTTAGGTTGGAAGTTTACACACAGTGGTCACTTTATTTGGTACATCTTGTCAATACAAATATCTAATTGGGTCAGTCACATGGCAGCAGCTCAGTGCATAACAGGTTCAGTTGTTGTTCAGACCAAATATCAGAAAGGGGAAGAAATATGGCCTAAGTGTCTTTGACCAGGGAATGATTGTTGGTGCCAGATGGGGTGGTTTGGGTATCTCAAAAACTGTTTATCTCCTGGGATTTTCACATAGAACAGTCTCTTGAATTTATGAAGAATTGTACAAAAAACAAAAAATACACAGTGAGCAGCAGAGGAGAATGACCAGAATAGTTCAAGCTGACAGGAAGGTGATAGTAACTCAAATAACCGTGTATAACAGTGGTGTGCAGAAGAGGATCTCTGAATACATAACACATTGAACCATAAAGTGAATGGGCTACAGCAGCAGAAGACCATGATTATGCACTCAGTTGCTGTTATATTATGTACAAGAGGTACTGAATAAAGAGGCTATTGAGTGTATAAGTGATTTAGATGATAATGTGGTAAATTGGATCAGCAAATTTGCAGATGACACCATCTTTAAGGGCAGTGTGGACAGCAAGGAAGGCTGTCAAAGCTTGCAGCACGGCCTTGGACAGCTGGGAAGATGGGCTGAAACGTAGTAGATAGAATTGAATGCAAACAACTGTGAGCTGTTGAACTTTGGGAGGACAAACCAGGGTAAGGCTTGCACAGTTGCATGTAGAGCTCTGATGTGTGTGGTAGAACAATGGCACTGGGAATACAGATCCATGCTTCCCTTACAGTGGTGTCATAGGTAGATAGGGTCGTAAACCTGAGTTCAGGAGATGGGATGTTGATGATGTATGAGATATTGGTGAGGCTGTATTTGAAGTACTGTGTGCAGTCCTGGTCACCTACATACAGAAAAGATGTCAATAAGATTGAAAGAGTGCAAAGAAATTTTATGTTGCTGGGACTGGAGGACCTGATTCATAAGGAAAGACTGAATAAATGAGGACTTTATTCCTGGAGTGTAAGGAAATTTTATAGAGTTATACAAAATTATGAAGGATATGGACAGAATGAATGCCTGCAGGCTTTTTTCCCCTCAGGTTGGGTGAGACTAGAACTAGATGTCATTGGTTTTGGGTGAAAGGTGAAGGGGAACCTGAGGGGAAACTTTTTCACTCAAAGGGTGGTGCAAATCATTCAGGGTTTTTCCCCAATCAGAAGCCATGGATGAACAATGAAACCCAGAACCTGCTGAGAGCCAGATCAGAGCGTTCAAGACTGGAAATCAAGAATGCTACAAGAGGTGTAGGTATGATCTCTAGAAGGCCATCTGTCAGGCAAAGTGGAGACTCTGGACTAGCCTTGAGTCAACAAGGGATGCTTGACAACTGTGGCAGGGTTTGAATGCCATACCTTCTACTAAGTAAAATCTTAGTAGGGGACATCAGAGCTTCACTTCCAGATGTACTCAATGCCTTCTGTGCTTGCTTTGACCATTAGAATGGGGAGGAACCATCGCACACCCGCATGTCTCTTGATGATCCCTCAGTCTCAGTACCCGAAGATGACCTGCGGGCTGCCTTCAAGAGAGTGAATCCAAGGAAAGCATCCAGTCCGGATAGAGTATCTGGCCAAGTGCTGGAGACCTGTGCCTACCAAATGGCTCATGTATTCACTGATATCGTCAACCTCTTGCTCTGGCAGTGTGTGGTACACACCTGCTTCAAGCAGGCTTTATTTGTACTGGTGCCCAGGAAGAGCATGGTAACCTGACTAAATCAGCATCACCAAGTAGAACTTGCATCTACCTTCATGAAGTGTTTTGAGAGGCTGGTGTTGAGGCATATCAGTTCATATCTGAATGGTAACTTGGATCCGCTGCAATTCACCTACCGAAGCAACACGACTACAGAAGATGCTACCTTGTTGGCTCTTCACAGAACCCTGGAACACCTGGACAGCAAAGGTGCATACATCAGGATGCTCGTTATCGATTACAGTCCCCTCAAAGCTCGTCAATAAACTCCAAGACCTGGGCCTCAATAGCCCTTTGTACAGTTGGATCCTGGACTTACTCACTTGTAGACCCCAGTCAGTTTGGATTGTCCTCCACAATCTCTATCAGCACAGGAGCACTGCAGGAATGTGTACTTAGCCCCCTACATCACTTGCTTTGCACCTATGACTGTATGGCTAAGTACAACTCCATCACCACATACAAGTTTGCTGATGATACCACTGGGAGTGATGAATCAGCATACAGGAGGGAGATTGAAAACTTGGCTGGGAGGTGTTATAACAACAACTTCTCACTCAATGTCAATAAGACCAAAGAGCCTGATTGTAGACTTCAGGAGAGGGATGCCAGAGGTCGATGAGTCAGTAATCATCGGAGGATCGGGGTGGAGAGCGTCAGTAACTTTAAATTCCTGAGTGTCACTATCTCAGAGGACCTGTCCTGGGCCCATTATATAAATATTTAAATCTTATTGCGAAGAAGCATGACAGTGCCTCTCCTTCCTCAGGAGTCTGCAGAGTTTCGGCATGTCATCAAAACTTTAGCAAACTTCGATAGAAGTGTGGTAGAAAGTGCGCTGACTGGCTGCATTATGACCTGGTATAGAAACACCAATATATTTGAATGGAAAATCCTACAAAAGGTAGTGGATTCGGTCCAGTACATATCGGGTAAAACACTCCCAACCATTCAGAGCATCTACATGAAATGTTGCAGTGGAAAAATAGCATCCATCGTCAAAGATCCTCACCATCTAGGTGGAAATGTTAAATGTGGGTACAATTGCAACATTTAAAAAAGCTTTGGATAGGTATATGGATCAGAGGGGTTTGGATGGAGATTCTTGTCTGCTTGGATTAAATGGACCTTCTGTTCTGTAGTACTTTGACTGTATATGGTGATAATTCACTGTGTAGGCTTTTAAAAGTTAGGGACTGCACACACAGGTTTCCCAAGCTTACCGCCTCTTGTCATTTAACCAAGCATGACATCATGAGATGGGGACTAAAATCTTGAGAGGGAAATTTAACGGTACATACCTTTGACTTGTGGCTGCTTTCTAAGCTTACTCTAAATATTAAAATGGGTTATGGATTGGTGCACACACAGGTTTTGTCATGATGCCCTTTTTCTGTTCAATTTCTTTGTCACATCTGCAAGCAGACATGGTAGCTGCTTACAGGTAAGGGTTAGAATGTGGAACGTTGAACAATACAGCACTGGAGAGGCCATTTTAGCCCATGGTGTTGTACCTATCTTGATGACATTTTATACTAAATGATCTCTTGTGTATCATCCTTAACCCTCCATCTCCCCAGTATTCAAGAGTCTATCTAAAAGCCTTTCAAACTTCACCAAACTGCCTGCCTCCACTCCTATCCCAGGAAAACCATTCCAGGTGATGCACCATCAATAACTCACTCCGAGACGTAGGCGAGATATCGGCTTTTATTGACTGGAAGAAGGAACCAGGAGTGAGTGTCTATCATACAAGGTCCTGGAGACTGAGGCCGATCTTCAGGCCGCAGGTCTCCTTTATACAGGGGCCTGTGGGAGGAGCCACAGGAGCAGTCAGCAGGGGCGTGTCCCGACAGGCACATAGTTCACCACACAGGCACCTTCCACTCTACATAAAATAAATCTTGTCTCTCGGGGTTTAAACTCTCCTCTCTCCACCTAATCTTAAACACATGCCATCTGACGTTTGACATTTCTTTCTCAATCTTTTTTATTAAGTTTCGAATAGATAAACATAATGATAATGAATCAAAGAGATCGAGATTACATTAATAACGGATAACATATACAGAAACAGACTCCAAGTAACATTTGTAATCTAAGCCTCTCAATCTCTTAGTAACTAAACATGAAAAAGATTCAAAAACATTTTTTACAGAGAAAAAAATAGTCCCCCTAAACTAAAAAAAACAAGATAAAAACAAAATAAAAGCTGGTCTGCCATGTTTCATCGGTTAAAATCATTATTTGTCATTAACTCGCTCCTCTATACACAAACAAAACATTATTGAGAAGGATTCGGAAAAAAGGTCAGCTTACATCATATGAAAATGTTGAATAAATGGCCTCCGTTTCTTCAAATTTAACTGAAGGGGCAATAGTGCCACTCCTATTTTTTTCTAAGTTTAAATATTTAAATGTTTAAATGGAAAACCATTGAAATGTAGTAGGGGGATTAGAATCTTTCCACTTAAATAAAATGGATCTTCTGGTTATAAATGTAACCAGTGCAATCAAACAGCAAGCTGAAGGAGATAATTGACTAGAGTCCATCACTGGTAATCCAAAAATTGCGGTAATAGGATGAGGTTGTAAATCAATATGCAAAACTACTGAAATAATATCAAAAAATGTCTTTCCAATATTTTTCCAAAAGAGGGTAAGACCAGAACATATGTGTCAAAGAAGCTACCTCAGAATTACATCTGTCACAGACTGGATTTATATGGCAAAAAAAATGAGCTAACTTATCTTTGGACATATGGGCCCTATGAACCACCTTAAATTGTATCAAAGCGTATCTTGCACACATTGAAGAAGTGTTAACTAGTTGGAGAATTTTCGTCCATTTTTCTTTTGGTAAAAATACCTGAAGTTCTTTTTCCATTCATTCTTAATTTTATCAGATGTATTTAGACGTATTTTCGCAATCAGTTCATAAATAATTGCTATTAAACTCTTCTGACAGGGGTTTAAACCTAAAAAAATTCCTGTAATTTCATTTTGATGTGATATCGGAAAAGTAGGTAAAATACCTTTCAGGAAGTTTCTAATCTGTAAATATCTGAAAAAATGTGATCTAGGCAAATTATTAGACAACTGCTCAAAAGACATGAGACAGTTATCCATGAATAAGTCACGAAAA
Source organism: Hypanus sabinus (assembly GCF_030144855.1). Classification (NCBI taxonomy): domain Eukaryota; kingdom Metazoa; phylum Chordata; class Chondrichthyes; order Myliobatiformes; family Dasyatidae; genus Hypanus; species Hypanus sabinus. Next base: position 48,853,479 of record NC_082715.1, read on the forward strand.
CATGTTATTCCCTTCATTTTCCATAAAATAAAAGCTTGATCAGTTCTGGATGGTTGGAAGAAAAAAATTAGATATAATAGGACTTGATAGGATAAATTTATTCAATCCAAAAATTTACGAAATTGAAACCATATTTGTATTGTATGTTTAGTTATTGGATTAGTCATTTGTTTATTCAGTTTAGTAAGTGTAAAGGGAAGCGATGCCCCTAAAATGGAAGCCAATGAGACCCCTTGTAGAGATTCACTCTCGAGGTTCACCCATCCTGGACATTGAATTTCATTCAAAGCATTAAATATTGAATATTAATTGCCCAATAATAGAACCTCAAGTTCAGCATTGCCAAGCCGCCATAGAACAGTTCATGTTCCAAACTTTCCATAGTAGTGCTACCCAATTCTTCCTGTGCTACACTGACGACTGCATTGGTGCTGTTTTATGCACCCACGTCAATTTCATCAACTTTGCCTCAGACCTTCTCCCTGTCTCTTTAAATTCACTTGATCCATTTCGAACACCTCCCTCCCCTTTCCCAGTCTCAAATGGAGACAGGCTAACCCCTATTGACGTCAATGGACCTGGAGTTGAGAGTTCCTCAGCATCAACATCACCAAGGATCTCACGTGGTCTGTACATACTGGCTCGACAACAGCCCCTCTTCTTTCACCTCAGATGGTTGAAGAAGCTTGGTATGGGTCCCCAAATCCTAATAACTTTCTACAGGGACACAACTGAGAGTATCTTGACTGGCTGCATCACTGCCTGGTATGGGAACTCAATCGCAAGACTCTGCGGAGAGTGGTGTGGACAGCCCAGCGCATCTGTACTTGTGAACTTCCCACTATTCAGGACATTTGCAAAGACAGGTGTGTAAAAAGGGTCCAAAGGATCATTGGGGACCTGAGTCACACCAACTACAAACTGTTCCATCTGCTACCATCCAGGAAACATTACCGCAGCATAAAAGCCAGGAACAACAGGCTTCAGGACAGCTTCTTCCACTAGGCCATCAGACTGCTTAATTCATGCTGATGCAACTGTATTTCTATGTTATATTGACTATCCTGTTGTACATAATATTTATTATAAATTACTATAAGTTGCACATTTAGGCAGAGACGTAACGTGAAGATTTTTACTTAAGTATATGAAGAATATAAGTAATAAAGTCAATTTAATTCGGTTCATTTCTCTATCTCTGGAGGCAAATTGTCTATTGACATCTTTTATAAACCTACCAATTCCCAAAACTTTCTTGACGATACCTCTTTCCATCCTGCTATTCCCTTTTCTCAGTTCCTTCGTATCTACTGCATATGTTCCCAGAATGAAGGCCTTCCATTCCAGGACATTAAAGTAGTCCCCTTTCTTCAAAGATTGGGGTTTCCCTTCCTCCACCATTGATGCTGCCCTCACCTGCATCTCCTCCACTTCCTGGATATCCTCACTCTCTCTGTAATCAGATGCCTCCGCATTCAATACGTCATTCTCCATGACTGCTGCCATCCTCACTGGGATCTCATCACAAAGCACATCCTTACACCCCCCCCCCCAACTCTCTGCTTTCCACTGCGATCACTCCCTCAGTGATACCCTTGTCCATTCATTCCCTTCCCCCCAATAATCTCCCTCCTGGCACATACCAATGCAAGTGACCGAAATACTACACCTGCCCATTTACTTCCTCCCTTACCTCCATTCATGGCCCCAAACTGTCCTTTTAGGTGAGGCAACTCTTCACCTGTGAATCTGATGGGGTTGTCTGTTGTATCCGGTGGTCATGATGAGGCCTCCTCTACGTTGGTGAAACCGGACATCTATTGGGAGACCGCTTTGTTGAGCACCTCCACTCTATCTACCAAAAGTGGAACTTCCCAGTGGCCAACCAGTTTAATTTCTATCCCCCTTCCAGATCCGGCATGTCGGTCCATGGCTTCCCCTTTTGCCACGATGAGACCTGCCTCCGGGTGAAGGAGCAACACTTCACATTAGGCAACACGAGTAAATCAGCAGATGCTGGAAATAAATAAAGACACAAAATGCTGGCAGAACTCAGAAGGCCAGACAGCATCTATGGGAGGAGGTAGTGATGACGTTTCGGGCCAAAACCCTTCATCAGGAGTGAAGTAACATGGGATGGTCGAGGGGGGATAAGAAGTGGGGGGGGGGAGGGATGTAGTAGACATTCAACTCACAGACCTCCATTGATACCCCTGCTCCCCCTTACCCCATCCCTATCTATAATTTTAGTCTGGCTCTCTTTCTCCCTCTTTTTCCCCCCTCACTATAATCTCCCCCAGCCCTATCTTTCTTTCTCTGTTATTTCCCATAATTCTCCACCTTCCCCCTAGCCCATTTCCCTTCAGCCTATCACTTCCCAGCTCTCTACTTCATCCCTTCCCCCACTTCTTATACCCCCTCGATCAACCCATGTTACTGCACTCCTGATGAAGGGTTTCGGCCTGAAACGTCGACACTACCTCCTCCCATAGATGCTGTCTGGCCTGCTGAGTTCTGCCAGCATTTTGTGTTTTTACTTCACATTAGGTCTGGGTAGCCTTCAACCTGATGGCATGAACGTAGACTTCTCCTTCTGGTAATTTTTTTCCCTCCCCCTTCCCTCTTCCATTCCCCACTCTGTTCTGAAACATCTTCTATCATCTCTTCCTGGTGTCCCTCCTCCTTCCCTTTCTCCCATAGTCCACTCTTCCAGCCCTTTACCTTTCCCACCCACCTGTCCTCCTTCCTCTTCCCCTACTGTTATATTCTGGTGTCCCCTCCATTTCCACTCCTGAAGAAGGGTCTTGGTCTAAAATGCTGACTGTTCATTCATTTCAATAGATGGTGCCTGACCTGCTGAATTTCTCCAGTATTTTGTGTGTGTTACTCTGGATTTCCATTATATGCAGAATCTTTTGTGTTTATGATTTGCAAATCTACATTTTCATCCAATCATCCAACCTTATGTCACAGTCAATGTCAATCCTTGTGGAGCACCACTGGTCATGGGCCTCCACACTGGATAATAGCCCTCCACCCCTAATCTCTGTCTTGTAAGCCAGTTCTGATCTAGATTTGAATTTTACCTTGATTCCCATGCATCTTTATGTTCAGAGTCAACCTGCCATGATGGATCTTATCAAATGTCTCACTAGAGTCTATGTAGTAACTTCCTCTGCTGCACCCTTATCGAGCTGCTTGTCACCACCTCAAAAAACTCAGTCGAGTTTGTAAGGAAAGACCTGCTGTACCCAAAGCCATGCTGACTATCCTTGTGTTTACCAGGCCTTTCCAAATTTGCACAAATCCGATACCTCAGTATCCTTACCATTAGTGTCCTTATCACAGACATGAGGCTCACTAACTATAATTAATTAGATTACCCTGGTTCCCTTGAACAAAGGTACAACATTTGCTACTCTCCAGTCCTCTGGGACCTTTCCTGTTGCTAGTTAGGACACTACGATCTTTATCAAAGCCCCAGCAATCTTCTCACTTGCTTCTTTCAATATGCTGGTATATATACCCTCAGGCCCTGGAGGTGTCACATCAATGCTTTTCAGAAGACCCAACACAAACTCTTCCTTAATCTCAAAATTAGCATACACCCATTCTATTTTCACTGAACCCTAATTCCTTCTCAGTAAATATCAGTGAAAAGTATTCATTTAGTAACTCGGCCACTTGCTCTGTCCAAGCACAAATTCCTCATTTATCCTTAAAAGCACCTACCTTCCCCTTTGTCATCCTCTTTTTCTTAACATAAGTACAAAATGCTTTCAGATTCTCCTTGACCTTGCTTGCTAAGGACATTTCACAGCCCCTTCCAGCCTTCCTAATCAACTGCTTGAGCATTTTCTTGCTATCTACAAATACTTTATTGTCACCAAACAATTGATACTAGAGCATACAATCATCACAGTGATATTTGTTTCTGCGCTTCGTGCTCCTTGAAGTACAAAACAAAGTAAATATAATAAAAATTTAAATTATAAATGATAATTAGAAAAGGGAAAGTACGGTAGTGCAAGTCAGGTCCAGATAGTTGGAAGGTATGGCCCAGATCCGGGTCAGGATCTGTTCAGCAGTCTTATCACAGTTGGAAAGAAGCTGTTCCCAAATCTGGCCGTATGTTTCTTCGTGCTCCTGAACCTTCTCCCGGAGGGAAGTGGGACAAAAAGTGTGTTGGCTGGGTGGGACTTATCCTTGATTTTCCTGGCAGCTTTGTGTTCTACTAGATCCCAGTCTGATTTTTAGCTTCGTAAATCTTGCATATGCTTCTTTTTTCTTCCTGATTAAATTCAGGAGCTCTTGGATCATCCAAGGCTCTTCCCTTAACATCTTTGTCATTATTCTCACTGGAGTATACTGATTCTGAACTTTGCTCAGCTGGTCTTTAAACAACTCCTCTGTGTTAGATATGGACTTGACCAACAGCAGTTGGCCCCATTTATACCCCTTAGCTTCTGACTTACCCTTTTGTAATATGCTGTCCCTTAATTTCGTACCATTCTGCAAAATCCAATTTTATCCTTACTCATCACTATCTTAAATGCTAATGATTTGTGGTTTTTATTCCCAGAATCTTCACCCATTATCAGGTTTGTCACTTGGCCTACATCATTTCCCCAAACTAGGTGGAGTATGTTCTCTCCTCCAATTGTATTCTCTACGTGCTGTTTCAGAAACTCCTCTTGGACGCATTGAAGAAATCAGCCTCTTGTACTAAAGAGGTTCCAATCAGTACTGGGGAAGTTAAAGTCCCTTATTATGACAGCCCTGTTGTTTCTGCACCTTTCCATGATCTGTCAACATGTGTTCCTCTACCTCTCAGTGGCTATTGGAAAGACTATAGTACAATCCCATCAGAGTAATTGCTTCTATCCTATATCTGAGCTCTGCCCAAATTGCCTCTATGGATGAGCTCTGCAGATTGTCTTGCCTGAATACTGCTTTGACATTCTCTCTTATTGAGCCCCATATCTCAGAAAGGATGTGTTGTCATTGGAGACAGTCCAGAGGAAGTTCACAAGGATGATTCTGGGAATGAAAGGGTTAACATATAAGGAGTCTTTGGCAACTTTGAGCCTGCACTCAGTGGAATTTGGAAGAATGTAGGGGATCCCAATGAAACTTACTGAATGTTGAAAGAGTGGATGTGGAGAGGGTATTTCCTATGGTGAGGGTAGCCAGAACTAGCAGGCACAGCCTCAAAATTGAGGGGCGACCATTTAGAACAGAGGTAAGGAGGGATTTCTTTTAGCCAGAGAGTAGTAAATCTGTGGAATGCTTTGCCATAGACTGCCAAGTTCATGGGTATATTTAAAGTGGAATTTGATAGCTCCTGATCGGTCAGGACATCAAAGGATGTAGTGAGAAGACAGGTATATGAAGTTGAGTGGGATCCAGGATCAGCCATGGTGGAATGGTGGAGCAGACTCAATGGGCTGAATTGCCTAATTCTACTCCTATGTCTTATGGTCTTATCAGTAGTGCACACATTCAACCAAGCCCATATAAATCACACCATGACATAAGGTGAGAAATTACTGAATATTGCAACAACCACCCGGTACCACTCACATCTAACGTAATGAAATACTTCAAGAGGTTGATTATGGATAGAATTAATTCCTATGTGAACAAGGACTTGGATCTGCTACAATCCACTTACCACTGCAGCAGTCTACAATAGAAACAATCTCGTTGACTTTCTTCTCTGCTTTGGAGCACCTTGACAACAGCAAGATATACGTCAGCTTTCTATGTCTTGATTGTAGCTCAATTTAAAACACCATCATTCCCTCAGTTATAATAACCAAGCATAATACCCTGGGCTTCTGAAACTGGGTCCTCAAATTCCTTGCTTGGGAGACCAAAGTCAATGCAGATCATTAATAACATCTCCTCACCGACAATCAACACCTGTGCATCTCAAGGAAGTGCACTGCTCTACTCTCTCTACACTCTTGAATGTGTGGCTAAGCACACCTGAGATGCCATGGATAAATTTGCCAGTGGTACTGCTGTTGTCGGTAGGATCTCAGATGGTGATGTGAAAGCTACATCGACAGTTTTGAATAACGCCACAGCAACAACCTTGCACTCAAACCAAGGAACTGATTGTTGATTACGTGAAGGGGAAGTCAGGAAAACACATACCAATCCTCGTTAAAGGAACAGCAGTCAAAAGGATAAGCAGCTTCAACTTCCTTGGTGTCAACATCTCAGAAGATCTACCCTGGGACCAACACATTGATGCAATCAAGAAGACATGCCAACAGCTCTACTTCATTAGGAGTTTGAAGAGCTATGTTATGTCACTAAAGATGCTTACAATTTTCTTCAGAAATATATTGGAGAATATTCTTATTGATTGTATCATAGCCTGGTATGGAAACTCCAATGGACAGGGATCACAGAAATGCAGAGGGTTGTAGTTTCAGCCAGTTATATTGCAGGCACAATTCACCCCACCATCGAGGACATCTTCCAGAGGCTGTTCCTCAAGAAAGCGCCATCACTAAAGAACCTCACCATCTGGCAGCTGATTAATACCTGCAGCTATTTTTTTCTCCAAAAATATTTCTCTAATTTGGGAAATAAGTAAAGGTTTTGCTTATATTGAGCCATACTGTTAACTGCTAGGGAAGCATCTTCTTTTGACTCTTGAAAGTATACTTATCATCAGTAGGAATTTCAATAGCAGCTGAAGAAACTGTCACAGTCATCAAACAATCTGGTGGGTAGACTGCAACATTCTTATACAACCTTGCTGTACTTTATTCTTATACCTGATAACATTGTAATTCACTGCTCACAGATGCCAAGAAAGAACAATGCAAGCTTTGCTATCTTGATGGAAAGTTAAGAGAGGTGATCAATTATTGCAGTAAAGCTCATTTGCTTTTCTGGAACTGACAATGCTATCCATTGCGGAGGCAGGTGCCAACTGTTCTATTAGCACTAAATTTGACAGTGATTTTCTTTCTAAGATTGTATTGAGTTAAACCACAAATCGCAACAGTTACGTGCTGTGCCAAATTGGCGTATTGTTGAAAAATTATACATAAACTGAGATTGATTGCTCAAAATCTAATCTGATTGCTAAAACGCTTACAGGGGAAGGAGGTGATTTGTATGGAGAACCCGAACAAGTGGGCAGTTGGAGTAAGGTTGGTAGTGGTTCACTGATCTCTATTTGGTTCTTTGCCAAGCAGTGCTATCAACGTTATAGAGACATCACCATTACAGTGTGATCAAGTAAGACATCTGCACTGAGTTGTTGTTGGGTCAAGTTTAATTATGCACACTATATGCCTTTTGATTGTCATTAACAAAAGAGTCATTTCAGTTTACTCTTTTTTAAATGATGAATAACTCACTTGTAATTTATTAAGACTGAAAACGTAATGGATGCTGGAAGTCTGAAGTAAATAGACTAGTAAATAGAATAAATGATGGAAATACAAGGTTTGGCAACATCTTGGAGAGTTAACTTTTTAGGTTGAGATTTAATTGCCCAGTGTCTGTGCAAGTTTTGTCACTTCCTGCCTTATATTGCAAACACTGCACTTGTGTTCACTCTGTGTGGACAAAACTCTTCAGTTGTTATGCAAGCCAAAGTATCTTTAAAATTTCAATGTCATTTCCATGCTTTTGAATCTAATAAAAGTGCTACTGATATAAATTATTTACCTGAATTTGTTTAATATATTGTTCGCAATATAGAAATTTAGAAGAATTATTCAAGAAAGTTGCTTTCAAAGATGCATTGAAATGTATTTTGTATGTGCTCAGTGCAGTGGAAAATGCATTGAAGCTAACCTGTGATTTGAAATGCAGTCACACTAAAATGAGTGGTTATCAAAATAAGAGTTTTGTTCATGTAATATGTTTACAGGGAATTCGATATGCTGCAATTAACCTGATTTTGTCACTTACAAATTGGTAAACTGTATAAATAGTAATCCTATTTGTAAACATACATTAACTTTTTATGTTAATGACACCACTGTCCATTAAATTCCAGATCCTACTGACTTGAAAGGACACAAGTATACTTTTGGAGATGTCACGGCATCACAGCCGGTATGAGAGGGATTATCGCAGTGGCTGGGACTGGCAAGAACGAATCAACAGTTGTAGCAATGTAAACAACACCAACTGCACCAGTGGCATTGCCAACAGTAACAGCATCACTAACCGACCTGGTCTTCTGCCACTGCCGATGGTTCCTTCCCACCTGTTAGCTGCAGCCACACCTGTCTCCACCACAGCGAGCAACGAGATGATAACAAGCTTAATGCCCAGCTCTGCTTCCTCTACAACAACAGCTTCTAAGGTTGGGATACATTATATAATCTACATTATTCATAACTTGGCATTTTTATATTGATTACAGTTAGTAAAATCTCTGATGGTGATTTTATGGTGATCTTTGCTCGTTTTAAGCTGACTTTCACAGACTGGTGAATAAAACAAAAATGCTTAGGAATTTTCACAACTGAAAGTTAGGCATGAGAGTCTACCTAAGTTGGAAGTTAAGTTACAATTATATAAATATGTGTACAGTTTTTACCTCTTTATTGTGAAGCTTCATTTTAAATAAGACATTAACCCACTCCGAGGAGTATCATGAGGTGCATCGTTGTGTTAAGGCAAGTAGAAGATTTTTACAGAATATGCTTGAACTTTCTCCTAATTGTTAAGCTAAAGTCAAAATTGGCACTGCCATTATTGAAACAATTTGATGACAGAAACATCAGTAGCTAAAAACCAAAATGCCAACATTCCAATGATGTTACTGTCTAGGAGAGGGAAGGGTGGTGCAAATTTTAGTGGAAATAGAAGATTTGAATTTTACACTAATTTAAGTTTCTGCCTAAATTCTGGAAGCCGACATTTCTGCTTGTCACCACTAAATCCATAGTGTCATGATTTAGGGGTGCATTTTAGAGTTTGAAATATTCTAAATGTCTAAATGTCAGCTTGTGGACACAACACTAACCTCATGCAACTGAAACCCAACCAAGACAACTGAGGAAGCACACTAAGGGAGCTGCTTTGTGGCTGTCAGTTATTGACATGTGCATCAGTTCCTTTCACCTGATGGTAGCAGTTCTTTTGTCATCCATTTAAGCATATCCACTCTCTATAATTTCAGTCATTGTCATCTAAAACCTGTTCTCCAGCAAGTTTTAAACTGATTCTACAAGTTCTCTATTTCGTCCCATACTTTCCAGTATTTGTTTTAAGATGGTACATCTTTAAATTTGATAAAATCTTTATGTGCTTTCTCCACATCAACCCTACCCACTCATCTTTGCATGCATTTTGCTTCTGTTCATCTTAGCAACCAATTAGCATTTGTCCTACCTAACGATGCTTTGATAAACTGGTTTCAAGAATTCCCAAGATTCAGTCAAATTAAGGTAATTTGATCTGTATTCCTCTCTCCAGTGGATTACCTTTATCTTTAATTTTTCCCCTTTCACCTTTGACATTTTTAACCTGGGACAGAACTATGTGCTCTATCTTTGCATTTCATGGTTTTATACACCTCTTATTAGGTCTTCTGTCAGCCTCTGATACACCACAGAAAATATCAAACTTTATCCAACCTCTCCTTATGATTCTCTAATTCCTAGCAGCATTCCGGTGAACCTCTTTTGCATCCTCTCCAAAGGCTTCAAATCTCTTCTGTAATTGAGCAGCCAGAAAGGCACACGGTATTCTGAATGCGTACTGTAGTTTTATATGGCTGCAATGTGACCTCTGACTATTACACTTAATAGACCAATAGAACATTACAGCACAGAAACAGGCCTTTTGGCCCTTCTTGGCTGTGCCGAACCATTTTTCTGCCTAGTCCCACTGACCTGCACCTGGACCATATCCCTCCATACCCCTCCCATCCATGTACCTGTCCAAGCTTTTCTTAAATGTTAAAAGTGAGCCCGCAGTTACCACTTCATCTGGCACAGGGAGCAATCCTGAGATGACCTCCTCAAGGTCCTGCTTTTGAACTTCCTACCAAGCTCTCTATACTCACTCTTCAGGACCTCCTCACTCTTTCTTCCTACGTCTTTGGTACCGATGTGTACCATGACATCTGGTTGCTCACCCTCTTATTTCAGAATGCTGTGCACATGATCAGAGACAACCCTGACCCTGGCACCCGGGAGGCAACAAACCATCCGGGAGTCTCTGTCGCGACCACAGAATCTCCTGTCTGTTCCTCTAACTATCGAGTCCCCTATCACTACAACTCTCCTCTTCTTCCACCCTCCCTTCTGCACTGCAGAACCAGACTCAGTGCCACAGATCCGGCTTCTGCAGCTTGTCCCAGGTCAGTCATCACCCCCCCACAACAGTACCCAAATTGGTATACTTGTTGTTGAGGAGAATGGCCACAGGGGAGTCCTGCTCTGCCTGCCCTTTCCCCTTCCCCCGCCTGACGGTAACCCAATTACCTGTGCACTGTTCCTTTGGTGTAACTGTCTCCCTGTAGCTACTATCTATAAGCTCCTCATTCTCCCGAATGATCCGGAGGTCATCCAGCTCCTGCTCCAGTTCCCTAATGCAGTTTGTTTGGAGCTGCAGCTGGATGCACTTCTTGCAGGTGGCGTTGTCAGGGACACCGGGGTTCTCCCTGACTTCCCACATCCTGCAAGAGGAGCATTCCAACATCCTGTCTGGCATTCTCTCTAAACTTCATAGTGAAAAAAATCAAATGAGAGAAAAACAACAACAACAACAACTTACTGGAACCTACCCTTGCCTCTGCCTGTTCATGCCGAACCCCGATGAGCCAAAGCTGTCCCACTCTGACTCAGTCCAGTCAGACGATGGCCACTGTATATGGCTGTCCTTTTTTTTAAACCTTTGCCACGCTACGTCACGCACCTTTGTAGTCTAGCCTCTTTTCCCTGAACTGTTAAAAAAAAATGGCTTCTCTCTGAGATGCCTTTACTTCTTCACTATATGCCTCTTGCTTCGAATTAATAGCCTGCCTAATGACGACAAGCATGTCTTGCACCTTCTTTACTACTCCATGCACTTATGTTGCTACAGGAAACCACATGGGCTACTCTCCAGTTCTGTGGGACCTCATCTGTGCCTCGAATAGACACAACAGTCTTCATCTTGACCCCACCAATCTCATCACTTGACTGTCAGCAAACCAGGATAGATTCCATGGGGAATTTACCCATCTTAATCCGCTTACAGCCTCTGAGTCGAGATATAAATTGCTTCCTTTATCTTTTGACTGGTCTTACTCTCCCCGTTTGCCCTCTTGTTTTTATTCATGTATACATTGCCTTTGGATTTTCCTTAATCCTGCTAGCCATGGATACTTCATGACCCCTTTTGATCTTCTTATTCACTGCTAGAGTTCTCTGCTTTCTTTATATTCCCTTATGTACTATCTGATTTCAATTTACTAAGCTTTACACTCACCCCCTTTTTGACTAAATATTCAACATATCTCAGCATTCCAGGTTGTCAGACCTTGCTATCCTTGTCTTTCGTCTCTACCCTAATATACCAGTCTGAACTCTGATCAGCTGTTCTTTAAGCAATTTCAATGAGCCTGATGTAAGCTTTCCCAATAACAGCTGCTCCCAGCTACTCTTCTGTGATACTGCCTAACTAAGTTGTAATTTGCCTTCCTTTCATTTAGCAATTTCACCTGAGAATCAGTTTTATCCTTATCCAAACTCTCAGAAAATTTATGGAGTTACGATCACTATTCCCAAAATGCACTTCCACTGAAACGCATATCACCTAGCCAGGCTGTTTCTCAATACCAGTGTGGCCTTCCCTTTACTTGGACTTTCTATGTAATGTTTTGAGAACCCTCTTGGTGCACCTAACAGATTTTGCCCCATTAAAGCCTCTTATACTCAGGAAATCCTTGTCAATTTTGGGGGAAATTTCCAAGTCTCCCACTACAAAAACCCTATGGGTTTTACAAAATTTTCACAATATGTCTTCAACAGTCTTGCCTATTGGCAGTCGGGAGGGAAATAGCATATGCTCATCAGAGTGATTGCGCTCATCTTACCTTTTACCATCTCAGCTCTACCCTTTTTTCCTGAATGAATGAGTCCTTTCCCCCCCCCCCCCCACCCCCCAGGTACTGCAGCTGGCACATTCTTACTGACTGGTAATGCATCATGCATCTCAATCACGCCTGAAACATCGATACCCTAGAACAGGGATTCTGAACCTTTTTTTATGCCATGGACTCCTACCATTAACTGAGGGATTGATGGACTATTGGTTGGGAACCCCCGACCAAGCACATGAAGTTACTGCTCTCACAACCAAGCCTCCCGTGACTGTTTTTCTTGTTAGATCTACTTCCACCTTCCCCTCAGTCCTTCCATCTGCTGAGTTGTTGTCCTGTTTCCCACACGACTCTGGTTTGCACCCGTTAAAGTAACGCTGATGCTGGCCGGCGGTCCCAAGATCGAATCTGGCCAGGTCCTTGTACACTTCCCTCAATGGTTGGCTGGCAACTCAGCCTCGTAAAAAGAAAACAGACAAAATGCTAAAGAAATAGCAAGGTTTCTGCTTGCTGTGCCTCAACGTGTGTGTGTGTGGGGGGAATAAAAACAGTTGAAGTGTAATCTTTAGTGGAGAGATGTTAATGATCAAAAACGATGATTCTCCTAGAGACTGGGGGTGTGGTTCAGCTGCCATTTTCATTTCATCAATCTTTGCCTAGAGGGTGCTGCCAGAGTCTTAACAAAAGATGATCCTACTGAGATTCCAAACAGGCTAAAAATTCATAAAGAATGTTTATTATATTGCCTCCAAGACAAATAAAAGAGAACCAAAGAGCATGCAAATCAAAAATAGTGACTTAATAAGACATTTTATAGATTTTATGTCTATTGACGATAGATAGATGGAAAGCAAGGAACTACTTCATAATTCTTAGGCTTCCAGGAAATAATATTAACTTGGGTGATAATCAGAAAGTGAAAAAAGAGCAAAAACGAAGAAGAAATGTACATAGGAAATTACTTTTCACCAAGATGAGAACCCTGAAGAGTGCAGCTGGCAGTAAGTTTGATATATGAAAATAGTTTATAATAGTTTATAATTGTCAGAATTATAGTTCATAATTGTGACTCTCTAACTGCTGATTATATGGTTATGCACGTTTTTTTCTTAAATCATTTATCAATTCATCTGCAGGTTGCCTGAAATTTTACTTTGCAATCCAAAATCTCCCAATGAAAAGAAATGCATATTAAGGGTTGCCTCAACAACACTTTACTCTTAGCTGTAGTTGGGCATCCAAAGAATTAGAAGTGCTTAACAATTAGTAACCCTCCAGATTTTCTACTGGAGAAACATTTTAAGTTCTGTGTGCTGCTAAAATTTGAGATCTGTCATTGGAAAAAGTTTCATTCTTTATTCTTTTCTGAATTCCTTCTACAATGATTAAACCATCTTTACACTAAAACCCTGATCATTTCCTGAAGTGACACTTTTCAGTCCAGTATCAGTTATCATTCATGTTTAGTAACTATTTTCAGCATGATCATTTGTGTGCAAACAGAATTTTTTCCTTACAATGATGGACAACTTTCTTGTGCATTTGTTCCATGAAAGGAAACTAAACAAGAATGATAGAGAGAAAATACTGTAAATTGTCATCAATAAATGTGGAAATTACAAAAGTACCTTAGTCACACAAACTAAAATATTCTGCAACTCTGATGCCAGATACTGGAATAGAGAGTTGGGGATGGTAATGTACATGTTATATCATATACTTCCTCTATATTGAAAGTATTTCACTACTTACTGTCTTCTGGTATTTTGGTACCAAACGGAGATCTCAGTTTTCTTGAGAATGTCAATTTCTTTTAGTTTAACATGCCAAAATGTTCCTTTTCAGCAAAATGAACATTTCATATTTCTGCCTTTGTGTATAAATTGGCTGAGAGTTCATCAGTTTTAAATTTTACTCCCTAATCAAGCTCCAATCTAAAGATCCAGTGTTATAAAAAAATCAAAAAGGCTCCACCAGGTCAGTCTGTCAACTCTCAGATTAACATCCAGGCATTAAAGAACAAAAATATCCTTCTCTCATTCCAAGGCTTGCAGAAGAAGGTATATAAACATTGGATTCTCCTACAAATAGCACATTATTAGGAAATATAAAGTATTGGTTGTGCTATATATTATCTTGGATATATTTTTGTTTCTATGAAGCATTTTATTTTCAGGAACAGTAGATCTACACCTATGAAATTGTCCAGCTTTATGAATGTCTTTTGAATTGACAGGCAATAAAGGAGATGTCTTGCAGTTAATCAGTTAGTTCCTGTCTGATTGTTAAAACTGGGCCATGCTTGCTGAAAAAAATGAATATTTAGATCTGCAGTCAGTTTGGAACTTTGACATTTCATTAATTATGTGCTAAGTCTGGACTTGCTGACAGATTCCAAGTGGTGAATCTGTTAATACGCCCACAGCAATTCATGAACTTGCTAAGATTTCCCTGCACTAAAGATGTGGAGTTTGGTCAAGATTCTGTACCAAATTCTGAGAGCCCATTGATTTACATGAAGATTTTACAGGAGTAAGAATATGATTTTTTTGTTATCCAGGTGTGTATTTTAAGTGTATTCTGGTGTAATTTTTTTACAATTCATTAAAACTGTAATTGAATGCTATTTTTAATTGGGGAAAATATCTTTCCAAAATCCTGACAGCTTTGAAAGATGGCAAATGTCTTTACATGGCCCAGTTTAAAGTCAAAACAGTGTGGAAGGCTAGGGGGTGGGGAGGGGTTGAAGGAAGGAAGGTGGCATTGCATTTTCTGAACCATCAGTGTGGCCAACCAGAACCAGGATTCGGCAACCACCAAATTCAGCTTCGTGGATCCAGACCGGAGAAGAATGGGGAAATGGGGAATGCGAACAGTAGAGGTTGTAATGAATAAAATCCAGGTTAGTAATTTTATTACCAGCTGATATATGAAAACCTCTCGGCTCCCATCACTGAGATTTGAAATAAGTCTGTGATTCTGCACTCATTGGTACTGATCACACTGTGGCAACTCCTACCTTGACAGTAGGATGCTGAAAAGGTTGATTGCTATCCATTAGAATCGAACTAGTTAGAGAACGATAAGGATAACCACTCTCATTACTTGAAATGATTGTAAGAACTACCTAACCTTGGCAAAGAATTAATTTGCCTAATCACTACATGTGTTATAATGCAATGTGATAACATTGCTTTGCTGTTTCTCGGCAATATTACAGACTCCATTCAGAAAAAAAGAAACAGATGCTTGTTTGAAAGGGATATTTGATGTTTTGGGTTGAGGTCCTGCTCTGGGACTCAGGGTGTAGAGGGGAAATGGCCGGTGCGGAGTGGTGAGGCAGGGGGTTGGCAAGCAGCAGACAGAACCAGGTGAGGAGGGAGATGGAGCCAGGTGGGGGAAGGGAGAGGAAGGATAGAATTTGGAGATGGGTAGGATAATAAGGAGAGAGTGTGGGAAAATGTGCAGATGGAAGCAGGTGAAGGAGGTAATAACAGGCTATAAGCTTAGAAGAGGAAACACCAAAAGCTGCAACTGCTGTAATTTGATAAGGGAGGAAGGTCATAAGACAGAGGAGCAAAATTGGGTCTTTTGGCCCATCGAGTCTGCTCTTCCATTCAATCACGGCTAATTCTTTTTTCCCCTCAATCCTGCTCCCCAGCCTTCTCCCTGTAACCTGTGATGTCTTGGCCAATCAAAAACCTGTCATTCTCCGCCTTAAATACACCCAACAACCTGGCCTTCACAACTGCTTGTGGTAACATATTCCACAAAATCATTGCCTTCTGGATAAAGAAATTTCTGCACATCTCCCTTTTATATGGACACCCCTCTATCCTGAGGCTGTGCCCTCTTGTCCTAGACACCCCTAGCATGGGAAACATCCTTTCTGCATCTACTCTATCTAGGCCTTTTAAAATTCCAGTGGTTTCAATGAGATGATAACCATGATAACCTCAAGCACCATTCTCTGGAAAGTTAATATGAAGTCAGGCGACCCAGCAAGTTTATGTCGACTTGAATCGGGGATTGGTGGGAAGGGAAACATGAGAGAGCTTTCAGGTCCAATCTCATTGCAAATTCTTCAATATTCTATAACTTCGAACTTTATGTACAAGTTTTATTTGTATTTGAAAGCTTTCAGTAATTTTAAGTAAATTAATTGATTATTCCTGTATGGATATGAAATTGATCATCTGATTACGCAGCATTCAAACCTGGCCTCTGCTTGGAATTCATTAGTCTGCTCAATAATCTCATCAGATCAGTGCACTGTTCTCTAAGCATGCTTAAATTATGTGCTCAAACATCCAGAATGAAACTTGCAACTATAACCAAGAGTGTTGCTTACTGTGAATAAATAATACTAGGTGAAATTCCATCATGCCTTTTACAGGAAACTAGGAACATATGAACATACAATGTGAAATAAACATGTACTTGCCAGCACTGTCCATGTGAAAAGATTAAATGAAAACAAAATTCTCTAAATATATTCGACTAACAAATGTCTTGGGGAACCAAATCTTACTGAGTGCATGCTGCACATTCCACTTACAGTAATGCCTGTTATCCATAACTGGAGAAGACTGATTGAGCTACAGCACAGAATAGGCCCTTCCATCCCTTCGAGCCATGTTGCCCAGCAATCTCCAATTTAATCCTAGCCTAATCATTGGACAACTTACAATGACCAATTAACCTATCAACTGGAACATCTTTGCATGGTGGGAGGAAACTAGATTACCTGGAGGAAACCCACTCGGTCACAGGGAGAGCACATTACAGTTTGCAGCAGTGGAAATTGAACCTGGGTTGCCTGTACTGTAAAGCATTGTGCTAACCTCTACACTGTGCCACCCTATGACATGAGATTAACATAAATGAGTTCTTGATGTATGTGAGTGCAAGGCTGGAGTTTATAATAAGGGAAGCAATTTCACAGAAATGTACAAAATTCCCAGAGGGATCAACAAAGTATCAAAAGGTTGTTTTGCAATGCTGCACAAGCAGAAACTAGGGGCCAAAACTTTAGGGTAATACTTCACTTAACATTGAGATGAATAACATAGGTTCCAGGGTTGTGAGTTTGTGGAATTCTTTTCTCAAGAAGTCTGGAAGTTCTGCCAATGAATATATTCAAGGCTAAGACTGACAAATTTAAGATATCAAAGAATATTGGAATTATCATGAAAATGAATGAGGTACTAGACGGTGCATGGCGGATAAGGCTTGAAAGGTCAAATTACTTCTTGTAGTGGTGCCTTCAACCTTGGCTGAATGCTTGTAATTTTGCCCATTACATTGAGAATGTTTTTATTAAACTAAGTTGTCTCCACAAATGATTACAGCACACAGCATGCTTGTGTTGTTTTTTTTCTGATAATATGAGAAAAGGAAAAATAAGAGCTGGAGTTTCTAGGTCTTAGATGCTGTTTACAAAGTTTAACAAATGTGTAAATCCATTTTTAGTAATTAGGATACTGTTATGTTATGTACAATAGGCAGAGCAATAGCAGGAAGGCAGAACAGGAGATACCTGTGGTCATTTCCTCCCAAAATATATAAAAGAGGTTGGTGGAAATGGCTCATCAGGGGAAGACAGCAGTAGCCAGATTCATGGCACCATGGGTGGCTCTGTTGCACAGGAGGGCAGGAAAAAGAGTCTTTGAATACTGAAGAAATAAAAGAAGGCATCAAGCTAAAAGCTCGTGAATGCAAAGTTGCCAAGAGTAGTGGGAAACTGGAAGATTGGGAAAATTTTAAAAAGCAGAAAAGAATCAGTAAGTAAGTAATAAGGAAAGGGAAGATAGATTAAAACCACTGGCATATGTCATGAAATCTATTGTTTTGTGGCAGCAGAGCATTGCAATACATAAAAATAAAAATTATTTATTACAAAAATATATTAAAAAGTAGTGCAAAAAGAGAAGAGAAAAATACTGAGGTAGCTTTCATAGATTGATTTCATAGATAGATTCCCACAGAGGGGAAGAAGCTGTTCTTGAAATGTTGAGTGTCTTTAGGCTCTTGTACCACCACCTTGGCAGTAGCAATGAGAAGAGGACATGTCCTTGGTGATGGGTGTTCTAAATAATGGATGCTGCCTTTTTGAGGCATCACCTCTTGAAGGTATCCTGGATGCTGGGGAGGCTAGTGCCCATGATTGAGCTGACTGAGTTTACAATATTCTGTAGCTTTTTCCAGTCCTGTGCAGTGGCCCCTCCATACCAGAATACTCTACATTGTATATCGGTGGAAATCTGTGAGTGTCTTTGACATCTCAATTCTTCCCAAACTCCTTATGAAATATAGCTGCCGTCACGCCTTCTTTGTAACTGCATCAATATGTTGAGCCCAGGATAGATCCTTAGAGATGTTGACACACAGGAACATAACTGCTCACCCTTTCCACTTCTGATGTTTCAATGAGGATTGGTGTGTGTTCCCTTGACATTCCCTTCTTGAAGTCCACAATCAAGTTCTTAATCTTACTGACATTGAGTACAAGGTTGTTGCTGCAATACCACTAAATCAACTGATCTATCTTATTCCTGAATGGCTCTTCATCATCATCTGAAGTTCTGCCAACTATATGTAATGACCTGGGAAAGGTTTCCCTGCTAGTGTAATGGTTTCTCTGTAGCACAGTGTTTGGGTTATGACTAGAGATAACAGGAGCTTCGGAATGTGCGCTGGCCAATGAGGGGAGATGTTTTTCTTTCTTGTGTCCCCAAGCAAAGGTTTTGTGGGCTTTTGTTTGGCAGAAGATAGAGAGAGAAGATGCCAGTACAGGGAAGACGTGGACTACAGGATGGAGTGGACTTGGAATGGGGTTGGGAGTCAATGGCGCCGGGGTAAATTGATGGAGAACGAACAGATGAGAAAACTGTGAGCTCCAACATTGCGCATTAACTGTTTCATGAGAATAGGCCCTTTTTCTTCCTGATTTTCTTTACTAACCCTATAGTAAAACTAAGAGTTATAAAGTTCAATGGTTTAATTGCATACTGCGTGTACTGTTTGTTATTTCATGGTACTGATTTGTAACGGGAACACATCACACAGCATCCACCCAAACAAGGTTTCTCAAGTTTGGCCGGGCCAGAGGCTGTCCTTCCCTAGATTAAGCTGCTAGCTGAACCTGAGGGAAATCTGATGGCACAGAAGAAGAAGCTGTTCCTGAAACATTTGAGTATATCTCTTCTGACTCCTGTACCACCAGTTTGATGGTAGCAATGAGAAGAAGGAAAGCTCTGGGTGATGGGGAACAATGATGGATGCCAACTTTTTGAGGCATTATCTTTTGAAGGTGTTCTTAATGCTGGGGATGCTAGTACCCATGATGGAGCCGTCTGAATTTACAACTTTCTGTAGTTTTTTTCTGAATCTGTGCAGTAGCCCCTTCAAAGTTCAAAGTGCACTTATTATAAAAGGATGTATGCAGAATACAACGCTGTTTTGTCCTCTGGAGGCAGCCACAAAACAAAGAAACACCATGGAACCCATTCGTAGGAAAAAAAATCAAACATGCAATGCGCAAAAAAAAACAAATTGTGCAAAGGGCAAAATGCAAGCAAACAACATGTAGGATATCAACATCAAACCAGGAGTTCAGGAGTTTATTCAGTTTAGTTCAGCTCAGTACCACTAACTGACTGCAGGCTGCAGAACCAGTCTTCACCAAAGTGCCCTGGTCCTCTTCGGTCACCCCAATCAAACTTCTCAAAAGCAGCAAAAAAAAGTGTAAACAGAACTCATTAACACATGCAACATGAACCTCAAAGTCCCCAGATCAACCCCTCAGCCACAAACCTTGTTGATCAATCCTTGCAATGTGGAATCCAAGAATCCTGCACTTTCCATAAGACCATAAGATATAGGAGCAGAAGTAGGCCATTCGGCCCGTCAAGTCTCCTCCGCCATTCAACCATGGGCTGATCCAATTCTTCCAGTCATCCTCACTCCCCTGTCTTTTCTCTATACCTATTGATGTCCTGGCTAATCAAAAACCTATCTCTGTGTAACCCCCTGGGTCACCTCAGGCTCGCTCAGCTCGTTCTCGTCTAGGGGGAGCAGCCTTCGGCCCCGCCAAACTGGGTAATCAGCTGGTGTGGATGCTGTGTGATGTCCCCGCCTCGCCAAAAAACACAGTACACCATAAGCCATTAAATGAGTACAATTCATAAAGGTTACTATAACTAAGTGATTAACAACGATATATGAAGAGAAAAAATAAAGAAAAGGCGCCAAACTTATCAAAGTCCAAACCACTTCGTGCACAACCGTTGGAGCTCAATTACTGAAGTCTTCTGGCCACCATTCGATCCCCTCCGAACTCCTCGACTCGCAGCTCAGGACTCTCCGAGTGGTCAACCAAGCACATCTAGCTTCATCCCCCCTCTTCGGAGTACCTCCTGGCCTCGGACCCCCGCTTGGGGTCCGTTCCTCGCCCAGCTTACAGCATTGCGTCCTCTCAACCCCCTCACGCCGATCTGCCCAAAAGCCCGTCAACAAGAGCTTACAGACTCAGAAGAAAGAACATTAATCCCCATTTGGTTTACAAAGGAATACAATTCTCCCAGCACTCTCTCGCAACAAAGAAGCATTCCTGCTAGTTAACAAAACAAAGAAACCCTTTTGATTACATACATAGTAACAAAGAAAAAAGAAGAAACCCCCTTTACACTCTCCCCCCACCAAATAAAAGTCATGTCCTCATGACTATTAAATAACTCACCACCTTTCCTGCCAACACACCGTAACCCAAGCACAAACAGTGACATCTCCTCCCCACACAGTAAACCTCACGCCCTGTTCCTCAGGCGCTACTTAGGCCAACTATCTGGGAGTTCCCTAACCCTTCTGAGACCTCCATACCCCCTCACCTAAACCCTTCAGGCTCGGACACAACTGGGGATACCTTGGGCCCACTACCAACTCCTCTCTCAACCTCTCACTCATGCCCCACACTGCACACAGCTAACCCTCCCCGCTACACCTGACTCAATGGGAGAAGGGCCAAAGGTCTCTTCCTCAGTCGAGGGAAAGTCAGCAAAAGGCAGCATGTACCACACATCCAGCACAATATCCATCGAATCTGTATTCTTCCTCATTTCTGCGATCGGTAGCTACTGTTTGATCTTCTCCAAATGGAAACACATGGCCTGCACTGCTCCTGCAGTCTCTTCAGCCTCCTGTTCAGTATTCACTGCACTTCTCTCCAGCTTTTTCTTCCTCATGACTTCTTCCAGATAAACTTTCAGGTTTTGCACTTCATTTGAACTGTCGATGGTCATTTTCAGGTTCCCTTCAAGCTTCCGCTTCTCTCTTCTGAGATTTGTCTGTAATTTCTTCACCTCCGCAAACTCCCCTCTCCAGGTTCTCAGTTTGTGATTGCCCTCAGTCAGACAACTTTCTTCATTCCCTCCAACTTGTAAGTCTTCTGAATGGTTCCAGATCACTTTCTCCAGTCTCTCCGTCTTCATTTCAAACTTGATTCTGTAGAGACAGTCACTCACGAGCTGCGACCTTCGCCAGCCCTGGCACGTGTCCAGAAAACACTTTAACTCTGTAATTCTCAGCCGCTCCTGCAACGACCTCACTTCATATTCTCCTGAGGCAAGTCCAAATACCAAGAGATCATCCACATACGCCAAAACTCCAAACACCTCCTCATCCCCCATGGTCTTCCACATGCCCTGCAGGAAGGTTGCAAGGGCTCTAGATATGCCCTGTGGCATCTTTTCGGACCAGAAGACTCCTAGGGAATTTATAACGGCTGTCTTCTCTTTGTCGACCTCACTCATCGGGATCTGGCAACATCCACTCCTCAGATCCAGCACCTTAAACCTCGTCACACCACTCAGACAGGCCATCGCCTCTTCGGCCCTCAGGGCCATATTCTGGTCACTGACAGTGCGCCTCTTCAACGCACTATAATCCACACACACGCTGCCTACGTCTTCCACGACTGTAGGGGCCAGTCACCGCAACCTCTCTCTCTCCGAGGTGTCTTCAGCAGTCAACTCCCCTCCCTTGTGGTATTTCGCAGTGTCCACTAAGAGGGTCTCACTTCCCCCAGGCCGTACCACCACTGGCTGTTGTTTGAATTTGGTATCGGCCCAATGCTGCTACACACGTCTGCACAAGCAGCTCGAAACTCTGGGTGCATCGACAATGCCTCCAAACAGCGCTCACCCGCCTCCTCCGGGCAGGCCCCCAAGTGCACCAGCAGGATATTGGTTCTCTCTAGAACAGAAACGCTGCCCGTCTCAACAGTGTCCGGACACATCAGCATTAACGATTCATGAACCTCAGTCACCTCCACTTTTGCCTCCAAGAACTCCATTTTCACTGACCAACAACCGTCGTCTGGATAATCAACGGCACTGGTATCCCAAATCACCAGTGCCCTCAATGTCGTCAAGGGTAAGTGCTTCCAATAACGGTTATAAAACGAACTGTACAGCAACTTAACTGACGCCCCGGTGCCGAGGATGGCTTTAACTTGACTTCCATCCATCCGTAACAACACCTGTGCGTGTGGCCCCTCTAAGCCTTCAAGAATAGAGTCTGTTCCTTTCGGGAGTTCCTTGGTACATTGCTGGGAACGTGCTCCCCCAGAGACTCCAAGCCGTTCCCCCACTGAGCCTCCTCTAAGTTTCCCGACACCTCTTGAATCAACGCAACAACTGATCCCCTTGACAGATCCCCTTGGCACCACAAGCAATTTATCTGCCCCCCCTAGGCAAAAGGGATACCCTAAAAACTTTCCACCAATCTCCTGCCACAGATATGATAAGCCCCCCAGCTGCGGCATTTGACTTCCAGTCAAACCACACGCATTTTCCCACACGTTCCCAGAACTGGCAGCGGTCACTTCGAGGTAATTGTGCCCGACAGTTCTAACATCACCAGCCCGCCTACTCAAACTTTCAACCCGTCCCTGTCGCTTTTCCTCAGCCAAGCACTGCCACTCACCCAACAACTGAGGGGTCCGCTCCGCCCCCGCCTCCGCCCCTTTAGGGCTGGACATTATTCCAACAACCGGGCGGAGCCCACCACTGCTGAAACATCCCAACCTGTCACTCCTCACTCTCCAAACAGTACGGACAACCCATGGTCCCACCACCATTTCATCAGCACTAGTCGGAACTCGAACAACGACCTCCAGACTACCAACAGCAGCCACCCCACCCAACACACATGCAGTGATAACCAGCAATCGCACACCCACAAAGGCACACCAGCTCTTCGCCGCAGACACAATTTAAAGAGGGTGATCACACAGCTTCCACAGAAATCAATCCCGGACGAGCACCTCACATCTGTCTGCCTTAAATGCATCCAGTGACTTGGCCTTCACAGCCGCTTGTGGCAGCAAATTTTACTTATTTACACCCTCTGACAAAAGTAATTTCTCCGCATCTCTGCTCTAAATGGATGTCCTTCAATCCTGAAATTGTGCCCTTTTGTCCTAGAATCCACTACCATGGGAAATAACTTTTCCATATCTAATCTGTTCAGACATTTTAACATTCAGAATGCTTCTATGAGATTCCCTTCATTCTCCTGAACTCCAAGGCCCAAGAGCTGCCAGACGTTCCTCATATGGTAACCCTTTCATTCCTGGAATCATTCACGCGAATTTTCTCTGTACCCTCTCCAATGTCAATATATCCTTCCTAAAATAAGGAGCCCAAAACTGCACACAGTACTCCAAGTGTGGTCTCACAAGTGCCTTATGGAGCTTCAACATCACATCCCTGTTTTTATATTCTATACCTCTTGAAATGAATGCCGGCATTGCATTCACCTTCTTTACCACCAAGTCAACCTGTGGGTTAACCTATAGGGTATCCTGCACAAGAACTCCCAAGTCCCTTTGTACCTCTGAATTCTGTCCCCATCTAAGTATTAGTCTGCTCGTTTATTTCTTCCACCAAAATGCATGACCATACATTTTTCAGTATTGTATTTCACTTGCCACTTCTTTGCCCATTCCCCAAACTATCTAAGTCTCTCTGCAAGCTCTCAGTTTCCTTAGCACTACCTGCTCTTCCACCTGTCTTTGTAATATTGGCAAATTTAGCCACAAATCCATTAATCCCATTGTCCAAATCATTGATGTATATCGGCAAAAGCAGTAGTCCCAATACCAATCCCTGTGGAACTTCACTGGTAATCAGCAGCCAGCCAAACTAGGATCCTTGTATTCCCATTCTCTGTTTTCTGCTGATCAGTCAATGCTCCGCCCATGCTAGTAACTTCCCTGTAATTCCATGGGCTGTTATCTTGCTAAGCAGCCTCATTTGTGTCACCTTGTCAAAGACCTTCTGAAAATCCAAGTACTGCACATCTACTGCACCTCCTTTGTCGACTGCTTGTAATTTACTCTGACAACAGCTAGCGAGAAGAAACAGAAGACTGGTAAAATGCTGGCACATTGCACCAACCACCAACTTGTCTTCTGTTCTCGTCTTTGTCAACTTCAATGGGGATGGGAAGTGGAATTAAAATAGGTGGTGACTGGGAGATTCTGCTTTTTTGGGTGGAAGATGCTCAGCGAAGTAGTCTCCCAATCTACGTCGGGTCTCACTGATATACAGGAGGTCACACTAAGAGCACTGGATACAGTAGATGACCCTAACAGACTCACAGGTGAAGTGTCACCTCACCTGGAAGGACTGTTTGGGGTCCTGACTGATACTGTTGTATAATTTCCTCTCCTCTTCCCACCTCTCCTCTTTTTTCATTAGTCACGATGAAGGGTCTTGGCTGGAGACGTCATCTTTTTACTCTTCTCCGTAGATGCTGCCTGGCCTGCTGAGTTCCTCCAGCATTTTGTGTCTGTTGCACAAATCACAAAAGGTTGGTTTGCTAGTGCAACAGGTTATGGAAAACCCCAGTGGAATACAGGCAGTCCCCGAGTTACAAACGTCCGACTTACAGACAACTTATACTTATGAACCGAGGAAGGAGAATGCCGTCCACCATTTTAAGTCAGATCGCGACGCCGTCCGCCATTTTAAGTCGTTGCCACTGTGTTGAGTGTTTAACTTTGTACTTGGCTTAAACTTTTCTTAGTAAGCTTCACTCTGACCCTGCCCCTGCCCCGCACCACCCCATTTCGGTTGGTTGGTGGCACAGTGAGATCAGCGCTGGGGTTCCCGTGTTTGATCTAGTGACAGACAGCTCCTGCGCTAGGTTGATGTCGATCCAGTGACTCCCATACCATCCGTGCCGGATTGATGTCGAGCTCGAAACTTGACCTCATAAAAAAAAACCCTGCCACCTCCAGTTTAAATTCCCACGCGGAATATTGTGGAGGATCAAGTACCCAAACCCAGCACAGTCCCAACTTGTGTCATTTAACCTGTCTCAGTGTGATGGTCCTTAGGACCTGGGGAATTCAGTGTGGTGGTCCTTAGGACCCAGCGGACCTTGAGAGCCGGTGGAGCTCGGGACCCGCTGCCTGCAATGTTTCTGTTCCATTGACGGGAAGCGATCGCGATTGAAAATAAAGTGAAAATAATAAAGTGCTTGGAAAGAGGTGAAACACCATTGGTCATTGGAAAAGCGTTAGGCTGCAGTCGGTCAACGATCGGAACAATTTTAAAGGATAATGGATAAAGTGAGAATAATGGAGCATGCGAAAGGCCCTTCCCCAATGAAAGCTACAATTATTACTAAACAATGCAGTGGTTTAGTTATTGGAATACATAAGTTTCTTAAGTGTTTTATATACACAGAAAGGTAAAATACATACTAAGACAAACATTTGACGAACTGACAATAAATAATACCGATGTACTCGTTCTGACTTACGTACAAATCCGACTTAAAGACGGACTCAGGATCATAACTCGTTCGTAACCCGAGGACTGCCTGTAATAGCATTCACTGCAATCAGGATTGAATTTAAGAGCAGGGGAGGTTATGCTGCAACAGTACACAGAATTGGTGAGGCTGCACTTGGATTACTGCTTATAGTCTGGTCTCCTTGAGAAAAAATATGCAGACGTTGGAGATGGTTGAGAGGAACTATGTGGACCTGTGCCCATATTAAGATCAAAAATGAGTGCTGAAGTGCATATGCAATTTCAATAGGAAATCAGTAAAATCATCTATAATGGGGCTTTGTGTCTGTACAGCTATTTGCACAATGTGCAGCCAGTATTTAGTATTAATCTTGGGTAATTGAACATTCTGGAAAATGGAATGAATGACCTCCTCCATCAGTAGCACAATCTATTTGGAAGCAAAGTGAATTGTTTAATGAAATCAGACAGAAAATGTTTTAAGTATTCAAAAGGCCATGGAAGTGGAAATAGCATTTCAGACTAATAATCTTTCATAAAGTCTGGGAGAAGTTGGAATTATTAGTGACAGCAGAAGGGGTGGGGGGAAGGTGGAAAGAATAAAAGGGGTGAACTTTAGGCAATAAGACAATGAGATATAGGAGCAGAACTAGGCCATTTGGCCCATCGAGTCTGCTCCACCATCTTATCATGACCGATCTATACTTTCTCTCATCCCCAATCACTTGCCTTCTCTCCACATCCCTTCATGCTCTGACCAATCAAGAATTTATCAATCTTTGCCTTAAATATTCATACAGAGTTGGTCTCCACTGCTGCCTGGTGAATCTATAGATTCACCACTCTCTGGCTAAAGAAATCCTTCCTCATCTCCATTCTGAAAGGATGCCCCTCTATTCTGAGGCTGTATCCTCTAGTCTTAGACTTTCCCACCATATGAAACATGCTCTTCACATCCACCCTATCAAGGCTTTCACCATTCAATAGGATGCAATGAGGTCACCCCTATTCAAATGAAATCATTTTCGTGAACCTCCTTTGAACCCTCTCTGGTTTCATCAGATCCTTTTGAAAATAATGGGCCCAAATCTGCTCACAGTATTTCAGTTGTGGCTTCACCACTGCTTTATAAAGTCTCAACATTACATTCTTGCATTTATATTCTAGACATCTTGAAATGAATGCTGACACCACATTTGCCTTCCTCACCACAGACTGAACCTGCAAATTCACCTTCAGAGAATCCTGCACAACGACTCCCAAGTCCCTTTGCAGCTCAGTTCCTCATATTTTCTCTCCATATAGAAAATAGTCAATCCTTTCATTTCTTCAAATTTCATGACCATATATTTCCCAACACTGTATTCCATCAGCCTCTTTGCCAATTCTCCTAATCTATTTCTTTTTGTAGCATCTCTATTTCCTCAAATCTACCTGCCCCTCCACCTGTTTTTGTATCGTATGCAAACTTTGCAACAAAGCCATCAATTCCATCATCAAAATCATTAGCATATAACATAAAAAGAATCTGTCCCAACACAGACCCCTGTGAAACACCAGTAGTCACTGGCAGCCCAACCAGAAATGGTTCCCTTTATTCCCACGTTTTGCCTCCTACAAATCAGCCATTGCTTTATCCATGCTGGATTCATCCTGTAATACCATGGCTCCTAACTTGTTAAGCAGCCTTATGTGTGGCACTTTGTCAAGAGCCTTCTGAAAACACCACATCAACCAGTTCTCCTTTGTCCATCCTGCTTGTTACTTCTTCAAAGAATTCCTCAACAGATTTGTCAGGCAAGATTTTCCCTTGAGGAAACCGTGCTGACTACCTTGCAGACTTATTTTATCATGTGCCTCCAAGTACCCTGAGACCTTATCCTAGTGTCTTCCACCGTGAAGACTGATGCAAACTGCTTGTTCAGTTTGTCCACTATTTCCTTGTCCCCTACTACTACCTCTCCAGCATTGTTTTCCAGCAATCCGGTATCCACTCTTCCCTCTCTTTTATACTTTTTGTATCTGACGAAGCTTTTGGTATCCCTTTTAATATTATTGGCTAGCTTACTTTCATATTCCATCTTTACCTTAATATGAAAGTAAGCTAGCCAATCATGCCGTTTAATCATCTAACTTCCCACAAATTTTTGCTTTATTATTTGCCATCTTTGGCTTTTATGTTGTCTTTGACTTCTCTTGTTAACCATGCTTGTGTCATTGTTCCTTTAGAGTACTTTTTCCTCTTTAGGATGTATATATCCTGTGCTTTCTGAATTGCTTCCAGAAATTCCAGCCATTGTTGATCTGTTGTCATCCCTGCCAGTGTTCTTTTCCAATCAATTGCGGCCAACTTCTCTTTCATGCTTCTATAATTCCCTTTACTCCACTGTAATACTGATACATCTGACTTTAGCTTCTCCTTCTCTAAATTCCAGGTGAATTCAATCACTTCTCCTAAGGGTTCTGTTACCTTAAGCTCCCTAATCAATTCTGGTATATTGCACAACACCCAATCTGGAAGAGCTGATCCTCTAGTGGGCTCAACCACAAGCTGCTCTAAAAAGCCATCTCTTGGGCTTTCTAGAAATCTCGCCTTCATTTTTTTTTACCAACAGAGCAATGTCATCCCCTCTGCCTTCCTGTCTGTCTTTTTTAATGCCCTTGGACATCATGCTCCCAGCTATAGTCTTCTTTCAACCATGATTCAGTCATGCCTACAACATCATACATGCCAATTTGTAACTGTAGTACAGGTCCATCTACCTTTATCAGTGTTGGGAGCTGGTTGGGAAAGGGGCGATTGAATGGAAGAAGCAAGAGTGAGCTGGAGATTTGAAGTTGTGACTTATTCATACTGCAGCTGACATTTTGCAACATGATTGCACCTATATATCAATGCAAGTTATTGAGCTTGAGTCCTAATGAGATGTGTTATCACAGTGCAACACTGTTAGAAACATTAGTACTCAATGATTAAAATCATTTAAATTATTATTGAAATAATTCCAAATGATAGTAATAATGCTGGGTAGAAGTAGCAAAGCACAGTTCATGATAATAAACTTCCATTTATTGGAAAATGGAAATGTTTCTAGTTAAAGTGCTGGGAGGAACAGATAATATCAACATAAGACTGTTTAAGCTATTGTGAACAAAGAATTGAAGTACATGAGTATATAAAATTTGCCATCTTCAAATCTGAGTTTAATCTTAGATTGGAAGAAATAATTTGTAGATAATTAAATCACAGGAAATAGATTATTACTTAATGCAATTAATATCATAGAGATTAACATCCGCTTTAAAGAAAATAAAAGCTCGATGAAAAATTCAGGAAGTATTAATTAGATTAGATTCTATGGATTGGTATTCATATGCGTATATGGTGTGTGAAATGCCATGGATTGATTAGTAACCCTTTTTTTCAATGTTAAAAATATAGTATTCTGAGAATTGACAAGTTCTCTGTAATAAAGGTATAAATAGTTACAGAATCTTGTTTTAGATGAAGTAGATTAGATGAAGATGGGATGAATTGTAAATTCAGTTGAAGGCGTGTTTGGAACTTCTGTAAGCTTAAGGTATATCATGCTTTCTTACATACCAGCAGATAGTCATACATTGGTTTTGAATTTTGTGTCCATTTTTGATATCTAGTAATTGGTGTTCTGGTGTTTTTACACCTCACGCTCTTTGTGATAATGCCTTTTCTCCAGCAGCTTCCTAGGAAGGGAGGTCAATAATGTCTAAGAAATCATACGTTTAGTGCCTTGGACCTAAGAAAAGAGTGAAGGTAAAATGCATCAAATAATGAAAGATTATAATCACTCTAAATAGGAAAAAGAAAATGTAGAAAAATACTGGATATTTTTGGTTCTAAAAACATTTTCACTTCTTAACAGGATATCCTATGCATTACTTAACTAAACTTAAGAGAAGACCCTAACAAATGTAATTACAGCTATTTGTGCAGAGCTGCTTCAGAAGGGTTAAAGCAGAGATAACAGATTTGTGTCCTTACAATGGAATGCAAAGCTTTCGTAAATAACAATTGACCGATTTGAGTGAAAATACCAATTTCTCCTTGGTCTAAATATTTCTCTAAGCAAAGCATTGAAAGTAGATAAAATATGCACATATTTCAGATTATGTAGAAATGATCCTTGACCCTCTTATCATCTCCATGTTTACTGATACTAGTACTCTCCTTCCTGACTCTGTATCATCATCCGTCCTCCATAAATTGTTAGTTCATTCACTTTTTCTGCTATCTGTTTCTTAACCCACACAGACCTAAACCTATGTATTAACTCTCCCTTTCCTTGCCTTTGGATCTTAATCCCTCAAGCTTTTAATCCTCATCTTTATATTGAAAAATCATTATTTACTGAGATGGAATAGGCCTTTCGAGCCACACCACCCAACAATCCCCCAATTTAATCCTAGCCTAATCACCAGACAATTTGCAATAACCAATTAACCTACCAACCAGTTCATCTTCAGAATGTGGGAAGAATTGGCAGGGAACTTATCCGGTCCTTACAGGCAGCAGCAGGAATTGAACCCAGTTCACTGTTACTATAAAGCATTGTGCCTCTTTTGTCCCTTTTTTCCCATTTCCATAGTCCTCTGTACCTCAAAGTGACTTGACTTGACCTCCACTCTACCCAGTCATTCCTCTGAACTTGGATACCACCACAGAAAGCAGTGAGAGAAAATATACAAAAGGAGAACTTGCTTCAAAAAAGGAAATATTAAATGAAAACGTGGAATATGTTTGATGCAGTTTGAAGTTACACTGCAAGCATAATTCAACAGATGCTGGAATCTGGAGCAACAGACAATATTCTGGGGATCTCAGCAAGTTAAGCAGCATGTGGGAGGAAATGAATTGTTGACGCTTGGGGTCGAAATTCTCTACCCAAAACGTTGACAATTCCTCCTGCAGATTATTGCAGAAGTTAGGATGATTGTGGATCTGCATTGTAAAAACAATGCACTATTGCATACTTTCTCTTTAAGACAGGGTTAGAAACATAAAAACTTACAGCACAATACAGGCCCTTCAGCCCATAATGCTGTGCCAAACATGTACTTACTTAAGAAATTACCTAGGGTTACCAATAGCCCTCTACTTTCTTGAAAGTCTCTGCATGATATTTATACTTAAATATTTATCCTTAGTAATTTAGGGTAGAAAAACTTTGATTTTTCAGTAGATTTGCATTGCTTCTCCTTCTGGATTCTTTATGAAGGTGGGCACACTTGAAATCATTTGAGACTTCAGCTGTGTCTGTAAGCAGTCTTTCTTCATAATTTACCATCTCAATACCTTAACATTTATTTTGTGAGCCAGGGCAATAATTTCAATAACTAATGAACTGTCTTTACACTTCAATGAAATCAGAAAAATATATAGTGAATAATTTAATAATGAACAATATATTGCTGAAGAAATTGTGTTTTCTCCTTAATAAGTGGTGTATATTTAGCCAACTGCACTACATGAAATATGGATTTAATTCCATGATAGTTGGAATACAATTCAACCTGAACTGTTTCTAGTTAAGCACTAGTGACTCTAAAAGAATTCCTCCATTTGGACAATAAGTTTCCTTCAGCATCACAGTTACAAATCAATTATAATTAAAAGCAGACAGTCCTGCAAATACTCAGCAGGCTGGGGAGAATTAGAGAGGAGAAAGAAAATTTCAAAGCTATGACCTTTAACTTCTGATAAAATGTCATCGACCTAAAATAATCACCTGTTTTCTCTTTCTATTCATTCCGCCTGATTGGCTGAGTATTTCCAGACATTGTGCTTTTATTGTCCCAACTTGAATATGTTATGAGTATTTATTCTGGCATAATCATCTCTAGAACATAAATTTAACAAGTTTAGCAAAGGTACTGCAAAATAATAGGGGGCTTGAGAGAGATATCTAACATTTTGTTTCAATAAATTGCCCAAAAGTTTGGTGAGTGCAGATTCATTAATAACATTAAAAAATTATTTAGATCCATTTCTGAAGGAGCAAAATTATAGAATTGTGTACAGGTGGCAGGAAATTGGTCTAAAGATAAAAGAGATTACCAATGCTGGAATATTGAACAGAAACAACTCTGTAAGAACCCAGGAAGTCAAGCAGCATCTGTGGAGGTGCAGATGTAGGTCCAGTTATCACTATTTGCTTCCTCGGCCAGTGTGCCATATGTTTTACCAAGCCCACATTTTAAACACAGCAGTTGATCAAATAGCCATAAGTAAACTTCCAACTAATAGTGAATAGGTTCTGGTTGTAAATGGGGGCCATTCTTCAGTTCTCGAAAGGCAAATGACAAGCAGTAATCAGTTTGAAGTTAAAACAAAGTACTGTCTATAGAGCAGCTTTGCAAGCAAGCTCTGTCTATAAAACGGATATCTGAGGAAATAAATGAAGTCACCCAAGTACCAAAGAAACAGTATGAATGATTATAAACGTGAATAAGCCCATGATTGAATTGTGGAGCAGACTAGATGGGCCAAATGGCCTGCTTCTGCTCCTATATCTTATGGTCTTGAAGTCTAAATGTAGAGAGTAGTTCAGGCTTATTAGAAGTGGGGTAAGGAACATCAAGAAGGATGAAAGAAGCACATGGTGAACTAGAATCCATTTAGAAACATAGAAGCATAGAAAATCTACAGCACAATACAGGCTCTTCGGCCCACAAAGTTGTGCTGCACATGTCCCTACCTTAGAAATTACTAGTCTTACCCATAGCCCTCTATTTTTCTAACCTCCATGTACCTATTCAAAAGTCTCTTAAAAGACCCTATCATATCCGCCTCCACCGCTGTTGCCGGCAGCCTATTCCACACAGTCACCACTCTCTAAGTAAAAAAACTTACCCCTGACATCTCCTCTGTACCTACTCCCCAGCATCTTAAACCTGTGTCCTCTTGTGGCAACCATTTCAGCCCTGGGAAAAAGCCCCTGACTATCCACACGATCAGTGCCTCTCAGCATCTTATACACCTCTATCAGGTCACCTCTCATCCTCCTCCGCTCCAGGGAGAAAAGGCCAAGTTCACTCAACCTATACTCATAAGGCATGCTCCCTAATCCGGGCAATGTCCTTCTTGATCTCCTTTGCATCCTTTCTATGGCTTCCACATCCTTCCTGTAGTGAGGCGACCAGAAATGAGCACAGTACTCCCAGTGGGGTCTGACCATGGTCCTATATAGCTGCAACATTACCTTTCGACTCCTAAATTCAATTCCATGATTGATAAAGTCCAATACACCATATGCCTTCTTAACTACAGTGTCAACCTGTGCAGCAGCTTTGAGCGTCCTATGGACTTAGACCCCAAGATCCCTCTGATCCTCCACATTGCCAAGAGTCTTACCATTAATACTATATTCTGCCATCATATTTGACCTACCAAAATGAACCACTTCATACTTAGCTGGGTTGAACTCCATCTGCCAATTCTCAACCCAGTTTTGCATCCTATCAATGTCCTGCTGTAACCTCTGACAGCCCTCCACACTATCCACAACACCTCCAACCTTTGTGTCATCAGCAAACTTACTAACCCATCCCTCCACTTCCTCATCCAGGTCATTTATAAAAATCACGAAGAGTAGGGGTCCCAGAACAGATCCCTGAGGCACAACACTGGTGACCGACCTCCATGCAGAATATGACCTGTCTACAACCACTCTTTGCCTGCTGTGGGCAAGCCAGTTCGGGATCTACAAAACAATGTCCCCTTGGATCCCATGCCTCCTTCCTTTCTCAATAAGCCTTGCATGGGGTACCTTATCCAACGCCTTGCTGAAATCCATATACACTACATTTACTGCTCTTCCTTCATCAATCTGTTTAGTCACATCCTCAAAAAAATTCAATCAGGCTCATGAGGCAAGAACTGCCCTTTACAAAGCCATGCTGACTTCTACTAATCATATTAAACCTCTCCAAATGTCCATAAATCCTGCCTCTCAGGATCTTCTCCATCAATTTACCAACCACTGAGGCAAGACTCACTGGTCTATAATTTCCTGGGCTATCTCTACTCCCTTTCTTGAATAAAGGAATAACAGAGGCTCAGCAGTCTCCTCCTTCACCTCCCCCAGTAGTCTGGGGTACATCTCATCCGGTCCTGGTGACTTTTACAACTTCACACACAAAATGCTGGTGGAATGCAGCAGGCCAGGCAGCATCTATAGGGAGAAGCGCTGTCGACGTTTTGGGCCGAGACCCTTCGTCAGGACTAACTGAAAGGAAAGATAGTAAGAGAACTAACTGAAAGGAAAGCCATCTATAATTTCTTTGGCCCTTCAACTTTTCTTCTCCTATCATCTCACATTTTCCCCTCCCCCTCCTACTTTCAAATCTCTTACTATCTTTCCTTTCAGTTAGTCCTGACGAAGGGTCTCGGCCAAAAACGTCGACAGTGCTTCCCCTATAGATGCTGCCTGGCCTGCTGTGTTCCACCAGCATTTTGTGTGTGTTGTTGTTTGAATTTCCAGCATCTGCAGATTTCCTCGTGTTTGACCTTTCCAACTTGATGCTTTCCAAAAGCTCCAGCTTTGACTTCTGCATCGTCTGTATGTATTTTACCTTTTAAGAATTGTATCTGTGCTTTGGAAATTCTTTGTATTTCAGAAATACTTTGTATTTTAGAATTAGTTTGTAATTTTGAAATGTTTGGGAGAGAAATCTGTCAGTTTTAAATACATTTTAAGGATGTTGCTTAGATTGAATCATATATCACTGAAAA
This sequence comes from Hypanus sabinus, assembly GCF_030144855.1. Taxonomy (NCBI): domain Eukaryota; kingdom Metazoa; phylum Chordata; class Chondrichthyes; order Myliobatiformes; family Dasyatidae; genus Hypanus; species Hypanus sabinus. Next base: position 48,888,148 of record NC_082715.1, read on the forward strand.
TCAATGAACTGTGTTTTGAACTACTTAGCTGGAAGTCTCTTTTTCTTGATGGAGGAGGGCACCCACTGCTCAGATAGTGGGTATTGGCAGTTAAACTCATCATGGAGAATAAACAGGGAAGTGAGCCAGTCTTTGAAGTTTGGATAGATGCAATGTAATCTCCTTTTAATGAGAGTACTTGAGACTATTTTTGTCAAATAGGACTTAAAGTCTTCATTTGAGTTTAGAACTTCAAGGCCAGCAAATCCCATACCATCACAGTTGGCACTAAGTGTGGGTACATTATACCAAAGGTATTATTTTAGAAGGAATTATTATTAAGCAGTAGCCCAACTCAGAGCTTTGAACAAGTGCTGTGGCACCCCACCAAGAACTATAAAATGGCCAGCATCCTGGTTCTTGTAGTTGTGCAGGCAAATGCTGTTTGATATTATGAAAATGTTAATAATATTTCAGAAATATGGGCTAATACCCTGACTGCTCCTCAAATTGATCATGATGAATGTTTTATTCTTCAAATCAGACTGGAATGATGAAGGGATAGAACATAGAGCTGAATGCAGATTAAACAGACCAAGCGGTACTGTTTGACCTACTGGACCCATCCCATCATAATTTGTACCAGAGTCCAACAATGCAGCTATAAATTCATGCCTGGAGACAACAAATTGGACAATTTTTAGATTAAAACCAAGCATCTGGAAGGGAACCACAGGATAGAACCTGGTGACTCGTATCTTAGTTCCGGTACATGGTGTATCATTTATTCTTTAGACCATAAGATACAGGAGCAGAATTAGGCCATTTGGCCCCTTGAGTCTGCTGTGCCATTCCATCATGGCTGATTTATTTTCTCTCTCAACCCTATTCTCCAGCCACCTTCCCTTAACCTTTGATGCCCTGATTATCAAAAACCTATCAATTGCTGCCTTACCCAATGACTTGGCCTGCACTGCTGTCTGTAGCAGTGAATTCCACAGATTCACCACCATTTGGTTAAACAAATTCTTCTTCATCTCTCTTCTAAGTGGATGTCACTCTCTTCTGAGGCTGTGCCCTCTAGTCCTGTCTCCCCCACGATAGGAAACTTCCACCTCATATCCACTTTATCTCAGTCTTTTCATGCTTGACAGGTTTCAATGAGACCCCCCCCCCCAGTTCTTCTGAACTTCAGTGAGTACAGGCTCAGAGACACACTCCTCATATGATAACCTATTAATTCCTTGGATGATTCTTGTTAACCTGCTCTGGACCTTCTCCAATGTCATCACATCCTTTTATAGATAAAGGACTCAAAACTGCTCATATATTCCAAGTGTGGTCTGACCAATGCATTATAAATCCTCAGTAATACACCCTTGCTTCTGTATTGTAGCCCACTCAAAATGAATGTTAATATTGCTTTTGCCTACCTTACCACTGAGTCAACCTGCAAGTTAACTTTAGGGAAACCTGCACAAGGACTCCCAAGTCCCTTTACACATCTAATTTTTGAATTTTTCACCATTTAAAAAATAGACCATGCCTTTATTCCTTCTACTGAAGAGCATGACCATACACTATATTCCATCTGTCACTTTTTTGCTCATTCTCCCAATCTCAAATGGGAGATCCTCTGTTCCTCACTTGTTGACCCCAGTTAGTTCAGATTAGCAACAACGTCTCCTCCGTTAGCTCCATTGCACAGCTGCAGTACAAGGCAGTGTGCTTAGACCTCTGCTCCACTTATTACTATGGGGCTAAGCACAGCTCCAATGCCGTATTCGAGATTGTTGATGATACCACTGTTGTAGGTCAAATCAAAAGTGGTGGTGAATCAGTATAGATAAAATTCTGGCTGAGTAGTCCCATAACAACAACGTCTTAGTGTCAGCAAGACTGAGCAGCTGATTATTGACTTCAGGAGAAGGGAACCAAAGGTCCATGAACCAATTTTCATCAGAGGGTCATACATGGAGTGAATCAGCAGTTATAAATTTGTCGGTGTTTTGGAGAACCTGTCCTTGGCCTGTAATTGCACTTCGTAGGTCCAATTATGAAGAATGCACAGCATGACATCTAAAACTTCGACAAACTTCTGTGGATGTGTAGCGAACAGTGTATTGGCTGGCTTCATCACAGCCTGGTATGAAAGCACCAATGCCCTTGAATGGAAAAATCCTACCAAAAGTGGTGGATACAGCCCAGGTTGTCAAAGGTAAAACCCTCTCCACCATAGAGCACATCTACGTGAGAAGCTATCGCAGGAAAGCATTATCACACACACGCAGGTGATGACTTTAGCTGGTGTATTCACATTGCAGTGAGCAAGAGAGAGAACAATGCACTTGTGTAAACAACAGATCAATACGTAGTACTAAAGGCGGACAAGTCATATGGATGAGACAACGATGCCTATGTTTCTAGAAAATTATAATCATGACATTCCTTTGATGTTTGGAAAATGTGCAGCTGAGATTGAGTGAATATTCTAATGTGAAAATCACATAGAAGTCCCTACTTTGGGAAGTAGTCGGTGAGTTTTTTGACCATCAAATCAAAGAGATCCTTTCTCACACTGATAATGTACTGGAATGTTCGGAGAAGTGATGGACTGTTCTCAAGAGGAGTCTTGACCTATAAGTTGATACCCTTAGGAAGAAGCTGGGTTAGAAATCTTAATTTAGGAAGGGTTTGTGGGTGGAGTGTGGTGTGATGGATATTTGCCTTCTGGGCCAGTGAGCCTCACATTTAGTTAAGCTCGCTGTGTTAAGCACAGCAGCTGTCAATTGGCAAAATCAAACAATTGTAAGTAAACTTTCAACAATGTTTAGCCTCCGGTTGTAAACGGGAACCAGTCTTCAGTTCTTAAAATGGAAATGGCAAACAGTAATCAGTTTGAAGTAAAACTACGAACTTTCTATAGAGTAGCTCTGCAAGCAAACTTTTAATATAGCAGACCCTCTTTTGATTATTGAAGTAGAATGCTAGTCCGTAACAGTTGTCTTGCTGCTCACAGAGGTGCTGTATAGACAATGGGATGGGTTATTTAATTTGCTTGTTTCAAAACAGACAATTCTGACTAAGTTGCTTCGTTTAACGAAGCTTGCCAACTAGATGGATAATATTATTTAGTATATCAATAGCTGATTTATTTATAAATTTCAAGTTGTATTTACTTAAGAAATTTGGCTTTGCCGCTTTGGTTATGGGTAGTTGATGTGTGTCTCCAAATACTTTTTGACCATTTGTGTAAAAGGAGTATATATCTGAGGAAATATCATATAAGTGTGAAGTTACACAAGTAGCAAAGAAACAGTATATATAAATCCAGAGAGCAGTTTTGATTCTATCATTTGCATCGTTTGTATGTCTTTTTAATTTACAGGACTTGTACCAGTCTTTGGAAATCCTTTGTGTTTTGGAAATGTTTTGTTATTAGAAATAACTTCTAATTTGTAAGTATTTAAGATGGCAATCCTCTGAATTTTAAATGAACTTTAAGAATATTGTTTTTTGATTTAAAGGTGTATCACTGAAAATAAATGAAATGTGTTTTAAACTACTTTGTTAGCTGGAAGTATCTCCTCCTTGGTAGGAAGAGGGGACCCACCACTCAAATAGTGGGTTTTAGCAGCTAATCTCACCATAGAGAGTAAACAGGGAAGTAAATGAATCTTTGAAGACTAAGTAGGTACAGTATCATCTCCCTATAGTGAGAGCACTCATGGCTGATTATATCTTAAAGTGCTTAAAGTCTTCATTTGAGTTTGGAACTTTGCGGTCAATAAACCCAATTACATCAGAGTATCTTTGTAGACTGGTCCAGATGCAGAATCTTCACCTGCAACTTCCTTTGTCTCCTTAGATGCTGCTTAACCCGTTGATTTGATTTCAGGAAAAATTGGTATAATTGGATAAGGATTTACATTTACAATACTAGCTGAAGTCTTATTTCTGTGCATTCTACAAAAGCATATCATAGGTCATGGAAGATCCTTGTTGGATGTTACTACTTGTCCATTCATACTTTGTATAAAATATCTCCTTAATGGTCAGTATTTGTGGTCCTTATCTTAAACAATTCTCATACGGTCTATTGTCTTGCATATCACTCCTTCCCACCCTTTCAGTCCCGAGTAGTGAGAAAAGATTCCTGACCCAAAACGTTAACTAGTTTATCTTTTCACAAATACTGTATAGTTTTGCTTATAAAGAATACATGGTTTTTATAGAAATTGGATGTGTTTCAACGCAATTCCTATTGTTTACAATTTTCCTCTTTCTCTGAAGAGGTTCCTGTCCATAAACCTGCCTAAGCCAAGAGTAGCTTACCTCCTGTTTTGCTTATGAACTGAAGATGTATACAGGAAGTTTGATTTTCTCTATTTGTTGGCTAGACAGACCATCTGTTTTGTTGTTGCATATAACAGAACCTTTGGCTCTGACCTTTGATTTTCAATGGCCATATACTATGCTTGGTCCCTCAGAATTAACTTCAGTAGCCATCTGTATACCAGAGCCAGAATTAAGAATGAACTCCAATTCAAGTAAACATTCTAAATAGTCATCATCTTTGCAGATAACACAAGAAACTATTACTGTTGAGTCGTACCATTTTGTTAGTCTTCACATCCACCAAAGTTATGGATACATTTCCGAAAAACAATAAAATCCTTTTGCATCAATCTCATTTTGAATGTCTGTTGATGAGGGTTCAAATAGATAGTTCAGATTTTCTTTCATTTGAAAAAAAAACATGCAAAATGGCATTTTGGAAGGTCTTTTCTTGCACAGAAATTGAGGAGTGCCTGAAAGCTTTGAATATAAAGCATAGATGTTCTCTTAAAAGCCAGCATTTTTATCTAATAATAAGCCAACAATTGTCTTCTTACATATTTCACATTGCTAATATTGAATGAATGTTTGGATCACTTGAGAAAATGCACAGTGTTAGTTAACAGTCCAAATAGACTTAGTGAATCACTATAGGCTGGGACTGCCAGACTTCATGTTCTAAAACATAAAATGCACACAATAGGTACTCAGTTACTGTCACGAAGAGAGATGTGTGCAATAGACAATTTAGTATATTTCAACAGTTTCATTTTATAACACATTTCTAACATGGAATAAGCAATTATGGAAAAGCAACAAAACTAGTCCATTTTGTCCTTCTTAAAAATAATTTTGAAATTCACCTTCTTTTAGACTACCAGATGACCTTATCATCACTTCCCATTATTTTCACTTGGAGCATGAAGAAAAGTGAATTCAGGATTCTTGAAAACAAGAAATCCTAATGAACTTAGACCCATATTTTCCGCCCATGTTTAAATCTACAGTGAATTTATTTTTGGCACTGACTTTAAATGAGAAGAGCTTTGATTTTGATCTTTTCTCCACTGGTGAAAAGTTAATGCCAATTGGATAAATTGCTGAAGAGTAGCAAGGGCACAGAATGTAATGTTAGAAATGTATGTGAGTAATACGACTTCAATGTCATCAGCAAGAAGGGCTCACTAAAGTATAATTGCAAAAGGGTGAAGGATAGACAGACTCCTGCAGCTTTTTGGAGCGTTAATCATCACCTCCTTTATTCTATTATTAGCCTGTTGCTAATTCCTCTGTCTAGGGCAGTATTGATAAAGGTGACCAAGTGGACAACTGACTGAAGAGCGATGGTGTATTTTATAGAGACATAGAGTTATACAGCATGAAAGCAGGCTCTTTGGCACAACTCATCCAGAGGGCCTTTCTGAGCCAGACCAATTTGCATGCATTTTCCCCGCAGCCCTGTAAGCACTTTCTAGCCTTATTAACAAGAAATATTACAGATGCTGGAAAACTCGAGCAATACACACAGTGTGCTGGAGGAGCTCAGGAGGTCAAGCAGCGTCTATGGATGGGAATAAAGAGTTGACGTTTCGGATCGAGACCCTTCATCAGGACTGGGAAGGAAGGGGGAAGAAACCAGAATAAGAAGGTGGGAGGGGAGGAAGAAGTGCAAGGTGGCAGGTGATAGGTGAAATTGGGGGAGGGGTGAAATAGCTGAAAAATTGGTTGATGGAAGAGGTAAGGGGCTGGAGAAGGGGGAATCTGATAGGAGAGGATGGAAGACCATTGAAGAAAGGGAAGAGGGAGGAGCACCAGAGGGAGGTGATGGGCAGGTATCCTTATACCTGTATGAGTGTCTTTTAAACTTTGTAATTGTGCCTGCCTCCATCATCTCCTCTGGCAGTCCATTCCATATAGAGTACCAATAATCCTCTGTGTGAAAATGTTTGCCTCTCGGCTCCCTCTATTTTACTGCCCCTCCCCCATTTGCTTAAACCTATGGTTTTGGGAAAAGGCTGTGACCCTCCACCTTATGATTTTATGAACTTCTATATGATCATCCTTCAGCCATCTATTCTGCAAGGAAAACAGTGCCAGCCTGTGCAGTCTATTCATATAGCTGAAGTTCTCCAGACCCAGCAACATCCTTGTGAATCTTTTCTCTGTCTGTCTAGCTTAATCACTCCATTTTATTGAATGGTGACTAGAACTGCACATGACATTGTAGGTTTGGTCTCCAAAACATGTTATACAACTGTAATGCAATGGTTCAACTCCTGTACTCAATGCCCAATCCTATGAGGGTGAGTATATTGTATGCCTTTTTTTTTAACCACTTTTTCTATCTGTGTTGCTATTTAGAGGGGCTTATGTACTAATACCCTTTGGTCTCTATTACACAAAGCTCCTCAGTGCCCCATCATATGTGATAGGGCACTGAGGATCAGTTTTAGTGTGATCCTCAAACTTGTACATAAATCCTCATTCTATTCATTAATGTATGTGACAATCAGCAATGAGCACAGCATCATCATTGTGGCATGCCACTAGTCACAGGTCTAATCTGGAAAAGCAATCCTCCGCTACCACCCTCTGGCTCCTTCCACCAAGCCTATTTATATATAATTAGATGGCTCACCCTGGATGTGTACAGGATGCCAATACCAGATTGGCAGCATAGAGTTTGAACTGATGTTTTCTTCAGTGCACAGGAACTAGATATTTGTGAGTTTTAAGACTGGACGGCCAAGCTTTGGCACCGATATGATTCAATCGGTGATAATGCAGAGTCATATTGCACTTCAACAAAAACAATGGTCAAGTGATGTCTCATGTTGCGTTGTGTGTTCAATAGCCTAACAGTACCTGGTTACATGGAGCAAACAAGGTGAAATCTGCAGATGCTGGAAATTCAAACAACACACACAAAATGCTGGTGGAACACAGCAGGCCAGGCAGCATCTATAGGAAGAAGCACTGTCGACGTTTCGGGCCGAGACCCTTCGTCAGGACTAGGATGGAGCTTCCTTAACCATTTGGCTTGTCCTTGTAGCTGCTCCATTTCAAGCCGAATTATAGGAAGGAGAGAAAGTATGTTTGATACTGTTCCAGCTGACAATGTTCGAAAGCAGTGGATTGAAACTGAAGGCCTTTGTTCGAAATAAACTCTGAAGATAAACTGCAGTATACTCAAATAGACTTAAACTCCTCCACAGTACATTCAGTAGTGGAGTATGAATCCCTGTCATAGAGTCATGCTGCATAGAAATGAGCCCTTTGGTTTACTGTTTCTGCACTAGCTATCAACCACCCATCTACACCAATCCTAATTTTACTTGTACATCTCCATCAACCTCCTAGTTCACTGGGCGCTTACCTACCAGCATTAGAAACCAATTATCCTCCAATCAAGGACATTTTCGTAAAGTGGAACACCAAGAGCTAACCCACACAATCACAGAGATAACACGCAAATTTAACCCTGATAGCACCCAAGGTCAGAAGCAGTGAAGCTGGGAGATTGCAGTTCTAGCACCTGCAACAATGCCACTCCATTCTCTGTACTACTTTGCGCAATTGTTTCGCTTTAATCCACTAATGATCAGGAACAGGAGTAGAGTCATTGTCATATAGCGTGGAAACAGGCCTTTCCAGCTCAACTGATCTGTGCCAACCAAGATTCGCATCTGAGCTAATGCCGTTTGCCCCTATTTGATCCATATCCCCTCTAAAATTTTCTTATCCATGTTCCTGTCTGTCCAAGTATTTTTTAAATATTGTTAATGCGCCAGCCTGTACCACTTCCTCTGGTAGCTCATTCCATATATTGACCACTCACTCAGGTTCCTCTCCAATCTCTTGCTAATCACCCTAAACCTGAACCCTCCAATTCTTGGTTCCAAAACCTTGGCAGAGAAAAAACCTCTGCATTCACCCCCATCAATGCCCATCATCATTTTATTCATCTCTATAAGATCAGCCCTCATTTTTCTATCTTCCCTCAAGATGGGAAGTGTTCTATCTTAACTCAATCCCTCAAGACCCAGCAACATCTTTGCAAATCTCTGTACTCTTTTTACAGCTTAATAGTATATTTTTATTACTGCAGGGTGACCAAAACTGAACACAGTATTCCAGCTGTGGCCTCACTAATGTCTTGTACATCTGCAGCATAACATCCAACTTCTATACTTAATGCCCTGACTGTTAAAGGCCAGCATGCCAAAAGCAGCCATTATTACCCTGCTGACCTGTAATACCACTTTAAGGAAACCGTGTATGCATATTCCTATGTTCTTCTGTTCTAAGAAGTGACCCAGGCCCACTGTTCATTGTGAAAGTCATATCCTCATTTGTCTTCCTAACACTTAACTAATTAAATTCCATTTGCCATTCCTTGGACCACTTACCTAGCTGCTCAAGAACCCCCTGTAAATCTTGATTAACTGTCTTTACTGTCAATGTCACCAACTGCTTAGTGTCATCTGAAAACCTGCTGACCATGCCTTGTATATTCTCAGTCAAATCATTGATATTGATTACAATGGCAATGGTATACCACCGACCACTCAGGAACACTACTAGTTTTAGGAATCCAGTCTTGAAAACAACTTTCCACCTTCACTCTCTGCTCCTGTCAGTTGTGTATCTAGTCAGCTAGCTTTCCCATGTGATTGAACTTCCCTTTGCAACCTATCATGCTGAATCTCATTAAAGACCTTACCAAAGTCCATAGAGCCATGTTTACTGTCCTGCTCTCATGAACCACGTTGACTAGTTCAAAAAAAATACTCAATCAGATTGTAAAACATGATCTCAAAAGCCTTGATGATAGATTATGTCTGCTATCCAGCCTTCATCAATCCTCTTGGTCACTTCTTCAAAACAAAAAGACATTAAAATTAATGAGACACAATATCGCATGCACAAAGCCGTACCTGACTATTCCTAGTCAACTCCTGCCTTTCCAAATATTTGTATATCTTGACACTCAGAATTTCCTCTAGTGACTTACTTACCACAGATGTTTGGCTTACTGATCTATAGTTTTAAGATTTTGTTTTGTAACAACTCTGGAATCCAGGCACACTATTAGCCACCTTCCAGGCTTCCAGCACATCACCTGACACAAATGATGATGCACATAATGCAGCCAGAGCTTCTGCAATTAGTCCGTCCCACTTTCCCTTCCAACACTGATGTTCTCATACAGCAGATACAGCACAGCAGAGGGGATTCTGTCAGAATGGAACTGCTGTACCTAATTATACAGTTACACTGCAAAGGTATGCTTGTTATTGATGCCACCAGGCTTGATTGTTTACCATCGACAGCCTGGTTTATTCGGACTTTGTACTCTCCACATAGCTGCTTTATTTTTTTTCCACCTTCATCAAAACAACTATTTACATGATCCACTCTGGTCAGTTTCAATACTGCACAATTTTGTTCTAGCCTGACCAATTACTTCTCAGATTGATTCTTTAGAGCACACATGACTGGTCTGGGCTGTTGTAAAATGTGTGTGAAGTACCTGTCATTGAACGTATCACCAGGCCTTTCCAATAATGAGGCTTAAGTACTGAAAATGTTCTTCCAAACCACAGCTTGCCCTTCTCCATTAAAACTATCTTGTTTTCATAATTTTACGCAATAATGAGAGGCTTTATGCATCCACTGTGATGAAGTGTTTTGAGATGTTGGTGATGAAACATATCAACTCCTGCCTGAGAGACAACTCAGATTTGCTCCAATTTGCCTACTTGTGCAACAAGTCCAAAAAAGATGCCACTTCACTGACTCTTCACTCAACCTTGGAACATCAGGACAACAAAGATGCGTAGCTATATCAACTGCAGCTCAGCATTCAATGTCATCATCCCCTTAAAACTATCAATAAGCTTAAAGACATTGGCCTCAATATTTCTTAGTGCAATTGGACTCTAAATTTCCTCCCTCGCAAACCCCAGTCAGTTCAGATTGGCAACATCTCCTCCATGACCTCCATCAGTACAGTGCACCACAAAGCTCTGGACTTGGTCCCCTGCTCGACTGTCTTCATACTTATTGCTGTGTAGCTAAATACAGCTCCAATGCCATATTCAAGTTTGTTGATGACACCACTGTCACTGGTGAAATGAAAGGTGGTGATGAATCAGCATTTATGAAGGAGATTGAAAACGTGTCTGAGTGGTGCCATAACAACGACCTCTTCACTCACTGTCAGCAAAACCAAGGAGCTGGTTATTGACTCAGGAGGAGGAAACCAGAGGTTTATGAGCCGGTGCTCATTGGAGGATCAGAGGTCGAAAGGGTCAGCAATTTTAAATTCCTTGGTGTTATTATTTTGTTTTTGCCGCCGTCGGTGTAGTGGCATCTGCATCAGACTTCGCAAGAGATCCCGGGTTTGAATCAAGCTGGCTCCTTACACACTTTCTGTCCATGCTGGGTTGAACATGGAGCTAACAACTACCTTGTAAAAAAAACAGACAAGTGCTAAAGAAATGGTAAGGTTGCCATCCAGTGTGCCACAAGGTGCAGAAAGGAACAGCAAATAGAACAGTATTATTTCGGACGACCTGTCCTGTCCTGTCCCGTATGGTGACATACATGTATTTTGATAATGCTTACTTTGGTCTTTGAACTTTTCTCACTGTTTTTAAGGTTGTACTATACAATCCATTTGCTCTAATACCTTACTGGAACTGGTTTTAAGTTTGACGCTGATTAAATTGACATTATTTCTTACATCCTTCACATACATGAATAAAAATCTTTGTGTTACATCTCCATCTAAATGTGCAATGTATAATTTATAGTAATTTATAATAAGTAGTAGTAGTAAATAGTATGTACAACAGGACAATTAATATAACATAGAAATACAATTATATCAGCATGAATTAATCAGTCTGATCGCCTGGTATAAGAAGCTATCCTGCACCCTGTTGGTCCTGGCTTTAATGCTGCAATACCATTTCCTGGATGGTAACAGCTGGAACAGTTTGTGGTTGGGGTGACTCAGGTCCCCAATGATCCTTTGGGCCCTTTTTTCGCACCTGTTTTTGTAAATGTTCTGAATAGCAGGAAGTTCATACCTACAGATGTGCTGGGCTGTCCACACCACTCTCTGGAGAGACCTGTGATTGAGGGGGTACAGTTCCCATGCCAGGCAGTGATGCAGCCAGTCAGGATGCTCTCAATTATGCCCCTGTAGAAAGTGCTTAGGATTTGGGGACTCATGCCAAACTTCTTCAGCTGTCTGAGGTGAAAGAGGCGCTGTTGTGCCTTTTTCACCACACAGCCAGTATGTACAGACCATGCGAGATCCTCGGTGATGTGTATGTCAAGGAACTTAAAGCTGTTCACCCTCTCAACCCCAGATCCACTGATGTCAATAAGGGTGAGCCTGTCTCCATTCCTTTTGCAGTTCACAACCAGCTCCTTTGTTTTTGCGACATTGAGGAGGAGGTTGTTCTCTTGACACAACTGTGTAGGTTGCCTCATTATTATTTGATTTAAGGCCTATCAATGTAGTATTGTCAGTAAATTTAATTAGCAGACTGGAGCTATGTGTGGCAACACAGTCATGGGTATACAGGGAATAAAGGAGGGGGCTTAGGACATAGCCCTGAGGGGCACCTGTGTTGAGGGTCAGAGGGGCAGAGGTGAGGGAGCCCACTCTTATTATTCTGTCGACGGTCTGACAGGAAGTCCAGGATCCAGCTGGCAAGGTGAAGACCGAGGTCGCTGAGCTTCTTGTTAAGCCTGGAGGGAATTACGATGTTGAATGCCGTACTGTAGTCCAAGAACAGCATTCTCACATAAGCGTCCCTCTTCTCCAGATGTGTAAGGACGGTATGTAGAGCAGTGGCTATTGCGTCATCTGTAGATCGGTTGTGTCGTTAGGTGAATTGTAGGGAGTCCAGTGTGGGTGCTAGCATGCTGCAGATGTAGTCCTTGACCAGCCTCTCAAAACTTTTGCTTATCATTGAGATGAGTGCGACAGGACGCCAGTCGTTCATTTCACGTTACCTAGATATTTTTAGGTACAGCAACATTGGTGGATGTTTTGAAGTAGGGAGGGCACTCTACACTGGGAGAGGGTGAGGTACTCCTGATCCAGGGGACAAAAGGATTTGAGGGCATGCACATTCTGGGGGTTGCACCAATCGCTATTGGATATGGTTTCCCTTCATGAACATCCTTGGCTAAGTGTATTGACTCATCATCAAAGTCTTTAGCAGCGTAAATTCTTAAGTCTTTAATCAACACCTTTACTTAAAGGTCTGTCTTTTGTATTATTGCTTATGGTAGATAATATATAATCCAATTCCTCACTGTATGAACTAACTTAAAAATTATGAAATCCTTTTGGTTGTTTTGACTTGCAACTAAAATGTTTTTTGTTCCTTGTCTTCACCTTGAAGTTAAAAGGTAACATTTGGTTAGTTGTACACTGGCAAAGATTATGGTGTACAGCAGCACTTATTTGGAAACATGAGCGAGTAATAAAAAAAAATTGTATTAATAATTACATACATTGCTCTGTATGTTTACTTCCTGTGAAATTAAGTAGCTTAATCATTTATTGCTGGTACATTTCCCACATTTTCTTGGATTTACTGTACATTTTAAAGAAAATGAGAAATACTTAAGGCAGTTGGTACAAAAGATGCAAATGTCTAGTTCAGATGACAAGAGATTAATATTTCTACATTCATCGATTTGCCATGAAATGTGCAGACATATTTAGTAACTTACACAGACTATTTTCAGGAGTGCTGAGAGTGATTGGTAAGGTAAGAGCCTGCATTTTTGAGTGGTAAGTACAGCTTGCAATGCGGTAATGTTTGCAGGATGTTTGCATGATAGAACTAAGGACATGGAGATGTGAAGATCTGTGATTATTCTGGAAATGTTAGCTGTGATTAGGTGTCATACCACTTTTTCTTAAGATATGAGTAATGTTTTGATAGAATATAATTATGTTTCAATGTGTTGAAATTACTGCAGTACCTGAGAATATGAACTAGCTGCAAAGAGCATATTTTTTATGAAGTGGGCAATGCCTCTACAGGTACTTTTTAATGGCTGTGTCTTAATGGGCTTGATTTTCATACAGTCAGCAAAATACATGATTGCATTTGCTTCAGACAAAAAAAAAATGGTGATTATAATGATCTTGATTCCTGACATGTGAGAATTATAAACGGCTTGGAATTCTCACAGGGTTTCACTTTGGGAGTGTGGCCAAGCCCCTGGAGAAACAGTATAAATGGCTAAAATTGGTAATGTAAATTATTTAATCAGGGTTTCAGCTGAATAGACAGCAGGAGATCTAGAAAACCTGATAGCTATTTAGGGCCATTCACTTATTTAAATTCCAGGGAAGTGTAATTTCTGATGAAATAAAGGCTGATTTTTGATATAATTAATGGCCCATCAGCAACATTACATTCTAGGAAATCACATACTTCAAAGCTGTATGCTCCTGCAATTTAATTAGTAGGATGTTAAGTGCAAATGAAGAAATGGAAAAGCATTCTCATGCTTGTTTTAATTAGATGTGGAAATTCACCCTATTATTTTTTGCTCTTCTGCATGTGTCAATGGCGTGAAATTACTTTGTTAAATGAATTCAAGAAGCATGTCCACTGCCTTTTAATTATTAGCATTTAACTACTTTATTGATGTTTGCAATAGCTAAATCCATCTATTCTGATGGCAGTATCACAAGGTTTAAACAATCGTGAGTATGCTTCCCAGAATAATTTGTCTTTTTCAGTGTCATGTGGCAGACACGGTAATCCTGCATGTGAAATGATCTGAAACTTACTTCACAGAGCAGTGGTTACTCTATGCCAGGGGTGGCCAACCTTTTACATTCCATGGGTCAATTTTTTCACGCACGTTCAGGTGCGCCATACAACTCTTGTACCCCCATTCAATTCTTGTAGAAAATGTTAATATGGACATATTTAGCATTTTTACATGATATTGATTTAATATTAAAACAAGATCACATTACTTACCTTAATGAGACTTTTAACAGATATATTTTGTTGTCTTTTGCTTTCTTCCTTTTTCTTAATCACATATTCTTTCCATAACTCAGACCCAAACACTAGCTTCAGTTTTACTTCTATTTCAGTCTGATGTTGTGGTTTATAGTGTTTATTAAGATCATGTCTTCTATTATGTGAGGAAGTGTTTTCACAAACAATGCACAATGGTTTTCCTGACGGGCTTGCTATAAATAAGAACTAATTTTCCCACTGTTCATTGAATTCACGCTTACTATCAATTTCTGCTTTTCTTTTGCTCATTTTCATGAGTAACTGAATATAAAAACAAGGCTTAGTTTTTGAAAAAGTACAAAACTGCAAATGTTCACAAAGGACGAACAAAGCACAGCTCCGTAGTGCATGAGTCCCAATTGTAAACTGACTGGCAAAAACCTGTGACACACCGCTGGTGCAGACGCCTGGCGCCTCAGGATCAAACAAGTATCAAACGTGTATTGAACAGTTATGGAACGACTGCAGAACAAAAGTCCTTCTTTCCTAGTTTGACTCAATGAACGTTTTGTTTAATTAAAAACAGATTAATGTGAAAGAAGATAACATTCGCCAAAAGATGTGCACAAAATAATAAAATCGCTAAAAATAATTGCTAAGTTTTAGATTTATTCTCAGTAAAACCCATTTCTAGCTCTTAAGCTACTTGAATTCCTGTTTTAGATTTTTTTCTATAAATGGGTTTTTGGTTCACGCTTTTTGCATGAGTGGGCTTGCTTTTTCGTTATTATCACTGCATTGAAGTGCGCCACTTCTAATCATCCAATGCACCACTTTTGGCGCATGCGCCATAGGTTCCCCATCCCTGCTCTATGCTTTCTAGCTGCAGCATTTTTTCCTATATACAGATAGCTATGTGTAAAGAAAGACTGAAAATAACTGTTGCTTTTGGATTTAGGAAAGCACTGTGCGGCATAGCAAGGAGTAGATTCAAGATTGTTTATGTCATTTCCAGTAAAGGAGAACGAAATAATTGTAACTCCAGATCCAATGCAGGATATAAAAACATACACACTAAGATAAAGAACCCAATAATGAAAGCACAATAAATATAAATGATTTTATGTATGTAAATTGTTGTTAGGTACAGGAGTGTCAAGTCAAGTCACTTTTATTGTCATTTCGACCATAACTGCTGGTAAAGTACATAGTAAAAATGAAACAACGTTTTTCAGGACCATGGTGAAACATGACACAGTACAAAAACTACACTGAACTATGTGAAAACAACACAGAGAGGAAAAAAAAACAACACACAACAACTGCTCTAGACTACAGACCTACCCAGGACTGCATAAAGTGCACAAAAACAGTGCAGGCATTATAATAAATAATAAACAGGACAATAGGGCAGTAAGGTGTCAGTCCAGGCTCTGGGTATTGAAGAGTCTGATAGCTCGGGGGAAGAAACTGTTACACAGTCTTGTCATGAGAGCCCGAATGCTTCGGTGCCTTTTCCCAGATGGCAGGAGGGAGAAGAAATTGTATGAGGGGTGCGTGGGGTCCTTCAAAATGCTGTTTGCTTTGCGGATGCAACATGTAGTGTACATGTCTGTGATGGCAGGAAGAGAGACCCCGATGATCTCAGCTGACCTCACTTACCGCTGCAGGGTCTTGTGATCTGAGATGGTGCAATTTCCAAACCAGGCAGTGATGCAGCTGCTTAGGATGCTCTCAATACAACCCCTGTAGAATGTGAGTGTCTGTACATAATGTGACTCTGAGAGGAAATGATAAAGTAGTGTTGGAGAATGGGGTGGTTAATGGGTGGACGTGTTAATCAGTCTTACTGTTTGGGGAAAGTAACAGTTTTTGAGTCTGGTGGCTCTGGTGTAGATGCTATGGAGATTCCTCTTTGATGGGAGTAGGACAAACAGACTATGAGCTGTGTGGGTGGGGTCCTTTATAATATTGCTTGTCTTTTTCTGGCACGTTTCAGTATATGCTTAATTCTGAGTTGGTTTCCCAAATTTGTTTTGAATTGTTTTGAATTTTCTGTTTTGATACTTTAGTGAATTGAAACATTACCACAGTCAAAAGGCAATTGTCATGCAATTGAAAAATGAAAGAAGAATGCAGTCTTATATATCAGTGGGGTAAATCTCACAATATGTAAGCTATCTGGTTTTAGAGATCATAGATTAGATTTAATTTCTGTATCTCTTCAAAGTTCAGAGTAAAATTTATTATCAGAGCACATACATGTTACCACATACAACCCTCAGATTCTTTTTCCTGTGGGCATACTCAGCAAATCTATAGCACAGTTAACTGTGCAAATGCAAATATAAATAAATAGCAATAAACAATGAGCATGAAATAACAAGATAAAGAGTCCTTAAAGTGAGACCATCAGTTGTGGGAACAACAGAAGTAGAATGGGAGCAGTTATCCTCTTCTGTTCAAGAGCCTGATGGTTGAAGGGTAATAACTGTTCTTGAACCTGGTGATATGAGTCCTGAGGCTCTTGTTCCTTCTAACTAATGGCAGCAATGAGAAAAGAGCATGGCCTGGGTGGTGAGGATCTTTGATGATGGATGCTGCTTTTCTATGGCAATGTTTCATGTAGATGTGCTCCATGGTTGGGAGGGTTTTATCTGTAATATTCTGGGCTGAATCCACTTTCTTTTGTAGGATTTTCCACTCAAAGGCAATCTGTTATGCCCATTCATCAAGCACGCCATTCAATGACATCTCTAAAGCTCACAAGCAAATATGCTCCACCTGTATTATTTGCAGAGCCCAGCAAATTTACAGGCAGAACAGAAAAAAAGCTAATTTCTTGTTTGTAGTTTTGAGCATTTGTTAAAGTTGATCTTTACTGAGACTTGCATAACATTTCCTGTTTCATTTAGAATCAGGGTTAATATCACTTACAGTATGTTGTGAAATTTGTTGCAGCTTTTTGGCAAAATGTAAAAATAATTCAAAATACTAAACAGTATGATGGCAGGAAATTATGATAGTACTGATAATAATTATCAATGTAGTTCTTCACCTTCCAACCTTGTATGGGATATACCCACCAGAAGCAAGCTATTCTGCCCAACTTATTCTATCCATTTATAACCATATAACAATTACAGCATGG
Source organism: Hypanus sabinus (assembly GCF_030144855.1). Taxonomy (NCBI): domain Eukaryota; kingdom Metazoa; phylum Chordata; class Chondrichthyes; order Myliobatiformes; family Dasyatidae; genus Hypanus; species Hypanus sabinus. The sequence goes on from NC_082715.1 coordinate 48,905,635, forward strand.
AAACAGGTCATCTTGGCCCTTCTAGTCCATGCCGAACGCTTACTCTCACCTAGTCCCACCGGCCTGCACTCAGCCCATACCCCTCCATTCCTTTCCTGTCCATATACCTATCCAATTTTCTTTTAAATGACAATATCGAAACTCCCTCTACCACTTCTACTGGAAGCTCGTTCCACACAGCTACCACTCTCTGAGTAAAGAAGTTCCCCCTCATGCAATCCCTAAATTTCTGCCCCTTAACTCTCAACTCATGTCCTCTTGTTTGAATTTCCCCTACTCTCAATGTAAAAAGCCTATCCACGTCAACTCTATCTATCCCCCTTATAATTTTAAATTCCTCTATCAAGTCCCCCCTCAACCTTCTACTCTCCAAAAAATAAAGACCTAACTTATTCAATCTTTCTCTGTAACCTAGGTGCTGAAACCCAGGTAACATTCTAGTAAATCTCCTCTATACTCTCACTATTTTGTGGACATCTTTCCTATAATTCTTTGACCAGAACTGTACACAATAATCCAAATTTGGCCTTACCAATGCCTTGTACAATTTTAACATTACATACCAGCTCCTGTACTCAATGCTCTGATTTATAAAGGCCAGCATACCAAAAGCTTTCTTCGCCACCCTATCCACATGAGATTCCACCTTCAGGGAACTATGCACCATTATTCCTAGATCACTCTGTTCTACTACATTCCTCAATACCCTACCATTTACCATGTAAATGCTCCATTTATGCTGCACTCAAATCTTATGTCTTCCTTCATCAAATTCTCTCTTGATATTTTCTACACCTTCCTCCCTCAACTTAAATTGATGAATCTTATTGAGTGTAAAATACTTTGGATTTGCTTCGTCAAGCCTAGCTGCCTTTTCACAAGTGTAAAAAAGTCCAGTCTGTCCATCCTTCCCTAGTGTGTATGGTCTCATACTACTTGTTTCATCCTTGTAAAACTTCCTTGCAACCCCTCTACAGCCTCGCTACCCTGTGTGAAGGGCGACTAGAACTGTGTGCAGATACTGGAATCTGGAGCAAGACAAAACGCAAGCTGTTGGAGCAACTGGGCAGGTTTAATTGTATATGTGGGGGTGGGGGAGGTGGAGGGAGGAATGTAAGGAATTGCTGATGCTTCAAGACTGCATCAGAAATATACACAATCTCCATACACGTTCTACCTATATTCAATACAGTTTTAGCACAGCTTCCCTACTTTCCAATTTGATTTCTGCAGAATTTTTGTCCCCAACCTCTTCCCTTACCTCAAGGCCAGCTGGGCTCTCTCTGGCATTTCCTTTTCTGGATCTCTTTATCTCCATCTCTTGACACTGACATCTTCTATAAACCCGTCAACTTCCACAGCTCCCTCAAATGAGAATACTATTCATTTTTCTGTTTTTCCATCTCTACTGCATCTATTCTCAAGATGAGGCCTTCAATGATAGGTTTTCTGAAGTGCCCCTTGCTGCAATTGACAGAGCTGTCACATGCATTTTCTCCATTTCCTACACAACTGCTTAAATACCACCCGTTCCACCCCAGACAGAATAACTGCGGGGTGCCCTTTGGCCTTCTCCTTTTAAACACACACGTCATTCTCTGCCATTTTTATCAGTGATCCAATGTGATCCCACTACCAGGTGCATTTTCCTTTCTGTTCCCCTCCTCCTTCCCACCCCAACTTGCAAGCCCCTGGTCCACTCAATTGAACTTGTCTTCCAGTGCTTGCCCTGCAGCCAAAAGAGATGTAACATCTGCCCCTTCACCTCTGCCTTCACAACCATCCAGGGACCTAAGCACTCTTTCAAGTTTAATTGTCGTTTAACCATACATGAATACCCATGCGTACAACCAAAAGAAGCAGCATTTTTCTGGAGCTAAGGTGCAAAATACAATACCAACAGTCACACACAGCACAATGCAAACATAGCACATGTAGACTGTAGTAAGATACAGTCACATAAAAAATATATATAGTGCACATCCCTGAGACCATGAAAGTTACAGCAGTCAACAGCTGAACACCATACATACTGTTTTCTGCTGAGTGAACACAGGAGGGCAGCACAGATTCCAGCCTGTATGCCACCCCACACTGCCTCCAGCACTCCAGTGGAGCACACCAAATCTGACACTTCTCTCCTGAATGGCTGCAAACAGGTGACCCTGCAGCTTGAGGTCCAGACCTCACTGCGACCAAAGCCGCGATGCTCCCCTGCTGTTCGCCAATAGATCAACGGATTGGACTTGCAGCATCCCACATTAACACACCTCCTTCACACACCCACACTGATGCCCCTCTGACACAGGCAGCAGTGTGATCCGCACCAGATCCAGCACCTTCAATTTCTCGGCCAGTGAGCAAATCGCTGATGGGGTAGACCTGCGCTACTTTAAGTTCATAATGTCCAGCAGAGTCTTGAGATTTTAAAAACTATGTTTAAAAAAAGAGAACACCACATTTGTTGGCCTCGTAGAAGCTCTGTGTCAGAGCTTGCTACCACCTTTCTAGGTGAGGTAGGTTTTCACCTGCACCGCTCTCCACCCTTGTCTTACTGCATTTGGTGCTAACAATGTAGTCTCCTCTACACTGGCGAGATTAAGTGTAGCCCAGCAGAACACATGCTTTCTGCCTACAATGGCCATCTCAATTTTCTGGCTGAATGTCACTTTAATTATTATTCTCATTCCTAACGGACCTGGCCTTCACTACTGCTACAGAAGTCAAACACAAATTGGAAGAACAACCTCTCTTATGACACTCGTGTAGCCCTCAATCTAAAAAGTCCCCAACATTGAGTTTTCTAATTTCAGGTAACTCACACCCCTAGTTTTCTTGTTACATGCATATTTACTTGTCTACCAAGTTTTCTTCTTTCAAGTTCTCTCCATTCTCCCTTACTTACTTGGTTCCATGTGCCTATTATCCCATTCCCATCTGGTGCCACCTATTACCTCCTAGCCTGTACTCCCCTCCATCACTGTACAGCTTTATTCTGGCAATCTTTTCCACCACCCACACAGTTCATGATCCAGAATATTGACTTCTATCTTTTGCCTTCCCAGACATTTTTTGACTCACTGAGTTCTTCTGTCATTCAGTTTTTGACAATAAAATTAGTGGAAATTGAGAATAATAGCGTATAATGTACAAACCTGATGAGTACAAGTAATGCAAAACAATTATCTCTATCTATTTTGTGCAATGGCAGATAAATAATGAAACAATCTTTAATTTTTAAAAGAGTGTCAAACAAGTATTTTAATCTGTTCTTAATGTAATGACACAAAAATGGGTAAGAGTCTACATTATTAATACATTTGTAATGTCGAGTCAGTGGGCTGTTTCATTTTTAATTTACTGTGAGCACCTCCCCTTGCAGAATAAACAAATACTGTAGAAGAGACTCATTAAGTACCATTTTCTACGTAATCTTGTTAGCTCCTGTACCCTCATTATATCTTCATGGGTTATATTACTGTTCTTCTTTGATAAAGAGTTATAAGAATTAACCAAGAATATTCATTTCAGCTTGACATTATTTTGTATCCAGTGATATTGGAGCTGTGTGGTGCAAATGTCACAACCATACTAACTCATTGATAAATATGCTCATTTTTTCATACAGTGAATTTATATTGCATAAGTAATTTTATGCATGACCTTTATTTGAGCTTCTTCAGTATCCAATTATGATTTTATCTTCCTAATTAATGTGCAAAGATTATACTTGATGGTTGAGTTTGTAACAGAGATTTCACCAATCCTTAAGCATTTTTTTTTATCAAACGCAGAGATAAATTTTTAGTTACTGTGATTCTTTTTTCTAAAAGCTTAAATTATCACTGCAAGGCAGGACCTCATGTAATTAATTACATGAGGCATAGCACAGGAAGGGAAGAAGAAATGCAAATTTTCCTGCCATTTACCTTATATTCAAGAATAATGATGGGAAAATAATTCTCTAATGACTCATGCACAGCTTGGTAATAAAGAAAAAGTGAAAAGTATGTCACATTTCCACTGAGAGGCAATAATGGAATGTTACTTCTGGAGTAATTGGGCTGAGGATTGGGCAGTTAGTATACAACTAAAAGTAGTGAAGGACAAGCAGATAATGGGGCAACATTGCAGTCAGTGGAATGATGTAAGAGTTAATAACAGGTAAAAACGGTGATGGATGCAAAAAGGAAGGTGTTATATTTGACTGCACACCGTATACAGAATAATATAGATGATCTTGTAGCTCAGTTAGAGATTAGCAGATATGATGTTGTGGGCATCACTGAGTTGTGGCTGAAAGAAAATTATAGTTGAGAGCTTAACATCCAAGATACAGATTGAATCGAAAGGACAGGCAGGTAGGCAGAGGGAGGTGGGTGGCTCAGTTGGTAAAAAATAAAATCAAATCCTTAGAAAGAGATGACGTGGAATTGGAAGATATGGAGTTCTTGTGAGTAGAGTCAAGAAAAGATGTGCTGGCATTGAAGAGGGCATTGAAGTTCACAAGAATGACCACAGGATTGAAAGGATTAACATACGAGAAGCATTTCATGGCTCTGGGCCTGTATTTATTGTTTAGAAGAAGGAAGGGGCGATCTCATTGAAACCTATTGAATATTGAAAGGCCCAGATAGAGTGGACAATGAGAGGATGTTTGCTCCAGTGGGGGAGTCCATGACCAGGGGGCACAATCTCAGAGCTGCCATTAGGAACAGAGATGAGGAAAAATTTCTTTAACCGGAGGATGGAGAATCTGTGGCATGCTTTGCCACAGACCAAGGCCAAGCCGTTGGGTATGTTTAAGGCGGAGGTTGATTGGTTCTTGATTTGGGGAGAAGCAAGGAGAATGGGGTTATGAGGGACAATAAATCATCCATGTTCAAATAGCCTAATTCTGCTCCTATGTCTAAGGTCTTCTGGTAATCAGCAATCATGGCAGCTTTGGCATGGCTATGATATTCAATTTAAAAGCAAATAATACTATAAATATTAATTTTATAGATAGTTTGCCAAGACATTTATTTTGCTAGTTCATATGTGTAGGTTATCCCTAAAACCTGAAGCTTGGGTCCAAGTTGAATTATGTACAGATCTAGCCAGTTTCTTAGCCAAGTTGTCAATGGGGAAAATGATGTTTAATATTGCAGTTATTTTCAGTGAACTTGGAGACAGATTTCAACTTCTATAAACTTGAGCAGTTTAAAAAGACATACCCAGCATTTTGCTTTCCATGAACAAAAATATTCCTTTTTAATTTTATATTTTAAATAAAATCCTTTTATCTATCACAAGTTCTGTTTTCAAGTCCATACTGAGTTTAGTTTTGACGTGAATAGGTGATCTGTGAGGCACAAATCATGATGTGGTGCACCTATAAAAAAGCTACAAATGTACATCCTAGCCTGATCTATTTAGGGTAAAATCAATTCTAACATTTAAAATATGGGTGTGAAATGATGTAGTTTCTAAGGCAAATTGCTCTGTATTTTTAAAAATGTATTCATGGTATTTAAAAGTAACACACACAAAATGCTAGAGGTACTCAGCAAACCGTCTGTGTAGGTGAATAAACAGTTGAAATTTTGGCCAGGTCCTTTTATCAGGACTGCCATTGTTCATGATAATTCAGTCCCTGTCTGCATACTGAATGATCCTCTGCAAAATGTTTAAAAATCTAATAGCTCTGTACTCGCTGGTTCATTGTATGTAAGAATTCTTCTGAGTTAATGGCTGCTCAGTCTGCTTGATGACATTGTTGTTGATGGATTTGTAGCAGCATCTAATAATTGGCAAAGGGTAATCCATGCCACAATGATCCCTCAATCTAAGAATCCAAAGCAAATATTTTATTTATTAACAAAAATTAGTTTACTGTAATATATTTTGTCACCTTCTGGATTTTCTTCATTCTCCTCATAGAAGTCAATCTGTACGCAGAGTGAGTATCACAGATAGACTCCTTATAGACGATTTTTGAGTTTATTTTAGAGGGTTTTAATTTATTTTGCTTGGAACTCTTCTCTCCAGTGCTGGTAAGTTTGTTCATCTGGTTGGTTAGGCAGTAGCCCAGGGGATTGTGGTGCAGGAGCCGTGAGACATCTAGCTGTTCAAAAGATGACTCACATTACTTAGGACATGTACTCTTCTCATTGCTACTATCAAGGAGGAGATACAGGACTATGAAGATACATACTCAATGACTTGGAACAGCTTCATCCCCTCCACCATGAGATTTATGAATGGACAGTGAACCCATGCACACTACCTCACTATTTTTCCCTTCTCTTTTTGCACTATTTATTTTTTTAATACTGTGCATTTCCAATGAAGTTACGTTGCCTTTTCATGATCTCATATATTATTTCTCTTTTTGTGCTTGCTCTGTTCATGACATCCTCATTAGATATTTGTTTCATCCATGATATTCTTAGCATCCTCCTCAAAAACCACATCTGACTTGTGATTAGGAAAGAGGAGTTGGAATGCATGGTAATTATGGAAAAGATTGAAGGGAAGAGGAAGGCAAAGACAAATGATGATGGAGACAGCAGCCAGAGAACTGGAAATGAGCACCAATGAATTGATCCACTTGACCCGAAACAGGAGTGTGTGGCCATGGCAGTCAAAGCTCAAAATGATGACAATGATGAATGTTGTGCATGTATTTCTTATTGTAATTTATAGTGTTTTTGATTATGTATTTCAGTGTACTAATTCCACAAGACAACTAATTTCACAACATATGCCAGTGATATTAAACCTGATTCTGATTTATTAATCCTTTGATCAGCGTTCCCAGTTTATGCACAACTTCACAGACCTGTGCCAAATAACTTTCTTGTAATGGTTTATGAACCCATTTGAAATCTAGCTCTCAGTATTTTAAGCCACCATGACAAGAAAGCTGACTAATTCAAGCAACTTTGTTCAAACTGCTCTCCGGATCTTTGTGATTAAAAATAACACAAGAAGCAAAACAAACTCTTTTGACTTTGTATGCTCATTTGAAAGGTCAGGATATTGAAGGCTGTGATGTCCTGGCACAGAAGAGATGAGGCCATAGAACACATCAACCATGATCTTACCAAATCATGGAGAAGGCTTGGGTATTGGTGATTTCCTGCTGCTCCTATTTTCTTATATTTTTATGTAGTTTGCTTTTAGCGTTTTTGATACTTTTTACTGATCTGCTTTAAAATGTTGGGGAAAATGGTGTGCATAAAACTAAACAAAAACAACAGAAGCAGTGTATTGCCAAGTAACTGTTTCATTTTATGCTCAGTTTTTCACTGAAACTCTAAGCAACGATCTGTACTGTTTGTTAGTCTTGCAGCATAATTTGGAAAATAGGTTTCCCCAGCTATCTGAAGGTAGAGCGTTCCTATGAAACGGTTCGTAAGCCAGAATGTCGTGAAGTGAATAAGCAATTACCATTTATTTAAATGGGAAAAACTTGTGAACGTTCCCAGACTCAAAAAATAACCTGAAAAATCATGCCAAATAACACATAAAACCTAAAATAACAGTAACATATTGTAAAAGCAGGAATGATATGATAAATACACAGCTTATATAAAGTAAAAATACTTTTCTGCAATCATTGCAGTACTGTCAAGCGTAGCGAAAATCTCACGCAAACACTCTCGGTAGAAGCACTCTCTCCAGTAACCTTTAAGCTACGAAGCTGCCGTCGTCTCAAAAACCGATAAAACCACCCATGACTAACTTTAAATTGCATTTTTGCAAAAATGGCTTTAATTCATATGGGAAAGTTTTTTTTCAATAAGTTGCAGTTTTGTCACAGTTAAACACTTGCTTATATGAATAACCACCTTCTGTAATTATTTTCTTCCGTTCTGCTGGGAACTTTTCAGCAGCTTTGGTATCAGCCGAAGCACTCTCTACAGTAAACGTTAAACTATGAAGCTGCCTTCGCCTCAGAAACTGATCAAACCACCCATGAATACCTTTAAATTCCACTTTCGCAATACTTCCATCACCATCGTCCAGTGCTTTCTGTTTCAGCTTATTAAAAAGACTGACTGATTTCTCCTTAAGTACAGTATAAGATAACTTAACAGAACACCACGCTTTGTACACCCATCAATCCAATCAAGCAATAGTCTTTCCATTTTATCCATTATTGGATGCTGACTAAAAGAGGCCACTTTGCTTACGAGCAGAACCAACAGTAACATTGGCAGCTTTCAAGATTCCTTCTCTCCACCTTTTTTTCATAAAAGTGAAAACACTCTTTAGCTAGCGAAAACAGATAATTAATGTAGGTTTGTCGTAACAGCAAACTGTCGTACAGTGAATGTTCGAAAAATGGGGGCCACCTGTATTTCTTCAGCTGTTGAATAATCTAATGTGGGACTGCAGTGATAGAGTTACTATCCAGAGCAACATATTAAAACCCCATGGTCACCTGGAAATTTTATTTATGAAATAAATAATCTTGTGTTAATGAAAAGATCATAACCTAAGAAGTTTAAATAGAAGAAGGCCATTTAGCCCTTCATGTCTTCTGCATCATTTCATGAAAGCAGCTGATGTTCTAAGACTGCATCACTTTTCTGGACTAACTCTTAGTCACCCTTAAGCAACAAACGAAGTACTGGAAGAACTCATCAAATCAGGCAGCATTTCTGGAGGAAAATGGACAGTCAACATTTTGGCTTGAGACCCTTCACTAACTGGAAGTCATTTTCCCTTTGTTAAAGCTGACTAATTCACTAAGTTCCTCACAGTATTTTTTATGCGCTCCAAGTTCCAGCACCTACAGTCTTTGCATCTCAATTATCTTTAATTTCCATAATATCTTAGCAATATCTATCAGACTAAAATAATACACCGTAATCCCGAAACTGATTGTTTGCAAATCCTGTGGTCTGGCAGTTGGCTCATTAATTTTTCCAGAATACAAGCCGGGAGTTCAACGTAAATGTGTACTGTACAGCTGAAGCCAGGGTTGGTATCCACAACAATAAGCGTTAGGAAGATGGTAGATTTGCGTTGAATTTGGTTCGTCGGAAAATTTATTATACTACTGCTTAATACATTTATTTGCAGTGAAATGAAAATGTGTGTGTTATTAGCAGTAATCCTATTCTGGAAAGTCTGCAGCTCCGACACTACCACAATGCCAAACGTGCTGGATTATCAGATTGATGGGATGTTCAAGATCAAGTTTATTGTCATTTTCAACCATATGCACGTATACCACCAAACGAAACATTCCTCTGGACCAAAGTGCACAACGCAACACTTATAGCTCTCACACAACACAAAGTAATATTACCGCAAATAAATTAACAAATAATAAGGTGCATTTACCCTATTATTTCAATATCTCAAGTACACTGAGTGTTAGAGCTCTCTTGGGTAAGGAATCCCATCAATTCCCTGCTCTCTGATTGGAAAAAAATTCCTAAGTGGAACTAATGAAAATTACAATTTATATTTATTATATATTTACTTATTTATTCTATTCTTTTACATTTAATGGATATAAAAATGCCCTTGCTGATGCTAGGCATTTTTGAAAAAAAATTTAGGAAATCGTTTTGTAAGGACTTAAGAAAAATATTGATCCATTGAAAACTCTATATTGTTTTGATGTACAAAATTTTAGATAAAAAAATAAGTGTAAATGTAAAACAGCACACAATCTTAAATAACACAGGAGCACATAAAATGGTATTTAGATTCATATGAGATTGGCAGTTTTGATTTTGTACAACAACTCCAGCTATGAAAACCCAGTATTCCAATATGCAGTTGATGGTTTATCATCTGACCCATTCATTAGTCCAGAATGTAAACCAGGAGTCCAAGGTGCAAGTGGGATGTGCACTCACAGCTGGGGTTCCAAAATATGGCCAGAGTTGGAGTCTGAACTGTGGTCAGGTGTGAGGCCTGAGCCAGAATTAGGTTCTGGAGAGCCAGTGATCAAGAATTAATAGGGTTTGCAGCTGTAGCCAGGCTCTGGACTGCTTAGGTATCACTTGTTCCCATTTAAACTCACCGGATTCCACCTGCCCAGTCAGCGGCGGGAACAGAGCACAGCAGGAGGTTTCTCACAGGTCGGCGACGCTCGTTTAAAAGGAGAGCTTTGTGGGCCCTCAGTGTCCAGTCAGAGCAGGAGCAGAGCACTACGAAGTAAATAAAAGGAAAGGTGGGACAAGCAGGGTGGCCGTCATTGGGAGTCGGAGTGTCAGGCTTTGGCTTAAAGGGGGCTTCGGCTTGAAAGGGGTAGTTTCTGTTAACGTTCTCTTTTTTCCCCTCATCGTGCACCTAGTGTAGAAAATGGCCATTGTATGTTCTTCATGACAAACGCTGGAATCCTGGGTCACCTGGGGTCTCCCAGGGAACTACGTCTGCATGAAGTGCATCCAGCTGCAGCTCCCTTAAGACCATGTTTGGGATCTAGAGCAGCAGCTGGATGACCTTTGGCTTGTACGGGAGAGTGAGGAGATAATCGAATGGAGTTACAGGGAAGTAGTCAACCAGAAGTTACAGAAAGCGAGCACCTGGGTGACTGTCAGATGGAGGGCAGAAAGTGTTGAGGAAACAATTAGGCTGCAGAAGGACTTAGATGGATTATGGTTATGCACTTCGATAGTAGAAATAAATGTGCTGACCATTTTCTAAACGGGGAGAAAATCCAAAAATCTGAGGTGCAAAGTGACTTGGGAGTCCTGATGCAGAAAACCCTAAGGGTTAATTTTGCAGGTAGAGTCAGTGGTGAGGAAGGTAAATTTATTTCAAGGGGTCTAGAATATAAGATGGGATGCTGAGGCTTTATAACGTACTGGTGAGGCCTCACTTTGAGTATTGTAAACAGTTTTGTGCTCCTTGTGCTGGCGTTGGGGAAGGTTCAGTGGATGTTCATAAAGGTGGTTCCGGGAATGAAAGGGTTATCATATGAGGAATATTTGATGGTTCTGGGTCAGTACTCACTGGAATTTAGAAGGATGAGGGGGGAATCTCATTGAAACCTTTTGAATGTTGAAAAGCCTAGACAGAGTGGAGGTGGAAAGGGTGTTTCCCATGGTGGGAGAGTGTAGGAAAAGAGGGCACAGCTTCAGGATAGAGGGGCATCCATCTAAAACAGAGATGCGGAACAATTCCCTTCGCTAGAGGGTGGCAAACTTGTGGAAGTTATTCCCAGAGGCAGCTGTGGAGGCCACATTGTTGGGTGTATTTAAAGATAGGTTCTTGACTGGACCTGACATCAAAGGTTGTGGGGAGAAGATTGAGGAGGGGATAAAAGGATCAGCCATGATTGAATGGCAGAGTAGATTCAATGGGCCAAATTGCCTAATTCTGTTCCTATATGTTATGGTCTTATTCACTAGGAAAAAATATATTATGCTACTTTGTAACATGTTTAAAAAATAAAAAGTTAGAGGACCAAAGCTGCAGGTAAAAGACCATTTGTCAAATCTGCCCCTCTTCCCACAGATTTGGATGAACCTTTGAAGTATTTTCAGCACTTCCTGTTTTTAATCTTATGTTTCTAGCATCTGCAGTTTTTAAAAATAGAAATGTTTTTGCGTAATAGTTACAGTATCATCCAAGGGTCCAGAGAATCTGCTATTCTGGCACTACCAAATTCCCAAGTGCACTAGGTTATCAGAGGTTTGCATAATATATCTTAATCATTTTCTTTATTCAAATCACAATGAAAGCCATTTTTAGCTGATCTCTTAATTCAATAAAGATGTATTGAGGTAAATAGAATTCATGTTTTTTCTGTATGTCAGTTTAACCGTTCAAAGTTCAGAGTACCCTACAATATGTTGAATGTGAATGAAAATGTTGATCGATTAAGCAACACAAGAACAGAGCTAACAATCCTTATTGATATTCTTGTCTGTGTGCTGCTAGCAATTTGTTTTGTGAATGGATCTAGGTAATATGCTTCTAAATCTAATAACTAATTTGCTTCACCAGCAAGAAGACCTTTCTATTTTTTCGTTCATTTTATTAAACTTAGCGTTCAATAAATCAACTTTGCCAGTTGAACTAGAGATATTTATTTTTACATAATTTGAGATTTTGTTATTCCCTGCCCTTTATAAAATATCTTGCACGTAGTTTTTGTCTTCATTTTCCTTTCCTTTTGGACAGTCCTGTGGAATTGACAATAATTGTGCTCCATTTCAGTTTTATGGGTTCTGAGAGGGGTAATGCGATCGGAGGGGGAACTACAAATTCTTCCACTGATGGGGTACAAGATGGCAGGTGGGGTGTATTGGTGTGTTTGTGAAGTGGTACACTTTTTCTGGTAATACAAGTTCTCTGTGTGCTCCCATATTTGACCTTGAGTTTCTCAATATTACCTTGGCAAGCATCAAGCAATTTGAGCCAATTCACAACCCCATAGTTGACGCAAACACAGTCTGTATCAGATTAGGCCTCAGAGTGCGAGTGAGATGGAGAATTAAAGTAAGATTCAAGGGGAGCTCAGTTGCCACTGTAGACTGAATGCAGACGCTCAACAAAGCAATTGCTCAGTCTGCATTCTGTTTCTCCAAAGTAAACAAAACAATATTGTGAACTCCGAATCTGCTTGGGTCCTTGGACAGTGGGGAAGGAAAAGCTGAATGGCTAAGTGTTGCACCATCACAGACAGAAAGCGAAGCAAGTTTATTATCACTGACATAGGTCATGAAAATTGTTGTTTTGCATCAGCAGTATATCATAAAAAATTATATGTGTCAATAAGAAATATGAAAAATAAATATGTAGCATAAAAGGGGATCAAAAATAGTGAGGTGGTATTTATGCAAAAGAGTAAACGGTCGACGTTGGTCTGAGACCCTTCGCCAGGACTGAAAAGAAAGAGAAATCGGTGTAAGATGGTGTGGGGAGGGGAGGAAGAAGTACAAGGTGGTAAGTGAAACCAGGAGAAAGGGAGAAGGTGAAGAAAAGAGCTGGGAAGTTGATTGGTGAAAGAGCTAAAGGGTGGAGAAGGGGGAGTCTGATAGACCATGGAAGAAAGGGAGGGGGAAGGAGCACCAGAGGGAGGCGATGGGCAAGTAAAGGGATAACATGTGAGAGGGAAACAGGAATGGGGAATGGTGAAGGGGGGGGGGCAGTTACCAGAAGATAGAAAATTTGATGTTCATGCCATCGGATTGGGGTCTACCCTGATGGAATTTCATGCCATTAGGTTGGAGGTTACCCAGATGTGATGAGGCCACACTCTTCAGAGATGTTGACACCCAGGCACCTCATGCAGCTCACCCTTTTTATTGCTGAGCCCTCGGTGAGGACTGATGTGTGTTCTCACGATTTTGCCTTCCCGAGGTCTGCAATCAGTTCCCTGGTCTTACTGATACTGATTGCAAGGTTATTGTTACAAAGGTACTCAACCAGCTGATCTGTCTCAGTCCTGTGCACTTCATCAGCATATTCTGAGATTTTCCCAACCAGAGTTGTGTCATTGGTAAATTTGTAAATGGCATTTGAGTTTTGCCTAGGCACGCAGTCCTAGGTGTAAAGAGAGTGGAGCAGCAGGCTACGGTTGCAGTATTTAGGTGCACCTGTGTTGATTGTCAGTGAGAAGATATCATTCCTAATCTGCACTGACTGTAGTGCCCCAATGAGGTCAAGGGAGGGATAGAGGCCCAGGTTTTGAAGCTTGTTGATAGGTACTATAGGGATGATGGTGTTCAACACTGAGCAGTGATCAGTGAACAGCTCCCTGACTTGAGTCTTGCTGCTGTTCAGGTGGTCCAAGGCCGAGTGGAGAGCCAGTGAGATTCCATCTGCAAGTTGCAGAGGCCCTGTGTCTGCTCAGGCAGGAGTTAATCCAAGCCATGCCCAACCTCTGAAAGCTCTTCATCACAGTAGATGTTAACACTACTGGACTGTAGTCGCTGAGGCAGCTCAACTTGCTGCTCTTGTAATTGATGCAAAGCAAAGTACTATAAGAAAGGGGTGTTGTGGGAGGTGTAAGGGGACAGCGGAGTGCACCAGGGAGTCATGAAGAGAAGAGCAGAAAGAATCTGGCTGTGAAATTTCTGTGAAGGTAGTTGAAATTGTATGTAATGATCTGTGAAGGGAGAGGGTGATGGGTGGAAAGTGAGGCTTAGAGGAACTCTGTCATTGTCCTATCCCAGAGGAGAGGATAAGAGTTCAAGGAAGTGAATGCGATACGATCAAGAATTTTGTTAGCACTGAAAGAGGGGAAGCCACAGTTCAGGCTTTGCTTTATCTTGCGGTTTGTCCTCTTACTTAAATTAAAAGTATTCTGTGATTGGAGTAGGCATTGGTGAATTAATTGCCTTGTCTGGATGCAGATTAATTGTGGGTCCTTAAAGGGATTCCTAGAAGCTTCCAACAAAAAGGAAGGTGCAAAATTCCTTCAACCGTGCACTCTCCACATTCTCGACATTCCTCAGGTTAAATATCACAGATGAATTGCACCCTCATACTGGAGTCAATCCAATTGATGCAGAGTCTGGAGCTTTCTAATGAGGCTTGCAGACATTTTCCTGTGACTTGCCAGCACTGAATAAAAGTGATTTGGGCACAATCAAAATGTAAGTCCACAATTGGCTTATCAGCACCACAATTTTTGCAGTTGACTTTGGCATTAAAAATTAATGCAATTAATGTGATTCTTAATTTCATTTTTCACTGCAGTAGCCTTTATGGAACCCAGAACTGTGTACAGTCAACTGCATCTTTCATTTTCAGCAATATCTGAGAAAAAGCTCTACTATCTTTTCCTGTTTGATAAATGTTCATTTGTATTGCATAGATCATCAGTAGGAAATGGCATCCTATTATCTTGTTCCAAGCACATTCGTAATGCTATTTCATTAACTGAATCTCACTGGCATCTGTTGACTTTAATATTATCAGTAAAAATATTCAGTTAATTGTATATAGTTGCAGGCAATTGACATGATGAAAATGCAAACCAAATGTCACTTGTATTCTATCTAGATCTAATGCATACAGAAGATTTGTTATAAGAGCATTTAAAATGCTTTTAGGACTTACAAGTCGTCAAATTTGGTGAATTATATTGTGAACATTATTGCAATTTTCCATGTGGATCTTTTATGTGGAGGTGAATCAGATTGTGGCATTTTGAAGAGGTCAATTCACAATGCTGTTCTAAATTATGTAGCAATTAATTTGCCTTTTTCTGTGAATTGAAGTTGACTGGCCTTCACTGTTTTGCCCTGTTTCAAGCTGTTTTATATAACTTCCATTTAGCATGCCTTTTTCACACCGTAGAGGTTGTCTTTTGGGATACAGCATCTCTTGGAGAGACAGAGTACCCAATGCTGAGGTTCTCCTTTGTGCCAGCCTCTCTTGTACACTCTGTTCAGGCAACATTGGCTGGAACATATCTGCCGCATGCAGGACGGCCGCATGCTAAGAGACATCCTGTATGGTAAGCTGGCTTCAGGCAAAAGAACCACTGGCCTGCTGCAGCTGTGTTACAGGGATGTCTGTAAGTTTGATATGGAGGCACTGGACGTCAACATTGAGTCCTGGGAAGAACTTGTAGCCAGCCACACCAGATGCAGAAGCACCCTGAAAGAACACCTTAGGAAAAATTCCTGAAAGTGGCAGAAAATAAATGGGCCCATAGAAAGGAAAGCTACATCTCTGTCAGAGCTGAGATTACTGATAGATGCAACCTTTGCAACAGAGACTGCCCCCTTGCATTGGTCTCATCAGCCACAGAGGGCGCTGCACCAATAACATAGATAGCTGCGATGCAATGCTTGATAAAAGTCCAGTAGACCACACCTACTGTGCTGCTGTCATCAATCTTTGTGATCACTTCTTCCAAAAATGGCCAATCAAATTCAGAGACATGATTTAAGAGCAAAGAAGCCCTTCTGCAGTTGTATATAGGAGCAAAGAGGTCCTTCTGCAGTTGTACAGGGCCCTGGTGAGACCACACCTGGAGTATTGTGTTCAGTTTTGGTCTCCAAATTTGAGGAAAGACATTCTTGCTATTGAGGGAGTGCAGCGTAGGTTCACGAGGTTAATTCCCGGGATGGCGGGACTGTCATATGTTGAAACATTGGAGTGACTGGGCTTGTATACACTGGAATTTAGAAGGATGAGAGGGGATCTGATTGAAACCTATAAGATTATTAAGGGATTGGACACGCTAGAGGCAGGAAACATGTTCCTGATGTTGGGGGAGTCCAGAACCAGAGGCCACAGTTTAAGAATAAAGGGGTAGGCCATTTAGAACGGAGTTGAGGAAAAACTTTTTCACCCAGAGAGTTGTGGATCTGTCGAATGCTCTGCCTCAGGAGGCAGTGGAGGCCAATTCTCTGGATACTTTCAAGAAAGAGTTAGATAGAGCTCTTAAAGATAGCAGAGTCAAGGGATACGGGGAGAAGGCAGGAACAGGGTGCTGATTGTGGATGATGCATTGAATGGCAGTGCAGGCTCAAAGGGCCGAATGGCCTACTCCTGCACCTATTGTCTATTGACTATTGATTTCGCACACACAAGCCATGCTGACTATCCCTAATCAGTTCTGTTCTGAAATCCCTTCCAGAAAACTTCCCCACTGCACACGTTAGTCTGTAGTTCTTTGGCTTGTCCTTGAAGCCTTTGTTAAATAAAGACACAGCATTATCTGTTTCCAGTCTTTCAGTAATTTATCTAAGGCTAATGAAGATACATGTATCTCTATTTCCATAGCCTGATAAGCTATCAGTCAGCAAACAGCTGTGATTCTCCATTTGTGCCCAATGTGGTTGAAGGAAATCTGTCCATTTACCTGAGAAGTTTCTTGTCACCTTTCTGAAAATCTTGTTCTTTTTGTCAGCGGTAATAGTCTTCTGGACAGTGCGGTGGAGATAAGTCTCTAGCAAAGGAGATATAAGGAGCTCTCCTTCCCTCTGCTAGCCTGCAGGTCATCCTTGGCCGAGATGCAGCACTTGCTTAGCCCCCGATCAAGGTCATGTGAAACCATGGGAGCAGATGGTGGATGGTCATATGAGTAGCTGGTGCGTATCACAAGACTTGGCTATGTGACCTCTTATGCCAGGCAATTTCTGAAGGGTATTGATAATGGCTGGGATCACCTGTCTTGTAAAGAAACTGTCCATAAGAAGGAAATGGCAAACCACTTCTGCAGAAAAAGTAGCCAAGACCAGTCATTGTCATTGACCATAATCGCCTATGTCACACTGCACATAATGATGATGATGAATCGCTGTCAGGTTGCCGTGTATGCAAATGGCTTTCTATTGCTAATCAATTATGCACCGAGCCCAGGTAGAGTGCTGGGGTACCCCTGCATTTGGTTTTGAATAAACTGTTAAATGCCTGTATGGAATCTGTTCTCTGAGGTGAGCAATGATTCCTGTTCAGAGATGTGAATTAGCAACACACATTTTCACAGGGAAGTGTCCCATTTTGATTTTAGCTGCTCCTAATGAAATTTCATGAATTTAAAAACAAAACTGTGGCCAGGTTTAATTCAAATAAGTAGTTTCCATGATTCCAGTACCTGTTAGAAAAGATTAACTTTTGCTTTCTTTATTGAGTGACAGCGCCAGTAAATTTCCATTGTTAAGTCTAACGTTTGAATGACATTATTTAGGAGAGATTTAACTACTTTCACTAGGCTGTAAATTAACAACTGTGTCCTTTAGCTGAAAACCTATTCAATGAGGAATTGGTACTGTGGACCATCGCAGGATGACGTATGATACAATCAAGTGCTCTGTCCAGTGTCTGGCTTATACATCACAACACCAACACTAGCCAACTCTGAAAAATGGATAAAGTTACAAGTTAACTGAAGGGAAATCAAAATTGTTCAGCAGAAAAGTAATCCTTACATATATAATAAAATATTCATCATTTGCACATCTGACCATTCAAAATCTGGCTGAATACTGTAATTAAAGGTTGCATAATGCAAACAGAACATAACTTGGAAATCCACTGGAGGAGCAATACCTTATATTCTGTCTGGGTAGCCTCCAACCTAATGACATGAATATCAATTTCTTCTCTGGTAAAAGGAAAATTTCCCCTCCCCCTTCCCTCTTCTTCTATTCCCAACTTTGGTCTCTTACCTCTTCTCACCTGTCTATCACCTCCCCTTGTCGCCCCTCCTCTCTCCCTTTCTTGTATGGTCCACTCTTCTCTCCTATCAGATTCCTTCCACACCAGTCCTTTACCTTTCCCACTTGCCTGGCTTCACTAATCTCCTTCCCTTCCTCCCCCCTTTTTATTTGGGCGTCTTCCCCCTTCCTTTCCAGTACTGGAATAGGATCTTGGCCTGAAACATCAACTGTTTGTTCATTTCCATGAATGCTACCTGACCTGCTGGGTTCTTCCAGCATCTTGTGTGTTTTCCTTAAGTTTACTTATTTCTAGGAGAGAAAAAATCTCAACTTCCAGCATGGTTCTGGAGTTCTATCATTTGATCTCCTCTTAAAGATCCAATTGAAATAATTAATCTGTATAAATCTAATTTTGCCCCTTCAACATTTAAAAAAACTAAATTATCAAAGCACATTTTGTCACAACTCAGTGTTACACTTTGGTTAAAAACATACCCATGAGGCATCTAGGAATGTTTTGGCACATTGAAAATAGCATATAAATACAAGACGTTATGTTTTGAATATGGGAAATTGGCAATTTAGTTTATTATTTTCGTATGTACACGAAGAACAGCGAAAAAACTTGACTTGCATACCATTCATACAGATCAATTCATGGTAACAATACAATAAGATTGTACAAAAGAAATAAAATTATTCATAATAGTGTTATATCTACAGGGAAATTACAGTGAAGGTCGTAATGAGATGGATTGTAAGGTCAAGAGTAGGTTAAGTAAATTATCCCACCACTTGACCATTCAATAGTCGGTTATAAGGGCTTTGAAGTTGATCTTGAACTTCAGTAAGATTTAAACTTCTGCTGATGGAAGGGGGAGAAATAAGAAGTTCAGAGGGGTAGAGTCTTTGATTATGCCAGCTGCCTTACCAAGACAGTGAGAAGTATAGTCAGAGTTAATGGAGGGGAGGCAGATTTCCATGATGTGGTGATTTGTGTCCATAACTGCAGTTTCTTGTCACAGACAGAGCGATTGCCCTACCAAACATAACCTTTCTGTGGTATATCAATAAAAATTGAGTCAAAGTGGACGTGCCAATTTTGTTTATCCTCCCGAGAAAGGTGAAGAGCTGGTGAACTTTCTTGGCCAAGGTGTCTATGTGGTTGGACCAGGACAGGCTACTGTCGATGTTCATTCCTGGGAACTTGAAACTCTCAACCATCTCAACCTCAGCACCATGTATGTTTCCCTCTTTCCTGAAGTTAATAACCATCTATTTTGTTTCCTAGGCATTGAGAGAAAAGTTGTTATCATTGAACCATGAGAGACTTTGGGGTACATCATTACTGGCGTTGTGACTCCCTAATATTGCACAGTTACTTAAGAGTTCCTTGTAACATATCAACAACTAATTGCCACTTCATTGCACCTTTGAGAACAATATACAGGGGTGTATACTAAATTATTATAAAGGCACAGCACATAAATATAAAAGCTGCCTTTCTTTTTCATAAATTAAATATAAGTAGAATCATTACTGTGGAATGTTTCAACACCTTCCCCTTCTATCGAGTAGAAGCTACTAAAGCTTGAAACATAAACCACTGGGTTCAAGGACAGTTTCCATTCCGTTGTTAAGACGATTCTTGAACTGATCTTTTGTATGAGGGTGTACGGCTAATCTTTCAATCAAGCTCATCATGACCTGTCACCCAATGTAACTATCGACACTGTAATTGTAAAATTATATTCTGCATCCTGTTGTTATTTTTTCCATTTGTCCTGTGGCCCAATAGGTAGTGGCAAGCACAACACTGTACAGCAGCAGCTGTATGATCAGAATTTGATTCACCCGGCCATCTGTAAGCAGTTTATACATTCTCCCCGTGATCGTGTGGGTTTCCTCCGAGTGCTCTGGTTTCCTCTCACGTCTCAAAGACGGGCGGCTAGAGTTAGTAAGTTGTGGGCGTGCTGTGCTGGCACTAGAAGTGTGACAACACTGTGGGATGCTCAGCACAATCTTCGTTAATCTGATTTGACACAAATGACACTTTTCACTGTATGTTTAAATGTACATGTGACAAATAAAGCTATGCTATGAAAACAAAGCTTGTGGCTGTATCTCGGTACATGTGATAAAATAAACCAAATACTGGCTTATTATCGCAACTTGGTCTCAACTTGCATTGTACACCCAAAGCCAAAGCATGCCAAAGACTGATAATGGCAATATGAGTAGTTTTGTTAGTCCTGTCCCATATCTTGGCTTGCTTCACAATGTCAAAGACATCGTATCAATGCACAGTCAATTGACAACTACCAAATTAGAGAATTTCCAAAGAAAACAAAAAGGTGGGTCGGTCAGAGACTGATGTCAGAATTACATTGAGATACAGTACTCTCCATTATTCACGTTTAAAGGGCAGAGTTACTTTGGCAAGCTGTAAACATATGGCCCAAGTTCAAATAGGTAAAGTTGTTTTCAGAGTTGCTTTGTGAAAACAGCATCTGACAATTGAACGGCATTGATATTCCTGTATTTGGGAATCTTTTATAGTTTGAACTGGCTATAGAAAGTTGTATCTTGCTGCTTCAAATGTATTTCCTTTGTGATAAAGTGTTAATTATTGCTAATCATTATGCTACAGAAGATTGTCTATTACAATAATGATACATCATTAATTTCAATTGAAGGATTTTAAAATCCTTTTTTCCTTATACTTTTTGCCTCCTTCTCGCTCTTTTCATAAAAGAATATTTTTCAAATTTCTTCCTCAGTATCTAAGATGACACTTTATTCAGCCATTTAGTTCCTGGTAGCTCTTGTGTTTTATTTCTCAATGATGCAATCTCAATGAAGGAGATGCGCAATGATTTGCCACAATCTTACAGAGCCCAAATGCCCAATTCCACATATGAGTAATTTTTCAGTCATTCTTTTAGAAACATTACATTAAGAACATTAAAAAAACCTAAATGAGGTTAATTATCAGCAAATGGCATTAGATGGCTTAATGCAGAATTGGTTTTATCTCTGTCAGTATACTATATGTTGATAGCTCTTAAGTGTTACTTGTGGATGTGATGCAAGACAAAGGAAATGTATAACGCTGTCATATTAACAAATTACTGCATGGCAGCTTGTGCTTTATAGAGTTGGAAAAATATTTACTGCAAAGATACTATTCTGGCTCTTCTCGTTTTGGCGGACAATTCATTTATTTACAGTTTGCTACTACTATGTACTGTTCATCTATCTCTATCACTTCATACAAAATGTTGAGTACAGATGTAAAAGTCCACGAAGGTGGGATGTGATGGCGAGCATTCCATTAAAAGGAAAGTGTTCAAAATGGATGATTGCAATGCTGGCTTCTTGAGCAAAATGTAATAATTTCCTCATGTCAGAAAATCAATTGTGCAATGTAGATATGTGAATTTGACAGCTCTGCAAACACTTAACCCCTTGTTAATTAGAAGTGTCAATTCTTTTCTGCGAGAGCAGGACAAATTCACATGAGGATTTGTGATGTTCACTATCTTCAGTATTTTGCTTTGCAGCTTAATATTTGTTGTTTCGAAACAGAACAGTGTTTGAATCTCTGTGGATCAGGTGGGCACTGCCATTTGATCGCGATCATGCAGCTTAATTTAATGTGTGCAATGATACTTCTGTTTAGATTTCATTTCTATAAATAGGATTGATGGATATAGCTCCAGATTCTCTTAACACCAATATGGATTGGCATCACTGCATCTCAAGAGAAAGTATCATTTAAAAAGCTGATTCTTTAATAGCATTTATTTCATTCTTTACTGTGACTATATGCCCAGTATAGTGACTTGTTTATTATATTTTACACATACTCTTCAGTGTAAGCCATGGAAGAAGTTCACTACTATTTAACTTTTTTGATTATTGTTACCTCTCCATTTCTCTTGCTACACATGCAGCTAGACAGCCCTTTGCTTCTGAAAAGAATTGTGCAATTTGTGCTAAGATTTACAAGCATTAGAAATTAACACTCTCCCTGCTGATACACCAGTGCCCCTGAACGGAAGCTCCCACAGCGGAGTGGATATGGCAAAATCCATCACGGGTAAAGACCTCCATACTATTGAGCACGACTACATGAAACTCTATCGCAGGAAAGCAGCATCCATCATCAGAGACCCCACCAATCAGGCCATTCTCTCTTCTTGCTGCTGCCATCAGGAAAAAAGTGCAGGAGCCTCAGAACTCATACCATCAGCTTCAGAGACAGCTATTAACCCTAAAACACCAGTTTCTTGAACCAAAGGGGATAACTTCACTTAACTTCAATTGCCCCATCATTGAAATGTTCCCACAACCTATGGAATCACTTTGAATGACTCTTCATCTCATGTTCTCGATATTTACTGTTTATTTATTTACTATTATTACTTTCCTTTTTTTTGTATATGCAGAGTTTTTTTTTATTTTTGCACACTAGTTAAATGCCCTAGTTGGGTGTGGTTTTTCATTCAATCTGTTGTTGTTGTTATTCTATTATGGATTTATTGAGTATGCCCAGAAGATAATGAATCTCAGGGTTATGTATGGTGATATATATATATATATATATATATATATATACTTTGATAACAAATTTATTTTGAATTTAGAATTTTTGAACTTTTGCACACTGGTTGAATGCCCAAGTTGGTGCTGTCTTCCATTGATTCTATTATGGTTATTATTCTACGGATTTGTTGAATGTGTCTGTAAGAAAATGAATCTCAGGATTCTATATGGTGACATCTATCTACTTTGGTAATACATTTGCTTTGAATTTTACTTTGATAAACACAAGTTGTCTCCGAATATAGTTACGGTTTGCTGATCTGTTATTTTGCTCTGCAAATTGGCAAAAACAACCCTACTTAGTTGGAAACCCATTCCTAATCTGAAATTTCCTCAATAATCATCAACTGAATTGATGCTCAATTAACCTATTCAAAAAATCTCACCAACATTGGGTCTTCTATTATCTTGGCCATAAGTCGATAACTACAAAAGTAACAGCATTAATTTATCCTGCTCTTAGGTTTTAGTTTTTTGTGAAACTGGCAGTCATCTGTACACCTTGCTGTGAAATGTGATTTGGCCCCATTATTGATATATTCAAGCCATTTCCATTTTTTCTAAAGGTTAGTTAGAATAAGCAAGCAATTCAATTCTCATATAGACTCCAAATGTTTCATCATACAGATGTAATTAGGCAATTTAAGTCTCTGTTTTGAACCTTTAGCCAAGTATTTATGATGACATTTGAGAGTCAGGCAGCAATATCGAATCCTGTGCCAAATCAATTCAAGCTTTTAAGCAGAAAATATGCAAAATTTCAAATAGTAGCAGATTTTTTTAAGAAGTCTGGGTCCATGCAGGACTGAGAACCAGAATGGTGGTGGATGGATTGCTTAGCCATATCATACAATATCAGAAATGTTAGAAGCTATTCCAGCAGTCCACTTTAAAAAAAAATGTAATTATCTTAGTTCCATTGCATCTTAAAGCTATTATTTTGCAAAATATATTCATGCATGATTAATAAATAAGCTTGCAGAAATATTGTCAAGGAGAATTTTGGCCAGTGAAGGACAGAAACCAAGTATAGGGAACAAACATTTATAGGAAAGAGCGAGGGAATGATTGTAGCAACAAAATGTAAAATGTGGCATATTTTGAGAAGAGAATTCTGACTTCTTCTTTCCAAAAGCAGGTAGCCCTTTTTATTCCGGAGAATATGCATTACATTTGATGGTATGAGATACTGCAGATAAATCTGAGACCAATCTATTCAAATTCTGGTAAAACAATAAGACTGTCACATGGCCTTTATTGATTTTTTGTATGGCATCATGGTCCTTGAATGAACCAATATAGCATAATGATGTACCAAGGATAGCCTTGGGCATTACACATCAAAAAATCTCAGTTCAGACATAGTGTCGAATTATTTTAGCAAATCATGGCAGAAAAGTGATGATAATGAACATTTTATTTCAAGAACATAAAGTGTATTCATATTCTTCAATTTATAACAGAAGTACAGAAGGATTAGATCATTTATAAGGTATGTCTTTGAGTTATAGTTTGCGCATTACTGAAAGCTTTCTTTTTAATTTTGTTACAAACACTTAGAACTGCTATTCTTAACCTTCATTTTCCAATATTTCATCAATAGTTTCTCAAGGAGATTGCAATGAAATTGATTCTGCATAAATAATAAAGGCACCAAAATCCCACAAAGCAAATTTTGTCTTGTGTAAAACTGGAGCTTTGTTAAAGCAAAGAATAATTGCAAAATGCTTTAGCTTCACTTTCAAACCCTTTGATACTTTCCACTATCTGGCCACAGAGTCTCTAGATATCTCATTAAGATAATGAAAGCCAATAAGATTGTTGCTCCGAATTTCTGATTTGGGCTTGTAATTCATGAAGAGTAAGTTTGAACGAGAAATACAAGGTGCAACTGTTAGCAGTATTTTAGAGTGCTGGAAGTGACCGGATTATCAACTTGAATAAAATCCTGGAAGATTGATTAACAATTGTATTGTGTTTGTGTTCAGCATTTGCAGTCTTTGATTTATCCCTTTCTATAGGTAATGTGAGATGACCAGGAGATTTTGCTATTCTGCCCTCACCTCAACCTACCCATGTGTTTCATAAAACAGAAAAAAAATCATGCAATATGATCACACCTTCATATTTTGAGAGCAAAGTAGGGCAATTTATCAAAAGGGTTTGTTGCATTGTATTATACAAGTTCTTCTAGAATCAAAAAACCATTGGAAGTCTTCTACAAGCACAAAAGATTCTGAAATCCAGGGCAACACACACAAAATGCTGGAGAAATTCAGCCGGTCAGGCAGCAGATAGTTGACATTTCGAGCTGAGATCCTTCATCAGGAAAAGCTAGGTGATAGGTAAACCCAGTTTGGAGAGTGGGGAGAAAAGCAAGGATGAAGTAAGAATCTTGGAAATGATGATTGGAAAAGGGTTGGAGAGGAATGAATCAGATAGGAGAAGAGTGTGGACCACGAGAGAAAGGAAGGTGGAGGAGGGCACCAACTGGAGGTGCTAGGCAATGAAGGAGAAGAGGTAAGAAGCAAGATAGAGGAGGAAATGCCAGAAGGAGAAATTGATCTTCAGGCCATCAGATTGTAGGCTACCTAGATAGAATGTTAGGTGTTGCTCCTAAAACCTGAGGGTGGCATCATCATGGCAGAAGAAGAGGACCAACATGTCGAATGAGAATAGGAATTAAATTTCCTGGCCAGTAGGAAATTCTGCTTTTTGTGAGTGGAGCAGAGATGCTTAATAAAGTGGTTCCCCAACTTATGATGAGTCTCACCAATGTAGAGAGGCCACAGAGGGAGCACCGGGTACAGTAGATGATCCCAACAGATTTGCAGGTGAAGTGTTGCCTCATCTGGAAGCACTGCTTGGGGCCCTGAATGAAACTAAATGGATAGGTATAGCAATTCTGTCACATACAGAGGTACGTGCCAGGAGGGAGATGAGTGGAGAGGGACATATATATAAGGGGATTGTGGAGGGAATGATCCATGCAGAAAGTGGAGAATGGGAGGAAAGCAAAGGTACATTTGGTGCTGGGGTCCTGTTGAAGATGACAGATATTGTGGAGAATGATGTGTTGGATACAGAGGATCATGGGGTGGATAGGTGACGACAAGAGGAACACTATCCCTGTTAAGATGGAGGGAGGATGCGGTGAACATGGATGTCGAGGAGATGCAGGTGAGGGCAGCATCAAAGGTGGAGGAAGTGAAACCCTGTTCTTTGAAAAAGGAGGACATCTCTGATGTTCTGGAAAGGAAGGTCTCATCCTGGGAACAGATATAGCTGAGATGAAGAAACTGAGAAAAGGGAATAGCATTTTTGCAAGAGACAGAGTGAAAGAATGATTGAGATCTCAGAGCAGTTCTTTAGCTATTTTAATTGGGAGAGGAGGTCTGGCAGGTAGTCTGGAGTACAATACAGTTCAGCTTTCTGTAATTGGGTGTGCCTGCATGATGAAAAAGGACTTTGCTGTAGATGTGGCCCTATCTGCTTTGAAGGCAGAGCATCATATAATAGAGTGCATTGTTAAAATGGATTGTAGGTCATCATTTGAGGTTTTCTACATCTGTTGAGAGAGAGAATATTCAGCAGCTCACAACAATGACTTTTCAACGAAATTGAAGAAAATTCGAAGTAAAGTTGCCATCAAAGCACATACGTGTCACCTTATACATCTGAGATTCATTTTCTTGCAGCCTTCACAGTAAATACAATGAAACACAATAGAATCAATGAAAAATTGCAGAGAAGATGGACAAACATCCAATGTGCAAAAGGGAACAAACTGTGCAAATACAAAAAGAAAGCAAAATAATAATAAATATTACAAACATGAGACAAAGAGTTCTTGGAAGTCAGTCTTAGGTTGTGGGAATAGTTCAGTGTTGGGCTGGGTGATTTTATTTCCTCTGGTTCAAGAGCCTGATGGTTGAGGACTAATAACTGTTTCTGAACCTGGTGGTGAAGGTCTTGAAGCTCCTGTACCTCCTTCCTGATGATAGCTGTGAGAAGAGAGCATAGTTTGGATGATGGGGTCCTTGATGATCCATGCTACTCTCTTGCGGCAGTGCTCCTTGTAGCTGTGCTCACTGGTAAGAAGGGGTTAACCTGTGATGGACTGTCCTGTATCCACTAACTTTTCAGGCGTTTCAGTTCAAGGGCATTGGTGTTTCAATACCAGGCTGTGATGCAAGGTAGAAGTAAGTTGTAGGTTACAAAGAAGGGAGAGAGAGATGAGGAAAATAAAAGTGCTGTGTATGATAGGGTGGAGACCCTGAGAGACTGAGGGTCACAAGTAGTAGTGCTGTTGCTGATGAAGGCTAATGATTACAGATGGCATTTATTGTAGATAGTTTGTTAGAGTCTGCCCGTAATGTTGCTGGCATTTAGAAAAGCATAGAGAATACTTAGTAGAGAGTAAACCTACTGTTCCTTTCCTGCTGCCAACTATTTTATAGCTCCAAACATGATTTACTGATTAAATTTTATTGACCTGAAACATTGTCTCATCTTCTCTCTCCACAAATACTGCCTGCCTTGCAAAGTTTTCTGTTTTCCAGTTTCCAAGGTCTGCTATTTTTTTAAAGAATTAGATCCGAAAGGAAACAAGACTGGAAAACTGTTATACCTAGTAGTGAATCTGCATATATAATCTGTAGAATAGACCATTAGCTCTCGTCTCAGTCCACTGTGAAATTATAGTTCTGTCTTTCTTCAATGGACCCCTTTCAATATGAATATGAAATGATTCCTATCTTTAACCATATTTAATTGGCAAATTAGAATGGAAAATTTTTGAGGCTGGGATAAACAAAGAGACTTTGACAAGTATTAAAGAAAATCTTCAGGAATGTTGTAATACTCATTGCAGTATTTATTAAATTTGGATAATTTTTGAACATTATAAATCTGCTAATCTCGCTGTATTGGTTAGCTCTTGCTTCAGCCACTGGGATCTCATTCTCCCCTGTTTTATATTATGAGCCTACAGTCATCAGCAGGATAAAATTATAAAAGTAGAGGTTTTGTGGAGATCAGAGGCAGTGAATGCTTTGCAGTCAATGGAATCCATGTCTAAAATGACCCAAGAACATAAGAAATAGAAGAAGGAGTGGGCATATCAGCTGTTTGTGCCTGCTCTACCATTCAAAAGGATCATGGTACTTTCCTGCACCAATACATATCCTCGATTCCTTTATATCAATTCTGCTTTTAGCAACTGCATGATCTGCTGTCATAACAAAGGAAGAGAAAGCAAATTACTGTTGCCATTATGCTGGGCAGTCCAGTACTCTCCCGTGCTCTTGGTGAAGGTTAACCAGTTAATTCTGGTTCATAAAGTAGGGTTTGCTTGGTCAATACTCATCAGTGCATGGCAGAGAGAAATCAGGAATATTGCTGAACCAAAGGAAACAGGTTCTTAAAGAAAGTTTTTAGAACAATTGTGGGCATGCAGCTGTGTGCAGACATGTATGCAGATACATTTGGCTTGCATTTATTGTATTGAAATGGAAGGAAAACTCTCCACATTGGGCGATGATAAATTATTTCATGTCCTATCGATCAAAGTTACTAATTAAGTGAACCATACCATCACAGCAGAATTCTGGTGCAGCAGAACGCAAACCAAGTTGAAAACAATTCCACAGAATTAAATAGTTTGAAAGGCATTTTAATACTGAGTGCAGGGAAGGCAGGGGTGTATTTCTGACTCTGAACAGTCATTTACCTATTTGGTTGTCCTTAATGCAGTTCTTACTGATATGAAATGGTCCTTTATCCTCATTCCCTTGAGAGCATTCATTCAAATCAGAATAACAGTAAGAATTTGATTGATCATTCTGCAGCGGACATCAGTGGCCGCATTGCTACTTAGCAATGATTGAATGCGTGTTCATTCTAGAGGTGTATCTTCTATCAAGCTCTTATCTTCAGAAATTTTGCTGTATCTGTAAATTGTGACTGAACGGTAGTAAAGCAAAAATCAAGTATGTTTTCCAGTTCAGATTTAATACCACAGGCTAAATATATGAGACTTGAGCATTTTGACATTTGGCTTATTTGCTCATGTTTAATTTTTAGAATGCAACCTGCTTCACTTTATCCAGTTTTTATTAGAGCCTAATGTGAACTTCTTATTGCATTCTTACTGGAAAGAAGAATTTATCTGGGTTTATGATGGTGCTACCGAAGATGTGCGACAGCTTACTGGTAAATCATAAGGCAAGAGAGTTGACTAAAAGCGTTACTTATAACATCTTTTCTGAAGCAAGTTGTGGTGAACTATCGCCGCAGGCGGAGGCGAGGCTGGTTTGCGGGATTAGCCATGCTGAGACATTGCAAGGCACAACAGGTTTGAGCCGGGATCGCAGACGGATTTCGTTTCATTGTCAGAGATGGGGCAAACGATTTGGAGAGGAATCAATGAGGAAGGGTTTCGATGCCCGTTCACCTCACCCCGGTGTGAGGTTGGGTCATTCCAAGTGCCCAGCCGATTTGGCTAGACGGAGAACAGTTTTGGGCCGGGTAGCCCTATCACTTCACGGTGCCGGGATCCATGTCCTAAGACGTGGCACCATCCGGTGTTTCGACAATTTAAATGTCGGCCCAGGTAGGCTGGAAGCCCGAGTGTCAGGTACAGAGATGAGGGTCGGGCTGATTTCACTCGGTCTCCCGTCAATGTTTATTCCTTCCTTTGCACGCCAAGGCTGTGAACTATCCGGCTGTGGGTTGTGATGAACTGCGGACCGAGGTTTGTGCCTACACCAGCTGCTCTGAGAGTGGATCTGGGTCTTAGTCTGGTTTGGGATGCTCTTGGCTTGCTTCCGTTTTTTGCGTGATCTGTGTGTGTGTGTGTGTGTTCTTTTTCTCTCCTTCTCTGTGCAATGGTTTTTGGTCTTTTTTTCAATTGGGTTATTTGGATTTCTTGCTTTGTGGCTTCCTGTATAACTTATGCATTCTTTGATAATAAAGATGCTTTGAGTCTTTCGATAATTGAGCAGTTTTGGCTAATAGGTCTGAAAATACTTATTTTTAAACTAAGAGAAGTGTTACAACCTTATTTTGTAAACCTTCAGGAGGAAGCTGCAGTCTAAACATAGAGTTGCATGATACTACTTCCAGGTCATGAGGGAGTACTTAGTTTCTCTAATAGTCGGTTTTAAGATAACTTTATTTGTCATCAGCATGGTAAACTTTCTTTTGCTCAGCATAATTGCCACTTTTAATTCTGTCTTTCTCTCAACTGCTTCAACAAGAAATACAGTACGGTGAACACAAGATTTTGAATCCTTGTTGTTACAGTGGAAAGGCATTTGTCTTTATCCTGAATTGTCCTTGTGTGTTTTATAAACTCATATGCAGTTTTGTACTTGTGAATGATTTTCCTCAACTTCTGTCAAAAGCATTCCTTGAATTTGGACTGTGTAATAAAGCACAATTTTGATCAGTGAGCATTGTCTAGTGTAGATAACTTCAATAATTTGTGTCAGGCAGGGTATGTATCTAAGCTTCTCATTACAGTTCTGAATTGAGACTTGGTCTACACATTTCTGGGAATGCGACTATTTCTAACTGGTGAATCGTGATCCCTGTAGCTTATGTATCTACTTGGCAGTCTGTCCTAAATCCACATTTACTAAATCATGTAGCTGGAAGAAATATCCCGTCTTTGTTATGGTGCTTGAACAATGTGAAATAGAAACGTAGAAACCTATAGCACAATACAGGCCCTTCGGCCCACAATGCTGTGTCGAACATGTACTTAATTTAGAAATTACCTAGGGTTACCCATAGCCCTCTATTTTTCTAAGCTCCATGTACCTATCCAGGAGCCTCTAAAAAGAGCCTATTGGAACCACAAAAGGGTCTTTAAGTGCTCTGTGAATGTGTCTGTGTGGTTACTTGACCTCATGAATGTGCTCTGCAGAGCTACAACTGAACCACACTGCTGGGGTATATTCATCAAATCTAGAGGGGAAAATAACCGTGCACCTACGTAAGGGAGAACCTCAAATTCTTTGAAGAATTGGATTTAGCTATTGCCTTACGCATCCTATTACATCTACACAAATTACACTATGAATGCTTTGAGACTCCTAATAGTTGGCAGTCAACGGGTTGCTATGATGCAATGGTTTTAGAGTGCTATGTGCTTGAGTAATTACTTAAACATATTTTGGAACATAGATGTTGACAGGAACATTGATGTTTATTGCCCATTCTGATGTACTCTCTTGTTGAATCACAGAAGTCAAGTTCAAGTTTAATTGTCACTTAGCCATACATGAATACAGCCAAACAAAACAGTGTTACCCCAGGGCCTAGATGTGAAGCACAGTACCCACAGCCACACACAGCACAAGGCACAGGGAAAATTGGCTATACAAAATTTTCAAATCAGAATCTCAACCATATTGTAGCTGTGTTTTAGTTTAATCTCATGAAAACCCATTGATTTTGAATGTTTTCTTTATATTCTGCACAAGCAGCTGGTCAGCTTAAATACCACACCATTATCCTTCTATTTCTTGGTAGATCTGCTGCAGTGGGAGTATAACTAGCATAAAGATTATTTGATTTTTACTGTTGTGTATTGTTCTTACTTACTTATTTGCTTGGTAATATATAATGAACAGTTTGAAAAAAGTATCTGTGAGATGACTGTTTTTCCATGTTAAAATGAATGCAAAATATTTGCCCTCATTCATTAACATTGTTTGGTACATAGAAGAATTATGCCATATTAAAAAAATTATCTTCAACCCCTATTCATGCTGAGTCCAACTAATTTTACGTTGCTTACTCTTTGAAAATCCATCCGCTGCGTTAATTATACACTTGGGACAATGTTACGATTATTAGAGTAGAAAAT
This sequence comes from Hypanus sabinus, assembly GCF_030144855.1. NCBI lineage: Eukaryota > Metazoa > Chordata > Chondrichthyes > Myliobatiformes > Dasyatidae > Hypanus > Hypanus sabinus. The sequence goes on from NC_082715.1 coordinate 48,937,198, forward strand.
ATATTCTGGATATTGTCAAGTCATCCGCATATTTTTCACATTAACAGAGGTTCAACCAATGTAAGAACTGGCTTGTGGCATTTTGGTTTTTTGGGCAAAAATTGGAAATTTAAATAAAATCAAATGTTGAGACCACAATGTAAATAGTTAACCATAGAACACAATGGACTCAATATCCTAAACGGGTCAGCTTGCCAAAAGTCAGCTATAATTCACTTTGACATTCAATTTACTGGCATGAAGAAAAGAATAAATGAAAGTATTAATTCGAAACTGATGTAATTACTGGAAAGTAACAGTCTACAGAGTAAATATTTGTAATATATTTTCAAATGTGTCTCATATCTACATAATGAGTCATAATGTCTAAATCTCTATGTTTTTTCTTCATAAATACAGACTTCAAGCACTTCTAAGATTGACAGTCAGACCCAAGGACAAATGCTAAATAAAAGTGTGAGATGGGGACAAACTCCTATCAATCAGTCAACTCCCTGGGACACTGATGAACCACCATCCAAACAAATGAGAGAAATAGAAAATGCTGGTAGGTTTTTGTTTGCTTGCCTCCAGGAGAATGTGTAAAGTCCCACTTCCATTTTATTTATATATTGTGACGAAGCAGTTCAGTGGTTCTTTCAAAAGTTGAAATGTAGCTTCAAAAATGTTTAAAAAGTGGAACTGTTGGTTGAGATTTTTAATCAAAGCAAGGTATTGTTTATTGTTGTAAGCATTCTAAGCAAAGAAATTGAGTCTGTCCTGTCCAAAGTTATGTTAAATACTTCCAGCTGGAGTTTTTTTTTATACTGTTATTGTGAGAATAATCTCCAAAGTTTTCACTTACCAAAGCAATATTTATTTACCCTGATGATTAATGGCAAGCATTTTAGTATACTATATATTGTGGAAAAAAAGAATCACCAAAAATTGTTCAATTATTATCAGATCAAGTTCAGTTAATGCAGTATTTTGTGTTAGTTTAAAAAGAACCATGTTAGAAACAGGCCTTGGCACAATTAGCAACTCTCAGAAGTCAAATTGATTACCAAAAAATGAATCTGAATTGCAAGTTTTTAATGAATGAGCTTGTTTGGGGACCTTCCAGGATTTGATAACGAAACAGTAGTCAGCGATGGACCAGGACAAGAAAGCTCAAGAGAATTTCTTGAATGCAAGGCAGACTGGAGTTTGTTTTTGAGTACCAATTCGCGCAAAGAAAAAAAATAGGATGATTTATAGTTCAGTTAAAGAAAAGATTGTATTCAGAGGTTGTTGACTGTTCCACTAATGCTCTTGAATGGTACAGCCTTAACAGTCTCCACACTAATCTCTCCATGTTCAAAATAAAAATACCAGCTTTAAAGTGCTTTATAGTAATAAATTACTGGTGAAGAAGAGTCAATGCTGCATTGAAGGCAAGTGCATTCGGCAGTCTATAACACAGCAAGTCTCACAAAATATCTTTATGTGGCACAGGAGCCTAAAACCTTTCATCACTAAATGCACTTTTCATGTTAAAATCTGAGTGTTCCTGTCTGCTCCAAACTACTGTGCTAAATTCTTGACATGATGACCTGCAAAAATATGTTGCAAATGGAATTGGTCTTAGCATTTGTTCCTTTGCAACTCATAAGTTATTTTATGACTGACAACTTTTGATTAGCGGCCTGCCACATCCAATCTGATCTGCGAAGTAGGCAATCACATTATTGTAAGTAGGTTTCTTTTAGCTTCCCCCAAAACAGGCACAGGCACATTGAAAATGCAAGCTCTCTAAAACAAATCTCCTGCCCATTCTTCTCTATGGTACTTTTATGAGAAGTAATACTGAAACACTATTCACAACTCAAAATGAGGAGCCATAAAAGTTAGTGAGCCATGTAGTTTTAAGGAATTGCTAACAAAGTTTCCAAATCTCCTGACTCCAGAAACTCTTTGCAAGCTGGCCTGGTGCCAGAGCCAGTTGGAGTTTCAGATCTGACAAACAAACTGCACTAGGATGCCCAGCATGCAGCCACAGTTCTCCAACTCAGTTCAGTTAGGTCAACTGTGCATTTCCATTGAGCCAATTCATTCTTCAGTATCTTATGTGCACTTGGTTAGAATGCAGCTAATTTGACATGTGGAACTGATGTGTTAAATGTCTTCCCCCATTGTTTCTCTTTTTCCAAAGAAGCCAAATTTGGAATCTGATTTCATAAAGGAGGCAGACTGCTGCTCTACCTCCAGATGTTTGCAGTGGGGTGGGAATGAACCACAACTGGTGGTGTGCAAGAGTCTGATCCAGGGAATTAATAGCTGTTAAAAGTCAATATGGTGATTAACTGAGAGGTTGAGAGATTACAGTGACGATACAAAGTCTACGCTACACCTTTCCATCTCCCCATGCTCTAAACTGAGTTCCACTTATTCATTATTGTCTTGAGGTTTAATCCATTGATGATTTAATGAGGGATAACTTATGATGACTGATCAGATCACCCTTCCCAGTTCTAGTGCTCTTTGCAACTGGGAGATCTTACTCTTCAAGGTAAAGTTTTGCTAGCCAATCATCCATAATTGCAGTTTTCCCCTTGATCTATCAAGTGTCACACTTCTCACTCGGCCTAATCAAACAGAAATTCAGAAACCTTCCCTTTAAGCCACCAGCTCACTCCACCTCTTCAAACAGTCCAACTTTGTCTCAGTGGTACATGATATCAGTCCTTTGATACAACTTTAACACACTACAAAGACACAACAAACACACAATTCCAATCTAACACACACAAAATGCTGGAGGAACTTAGCAGGTCAGGCGGCATCTTTGAACGGAAGTACAGTCAATGCTTTGGGTCAGAAGGACCCAACAGCCCCATTCTCCTGCCTTCTCTTACCTTTCTAATTAAGAATCTATTAACCTCCACCTTGAACATACCCAATGATTTCCACAGATTCACCACCCTCTGGCTAAAGAAATTCCTCCTCCTATTCTAAAGGGGCACCTTTCTATTCTGAGGCCATACCCTCTCGTCCTAGACTCCCTGACAATAGGAAACATCCTCTCCATACATCACTCTAGCTAGGCCATTCACTATTCAATAGGTTTTAATGAAATACCACCTCCCCCCCCACCCCTCACCATTCTCCTGAACACCAGTGAGTACAGGTCTAGTGCCATCAACCGCTTCTCATAATTAACCCTGTTATTCCCAGATCATTCTCATGAGCCTCCTCTGGACCCTCTCTAAAACTGCTCACAATACTCGAGGTGTGGTCTGACCAATGCTTATAAAGCCTCAGTATTACACCCTTGTTTTTATATTCTAGTCCTCTCAAACTGAATGCTAAAACTGCATTTACCTTCCTTACCACTGATTCAACCTGCAAATTAACCATTAGAGAATCCTGCACAAGAACTCACAAGTCCTTTTACAATTCTGATTTCTGAATTTTCTCCCTCTTTAGAAAATAGTCTGCCTTTATTCCTTCTACTAAAGCTCATGACCATATATTTCCTTGCACTATATTCCCACTGCCACTTCTTTGCCCATTCTCCTAATATGTCTGTCTTGAAGACTCTACTTTTTCAACCTTACCTGGTCCTTCATCTATCTTTGTATCATCTGCAAACTTGGCTAAGAGTCATTAATTCCATCATCCAAATCATTGACATATATCGTGAAAGGAAGCAGTCCCAACACTGATCCCCAGGAGCAACACTAGTCATCGGCAGCCAAACAGTAAAGACCCCTTTATTCCCACTCTTTGCATCCTGCTGGTCAGCCACTGATGCTCTGTGAGACACAGATAATCAAAAAACACAGATGTTCAAAGCATTGATAAATTTCAGCAAATGCACATGCGCCTATTCTTGTTTTTCTCACCTGCACCACCATCTCCCAGCATGTAAATTTGCAAGGTTCTCTTGGTTCTCTTTTGGACATTGGTCAGTGTTTCAGTATTTGACCATAAGCTGCCATTACTATGCATCTACAACAAAAAACAGAAAACTGGAGTAACTCAGCAAGTCAAGCAGGTGGATGTCAGTGCTTCAGGTCAAAACCTCACACCAGGACGGAGATGGAAGAGGACAGATTGCCAGTAAGCAGAACAGAGAGAGTTGGGTAAAGGCTGGTAGTTGATATGTGGAATCAAATGATGACAGGGGATGATGTATTGACTGAACTATGTTGATGGAGGAGGGTGAAAGAGGATGGAAGAAGTAGATAGAAGGAAAAAGAGAAACACAAACATCAGATGAGTATGTGATGGAGATGTGGGTTACTCAAAAGTGGAAAACTTTTAATTCGTGTCATTGGGTAGAAAACGGACAGAGCAGAATGTATAGCTGCCCAGCTCTGTTGATGTAGGCACGATTAGTCATGTTGTTCTTACAGGTTTCCAAAAACAAGGAGTAAATCAAGAAAATTCCATGTTTTCTAACCTTTGTTCTGATCTATATGGAATGAAGGTTCAAGCCTACAAAAGGGTTTTGTCCATCAAGAACTGCAGAGTTCATTTTTTTTTTCATGTGACCTTTCCAGTTTGAGCATCAGATTACTTTCAGTGCTGCCTTTCATGCTGTTTGAGAAGGGAACTACTATCAGGGAGCTTAAGGGATTTATGCCTTTTTGCTATAACCATATCTACAGCCACACAAATAATAATTTAGCTGAAGGAAGACAGTGTCTGCATGCAGACATTGACATACAAAATCACCACCTCCTTCAAACTGGAAACTCTGCCAACTTCCAAGCCACTAATTTGCTATATCTAGATGTGTTCAGCTGCTTCTATTGTGTTGCTGAATTAAATCAACATTCATATTTACTTTCCCAAAAAAGCACTCAGACTTTCCAGTTGGCCCACATGAGAGAATTAACCTGAACTGCAGTGTTTTATTGATGGCCATTATGTGGCATCTAAACTGGTGATATATGCCTTAACCTTGTGTACATTTCAATCTTGATTTGGCATTCTGTAAAATGTTCAAAATATTCATTTAAAACTTCCTGGTTTCATATCTGTAAGAATACCTTAATGTGATTGCTGCTCATACTGCTTGTTGATATCTTTGATGCTTGACATACAAGATCCACTTGAGCTGAGATTTAAAAGCAACAAATAATGGAACAGGACAGCCCATACCATAGGTATGGTGTGGTATTAAGTCAATAGATCTTTGAGGACAAATTTGTTAATGGCCAGCACTATGTGTCCGATTATAAAGTTTGGCCATTATATGGATAGATAGAAAATTACATCTTGTTACAATGATGTTTTATAGTAAGGGGTTTGAGAAAAGGAGGAATTTGTTTGTATTTACAATAATAGAAGGTAGACATTTGACCAGTTAGGCCCGTGCCAACTCCCAAAGGGGGGAAATATTAGTAGCTTAAATTACTTATTTCCATATGCTCCTGCTAATCATACTCTCTCTCACACAAAATCATGAACTCTTTTGTTCATATTGTTACTGTGCTAAGAAGTATTCTACATTAGCTAATTAATCAACCAGTCTTTTTGGGGCTGTAGATGAAACGGAAACTCGGGAAGCGTGCATGGTTGTAGCAAGAACATGGAAAACGTCACATAGGCAGCACCTGAGATCAAACTAAACCCCTAGATCGGGGTTCCCAACCTTGTTATGCCATTGGACCCCTACCATTAATAGAGGGGCCTGTGGACCCCAGGTTGGGATTCCCTGCTCTAGAGTTATGAAGACACCTCATAGTGACTCTTTGTCATAAGAAAATATGAAAACATTTTCATATGGGTCTCAGCCTCTTACTCTGGTCCCTTATTTATACATTGGACGTGTCTAGCAGCAGGCCTGTATTTATCAACTGTTATTAATTATCTCTGAACTGTACCTGGCTTGTAAGGACATACGTGAAATCCTTAAAAATGACTTGTTTATCACCATATGGCTGTTTTCTGATAGGAAAAGGTGTTGCTTGCTTCACTTTAATAGTCAACAATGATGGACGGATCAATATTGTGTATATAGCGTTATGAAGTCATAGGACACTACAGCACAGAAACAGGTCTTCAGCCCATTTCATCCATGCCAATCCATTAATCTGCCTAGTCCATCGACCTGCCCACCGTACCCCACCCTTCCATGTACCTATCCGAATTTCACCGATATGTTGAAAACAAAATTGCATCCACCACTTGTGCTGACAGCTCATTCCACACTCTCACCACCCTCTGAGTGAAGAAGGTTGCCCTCTTGTTCCCCTTAAATACTTCACCTTTCACTCTGAACCCATGACCTCTAATCTTATCCAACCTCAGTGGAAAAAGCCTGCTTGCATTTACCTTATCTATACCCCTCATATAACCCTCATCCAAATCTTCTATGTTCAGGGGAATTAATCTTAACCTATTCAACCTTTCCTGATAACTCAGGCCCTCCAGTTCCAGCAACATCCTTGTAAATTTTCTCTTTCAATCTTATTTACATCTTTCCTGTAGGTAGCTGACCAACACTGGACACAATAGTCCAAATTAGGCCTTACCAATGTCCTGTACAATTACAACATAGCATCCCAACTCCTTTACCCCATACTTTGATTTATGAAAGCCAATGTGCCAAAAACTTTCTTTCTCGACCCTATCTACCCATGATGTCATTTTCAAGGAATTATGGATCTGTATTGCCAGTTCCCTTTGTTCTACTGCACTCTATCACTCACTGTATAAGACCTACTCTGGTTGGTCTTCCCAAGTTACAACACCTCACATTAAATTCCTCTGCCATTTCTCAGCCTATTTTTTCAGCTGGTCCAGAGCCCACTGCAAGCCTTAATAGCCCTCCTCGCTGCCCAAAACACCACCAACCTTGCTGTCAATCACAAATTTGTTGATCCAGTTTACCACATTATCATCCTGATTGTTGGTATAGATGACAAATTAAAACTGACCCTGCACTGATCTCTGTGGCACACCACTAGCCACGGGCCTCCAGTCGAAGAAGCAACCTTCTACAACCGCTCTCTCATTTCTCCTGCGAAGCCAAGGTATATCGAATTTACTACCTCATCTTGACTGCCAGGATTCCCACTACTGATGTCAGGCTCACCAGCCTATAATTTCCTGGCTTATTCTTAGAGCCTTTCTTAAACAACGAAGCATTAGCTATCCTCCAATCCTCTGGCACATATCCTGTGGCTAAGGATGTTTGAAATATCTTTACCAAGTTACCAAGGCCCTTGCAATTTCTGCACTAGGCTCCCACAGGGTCCAAGGGAAACTTTGTCAGGCCCTGGGTCCTTATCCACCCTAATTTGCCTCAAGACAGTTGATGCCTCTTCCTCTGTAATCTGTATAGTGTTCATGACCTCACTACTGCTTTGCCTCACTTCTTTTACCTCTATGTCCATCTCCCGGGTTAATGCAGATACAAAAAAAATCTATTTAAGGTCTTCTCCCATCTCTTTTGGCTTCACGAATAGAATACCACTTGGATCTTCCAGAGGACCAGTTTTGACCCCTGCTATCCTTTTGCTCCTAATACACAGTCTCTGTAGAAGCCCTTAGGATTCTCCTTCACCTTGTCTGCTGGAGCAACCTCATGTCTTCTTTTAGCCCTCCTGATTTCCTTCATAAGTGTCCTCTTGCAATTCCTTATACTTCTCAAATATGTCATTTGTTTGTACCTGCCAATACCTGCTGTGCACCTCTTTCTTTTTCTTAACCAGGGCTTTAGTATCCCTAACCCTTGCCTTTTATTCTAGCAGGTAAATACCGTACAAACTTCGTACTCTCGAAATTTCACTTCTGAATGACTCACACTTACCAAGTACACCTTTATCAAAAAACAACCTGTCCCAAACACGAGGAAATCTGCAGGACGATATCAAGCAACACACACAAAATGCTGACGAGGGGTCTCAGACCGAAACGTCAACTGTGCTTCTTCCTATTGATGCTGCCTGGCCTGCTGCGTTCCACCAGCATTTTGTGTGTGTAACCTGTCCCAATCCACTTATTCTGATACCATCAAAATAGGCCTTTCTCCAACTTAGAATGTCAACCTTATCCTTTTCTATATGTAACTCCCTGGGTACCCTCAGGCTCGCTCAGCTCGTTCTTGTCTAGGGGGAGCAGCCTTCGGCCCCGCCAAACTGGGTAATCAGCTGGTGTGGATGCTGTGTGATGTCCCCGCCTCGCCCAAAAACAGACAGTACACCATATGCGATTAAATGAGTACAATTTATAAAGGTTACTATAACTAAGTGATTAATAACAATACAGTATATATGAAGAGAAAATTAAAGAAAAGGCGCCAAACTTATCAAAGTCCAAACCAGTTCGTGCACAGCCGTTGGAGCTCAATTACTGAAGTCTTCTGGCCACCATTCGATCCCCTCCGAACTCCTCGACTCGCAGCTCAGGACCCTCCGAGTGGTCAACCAAGCACATCTAGCTTCATCCCCCCCCTCCTCGGAGAATCTCCCGGCCTCGGACCCCCCTTTGGGGTCCGATCCTCGCCCAGCTTAGAGCATTGCGTCCTCTCTCTCGACCCCCTTGCGCCGATCTGCCCAAAAGCCCGTCAACAAAAGCTTACAGACTCAGAAGAAAGAACATTAATCCCCATTTGGTTTACAAAGGAATACCATTCTAGTTATCAGTAAATTAGTATTCCTGCTAGTTAACAAAAAGAAGAAACCCTCTTTACATATAATTACCTTAAAGCTAATAGCACTATGATCACTATTGCACAGTGTTCCCCCTCACAAACTTCTGTCAACTGCCCTGTCTTATTCCCAATAAGAGATCTAGTATCACACTCTCTCTAGTTGGAAGCTCTATGTATTGATTAAGGAAACTTCCCTAAACACATTTGACAAACTCTTTCTCATCCAACCCTTTTACAATATGGGAGTCCCAGTCAATATGTTGAAAGTTAATATCTCCTATCAGAACCTTATGCTTCTTGCAAAGATCTGCAATCTCTCTACAAATTTGCTCTCCTAAATCCCATGGACTATTGGGTCATCTATAATAACCCATTAATGTGGTCCTACCTTTTTTTTATTCTTCAGTTCTACCCATGAAGCCTCACTAATAAGCTCTCCAATCTGTCCTGAATGAGCACTGCCATGACATTTTCCCTGATTAGTAATGCCAACCTTCTGCCTTTAATCCCTCCCACTCTGTCGCATCTAAAAAAGATGAAACCCCGGAACACTGAGGTGCCAGTCCTGCCCCTCCTGCAAGCAAGTCTCACTAATGGCTACAATATCATAACTTTACACTGCCCTAAACTCATTTGTCTTTCTTCAGAATCCCTTGCATTGAAATAAACACAGCTCAGAACATTACTCCCACTGTACTGGACCTTTTCATTCCTGACTTTGTAGGCTTAACAACAGTTTTCTCCACAACCGCCCCATTTTCTGTTCTGGCGTACTGTTTCCCAAGCCCTCATAACTCTAGTTTAAACACCCTGTGCAGCACTAGCAAACATTCCCACTAGGATATTAGTCCCCCTTCAGTTCAGGTGCAAACCATCACTCCTGTACGGGTATTTACGGTGCCTACTTCTCCCTACTGAGCTTTTGGGAGTGAAGTTAAGCAAGTGGAAAGTTATCAAGTGAATGTGGTCAGGAAAATGACAGATGAGATACAATATGCAATGCAGGAAAATGCAAATTTATAAACGTTGTAAGAAGAAAAGCAACAAACCTATTTTTGTGAAAATGTGTTGTCTAGGATCGGAGTCTTAGTTCCTGAAATACAGAAAAGTTTGCATGCAGAAAGGCATTGCTTCATTTGCTTTACCATCTCTTCAGTCTGTCTCCCAACAAGTTGAAAGAATGTGAAATTCATGGTCTTTAAGGGCGGTGGAAATCTTAATTACTTTTTATAAAATATATGAGCATGAACGATGCCTTCTGAGGGCTGTATTTCAAGAGCTGGAATGTGGAATTTGGTCAGCACACATACTGCTGGTTGAATGGACATTTTCTATACCATAAATTTCTACAATTTTAGATTTAAAAAAATAGTCATATGAAATTAAAGCCAATTTTAATCCTATTTTGAAATACACATGTGATTTCACTCTTATTATTAATATATGTCCAATATCTGGTCAAAGGCAGTGGAAAAAACATTTTCCTCTAAAAATATTCAGTACTTTAAGTATTTAGAAATCAAGGAGGATCATCCACAGACTTTCGGATTGTATTTGAATATTGCATTTGATCTCAGGGAAGTAAACATAACTCCAGAAAAATAGCACGGAATACAATTGACAAGTAAGTAAGTCTCAGAGGACAGCCAGAACAGAACAGAAATGTCTGCCCTAATCTTAAGTCACCTAAGGAAAATATGAAAAACATTACTGTTGGTTGGAACTTTGCCTTTCGATAACCCTGAGCTATTTTTTAGTCAAAACATGCACTTTATAAGAAGCTTTTTGCTCGCACAATCCCTGTTTTTATTGACTGTAATCCCTAGGAATATATCAGAGAAAAACAATGACTGAAAATATCCTGGAGTACCTCCAGGCTGTATGAAAATAATGTTTGCATACAGTTTAGGGATCCGTGGTTTTATTTTGCACAAGGTAGATTTGTGAGAAAATGAAGACGATAATAAGAGCTGAGTGCGAGAAGAAATAAATATAAATGTGGTACGGGTTAACTAAATATGTTCTCAAAAGCATTCTTCATTGAATCATAGAAAGCTTATGTCACAGAAGACCATTCATCCTGGCACATGTGTACTGGTTGAGAAAAAGCCATCCAACCTGACCACTCCTTCCAACATTTGATTCATAGGTCAAGGTCACAGCAAGTATTTTTAAATATGATGAGGATTTATAAATCAAACATACTTTAATGCATTAAATCTAAGACTACCACCCAACAGGAGAATTGAGAAGAGAATCTAGGCCCATCATAATTATAAACCACAAATACATTTCTCACCAATGTTTATATCTTTCTTTAACAAAATACAGCCTCAGCATGAACAGTCTATCCGTATAGCCAACGCCTTCCATTTCTGACAAATTATTTGTAAGTCTCCTCTGCATCCTTCCCACTGCACTTATCATTTATCTGTATGCAAATAAGCGTATGACCTCAGAGGTTTCCTCTGTGTACTAAGGGTTCTTTTGACCTCGCTAAGAGATGTGGATTGGTAAATCAATTGGCCACTATAAATTTCCCCTAGTGTTTATGTAGTAATATAGTCTGGGGGAGAAAAGTGGGAAGGTGGGGAAGTGGCTTGTCATATGAAGAGTATTTGATGGCTTTGGGCTGTTTTTACTGGAATTCAGAAGAATGAGGGGAAACCTCATTGAAGCCTATTGAATGGTGAAAGGCCTTGATAGAGTGGCTGTGGAGAGGATGTGTCCTACGGTGGGAGAGTTTAAGACCAGAGATGAGGAGGAATTTCTTTAGTTAGAGAGTGGCGAATCTGTAGAATTCTTTGCCATGGGCAGCGGTGGAGGCCAAGTCTTTATGTATTTAAGGCAGAGGTTGTTAGATTCTTGATTGGTCAGGGTAAGGAGGGATAAGGGGAGAAGGCAGAAGATTGGTGCTGAAAGGAAAATTGAATCAGCCATGATGAAATGGCAGAGCCATTGGGCCAAAAGTTCTAACTCTGCTCCTCTATCTTGTAGTCTTATAAAAGAGGTTAGTATAGGATTAATATAAATGTATACTTGCTCATTACCATGAATTTGGTGGGATGAAACCTATTTTCATGCTCTATCATTGTATGAGAACTGTACGCTGCTCTAAAATGGTGCTTTAACCACTGATGCATGCAGTTTTAACATAATCTTCTTCCACAGAAAACTTCTTAACTTTTCTGAATACTAAACACTGGGCCCAGTCGAGCCACACAATTAACAGTTTTCCAGTCATAAAATGACACATCAGATATTTTCTTTTGCTTTCGTCACAAAGTCAAATGTGGATCAAATTCGTCATTCACCCAAGGATGCTGTGGCCTTTTGCCTTTCTGACCAGCCTGCATCTAGACTATATGAAACCTCATCAGCAATCTTTGTTTTCTCCACAAAGAATTCAATGTAGTTGTTCTCTTAACATATTCATAGTCACAGTGCCCGATTAATCTGAGCACTTCTCAGTGAAGGCTCGGTATTGATTCCAGTGCCCAAAACTGGTTAAGCTAACTGAATTTAGAAGTTATTGAAATCTTGTAAGGTATAACTGGAGTCTATAGGAGCAAACTGTTCCAACTGGCAGTGTCAAGCACTGACTGATATATAGAATGAAGAAAGAAAGTGATATGAGGAAGAACTTTTTGCATCGTGTTAGGAGGCAGATCCAATTGACCGGATCAAAAAGGAGCGGAATAGACACCTGAAAGAAAAGAATCTGTAGTGGCGTTGTGAGAAGGTGGAGGAGAGGACTAGTTGAATTGTTTGTACTCTAATCAATAGTCATATGTCCATGACCTTGTGCTGTAACCAATCTAAAATTCTGTGATATAATTGCAAATCAATAATTGGCTTTAAACCTGAAGGACCCTTAAGGTAAAGTTAACGATATCAAGTGTGCTGTGTAAACCTGGACAAGTTTTCAGAAGTAGAAAGAAAAAAACTGATTATTTCGTCCATCCCTTGTCTCTGATATAGATGGCATGGAAACTGCACCTTCTCCACAGGAGAAGTGGCTGGGTGGTACACCTTGCAGTTTCAACTGCATTTGAATGAGATATTCAAACTGAAACTTCACATTTCTTGGAGCGTGTGAGGATCTTCATCCTTGGGTTTTATAATGCGGAAGTGATCTTATGGAAAATAATGTGGTATTTGTTGTGCAGATTTTTTTTTCTTTCTGGTATAGCACTGTCTTTCTAATTTCATCATTGTGCTTTTTTTTTGTAAAATCAATACTCATGTAAGATGTCACAGCCAGCTCCACCTCCGCCACACCACCTCGAGCTCCATATGAGTGCGTTCTCCTGTGCTCATGCTCTTAGTCTACAGGAAGAGTCCAATTAAATAATGCAAATTATTATGAATTTATTTTATGTGAAAATATATACTGCATATTTCATTTGATATTTTTGAAGATTAGTTCATGCCTATTGGTGAGCAAAATGTAGATTCTACTTATTGTACAGTATATTCTTGTAAATGTTCAAGAGGAGGGTGCTTTAATCATTGTTTCCTCTAAATTTCAGATCCAACACCATGGGTACCATCGGTTGCAGCAGTTGGCCCGCCTGCCCTAATACCTCCCACATACGGGATTGCACAGGCACCAACGTTTGGTGTTCAAGGTCCAGTGATTGGAGTCACACCCACAATACCACCTCCAGTTCCCCCTCAGCTTCCACTTATGACAACACACTATCAAGTCCAGCATCACTCACAACCGTTAACCAACATGGTTGTGAATCTCCAGAGTCAGCCGTTGTACACAACAAGTCATCCGATGACCGTGTCCCCTCTCTCTGGGGTGGGTCAGGTGACTCAGCCTGTTCCTACCACAATTGGGAATGGTCACATGAGTTGCCCCATGCTGAACCCATCTACTCTGACTTCAGTAACTCCTCCTAGTAATGCTCCAAGTGTCAATGGGCAGGTTGTTTCCCAACTTCCTTTAAACCCACCACAAATTGAAGATGACAAGAATGGTACCCAGATGTTACGGACTGTTGGGACGGGAAAGTACGAGTTTATGGACCCTTGGCATCCAAAAGGTATGTTCAAAGTAGTTGCTTCATCGTACACTTCAGTGGCAGCTTGCTTCATTGATGCTGTATTTATCATCCATTTGGTGTGTCATGGTCTACAGGCTTGTAGAAGAAGGTAACATAGTCAGAAGTTTGATTTCAAGCAATTCTTCGTGCAATCATACTTAAATAATTTGGGGATAATTAAATGATTCTTTCAAAGAGGCAACTCAATGAGACAGTCTTAATAAATACGGCCTAGTTATCATAATTCTTCTTCATATCAATCTAATAATTCAGCAAGTAATTGAAATAATTAGCATGAAGCAGAATTTGTGCAGATATGAGGCTTTCTCAGGAAGAACAGTGGTGATATTTTGCATTTTTTAATGAACTGCACTGGTATGGCATTGTTGGTATCCTTATCATTTTTGCTGAATAGCATGAATAGTCCTGACAAACTATAAGTGCTTATCTGGTATATTGGTTCTTTAAATATAGAACTTAATGTGTCACATGGTGTCATACATTTTGCACTAAGGTCAAGTGTTCATCAAGGGATTGAATCTGAAAGAGCAAGTATCAGTAAAGGCACAAAGAACTCATACACACTTTGAGTTATGAGTCTACAGTGTTGTTCTTCGTTTATCCAAGGTCAGAAGAGTATAACTATAAAAGCAAAACAGAAATAAGCAGCAAGAGGTAAAGAGAAAAGAATAGTGCTGTAAATATGGAACTAAAAACAAAACAGCAGCAGAGGTTTACAAGCAATCGGTCAGAATCTGAAAGATGATTTTATTTTCAAGCCCTTGTTCAAATGCTGAGATTTCTGTTGTTTTGTTATTGTTGAAATATGTTTGCATGTGATCTTTTAATAGTTATTTCTGCACCTTTTAACATTTATTGTCATAAGTTTAATTATATAGTGTAACAAAGCAGTTTGGCTTAAAGAAATAAGGCCTGGAAAAAATGTTACTTACTTCTCCCTGTAAATCTGTCACTGTATCTAGGGTCTGATATTTCCGTTAAATTGATTGGGAGATTTCCTTGAATCCAATTTAAAATGAATTACTTTAGCCATTCTCAATTGCAAGGGATTAAAATAACTACCTACTTGAAATTATGTACCCTCTTTAAAGTAGAAACATGCCACAAGGTGCTTCAGAAATGAATGCATGCTGAGCTGGAGAATGATCTATTAGGAAGTGCACTCTTAGTGAGCTGAATTTAATTGAAGGTCCTGAGGCATGCAAGGTCTTCAACAATAAATTGTGGCAGTAGGGACGTGATCACAGGTCATAGGGTGAAGTACAGGAGGATGCACAAGAGACAGAATTCAGGGGAACAAAGAGAACTGAGTGATTATAACTTTGTCTAGTCGGCCAGAAATGAGGATTAGGCATTGGGAATTAGAATCAAGGGTAAAAGTTGTGAATAGTATACTTGAAAGAATAGCTGGAGTTGTGTGAAATAGCAAGAGCGTATTGTGATGCTTATGGTGGATAATACTGTGGACATAAGTTAGTTTTTAGTATATACAGAAACTGTAGAGAAGGAATAAGTAAAATGGGAGCAACTTTATTGCTGTCAGGTTTTTCAGTTTTTAATACATGTACTTCCATTAGATCTATATTCAAATCAATATGTCTATTACAGTAATTGTGAGTTATGATATTAACATTCAGCAGATGCTTGGAATATTTGAATGCTATCTCCTACTAGTATAGCCAATCTCCTAATCTATTGTTTTTGAATCAATTAAAAATATTTAAAACATCTCATAAAGCACTTAGTACATGATGGTATATTTTATAGATTATGTATCTTTAGTTGTACTATATGAGCCACTACTAAGCCAAGCAAACTACTGGACTAGATCGTGCTGGTCTAGTCCAGTGCTGCCGTCTGCAGTCCCTGTGCTTGCTGTTGAAGACCAGTCTCCACACCCTGGAGTCCAGAGACAGACTGGGGATAAATTGGCTTTGTGAAGCTTTCACATTTAAAAATGATGAATGGTGAAGTAAATAATTAAAAATAAAATTTACATTTTTATAGAAATATTAAATTTAAAAAGCTCAAAGCTCATAATGATTATTAATTTGAAATCAAAATAATACTTGCCTCACACTTGTCCTCCTAAATGTTAGCCCTTCAAATTGCTTTGAAATAAATGGACACTTGAATCCTAACCTCAAAGGTTTCAAAGGTACATTTAATGTCAGAGAAATGTATGCAATATACACCTTGAAATACTTTTTCTTCACAAACATCCACAAAAACAGAGTGCCCCAAAGAACAAATGTTAGAACCCCAAAGCCCAACCCAGCTCCCCCCTCCCATGCATAAGCAGCAGCAAGCAACGATCCCCCCTCCCCCACTGGCAAAAAAGCATTGGCACCCCCCCCCCCCCCACCGAGCACTCAAGCGTGCATCAATAAAGACACAGAGTTGCAATACCCCAAAGACTATTCATTCACCTGGTAATTTGAAATACCACAGGCACTTTCTCTCCCTAATAAGGGAAAAGGAGGTGTCTCTGTTTTACAGCAAGAGGGGAGACATAACAAACAACTTGTTGATTTATGATGTTAAAAGTTCATTGTGTCACTTTTTCTGAGCTCTGTGCCCAAAGAATTCGGGTCTCTGAACACACAGCGAGCTTGCTGCTTTCAATTTTCCGTCTCTTACAACACACCGATTTCCTGCTGAGGCACCAGCCTCAAGTCCGCCCGCCTCCAGAGCCACGAAATCCCGAAACTCCGACGGCGCGCTAATCTTCTAGGCCGTGTCCTCGGTATATCAAATAACAGCCAGTCGTGAGACCCCAAGAGCGGGTCCCATTCCCACAAAGAACCAAAGTCAGCATGTAATTCTTCAAAAGAACCCTGAAAGGGAGAAATAGAGACATTAAAGATAGAAATAGAGCTGTTTCCGAAGATGCAAACAAAGGAGTCGCCGTTAGGTGCCATTGTCTCCTGAGCTCCACCCCCAACCTAGCAGAGGATCAGAGCATGATACCGGGGAATCCCTGCAAATCTGGATTCAAGTGACAGAAAGTATTAACAGATGCAACACCATCTGTCATTTGGTAAGCCTTAGATTTATGCGTTTGATTGCATGTACTAACAAGTCTGAGATTTATCAAAGCTTAGATGGCTGTTTTCCAGTGGTTCTGTTCAGAACTGACAACACCAGCCAGCAAGATTCATCTTATAAATTTGTTATGAAATGGGCAAGATTCTGTCACCTGATAGTAAATAGCGATATGATGTTAAGCTCTGTGGCCAAAGGAAATAACTTGTATCTGTTCAAATTATACATGAGGATTTGTGAGTGCTGCTGCACTAAATTGATTTCACTGCTGTCTCCGCCACATTTTATTTGAGTTTATAAAGGTAAATGTATTGAAATAATCATTATTATCTCTTTGCCTCCAGAATTTGTATGAAAAGCTGAAAGGGATTATGATGTGATAGTTTGAAAGCAAAATAACACATTTGGTGTATTAGCTGGGTTGACAACAGTAACCAGTTGATGAGGGAACCGAGAGGATGATCGAATCCTTTTTCCAGATCTTTCCTGCATCAGAGTACATGCATGCCCAGTAAGTTAGGTCAGGGAGCTTGTAGATAATTTACTTTAACAGCCATTGCTTCCTTTACATTGTTGGGGCCTTTTTTTCCAGAGCTTCTCTGAGGGACAGAGGTGATCGAGCCAATTACTGGAGAGCTGATGTAAATAAGTAAGGAGATGGCATTCATTGCCAGTGACATTGCAATCCTGAGATCCCATACACAATTCTACCCAGTGCAGCGTTTCCATTGCGACCTGATACAAAGTATGTCATTCAAATCCTCTCTCAAAGTCCTGAAGGTTCAGAGTACACACATGAGTTTTAAACCTTATCAGGATATGTTGCATCATTTGAAAGACTTCCAATGTACATGTGCAGATCTAAGAAATCTATATCTGTTCTTAATTTTCCTTCTGCTTTCATTGGAAGGAGATTCAGCCAGAGGATGTAACTTAAATGTCTAAGACCAGATGTAGTGGCACTACATATAGTCTCTTTCTGGCTAGCATTGACACAACTGCAGATGACTCAAGAGAATCATTTCCATAATGCCATTGCCTTGCTTCTGATCACATTGTTTGTTGTTTATTTATCTATTCACCATTTAATGTCTTTAGCAGGGCAACATATCGATTTTACTGTCACCGTTTGGCTTTGGGATTTTGGCTATTAGGATAACAGAGATAAGTACCCCATAAGTAGTCAGGAATATGCATTTAAAGAAAGTGGAAAAATATTTCTTGCTCCTCCCCACTGAAAACTCCCCAGAAACATGTACACTGATTGGCAAAAAGTTAAGTGTATTTCTGCTCGTTACTAACCTTGACCTTCCTTCAGCTCCCCCACCCTTCATCCCAAAAGTTTTTGCATCCATATTGGCATGAGGTATGGCTTCTGATTCATCAAGAAACAGGTGGTTAAGATCAAATAAAGTGCCCTGTCAAATTATACACACCTCTACCAAGATTGGTATGGTATTTGAATGTGTCGAGAACTTAATTTTCATTTTTGAATTAATTTCTTTAGTTTCAGCTCTTGCCCTGACATAATTTTCTGGGACAAAGAAATAGCAAGTCACACATGAAATGTGAGAACCTGACTACTTGTACAGTAGATAATTTTTTTTTCCTGAATCATTTCTCATCAAAACCTAAATTGATAGAAGTTTTTGGGCATTGACTTAGAAATAACTTATTATGGATTATCGGGTTTCAGTTTCCCCACCTACCCATAGCTGGGTAAGACGTGTGGAGTTGATCATATGGCAACAATTTAATGGCCTCATCACAAATAACTCTTGAGTAATTTATGTCTTTTGACTCTACCCTGGAAAATCTCTGGAGGTGATCGACGCGAGTCCCCTGTCAGCACCATGGACCAAGCTCAACCCAGACTTGACACCACGGAGGAACTTCAAGCAGGTGAGGTGTCTTTAGCTGGTCAGGGCCTTCTGAGAACTGAGACTCCAGCAAAATACTTCACTCCAGCCATTCAGGTTATCTTCCATGAGTTGCAATTTGTAACTCATGACACAGTGCAATAAATAGCCACTGATCTGTTCCGTAATCCAGTTCACCGCAGCATAATTTGGCACCTCAACCAAGATTCCTCGTCTTTGTTGGCTATTTACCTCATGTGCATTAAACAACTGACAATGCACATCCTCAGAACAGATTTGGTATAGAATCAAATGCTCACTCCTCTATTTAGAAGGTTTAATCTAATTTGTTTACATTTGAGGACAAAAGGATTAACATTAGCATAGAGCTTCTTCCCTTCCCTAAATATATATTCCAGATGCATTTGAGTTTAGGAAGCAAATAACTCTCCTCTGGTCTCCGCAAGTTGTTGTTAGATGATGACAGTGATGAGCGGACTAAGACAACCTACCATTTTCTTCCCTCTCCACAATTCTGCCTAACTCCACATGAGCCCACTGTACCCTTGTTTTCTCCAGTAAAAAGTTGAGAAGTCCTTGCTTAGAGCTTTGAGAGTTTGCAAGTAATGAAAATCATTTTCTTGGAAATCAATCCTTAATTATACTAACCAACCATACTAACCTGTGCAGAGTTTAAAATATTTTTGAAACTTAAAATAGAGACTATAGTCCTGGTGAATTTCTATTCACTTATTCGTAGGCTGTTACTGAAATTTATGAACATGTAGGAAAATTACTTGTGCCTGTATTTTAATTATAGATTCACTTCCTGTATGTTTATCAATATTTATTCAAAGCTAAAAAGTTGACAGATAATTTCCAAAGATAGTTCTTTTAGTGCCTTTGCTTACTCATTGCTTGTATGAAGCTTATGATTCTCTCAATGTATTCTTGTTTTCTCATTTTAAAATATTCCCATCAGTTGTTGGCAGAGTTTGAGAACTTATACAGGGTTGGTGTACTCCAAGGATTCAATCTCGTGAACCAGAGGGAATTTTAAAAGACTAATAATTTGGGTGCTCACACTCACTCACTTGCATGCTTACTCACTCACTCATTCTTTTAAACTTCCCTGTCTGGTTCATTTGATTGAATTTTAAAAGTGTTTGTACATCGTGCTTGTCTTTCAGACATGTTTAGCACCAGAAAGTCATGTTATTGCACTGTAGTTTTGTAGGCTGTTCATGGGAAGAAGTTTGCAAGCGCACAATCATGTGGAAACAAAACATTGTGGTAAGAAGCCAATTACGGTATCTGCTGATAAAATTGCTCAATGCAAAGAGGAAAACTTTGAAGTGAACACACAACTGAGACTTGAAACCAATATTAGTATGTTAACAATTTAAAAAAATCTGGTGTTTTCTTTTTTTAAGTAATTTCATACTAATGTCATGTGCAATGTATTTAAATGTACTCAGTATGTAATAGTAATTCAGTTATAATGTTTTTGCAATGAATTGAGCAATTGCATTGAAGAAAATGAATTGAAGAACGTTAAGGTTCTTTTCTGTATGGATTCTCTAGAGTTTAAAAAATAGCATGTGGTCTAATTGAAACTGAATAAAGTTCCAAAATGGGTTGATAGACTGGTTGCAAGAAGGTGTTCCCTTGGCTGAAGAGTGTAGAACCAAGGGTCAGAATAAGGAAGGGTAAACCATTTAGGATTGAAATAGAAATTTTCTTCAGTTAGATATTGGTGAATCTTTGTAAGACTCTATTCTTATTAGATTATGAAAAAAAACTTGGGAACTGGGTTCATTTCAAACAGAGATCCAATTGATTTATTGTTGCTTTGAGAAATGGAGGATACAGGTGTAGTATGGGAAAGAGAAGTTGAAGCCACAGATCAGCTGTGAAATTCACAGGCCCTAGGAGCTAAAAGGCCAATTACTATTTCTAATTATTATGCTCTTACATAGATTTTTAAAACTGCAGAAGCTTAACAACATAAAATAGCCTTGATTATCATCATAGTCTGAACACATTATTGGAACTAATATTTATTTATTGAAATACAGTGTGGGATTGGCCGTTCCGGCCCCTCAAGCTGCCCCTTCCAGCAAACCCCGATTTAACTCTAGCGTCATCACTGGACAATTTACAACGAACAATTAACCAATCAGCCAATACGTCTTTGGACAGTGGGAGGAAACAGGAGGACCTAGAGGTCACAGGGAGAATGTACAAACTTCTGAAAGGATGAGATTTTTCACTACTTCCCGCTGATGAAGCATTTCAATTCTGATTCCCATTCCAGTTCCAAAGTATCAATCCATGGCCTTATCTTGTGCCAAGAAGAGGCTACCCTCAGGGTAGAGGAGCAGCACCTTATATTCTCTCGAACCTGATGGCATGAATATCGATTTCTCCTTCTGATGAACAAATTCTCCCCTTCCCTCTCTATTCCACACTTTAAACTTTCATTTTTTCTCACCTGCCAGATACTTCTCCCTGTGTCCCCTCCTCCTTACACTTCTCTTTTTTCCATTCTTACAGCATAAGATATAGGATATAGGCCATTTGCCTCATCAAGTCTGTTCCACTATTTCAGCATGGCTGATCCAATTTTCCTCTCAGTCCCAAGCTCTTGCCTTCTCCCCATAACCCTTCATGCCCTGACCGATCAAGAATTTTTTCAACCACTGCCTTAAATATACATAACGACTTGGCCTCCACAGCTGCCTGGGGCAAAGAATTCTGGCTAAAGAAATTCCTCCTCATCTCTGTTCTAAAAGGACGCCCCCCCCCCCCCCCCCTATTCTGAGTCTGTGTCATTTGGTCTTAGACTTCCCACCATAGGAAACATCCTCTACATCCACTTTATCAAGGCCTTTTACCATTCGATAGTTTCAATGAGGTCACCCGTCATTCTTCTAAATTCTGGTGAATATAAGCCCAAAGCCATCAGACGCTCTTCATATGACAAGCCATACAATCCTTGAATCATTTTTGTGAACTTCCATTGAACCCTCTTCAGTTTCAGCACAAAGATAAGGGGCCCAAAACTGTTCACAATACTACAAGTGAGGCCTCACCAGTGTTTTATAAAGTATCAATTTTACATCCTTGCTTTAATATTCTAGTCCTCTTGAAATGAATGCTAATATTGCATTTGCCTTCTTCACCACAGACTCAACCTACAAGTTAACCTCTAGGGAATCCTGCACAAGGACTCCGAAGTCCCATTGCATCCCAGTTTTGTAGTTTCTCTCCATTTAGAAAGTAGTTAACCCTTTCATTTCTTCTACCAAAGGGCATGACCAAACAGTTCCGGACATTGTATTCTATCTGACAATTATTGGCCATTGTCCTAATCTGTCTGTCCTTCTGTAGCCTCTCAACTTTCTCAAAACAACCTGCCCCTCTACCTATCTTCATATCATCTGCAGACTTTTCAACAAAACTATTAATTTCAGCATCCAAATCATTGACATATAAAGTAAAAAGAATCAGTCACCACACACACCCCTGTGGAAGAGCACCAGTCACTGGCAGCCAGCCAGAAAATGCTGCCTTTATTCACCGCTGACTCAACACAGATCCTGCACAAGTCCCTTTGCATCTCTGCATTTTGAATTCTCTCCCCATCTAAATAATCGTGTGTCAGTTTATTTCTTCACCAAAGTGCATGACCATATACTTTCCAACATTGTATTTATTTGCTACTTCTTTGCCCATTCTCTTAAACTACCTAAGTCGCTCTGCAGGCTCTCTGTTTCCTCAACACTATCCATTCCTCCATTTATCTTTGTATCATCGGCAAAGTTAGCCACAAATCCATTAATCCCACAGTCCAAATCATTGGCATACATCATAAAAAGCAGCGGTCCCAACACTAACACCTGTGGAACTCCACTGGTTACTGACAACCGGCCAGAATAGGATCCCTTTATTCCCACTCTCTGTTTTCTACTGACCAACCAATGCTCCACACATGCTAGTAACTTCCTTGTAATTCCATGGGCTCTTATCTTGCTAAGCAGCCTCATGTGCGGCACCTTGTCAAGGGCCTTCTGAAAATCCAAATCACCACATCTATTGCATCACCTTTGTCTACCCTGCTTGTAATTTCCTCAAAAAAATTGCAGTAGGTTAGTCAGGCAGGATTTTCAGGAAACCATGCTGGCTTTGGCCTATCTTGTCATGTGCTTCCAGGTATTCCATAATCTCATCCCTAACAATTGATTCCAACAACTTCCCAACCACTGTGTCAGGCTAACAGGTCTATAGTTTCCTTTCTGCTGCCTCCCACCCTTCTTAAAAAGCAGAGTAACATTTGCAATTTTCCAGTCATCCGGTGCAATGCCAGAATCTATATCGATTCGTGAAATATCATTGTTAATGCCTCTGCAGTCTCTCCAACTACTTCCTTCAGAACCCGAGGGTGCGTTCAATCAGGTCCAGGAGATTTAGCCACCCTCAGACCATTAAGCTTCCTGAGCACCTTCTCTGACATACTTTTCACTGCACAAACTTCTCTTCCCTGACACTCTTGAATGTTCGGTATACTGCTGATGTCTTCCACTGTGAAGACTGATGCAAAATATGCATTCAGTTCCTCTGCTATCTCTGCATCTTTCATTACAATATCTCCAGCATCATTTTGTATTGGTCCTATATCTACCCTCAACTCTCTTTTACCCTTTATCTACTTGAAAGAGCTTTTAGTGTCTTTGATATTAGGATACTCTCAGGCCTGCTGAGTTCGTCCAGCATTTTGTATGCATTGCTGTAGAAAAACAGCAAGTTTTATGACACAGGGAGAAGGGGGAATGTCCACAAGGAAAGGTATTTAATAAACTGGAAGATAAGAATCATTAAACGTTATGATCCCACAGGCTTTCTCTAGTTACTTTTGGTGTGTAGTGACTTTCTAGAAAAAAATGCAGCAGAGACCTAAAACATTTATGAAATGGAGGCCAACTAATTCAACACTTGCTAAGTTATTTATTGATGTTCTTCTTGTATCTGGTTGTAAATTGCACACAAAGTCAGTGGAAGTGTCCTTTAAGTGCTAATCTGAGAAGGAAAGTAACACTACAAATTTTAAGGGAATATAGAAAATAGAACAAGTTTTGGTCCAAATTCTTTCATCACTCTATTTCTGTTAATCCCAGGACTTCCCACTTCTCAATGCACTGGAGTTTCAGGAATCAGGGCAGAATCAGCCATTTGGCATTTAAGAGTTAATTAGATATATTGAGTGAGTTTTGAATTCAATACAGAATGTCCAGTTATGGATTAGTGATAATTTGGTAACTTGTATGGTTAGCACTAAAAAGACTATCTGTCGTATTCATCTCATTGTTAGGCAGGGAACAATAACTCAAATAAGAATCTTGCAGAACTGATAATGAATTGGTACACTTCCGTGGTTGCTTGTCATCACAGATAATACTTTAGTTTCATATAAAACTTAAAATTTACCATCAGTTGGTGAATTAAGATTTTGGATCAAGTATTAAAATTCTAATCTTGCAATTAGAATCACAACACAAATTGTTGAGCTCTCTTTGCACTGATAGACAGGTTGAGCCAAAGCGCTTGTTTTCATGCTATCTGACTGAACTATTGGGATCAGTTATACCTGATGCATCAGCAATTGCAACATTTCTAATTACACAAAACTGCAAATTCATTGCTTAATTTAGCCAGTAATTCTACGTAAACTCAGATGAGAAAATACAAAGCTGCTTAAATGTTTACTATGTTACACAGAATTATTTATTATTATTTACATGTTTTTACAGAAGCAAGTCTACAGCATGGGTTTTTACAAACTGACATACCATTTTAAAGTTCTGAAGAGTACCCATGGAACTTTAAAAATATAACTACTCTGCTCTACAGACACTAAACTGCAGAGCTGGTGTTTACAAATTGGCATACAATCTTTTAAGTTCTCAAGAGTACCACTTTTAAAATCTGACTTTACTCTGCTTTACAGATACTTTATACCTGAAATCCTGCTTCAGCACATTTAGAAGTTGGATGCTATCCTTAACCCTGAGAAAGCACAATGTTGTTTCATGTACAGAACTCCATTATGCTACAGCTGGATATTATCGCCTTAAATTATATAGCTTTGGTAAAACTGTAATTTTTTTGTATGTCGAGAATTTTGGTGCTGTGTGCCAGAACAAGTCTAACAACAATAAATTAAAGCCCTTGTTTAATGTTTGGTACAGATTGCAATTCATCAAAGATGAGCAGTGCTAATGTTACAGTTCATTAAATGAAATTATTGTATAGACATTTATCACTGAAAATATAACTGAGTTTTTCACTAATGAAGAAGGTCTCTGGAATGACTTGTGAGGAGTAATGGATGACTTCTGAAATAAACTTCAAATGTTGATTGTGCTGGTGTAAAACGAGTGACCTTCAAAAGCACAGCATCTGAGAATCTCAGACTGTATCACCAAGTACACTATTTGACAGATTTGACTTCGTACTTCCAGTAAAAAGTTAGCGCAACAAAAGGTAACAAAGAATTCCTTGGCCCAACAACACTTCGAGCTGAAGAATTAAGCATGAATTGGATCAGTCTTTACATTAGCAGTTTCTATTAGAAAGCTAATTTAAACAAAATCTATAATGGTTTCAATATTGTTCCATTGCAAGTTTAAGAAATATTCTCCATGAGCTGCTTGGAGCATAAGAATCCCATCATCATTAGGTAACCCTACCTGAATATTGAGTCATACAAGACAGAGCCTATATTTATGATTTTGAATATTGCACTCTTTGAAGTGTTATCACCCAGTTCATCTTTAATATTTTTACAGTTTCGTCATTGTACTATCAACATACACACTTATGGACTGTTTGTCAGGCCTGCACAGTAAGGCATCTCCCAGTCTCCACTCAGCTAACAGGAAACACATGGCATTCATTTCCAACGTATCATCTGGAACCTTTTTAAACCCAGCACTCATCTACAGTCCTTATTCACCCATTAAAGCAGCCATTCTCAACGAGTTTCCCCTCGCCTTCAGTTACCTTGTTAAGTATCTGTTCTCTCTTTTTTGGTGGCCCCTGGTGGATTGTTATTTTGTTGTTTATTATTAAAATGACCATGCACTGCGAAATTGACTCTGCTGCTCTGCTTTTGGGTCAAGCCTCCTCTACATTAGCTGACAAGATGGGTAAACCAGCGAATGACCCAGCAGAGTTTGAAAATTTCTAAAGGAAATTGTCCTCCTTAACAAGTACCTGATCCAGAAACAGCAGGAAACGATTGACCATCTGCTTGCTACTCTCAACCAATTCTCCTTATTATTACAGAAACCCCACGTTAATCAACCTCCTCCCTCAGAGACATAGGTTCTGGTAATTAAACTCTTTGATGGGTCCCCAACCTGATGCTGCAACCTCCTGTCCCAGTGCATCTTGCACTTGAAGCTACAGCCATCTGTGTGTCCTATGGACTGAGCCAAGATTACCTTCATCATCTCTGTGTTGAATGGGCGAACTCTGACCTGAGCTGCCTTGAGCTAGGACAGTAAAAGCAACATCTGCCATCAATATGAGGAATTCATTGCTGTGAGGTGGTGGGATTTCAACCATCTGGGAAGTGCAGCAGATCAGATACTTTTCCCGCATAAAGGCTCACCTTCGGTGGCGGATTACACCATGGACTTTAGGACCTTTGCACAAAGTGCAGCTGGAATGTGGAAGCACTGCTGTCCCATTACCATCGAGGCCTCTCAAAGCTTGAAAGATGAGCTGTGGAGATGCCCACTGACCTCAAAAGCCTTATCACTCTGGCCTTTGGTGTTGACAAGCATCTAATGGAACGACACTCTAGATCACCAGCCAGAACCTCAGTTCTGTGCCCAGAACCATTTCCGGTTGTGGGACTCTCACCAGCAATGCCTCTGGAACTCATGCGATTAGGGAGAGCTCCCTTAACTCTGCAAGAGTGTGATCATTGAAGGAGGAATAACTTCAGTGCTTACTGCGTTGCCACTGAGCACTCACTCTTCAAATGGCTACTGCATCAGGTAGAGACAAGGAGCCTTCTATCTGGCCTCTCATTCCAGCACCAAAACCCAACTTACTCTCTCTGTCCTCCTCCACAAAGGAGGCTTTCGTGGATTCTGGTGCAGGAGACACTTTCTGGACTGGCCACTGGATGTGCATGTTGGACTCCCTTCTAAGCCTATCTCTCACCCCTTCTGCATTATTACCATTTAAGGACATCCATTGGGACCTGGGCTAGGCTGAGCACAGACACGGCCTGTGCACATGAGCATCGCGAGTCCATCTAGTTCCTCCTGATTGACTCACCCAACAGTCCTCTTATCTTGGGTTACCCCTGGCTCTCCACACAGGACCCTCAGTTCGCCTTGGCCATCTGAGTTGGGGGATCAACCTGCCCGATCATTGCCTGCAACCCCATAAATCCATGGAGACCGAGGCAACCCTGGACCTCACTAAACTCCAGCTATTACCTTCAGTAAAAGGGAAGTCAGCACACTGCCACCTTCCTCTCCTTTCCTGAGACCCAAGGTATGAATGACTACATAGTTGAAGTTCCACTCTAAAGCTTCTCAGTCCCCAGCTGGTGCAGGATTTTTCTTTATCAATAAGAAAGATGGGAGTCTTTATCTCTGCATTGGCTGCCATGCACTTAACAAAATCACCATTAAGAACTGCTACCCTCATCCCTTGATGGATAGAGCATCTGAAACACTTCATGGAGCCTAGATTTTCACCAAACTGGGCTAACTGTGGAGCACGTGCAACCTGATTTGCATCTGCCAGAGGTGAGTGGAAGTCAGAATTCATAACACCCTCTGGCCACTACAAATACTTGGTAACACACACAGAATGCTGGAGGAATTCAGCAGGCCAGCATGAAGGGTCTCAACCCGAAACATTGACAGTTTACTCTTTTCCATCGATGCTGCCGGGCCAGCTGAGTTCCTCTAACATTTTTTGTGGGATGGTTTGGATTTCCAGCATCTGCAGATTTTCTTGTGTTTGACAAATTCTTGGTGATGAGTTTCGGACTTTCTAACAGTCCAGCTGTTTACCAAGGCTTCATCAACAAGATTCTTCAAGACATGCTACATAGATATGTGATTATCTACCTCAACGACATCTTCAGCTTTTCCAAGGAACCCCAGGACCATTTCTGTCACATCTCATCAGTTGTTCATCATCTTCTCAAATCCCAACTGTACTGCAAGTTAGAAAAATGCCAGTTTCATACTCCATGTATTTCCTTTTGAGTTTCTCTGGCACCCATCTGGACGTTTTGTGGTGGAGGTGTACTCACCTGACGTCAGTGCTATCCTCTCCCAGTGAGGACTGGAAGGGAAGGTGCACCCTTGTGCCTTCTTGTGCAAGTTCAACTCCACATAGCGCCATTATGGAGTAGGAGACGGGGAGCTACTTGCTGTTAATTGGGCATAAGAGACATTGACTGACAGGAGGCACTCAGCCCTTCCTGATCTGGACTGGCCACCAGGACCTTAAATCCATTCAGTAGACCCACCAACCTGAACAAGGTCAGGCTTACTGGGCTGTCTTCCCCATCTACTATCGACCCAACACCAAGAACATTAAGCTGTATGCCCTGTCACGACATTGTGACCCAGCTGAAGCCGAGATTAACCCTCAGCTCATTATTCTGTCCTTGCCGATCCTCGCTCTGATCATCTGTGATCAGAACCAGATTCGCCAGGCCCTATAATATGGGCCTTCTCTGGCCAACATGCTTGACAACTGCGTGTATGTGCTAGTACCATGTACTCTGAGGCATTCTAGTGGGCCCATTCTTCAACCCCGGCCATCCTGGATTTTCTGTGATGCCTGTTCCAGTAGCCACCATCATCCCAGATGTAAGTCAGTTTGTCACTGCTTGCCCTCAATGTGCCCCATCGGCTGCCACCAGCCAGCAACCCTGTGGGCTCCTGCCTGTGATCCTATGTTGCCATGGATATCGTCATGGGGCCACAGTGATTATAACATTAGTGGTTTGTTTCTCCAAGGCACCCACTTGATTACACTCCCCAAATTTCCATCATCCACTGAGATGAGGATTCTGGTTCTCCAACATGTAGTTTGCCCCACGGTTTCCCCCAGAACGTTGCGTCAGACCGGGGCCCACAATTCATCTTGCCCTTCTGCTGAGCCTTCTGCCTCCTCCTCCGCTGCTCAGTGAGTTTGTCCTCTGGCTATCGTGCTTAGGTTAATAGCCAGTCAGGAAGTGGAGAAGTTTCTGCAATGCTTCATCATCTCTAACCCTTCCACATAGAAGAAGTGTTTGCTGTGGGCCGAGCTGTCCCACAATCTGCACACCTCCTCTGCCACAGTATGTCACTCTTTGAAGTGTTTCACTGCTACCAACCCCAGTTGTTCCCTATGGAAGCGTCAACAGTGGAGGGCCCGTCTGCTAGGGCACAGCTGTGCCACTTCAGAATGCTTGGAAGAGTGCACAGAGGGCCACCCCATCTGCGAACTGTGTATACTGCCACCAGTGGCCCCCAGCCAAACTACTCTGGCCTGGGCTTTGTCCACTGGCCAGTCTGCCCTTGCACACCAACTCCCACAAGCACTCACCCCACTTCAGTGGTCCCTTCATGGTAGTGTAGTGGTTATAACACAATACTGTTACAGCTCGGGGTTTGTGGGAGTTTACAGTTCAATTCCGGTGCTGTTCTATAAGGACTCCCTGTGAGGTGCAAAGGTTTTCCCCATGTCCTCCAGTTTCCTCCCCCAGTCCAGTGATTAGATTAGGGTTGATCAGATTTGTTGAGCATTGCTGGAATACCCATTGCATCAATCCTGTCACTTACCATCTCCAGCTGCCACCATCCCTTGGGATCACACTTACCCTCCACGTGACCTGCCTCATCCCCGTTGACCATGGACTTATCCTCCATGTGACCTGCCTCACGTCCATTGACCATGGACTTACCCTCCATGTGACCTGCCTCATCCCCGTTGACCATGGACTTACCCTCCATGTGACCTGCCTCATCCCCGTTGACCATGGACTTACCCTCCACATGACCTGCCTCATCCCAGTTGACCATGGACTTACCCTCCATGTGACCTGCCTCACGTCCATTGACCATGGACTTACCCTCCATGTGACCTGCCTCACGCCCGTTGACCATGGACTTACCCTCCACGTGACCTGCCTCACGTCCATTGACCATGGACTTACCCTCCACGTGACCTGCCTCATACCCGTTGACCATGGACTTACCCTCCATGTGACCTGCCTCACCCCCGTTGACCATGGACTTACCCTCCACATGACCTGCCTCATCGCAGTTGACCATGGACTTACCCTCCATGTGACCTGCCTCATCCCCGTTGACCATGGACTTACCCTCCACGTGACCTGCCTCACGTCCATTGACCATGGACTTACCCTCCACGTGACCTGCCTCACGCCCGTTGACCATGGACTTACCCTCCACGTGACCTGCCTCACGCCCGTTGACCATGGACTTACCCTCCATGTGACCTGCCTCATCCCCGTTGACCATGGACTTACCCTCCACGTGACCTGCCTCACGTCCATTGACCATGGACTTACCCTCCATGTGACCTGCCTCATCCCCGTTGACCATGGACTTACCCTCCATGTGACATGCCTCACCCCCGTTGACCATGGACTTACCCTCCACGTGACCTGCCTCACGTCCATTGACCATGGACTTACCCTCCACTTGCCCTGCCTCACGCCTGTTGACCGTGGACCACACAACCCACCTCAGCCTACATCTCCTGAAGTGGGATGGTGAAAGATGGTCGGTGAGCACGGCTTGCTGGTTGATGGATCCATGTTGTTATGGAAGTGGTGTTCAGTACATGGTCTACTGGGAAGGGTATGGCATGGAGGAGAGGTCTTGGGTGCCATCCAGTTTCATCTTGAGTCCATTGCTCATTGAGGATTTCTACCAGACCCATCTGGATTGTCCTATGTCAGGTGCTGACTGTAGGAGGGGTGGGGTGGTTCCTGTCAGGCCTGCACAGGCAGCTAACTGGAGTCACCTCCCACTCTTTTGCAACTCATCACCTGTAGCCTCTTTAAACCCAGCTCTCATCTACAGTCTTTGTTCACCCATCAAACCAGCCAGCCTCAACCAGTTGCTCCTAGCCTTGTTGCTTTGTCATGTTATGTATACATTCTCTCTTGATTTGAGGTCCTCTGAGACTTGTTATTTTGCTGTTTTTTAGTAAAGTAATCGCTCACCACTAAATCGTCTCTGCTGGGTCAAGCCTCCTCTACATTTCCTGATCCTATTTAATTAAGAGTAGAAATAAAGAGATGACTAGATTATATTTAATTATCATTTAACTTCACATTTTATTAAGTATCATAAAGTGTAAGCTATAAACCAAGTGGAAGATAGTTTAGGTTTGTATTTCCCGAAAATACGCTGCTTTAAATAATCCTCATTTAGATGTCCAGATAACGCAAAGCTTGAACTGCAGTCCTGAAATTTGCAAAGCCAGTGAGAGGACAGATGATTTTCAAGGGCAACAGCAGTATGCCCATGGTGTTGCATCTGCCCTCACTGTGGAGTTGGAAAACATGTCATGGAGTGCCTTTGTCAGGTGGAAGCATTGCCCAGACTCTGTCCCTGGGCTGCATGAAATGCCCTAGCAGCTTTTCTGAAGATCTCAATCCCCAAAGAAAAATTCTGGAGGGGCCAAGATACTCCCAGGGTCAACCTGTATCTGCCACCTTGTAAACTTCACCAGTCTTTGCCCCTATCTTATGCAAATTTGGACCATACAAGGACCAAGTTTAGAATTCCATGATCTTGAGATTGCCTCATTATGTAATTTGTTTTGTAAAAAAAAGATTCAATCTCTTAATAAAGCTGCCCTCAATATCAGGTGAGTTCTGCCTGAAATAAGATAGACCTTAAGGAAATGCATTGCCTCATTTTTCAACTAAATGCGTTTTAAATGTTTGATCAATTTTTAAATGTACGTGGATTACTTTGCTTTTATCTCATGACATGACTGACAGATTTTTAAATGATCTTATCACCTTTTTAATAACAGCTTTTGCAAGTAAACTCTTATCTATGAATTGCTCGGCTCTCTCGTTGAAATTAACTTTGCCTACGAAACTACATGCTTCTCTTGTACAGTCAGTGTGATCCTGTGTTTGATATTTTAAGTCTGTATTTAAATTCCCAATCACCGACTACCAAAATATGGAAAGTTGTTTTGTAGGCAATTTCCCGAGCTATTGAAAGACCAGACTTCTGAATGCGGAGGTTGAAGATTCTGTTATGTCATTGACCTTGTGAAGAAGACAATGACAATGCAAAAAATTGTCTTCTGCTGGAACAAGCAAAATATCAGAGCTGTTAGAGAAGATCTGTGGAACAATTGACACTCAGCAACCACTAGACGGGTAGCACAGAAATAGCAAAGGAGCTGAACAAGTGCTTTGTGTCAGTCTTCACTTTGGAAGACACCTGCAGCATGCCAGAAATTCAAAAGTGTTGGGATAGAAAGGACTGCAGATACTATTACTATGGAGATGGTGCTTGGGAAGTTAAAAGGTCTGAAGGAAGATATATAAGTCACCTGGACCAGATGGACTATTCCCCATGGTTCTGAAGAAGATAGCTAAAAAGATTGCGGAGGCATTGGCAGTAATCTTTCAAGAAACACTAGATTCTGGAATGGCTCCAGAGGACTGGGAAATAGCAAACATCACTCCACTCTTTAAGAAGGGAGGGATGCAGAAGGAAGGAAGTTATTAGCTACCGAGCCTGACTTCAGTGGTTGGAAAGATGTTGGAGTCTTATTTTTAAGGATGAGTTTTGGGGTATTTGGAGACACATAATAAAATAGACCAAATTCAGCGTGTTTTTCTCAAGGGGCAAGCATGCTTAACAAATCTGTTGGAATTCTTTGAGAAAATATCAGGCAAGATAGACAAAGAAGTGTCGGTGGTGGTGTTTATATGGATTTTCAGAAGGCCTTAGACAACGTGTTGCACATGAGGCTGCTTCAAATGAGAGAATCCATGGTATGACAGCAAAGATACTAGCACGGATAGATGATCCATTGACTGGCAGAAGGCAAAGAGTGGGAATGAATTGAGTCTTTTCTGGTTGGCTGCTGGTGTCTAGTGGTGTTCTGTGGGGATCAGAGTTGGTTTCACTACTTGACATGTTTTATGCTGTTGATTTGGATGATGGAAGTTATGGCTTTGTGGCTAAGTTTGCGGATGATACAAAGCTAGGTGGATGGGGCAGGTAGTGTTCGGAATCCAGGGAGTCAACTGAAGGATTTAGACAGATTAGGAGAATGGGCTAATCTGTGGCAGATGGAATACAGTGTAGGCAAATATACTGGTCACGCACTTTAGTAGAAGAAATAAAGGTGTAAACGATTTTCCTAAATGTAGCAAAGTCAGAAATCAAAGGTGCAGTGGGAATTTGAAGTCCGAGTACTGAATTCCCTAAAGGTTAACTAGCAATTTGAACCAGTAGTAAGGAAGGCAAATGCAATAGTAGCATTCATTTCAAGAAGACTAAAATATAAAAGCAAAGATGAAATGCTGTTCTTTTATAGCAGCACGTGGTGGGAAGTGAACTGAAGAGACAGAGGAAGGGACAGTTGGCTCACAAATAGAGAAAGCTTGTAGACAGTGCAAGAGGGAGGATGGGCAGGTGATAGAGAAGGGATGCTCTCAGACTGATGGTTTGAGATGTGTCTATTTTAATGCAAAGAATATTATGAGCAAAGCAGATGGGCTTAGAGCTTGGATCAGTACTTGGAGCTATGATGTTGTGGCCATTACAGAGACTTGGATAGCTCAGGGACAAGAATAGTTACTTAGAGTGCCGGGTTTTAGATGTTTCAGAAAGGACAGGGAGGGAGGCAAAAGAGGTGGAGGCGTGGCACTGCTGATCAGGGATAGTGTCACGGCTGCAGAAAAGGAGAAAGACGTGGAGGGATTATCCACTGAGTCTCTGGGTGGAAATTAGGAACAGGAAGAGGACAATAACTCTACTAGGTGTTTTTTATAGACAGGGACATCAAGGAGCAGATAAGGAGACAGCTTCTTGAAAAGTATATTAACAACAGTGTTGGCGTGGTAGGAGATTTTAATTTCCCAAATGTTGATTGGCATCTCCCTAGAGCAAGGGGTTTAGATGGGGTGGAGTTTGTTTGGTGTGCTCAGGAAGGTTTCTTGACACAATATGTAGATAAGCCTACAAGAGGAGAGGCTGTACTTGATCTGGTATTGGGAAATGAACCTGGTCAGGTGTCAGATCTCTCAGTGGGAGGGCATTTTGGAGATAATGATCACAATTCAATATTTTTTACCATAGCATTGGAGAGGGATAGGAACAGACAAGTTAGGAAAGTATTTAATTGGAGTAAGGGAAAATATGAGGCTATCAGGAAGAAACTTGGAAGCATAAATTGTGAACACATTTTCTCAGGGAAATGTACTGAAGAAATGTGGCAAATGTTCAGGAGATATTTGTGTGGAGTTCTGCACGGGTACTTTCCAATGAGACATGGAAAGGATGGTAGGGTACAAGAACTGTGGTGTACAAAGGCTGTTGAAAATCTAGCCAAGAAGAAAAGAAGAGCTATGAAAGGTTCAAAAAACTAGGTAATGATAGAGATCTAGAAGATTATAAGGTTAGCAGGAAGGAGCTTAAGAATGAAATTAGGAGAGCTGGAAGCAGCCATGAGAAGGCCTTGCTGGGCAGGATTAAGGAAAACCCCAGACTTTCTACAGGTATATGAAGAGCAAGAGGATAAGATGTGAGAGAATAGGACCAATCAAGTGTGACAGTAGAAAATTGTGTATGGAACCGGAGGAGATAGTAGAGGTACTTAATGAATACTTTGCTGCAGTATTCACAATGGAAAAGGATCTTGGCGATTGTGGGAATGACTTGCAGCTGATTGAAAAGCTTGAGCATATATATATTAAGAGAGAGAATGTACTGGAGCTTTTGGAATGCATCAAGTTGGATAAGTCACCAGGACCAGATGTGATGTATCCCAGGCTACTGTGGGAAGCGAGGGAGGAGACTGTTGAGCCTCTGGTAATGATCTTTCCATTATCAGTGCGGACGGGAGATGTTCCGGAGGATTAGAGGGTTGCAGATGTTGTTCCCTTATTCAAGAAAGGGAGTAGAAATAGCCCAGGAAATTATAGACCAATGAATTTTCCTTCAGTGGTTGGTAAGGTGATGTAGAAGATCCTGAGAGGCAGGATTTATGAACATTTGGAGAGGCATAATATGATTAGGAATAGTCAGCATGGCTTTGTCAAAGGCGTTGTGCCTTATGAACCTGACTGAATTTTTTGAGGATGTGACTAAACACATTGATGAAGGTAGAGCTGTAGATGTAGTGTATATGGATTTCAGCAAGGCACTTGATAAGGTACCCCATGTGAGACTTATTGAGAAAGTAAGGAGGCATGGGATCCAAGGGGACATTATTTTTTGGATCCAGACCTGGTTTGCCCACAGAAGGTAAAGAGTGGTTGTAAATGGGTCATATTCTGCATGGAGGTCAGTGACCAACGGTGTGCCCCAGGGATCTGACATGGGAACCCCTACTCTTCATGATTTTTATAAATGACCTAGGTGAGGAAGTGGAGGGATGGGCTCATAAATTTGCTAATGACAGAAAGGTTGGGGGTGTTTTGGATAGTGTGGAGGGCTGTCAGAGGTCACAGCAGGACATTGATAGGATGGAAAACTGGGCTGGGAAGTGGCAGATGGAGTTCAACCCAGGTAAGTGTGAGGTGGTTCATTTTGGTAGGTCAAATATGATGGCAGAATACAGCATTAATGGTAAGATTCTTGGCAGTGTGGAGGATCAGGGGGATCTTGGGGTCTGTGTCCATAGGACACTCAAAGCTGCTGTGCAGGTTGACTCTGTGGTAAAGAAGGTATATGGTGCATTGGCCTTCATCAATCGTGGGATTGAGTTTGAGCTGACAGGTAATGTTGCAGCTATATAGGACCCTGGTCAGACCCCACTTGGAGTACTGTGCTCAGTTCTGGTCACCTCACTACAGGAAGGACGTGGAAACCACGAAAAGGGTGCAGAGGAGATTTACAAGGATGTTGCTTGGATTGCGGAGCATGTCTTATGAAATCAGGTTCAGTGAGCTCAGCCTTATTTCCTTAGAGCGACGGAGGATGAGAGATGACCTGTTAGAGGTATACAAGATAATGAGAGGCATTGATCACGTGGATAGTCAGAGGCTTTTTCCCGGGGCTGAAATGGCTAGCATGAGAGGGCATAGCTTTAAGGTACTTGGAAGTAGGTACAGAGGAGATGTCAGGGGTAAGTTTTTTACGCAGAGACTGGTGAGTGTGTGGAATGGGCGGTGGTGGAGGCGGAAACGATAGGGTCTTTTAAGAGACTCCTGGATAGGTACATGGAACTTAGTAAAATAGAGGGCTATGGGTAAGCCCAGGTAATTCTAAGGTAAATACATGTTTGGCACAGCATTGTGGGCCAAAGGGCCTGGGTTGTGCTGTAGGCTTCCAATGTTTCTCCAAGGCATTGGTCAGACCACATTTGGAATATTTTAAACAATTTTAGGTCCCATATCTAAGGAAGAATGTGCTGGCATAGAGAGAGGCCAGAGGATGTTTAGGAGAATGATCCCAGAAATTAATGGGTTAATGTACAAGGATGGCTTGATAGTTCTGGGCATGTACTTGCAGGAGTTTAGAAGAGTGAGGGCAGATCTTATTGACATCTACCAAATATCGAACAGCCTATGTAGAGTGGAC
This sequence comes from Hypanus sabinus, assembly GCF_030144855.1. NCBI lineage: Eukaryota > Metazoa > Chordata > Chondrichthyes > Myliobatiformes > Dasyatidae > Hypanus > Hypanus sabinus. The sequence continues at coordinate 48,973,646 of NC_082715.1, forward strand.
ATAGGCAAATGTTTCCAATAGTGGAAGAGTCCAAGACTGGAGAGTGCAGCCTCAGAATACAAGGGTGTCCCTTTGAACAATTGTGGAGAAATTCCCTTAGTCAGAGGGTGGTGAATCTGTGGAATTTGTCGTCTTGGATGGCTGTGTGTAGGCCAGCCCACTGGGTATATTTAAGGAAACCAACAAAAATCTGCAGATACAGGAAATCAAAGCAACACAACACAAAATACTGGAGGAACTCAGGAGGCCAAGCAGCATTTGTGGAAAAAAGGTAAAGAGTTGATGTTTTGGTCTGAGATCCTTCAACAGGACTGGGAAAAAAAAGAAAAGTCAGAGTAAGCAGGTGGAGGCCGGGGAGGAAGAAGTACAAGGTGGCAGGTGATGGTTGAAACTGCGAGGAGGGAGTGTGAAGTCGAGTTCAGAAGACAATTGGTGAAAGATAAAGGGCTGGAGAAGGGGGAATCTGATAGGAGAGGACAGAAGGCGATGGAAGAAAGGGAATGTGGAGGAGCACCGGACGTGGTGATGGGCAGGTAAGGAGATGAGGTGAGAAAGGCAAATCGGAACGATGAAGGAGAAGTGGAAGACAGGATGCAGTTATCAGAAGCTCGAGAAATCGATGTTCATGCCATCAAGTTGGAGGCTAATAATCTGAGTGTGGCCTCATTGCAGCAATAGAGGAGGCTGTGGACTGACATGTTGGAATGGGAATGGGAAGTGGAATTGAAATGGGTGGCCACTGGGAGATCCTGCTTTTTCTGGCAGACAGAGCGTAGGTGCTCAGCAAAGCAATCTCCCAATCTATGTCAGGTCTCACTGAGAGCACTGGATACCATAGCTGACTCCAACAGACTCACAGGTGAAGTGTTGCCTCACCTGGAAAGACTGTATGGGGCTCTGAATGGTAGTGAGGGAGGAGGTGTAGGGGGAAATGTGGTATTTGTTCTGCTTGCAAGGATAAGTACCAGGAGGGAGATCAGTGAGGAGGAAAGAATGGACAAGGGAGTCATTTGGGAGCAATCCCTGTGGAAAGCAAAAAATGGGGGGGGGGGGGAAGGAAAGATGTGCTTGGTGGTGGGATCCCATTGGAGATGGTGGGAATTACAGAGAATTATGTGCTCTGCACCCAGCACATATTCACCTACCTGCACCACCAGTCTCTGCATCCAGCACATAATTCTCCACCAGAGTAACCAAGAAGCCTCCTACTCTTGGTGGTTGGTATCAGACCATCTTGAGGACCACTGAATCAAGGATCAGATAAAATTCACTCCATCCAAGTTCTGAGATCACTCCATCCCTAATCCAGCACTGGCGCCACCTGACACACATAAATGATCAGTGGTATACATTGCCTATATACAACCCACCCCGCAGTGGAAAATACTGATCAGTTTGAAAAGACATGAAGCAATCACTTATGGTGAGTGGAAGACAGTTTAGTTAAGAGAGACGTCAGAGGCAGGTCTTACACAGTGTGAACTGTGTACCTAGAATGCGCTACTGGGAGTGATGGTCGAGGCTGATACAGTAGAGACATTTAAGAGACTCTTAGGCACATACATAGATGTACCAACTGAAGGGTTATATAGGAATGGCAGATTGTATTGATTGTGGAATAGGTTTTGATAAATAAGCATGAAATTGTGGGCCGAAGGGCTATTGCCGTGCTGTACTCTTCTATGCTCAATGCTCTGTGTTCTAAGACATTCTGTGTTCTTAATTATGTTGCCACCATTTCTTTTAAGTATAGAACTGCGTAGGTAAAATTGCCAATCAGACTGCAATGGTAGTAGTTACAGGAACATAGTAAATCCACGAAACTGCATATCAAGATATAACGTCGCTTAATGTCATTTCCAATACACAATTGTAAAGGAGAATGAAATAATTTTTACTGCTGATCCAATGCAGTGCAGAAAGAAGTAATAAGATAAAGAAGCCAAAAGTAAAACTACAGTAAATATAAATACAGCGCTGGTGAAGAAGTTGTGGAGTGAGTTAGTGGGTGGAAGTGTTGATCAGCCTTACAACTTGGTGAAAGTAACTGTTTTGAGACTGGTGATCCTGGTATGGATGCTTCATAGACTCACCCCTGATGGGGTGGGACAAACATAATGAGCAGGATGGCCTTTTGCTGGTACCTCACTGTATAACACTGAATGTCCTTGATGATAGGTAGGGTAGTGCTGATGATATGTTGGGCAGTTTTGCTTATCTGTTGTACACCCTTCCTGTCTACACAGTGCAGTTTTCGTACCATGCATTGTGTTAGAATGCTTTCCACAGCACATCTGTAGGTCATGAGTGTGGATTGGTATAGTCCAGCTCTCCTCAGCAAGTGGAGGCATAAGTGTGCTTTCTTCTTTATGTGGCATGTGTTCTGGGACCAGGAGAGGTTATGAGAAATCTGTACTCTCGGGGTTTGAAACTGATCGCATTTTCCACTGCTGTGCTGCCGGTGTGAGAGGCCTGAGTTCTTCTGGTTTATAACTTGTTATACTTGGTTTGACATGGTAACATTGAAGAAGAGGTTATTTGCCTGGCTCAAGGCCTCGAGCTCTTCCATCTCCTCTCTGTAGGTTGTCTCATCGTTGTTGGTGATGAGCCCCCACCAGTGTTATGTCATTGACAAACTTGACAGTGTGACTACTCAGATGGTTGGCCATGCTGTTGTGTGTGAGCGGAGTGTACAGCAGTGGGCTCAGCACACAGCCCTGGGGGCGCCTGTGCTGAGGATGATGGGAAGGGAGGAGCGGTTGTGCATCCTACCGAGATGAGGTCTGTTCCTTATGAAGTCCAGCACACAGTTGCACAGTGGAGTATTTAGGAAGAAGGATTGGGAGTTTGTTCACAAAGGGCTGTGTGACAATAGTGTTGACTGCCAAACTGAATCTAGAAACAGCATTCTGACATAAGACAAGTGTCCTTGTTTTCTAAGTGTGTCAGGGACAGGTGCATGACAGATTGGTTCTGTCAGTAAGCATATTGATGAGTGCAGTGTGGCAAGAATGGAGTTTCTGATATGTGCCATACCAGCCATTCAAAGCACTTTATGATGATGGGTATCACTGCCACTGGGTGGTAGTCATTTGGTTCAGAAAGCTTAGAGTTCTTTGAAGCATGTGGGGACAGCAGCCTGGATGAGTGAAGTGTTGAAGATGCCCACAAGATCATCAGTGAGTTTGTGTACACAGTCCCCGGGTACTCAGCCTGAGATGTTGTCTGGCCCAGCAGCCTTACAGGGATTGACTCTACAATACAAAAATGTTGTATTTGACACCTATTGTCTGAATATGGGTGTAGTACTTTAATTTTCCATAGAAGCCTTAATTCATTCCCCAGTGATTCAGGATTACATTGCAGAGATAATAGGTTTCAACCAGAAGTAACTTTCTTGGAAATAGAAGATAGCAAGACGGCAACGGTGAACCATGGTGATGTTCTGCAGGCTGTAGACAATATAAATAGGGCAATCGATAACTGCAGAAAATAAGAAAAGGCATTGAAACTGTTTTGTCTGGACGTTTAGAGCAACGCACACAAAATGCTGAAGGAACTCAGCAGGCCAGGCAGCAACTATGGAAAAGAGCAGCATCAACGTTTTTGCTTATTACTCTTTCCCATAGATGCTGCCTGGCCTGCTGAGTTCCTCCAGCATTTCGAGTGTATTGTTTGGATTTCCAACATCTGCAGATTTTCTCTTGTTTGTGTCTAGATCAGGCATGGGCAAACTGCGGCCCGCGAGCCATATGCGGCCCGTTAAGCTTTTTAATTTGGCCTGCAGAACTTGATGAAATTATATTAATAAACCTTGTTAACGTTTTTTTCCCTGCAATTCTGGCATTTTCCCAATAGATGACACACTCTATATACATTGACCTTTGTTGAGGTGCAGTGTATTACTCCACATTTGCGCTTTACTCTTTGTTCGGCTCGACCTATTTGTGTGAACAGGCGTTCAGCGTCATGAACATCAACAAAGCCAGCCACAGATCCAAGTTAACTGACCAACACCTCAGATCCATCCTGAGAATCGCCACAACAAAACTAAATCCAGACTTTGATGCGCTGGCTAAAAAGGGAGACCAACAACACTGTTCCCACTGAAATTAAAAATAAGTTTCTTCGTTGTGTTATGTAAAAAATGCATTTGAAAATATTTTTTTCAATAAGCCTTACATATTACATGTCATTTATGTTAAGTGATGGACATGAGCAGTGCGCAGGTGCAGGTTCTCAAAATAAAAAAATGTGCTCCAGATCAAATAACGCGCTCCGCATACTGGCGCGCTGTCAGTGTTCTGTCTTTGTGCTGGTCGTTGTTGAGTTTTGGCACAGGGGACAATTGAATAAGAAGGAGCAGGACAAGTAGACCTGCATCTCCTACCGTTTTTGAAATAAAGACAGTCAGGAGGAGAGTGATGATGATAATATCTTGAAGGATAACAGAATTTTCAGTGCTTTAAAATAATAACTGTTACTATTAAAAAAGCTGTATTTTATTCATTTAATTTTCAGAGTTTTAAAAGTCATTTCAATAAATAGCTAAATACCATGGGACTTCAAAGACAGATATTTTGTTGTAATGCATTTGTTCATTTTCAATTGAAATTAAAGCACATGTTTTCTACATATCCCATGATATTTTATTTTCTCTTATGAGGTGTAAACACTCCGTCCATCTGCTCCTGGTCCGGCCCCCCTGTCAAATTTTAGAACCCTTTGTGGCCCACAAGTCAAAAAGTTTGCCCACCCCTGGTCTAGATGTTTATTCAGGCAGATTTCATAGGAAGACAGGCAAACTTTTTTTTTACAGGAAACAAGTTTGTATCCCATGTTATTGAGGTTCAACTCAGGATGTACTTTAGGGCTTCACTTTTAGACTGATAGGTTTGGATTTCCATTGGGTAAGGAGTGTTCTGGATTAAGCTACTGTGCAAGTAGGTACCATCCTCATCTCTGGAGTGTAGAATTCACTATATATCTCACAAGCATAAACTGGTTGGACATCACTTTAAAAAATGTTAGTAATTACTTGGTAAAGCATCTTTAGCTTTAAAGTCCAGGAAAGTAAGGAAGGATTAACCTAGGATTATTAAAATCAACAGGAAGACAGCAGGGGAAGAAAGTAGTAAATTGGATTTACTCCCAATGCAATGTGGGACTTAATTTAGAGGTTGAGATTAAACATCATCAGTAAACCAGCTTGAAGAAAACTTACCCTTCATCTGACCCCACTCTTATCAACCTGAAGAGTTTGATTCAGAAGAGGCAGCAAAAATTGAAGAATTGTTAATTCTTATCAGTGGTGTTTCTCATTACAATAAGCACATTGCTTTCTCCAATATAAATAGAATCTTTTATTCTCAAGATAACATAAATAAAAAATGAAGATTTTATTACTTATAGAAAAATGACCATTGTTGTATAGGGCTACCAATACTAAATGATTAAGTAATACAATTAAAAAGAAAATGTGGACTTACAAAAGACTAGGCTGATTGAATCTGCTTCAAAAGGGAGACTTATCAATAGTTGCATATTTACAGAAGGTGTATGCAGCGACTGATGTACTTAGAATTGCAGTGATATCACATGATCTAATTCGGAAGATATTATAGTTACTATGCAGCTTGCAGCATAAACAGTAGCATTACAGCTTTGACAATACAACTTGAGAACTGCTCTGCTTTTTAAAGGTTGCAACAGAGGGGAAAAAATCAAATATTTCTGAAAGATTGTCTTAAGAATTGATTACAACTTTTACACAACATTTGAGAAAGATCTCTATGATTGAATTTACAGAACTATTACAATTGGAATGTACAACAGTGCTGTTCCCAGTTGTGTAATTTGGTCTCTGTTCTGCTGCAAGCATTGCTGAGGTCTGTAGCAATGGATAGCCATCTCTAGCTTTCTTTGTGAGCTAAAAGTATCACCTCGATGGCAATTCCTCAAGAGAAACATTATTTTGTACGAGTTGAAGTTCTTGAATTTCTAAATTAGCTTATGCAGATGTGTTTCTGATTTTGTACAAAGCAAATAATTATCATTGGTTTTAAGCTTGAATGTAAAATTTTCCATAATATAGTACATATATAATCACAAGAAATTCTAGAGATGTTGGAAATCCAGAATAACATACAAAGTACTGGAGGATCTCAGCATGTATGAAGAGGAATAAAGAGTCGACATTTTGGACAAGGCTCTTCGTCAAGTCCTGACGAAAACCTTGGGCAGAAATGTCAATGCTTTATTCCTCTGTACAGATGCTGCCTGACCTGATGAACTCCCCCAGCATTTTGTGTTACTCTTTTGCACATATGTATATACCCTGTCTGTTCACTTTAGCAAAGGTAAGTAGTTGCATACTATTGTCATTTAAAGCATCAGCTGGTTTCATAGATCTGAGTCAGATTTTAGTGAAAACCTGGGCTTTTGAGCTTGCGTTTTCACTAACTTGTAATTTCTCTCCCCCCCACCTGCTCCCACCATCCATTTCAATGGAAATTACATAGTCGAAAATCCTAGCCAACAATATACGTATGGTGTGTAGCTTTCCCATTATTTATACATAGGAGTGATATCTTGTATAAAGTCCTGTAAGTTGAACTTTAATCTTTTTCGTGCTGCAAATAAAAAGGGCTGGAGAGTATGTTTGCTAAGATGCTGATGAATTATAATCTCTTCCACTGTGATGGTTTGCAAATCTTTGAATTACTTCTTTGTCCAGATCCTTGTCATTCCACAGATTGTATTCAACCTCATAGTAGGCCTCAGCTTTTGAATATTTGGGTTGGATATGTTATCCCCTGACAAAAGAATCGTGATATTCATTGCATTTCCCCTTTCTCTAGCATTTCTGTTGCTTGCTCGATAAAGCATATCATCCAAGCAATTTGAGTTGTATATCTACTATATTTCGTTCTTCTCAAGCAAGGGTCTTAATGCTGTCCTGGAGCATTCATAAAATTTTAGAAATAGATGTTACTAGAAACCTTAGCTACAGACTTTTAATGTTGTATTTAAAGGAAGTTACTAGATAATAAAAGGATAGATTTTAAATCTGTATGAAATAATAAAATGTAAAATTACAGAAACAGCCAACCAGTGTGGAAAATGATCTAAAATCACCCTACTTCACCCTTCCTCTGCCTTACAGTGTTTTTATTTTTCATTGAGCAGCTAACTCTATATAAGAGCAGTTTTGCTCTCTACTACAACAACAATTTGTAATGGAAAATTCCACATTCTAAATAGTGGGATAATAAATTCCACATGTTTAAGGACATTCTGATCATCCCCTGAGTACGTGTTCATTATTTTCCGAGATTGTCATAAATTTGCGTATTCCCATCGCTGACTAACAATAATAAGCCATCTCTGCTTACCCCAGCACAATCCCTTCAAAATAAAATGATTTTTCACCAGTTACCTTCAGCTTTCCTGTTGACAGCAACCCGAACTTCAGCACATGTTGGTTTGCGTACTCCCACCCTGGTAATATCAGAACGAATGCAATCCGGTGTTAGTTTCATGTTTCAATACTTATTCAAACAAAGATCTTCTACAAGCATATTGTTCAAATGGAGGCTTTCAAGTATTATTATCATGTTTTTGTATTCTATGCTTGTGTCTCTGCTTTTTCTGTTACACTTTTTTTTACAGAAGTTATTGTCCATTTAAAAGGGAAGGAGTAAAAACACTGGGGCTTCACAGACTGCAAAGGTTGTGAGTTGTATTATGCAGATGCCTGTGCATACAATGTACATTTGACATTTGCCAAAAGTAAAAGGGTGACTAAAATAAATATTTGTCCCTCCATGAATAAGTCTGGGAAATGAGGAAATGGCAGTCATTAACCAAATAGTTTGCATCTATTTACATTGTAGAAAACATTTAAGAAAATCATCAGAGAAAAGGAGGGATTAACTTAAAATAGTTTAAAATACTAGAGCAAAACTATGGATTGAATTGACTTTATTGCTTACATCCTTCACATACATGAGGGGTAAAAATCTTCATGTTACATCTCCATTCAACTGTGCAATGTGCAATTATAGTAATTTATAATAAATATTGCATACAACAGGATAGTCAATATAACATAGAAATACAGATGTGTCAGCATGAATTAAGCAGTGTGATAACCTGTTGAGGTAAACTATTGGAATTAGAGGCCAAGTCCTCTGGGACTTTTGGCACAGATATGAGGCCCTGAAAAAATAAGTGGCTAAACGTTGGCGGTCTTGTATGTGATCTACCATAAATTCCTTAGGTTCTGGAAGAGTCCCCACAAATCAGAAAACTGTTAATGTAACATTCTTATTCAGGGCATTGTAGATGTGGAGGGAGTTCAGAGAAAGAAATCAGCTTGTTAATCTGCCATCTGTCCATTGAGTAAATCGTGAAAGGAAATAACAGCATGATATTATGAGAAACAAAATAATACCAAGCAAAGTCAGCCAGGGAAATAGCATTTGAGGCATGTTTGTGAGGTTTTTTCTAATATGAAGCAGATGAATAAAGGGGAGCCAGAAATGGAATTAATTGTGGCAGTACTTGACAAAATACTATATAAGGTAATAGAGGTTGGGCTAATCATGATGAAACCAGGATGAATACAATCACATTTGCTGTTATGAAACTGTACCCCACTTACTTCTCTTGTATTTATAAGGAGTAACTTGCTGGTTAATATTATTCATATTGCTTTTGGCATTTCCTTTTGAAATCACTTTCAGTTTAGGAGGGTGTAACTGGTAGGGTGCAATGGGGATTATTGCCAAGGCCTCAACTATTCAGAATCTGTTTTACTAGCACAGTTGAATAGATCCGTTGCAACCAGATGTGTTGCTAATTCAAAAACAGAGAAAAAAGGAAACAAGGTTGTAGGTACAAAGTCTGCAAAGGGATAAAGATATATTAAGCTATTGATCAATCGCTCACAGAACCTTGTATGTTTCAATTACATCACCTCCCAAGCTCTAGTGAGCGTGTTTCTCTACTGTTCTTATACATCAGATTCCACCATCCATGAAACAAACCCACTGAAACTCCTCTGCATTCCCTATAATGTTGGTACCTCATTCCGTGAGTATGGCGACCAAAACTTTGTAGCACTGCAGGTGTGGTCTCTGCAGTGGCCTATAAAGTTATATCAAAGCTTCCCTACTTTTCTATTCTTTACACCTTGGAATAAAGGACAATATTCCCATTTGTGGGGACGTCACGTGATGACGTAGGATCGAGATGTGGAAATCCAGCTCTGCTGTAAAAAAAAACTAGTAAAATAATGTTTAAGTGAAGAAAAGTTAATAAATACTTTTTAAAAATTACTTATAAACTACTCAGGACTGTCTTAAGATATGCATGATGGAAGGGGCATGCGCAAACACGAGCAACCCAAACTACAAATCCCAGCTATGATTGGAACTGAAAGGGGAAGTGAATATGAGGTGGAATCAGATTCTCTGGATAAATCAGATGAAGATGAAGAGACAAACAAAGAAGAGCAACAGGAAGAGGTTGGAGGTGATATTGGAGACATAAAAAAACTTTGAAGCAAATAATGCATGAATTAAAAGCATTAAAAGTAATAAAAAAGATGTTGACAATATGAAGATTATGTTTGATAAAATGATGAAAAGACAGGACAAAATGGACAAGAAAATTAAAAATTTGGAAGAAATAATGGGAGACACCATTGATAGAGTGAATAAAATGGAAGATAATAGTTCTGCCTGGACATCAGAAAGAAAACGGTTGTTGGAAAAAGTGGATGTACTTGAAAATTTTAACAGACAAAATAATATTAAGATTGTTGGACTTAAAGAAGGTGTAGAGGGAGAGGATCCAATAATTTTTTTTCAAAAATGGATTCCAGAAATTTTGGAAATGGAAGAAGGAACCCAGTTAATTGAAATTGAAAGGGCTCACGGAGCCTTAAGATCAAGACCTCGTTGATCAAAACCCACGATCAATCTTGATAAAATGCTTAAGATATCAAGATAAAGAAAAGATCCTGAAGGCGGCTGCCCAATGTGCCAGAAAGAGAAATGGGCCATTGATGATAGAAGGGAAAACAGTTCTTTTCTATCCTGATAGAAGTTATGACCTTTTGAAGAGAAAGAAGGAATTTAACCCAGCAAAAAAAGTTTTATGGGAAAAGGGTTATAAATTTATATTGTGCCAACCGGCAAACCTGATAATTTTTTTGGATGACGGAAAAAGAAGATCTTTTACTGATTATCGGGATGCGGAAGAATTTGCACAAGAACTCCCAAATATTTGCTAACCACAGCCAAAGATTTAAAAGTGAAACGGGTTAAAGATGAAGACAGGGACAGTGAATGGAGTTGATGGATGTTTAAGGACAGAAGAATATTTAAATATATTCTTAATTATATGATGCAGGGGGAGAAAGGTAAAAATTTGAGAAATATTAATCGAGAGTAGTGATAATATATTTTTTCTTCTCTTATATATACTTTCTTATGTTATGGGGGAGCTGGGGGAACCGGATCAATTGCTACGGGATTCACGTGTGTAATCATGGCGATTGCCATGACCCGTACAACAGAGGGGGGTAATGTTGTGTTTTTTTCATTCACAACATTAGTAGGGGGGTATTTTGTTATTTTTTTTTCCTTTATAATCTATTTTTCTTTAATCTTTCTTTCTTTGCCTGGACAATTGGGGGGAGACATATAGCAACACGGAGAATTTTTAAAAGATTCCCCAAGGTACTATGAAAGTTGAAAAGTTAGGTATTACTATAGACTGAAGTAACCCTGTTAAAAATAATGACTAATTTACTGAATTTTTAAAGTTTTAATGTTAATGGGCTTAATGGACCGGTGAAAAGAAAAATAATTTTAACATACATTAAGAAAATGAAAACAGATATAGCTTTTAGTTGCATTCCAGTTGAAAAAATTACTTATAATTTAAGAGATAAATACGAAATATTTCTGAAAATTTGACGCCCTTATTTACAAAAGAGAGGATTAAATATATAGGTGCTCCGAAGATAAAATTATTGGTTATTTAGGGAAAGAAATAAATATATATATTAAAGCTGTTATGAACTCCATGGAGCATGTGGGGATCATCCGATATTCCAGGCATTCTTTCTTTCTTTCTTTTTTTTTCTTTCTACAGGGATATGTTAAGGGGAGGAGTTAAGGGGAGGGGGGAAGGGTTGATAAGTTTCCTTCTGTAACCATTTGAAAATTCAATTAAAAAAATATATTTAAAAAAATTCCCATTTGTTTGCTGTGCTTACATATGAACTTCTTTTGTTTCATTTCCTCAGATATTGAGGGCAGTTCAGAGAATGTTGCTGGAAGAAAGAGGTTAATGTATGGGAAAAGGACTTTATTCATAGGAACTTCAAAGAGTAAGAGGTGTTTTCATTGAATCATTGTGTATTTGTTATCTTTAGGTAAATGTTTCTGTACATCAGGAGTATTCAGAAGTATTGATCAATATTAGTTTCGAAAGGCTGCAAAGTTGGGTCAGGACTTTATTTTGTTCCACACATACAAACAGTTTAAGTTGAAAGTACCCTAACCACATAGAGATTCAGCCAATGGGATGTGGATACTATCAAGCAGCAAGTTAATCCTTGTGGACCCAGAAGTGTATGTATGGTACAATTGTGTGTATTGGAAAGCCATGCTCAGCAAGTTCTAGATCTTCTATCTTGAGTTATTTTTGGGCAGCCCTGTTTGCTAGGCCTTGGGGGAACTCTGCAGCTAAATGCAAGTGAGAAGGACTGAATCCACAACTGTTTTTTTGCAGGATTATTGGAGACCTAGGAGGAACACTGATGTTTCCAGTAAACACCCACAATCCTTGACAGTCACCATCTGGAAGTCGTCTCCCAAGAATCATCCATAATCCTGTTCTATTGCTATTGGACCTTTATTTATTCCACCTTTCAGTTTCCCCCTCTTCTCCTCCCCTACAGCATTTGGATCTCCTCCCCTGCAAACGAGAGCCTCAGTCATCGCAAAAGTAGGCCCTGACAACTGAGCCTTCCAGACTACTCCCAAATCTCTGCTTCATGATCAGGACCCTATGACCAAGAGTTATGCCCTCTACTTCCCCTCCAACCCCCAACAGAAGTTTACAAGGTGGTTCTCATTACCCTAGTGTAACTATTGACATTGAACTATGAGAGACTCCAAGTGCTGGAACCTGGTGCAGCAGCAGCTCTCCTAATTCTTCCAACACAGTGTTTGCTGTTAAAGTGCTTGGTTTTCCCTTTTGGCACAGGAAGTTTGTGAACAGTTACTGAAAATTGTTTATTTTCTTTGTTCAATTTATCTTGATAAATAGTGATCACTTTTCTTTGGACGTGCAGGGAGGTCTTCTTTTGATAGAAGAAATAAACGGGCAGACTATTATTTAAATGGGAAGAGAATTCAAAGTTCTGAGATGCAACGGGACCTGGGAGTCCTCGTGCAGGATACCCTTAAGGTTAACCTCCAGGTTGAGTCGGTGGTGAAGAAGGCGAATGCAATGTTGGCATTCATTTCTAGAGGAATAGAGTATAGGAGCAGGGATGTGATGTTGAGGCTCTATAAGGCACTGGTTAGACCTCACTTGGAATACTGTGTGCAGTTTTGGGCTCCTTATTTAAGAAAGGATATGCTGACATTGGAGAGGGTTCAGAGAATATTCAGTAGAATGATATCGGGAATGAGAGGGTTAACATATGAGGAACGTTTGACCGCTCTTGGACTGTCCTCCTAGGAGTTTAGAAGAATGAGGGGAGGACCTCATAGAAACATTTTGAATTTTGAAAGGCATGGACAGAGTGGATGTGGCAAAGTTGTTGCCCAAGGTGGGGGAGTCTAGTATGAGGGGACATCACTTGAGGATTGCAGGGTGCCTATTCAGAATAGAGATGTGAAAACATCTTTTAGCCAGAAAGTGGTGAATCACGGGAGGTACTGGAGGCCAAGTCAATGGGGTGTATTTAAGGCAGAGATTGATAAGTTTCTGAGTAGTCAGGGCATCAAAGGTTATGGTAGGAAGGCAGGGGAATGGGACTAAAGAGGAGATTGGATCAACTCATGATGAAATGGCAAAGCAGACTCGATGGGCCGAATGGCCAACTTCTGCTCCTTTGTCTTATGGTCTTATGAATGTCAAGCAGGTCATATTGCATAAGAAGTGTTCTAAGGTACTTTGGGTAGCCACTGTCGGCTTTGCCAATAGACTCAAATCTTTGAAGAAATAATGATAATTTTCACTCTTAGACAAGGCAGTGTAAAAGATTTTCTACCAAAGTGCTGAGACCATGAAGTTATTGACATGAACATACTAATCTCTGAAGTGTCTCAGCTGCAGTATGTTGTGCTGTCAGTCACATTTCTAATGGTAAAGAGAGTTGGAATAACTCTCCTGAAGGTTTTTGCTCTGCCTTAGGTTATCAAATGGCACACCATGTTTATACTGGGTTGCTCCAGTAATTTTCCCAGGGGTCACGCCTAAATTTATTCTCCTCTCCCATTTGCTTCTCTCTTTTTGAACCCATATCCTTTCATTTCTGGAAAACATCAATCATAGTTTGAGATGCCATTCAAAGCTCTTCAGTGTTTTTCTTCTAAGGTAGTTTTTTTTGTGTATTTGGTAAAATCCCTTTAAATTAAACTTGAACTTTAACCTAATAGGTTGGTGGTTGTGTTGGGAAGGACATTTGTGTGGTGGAGGCTTTCATTTTTTGGAATTTGTTCACACTGAAGCACAACATGTTCTTGGAACATTGCTGTTATGTCAATGTCTGTTTTCTGGGAGTTCTGTGCCAAATAAAATCCAACTCCAAAGAACTACTGATTCACTTTAATGGAGTGTGATTTATTTACAGTGATTAATGTGTGACCTCGAATTGGGAAAACGTGCTGAGGGACATTTATGTGGAACTAAATCTGTTACAACTGTACGTTGTATTACTTGATTAAAAGTCTTCAATTTTTGATTAATGGCTGAAATAGCACAGATCTGAGAGTTTGACATGCTTAAGTCTCGGGAAACTTTTGTTGTCCACTTGCTTTTCTCTCCCTATTTTCTCCCTCTTCAGGTCTGATGGGCACACCTGTGGTCAAGAGGAGACATGAGCAACCTGCTCGCTGGCCTCTACTAATAGTTTTGAAGGAGTATCTGTTTAACTTCTAATGTTACTCTTGGTCCATTTGGAAGAGTGGTTTTGCCTAGAAATTCCTTCTGGATTGTAGCACCAAATGCGGTATATAGACGCATTCCAACTGAATGTTGTTCATAGACAGTGTGCATTGCACAAATAAATTACCTGGTACTTCAAAGTGGGAATGACTTTCTAGGCATTTATCTTGACAGCTTAATTTAGGCATTAAGTGGTATAATGCATGAAACCACTGTGATGCTCCATACATCAGTGGCTCCAGTGCATTTTTCACCCTCCTTTAATTTTCATAATGTTATTAACATTCAATGGACAAAACTGAAAATGATACGAAAGGAACAAAAAGGATTCAGTGCAAAAAATACTGAACAAATTATCACGGAGAGAAAGCTTAATGAAAGTCACCTACTTCCAGTAGAGCTACATATCAGATACAGGCTCACAGAAGAGTTTCAAAATGGTAGATTGTACGCTTTAATATAGAGCATGAGAAGAATTATATTTGGAACCAGTAATTACTATTGAAAAAGATTATTACCAAGACCAAGGTCAGTGAATCTGAAATAAGAACAATGAGTGTTGACAGTACTCAATGATCATTATGTGGATTTGCCATCCATTTTTGGCATGAGGACACAGTGATATTAAGCTAGGTTCATGTCCTTGCCTGAATTTTGTGTTTGAAGACAAAAACTATTATATATAAAACAATAGCAGTTTTGGCAGTTTCCACAGTTGTGTTTTTAAAGGTGAATCCCCACATTTTGCTCCACTTTCTAAGTGTTTAGGCGATGTTGTCATAATCAAAGAAAATAGACCATAAGACACAAGAGCAGAATTAGGCCTTCTGGCCCATCGAGTCTGCTCCACCATTCAATCATAACTGATCCTTTTGTTCTCTGACTCTTCCTCAACCCTAGTTCCCAGCCTTCTGCCCATAACCTTTGATGCCCTGTCCAATCAAGAACCTATCAATCTCTAACTTAAATATACCTAACCACTTGGCCTCCACAGCTGCATGTGGCAACAGATTCCACAAATTCACCACCCTTTGGCTAAAGAAATTTCTCCATATCTCTGTTTTGAAAGGGTGCCCCTCTGTCCTAAGGATGTGCCCTCTTTTCCTAGACCATTCAAAAGGTTTCAATGAGATCCCCCCTTATCCTTCTGAATTCCAGTGAGTACAGACCCAGAGCCATCAAACGTTCCTTGTATCATAACCCTTTCATTCCTGGAATCATCCTTGTGAACCTCCTTTGGACCCTCTCCAATGCCAGCACATCTTTTCCAAGATGAGGGGCCCAAAACTGTTCACAATACTCAAGGTAAAACCTCACCAGTGCCTTATAAAGCCTCAGCATCACATCCTTTCTCTTGTATTCTAGACCTCTTGAAATGAATGTGAACATGGCATTTGTCTTCCTCGCCACCAACACAACCTACAAGTCAGCCTTCAGAATGTTCTGCACATAGTTCAGGTGCCTTGCTGTTCAGCGTGGACAATCATGTCTCTCCATCTATCATGGCCCCTGACCCTCCGAATTGTAGTTGTTGCTTCCCCTGTTTCTAACCATGGTGTTAATCCGTCTGTCATTTTCATTCTCTCTCTGCCTCTGCTTCTTTTTCCTTCCAGCTTTCCAGTTGTAACTAAATGTTCTAACGTCTTTCTTCGTGTGATGTGTCCAAAGAATTTTGATTGCTGTTTTCTGATTTTTTTTTTAAGTAACATACGTTTTGTTTTTGTTCTTTGTAGACCAAATCTCTCTGCATCTCAGGTTCCTGGATTTTCTCCCCATTTAGGAAATAGTTCACACATTTATTTCTACTACCAAAGTACATGACCATGCATTACCAACATTGTATTTCATTTGCCACTTTCTTGCCCATTCTCCTAATCTGTCTAAGTCCTTTTGCATCCTACCTGTTTTCTCAACACTACCTACCCCTCCAGCAATCCTCGTATCATCTGCAAGCTTGTCAACAAAGCCATCTATTCCATCTATTCCATCATCTAAATCATTTATGTACAGCATAAAAGGAAGTGATCCCAACACCAACCCATGCAAAACACCAGTAGTCAGTGGCAGCCAACCAGAAAAGGACTCTTTCATTCCCACTCGCTGCTTCCTACCAATCAACCAATGCTCTAACCATGTTAGTAACTTTCCTGTAATACCATGGGCTCTTAACTTGGTAAGCAGCCTCACGTGTGGCACCTTGTAAAATAAGTTGACCTAAATTTAAGAGATCGGTCCTGCTCTTAAAAATCGTACAAAATTTAGCATTTTGCTGCCACCAGGTTTAAGTGTGTTTTTAATGGCATACTAGGCCTTAATTATTGGTAAAATATCTGGTCCTAAAAGATCTAATTTTATGTAGGGGGATTACAGTATTCTGAGTATTTCAGATTATAATTTTACCACTCCCAATCTTAAAAAAATGTTTATTTGATGATAATAAGTTCCAGACATTATTTAGTCTTCTGTTAAATGTTTAAAGTATTAACTAAAAATGTGAGTTCTCTTTGTGTGCTTCCTGCTCGACCAACTTGATAACTTTCTTACAGTTGGAGGCTAGGAACCATCCTGAATTGATGCCTGGACTGTAAGTGGATACATTGGGAGAGAGGATTTTTTTTTTAACCATAGAAATCACTACATCTTTATGGACATCTCTCTCTGTTGTCCCATACTTCACTATTTAGCTGCAAACCCTAAACTCCTCAGCAATGGC
Source organism: Hypanus sabinus (assembly GCF_030144855.1). Taxonomy (NCBI): domain Eukaryota; kingdom Metazoa; phylum Chordata; class Chondrichthyes; order Myliobatiformes; family Dasyatidae; genus Hypanus; species Hypanus sabinus. The sequence continues at coordinate 48,990,555 of NC_082715.1, forward strand.
TTGTAAAGGAACTCTGCTTATTTTTCAAGTTCAAGTTTAATTGTCATTCAACATACATGAATGTGGAAAATGAAACACTGATGAAACAAATGAAAGGACTTATGGGAAAAATTAAATTATTTTTCCCTGTTAAAAGATTTAATGGGAACATTCTAACTAAAGAAGCAAGTTGGGGCTAATTATATAGGAAAGAAACTACAAGTTATGGGTACAAAATGCACAAGTTTGTGTGCACAAATAATGTTGGAAAGAACTATTTATTACATGGGGAATGGAATGTTGCTCTTGTTTGAACCTTGCAAAGGTGACATCAGTGTTCAGAATTTAATGAATTGAAGAGTGTATTGAAGCTGGAAAACTGGAGAAATAAGTATAGTCAGATTTAGAATATAGCTAATCCAATGAAAATTGGGATTGGAATCATTAAAAAGGTAAGAAGTGGACCGGAGTTAATTTGAAATGTGATCCTTAGAAAAACTGAGATGGAAATGTTGATTGTTTTTTTGTCATCCAATATCTTCTATGTATGATTGGAATTGATTGAATTTCAGTCCCAACTGGCTCTTCAGCTCAGATCTCTCCACTGGACAAATTCTACCTCTGCGCTGCAGAGCTAATTGGTGTTCTTGAAGGAGCCCTTTGTGTTAATGGATTTTTTTTAAAGGAGAGTAAACTTGAAGGGCAACCTGAGAAACTATGGAGAAGTCACAAGGATTATTCAGCCCTGTGACTGAATGAGGAGCCCCTATTCTAGGAGGTGGAATTAGAGGCCTATAGACAATCTGTGCCAAAAAGAATCGCGGAGCACACAGATTATGAAATTTATGATTTAATATTAAGTTGCAATAATTTCCTGAATTTAAGCAACATAGGTATAGAATGATCTATGGTTAACAGTGCTAATGACGATACAGTGCACGTGTGGTTTTCAAACGAAAAGAAACAACTTCTTCATAAAGGGTTATTACATTTATTATCTTTCTCAATTTTTTAAATCTAAGCATCATCAAAGTTACTTTTTTCACCCTGTTCTCACAATGAAAGTGTGGGGACATGGTAGGATCATTCATTTTTAAAAGGAAAATACATTTTTACAGACTGGAGCTTCACCTATCTGTTCCTGAATTAATATGGTTCACTCTTCAGGAGTAATACTGAATACTGATAAAACTAAATAAAGGGCATAAGTTTCTTGCATAGGTAAGTTTTATACAAACGTCTGTGTTCTGTAACTGATTAGAATCTGTCCTTTCCTCCATGTTTAAAAATTAGCCCATTTTAGACATCACTCAGTAATTACACAACTGAACTTAGGTTCACTGGGAGGTGAAATTGGTCTTCAGCAATAGGGCAGAATGGGTGGTGCTGGATCAGAAACCCACCTGATTATCTTCTTCATTACCTTAAAAGAAAAAGAAGCATTTAAAATGGGTAGCTACTTTATACTACTGCTAGGGCCAATTTCATAAATTCAAATGAATGGCTGCAACCAGTCAATCAATTCGGCTCTCACAGGTATTTTAGCTTTTAGCATTTGTAAGCATATTTCAATAGTTTTTATAAAAGCACAATGTATTAAGTTATCTCTGCTAAACAACATTCTTAATAATTTAAACTTCTGTCTACAAGGCTGTATCAGATCAAATGTTTTATTTCAGTGTAAATGCTTAATGTTTACCAGTTTCAAACACATAAAACTGATAAGCAATCTGTTTAATTTCAGACATGTTCCATTTGCATTTTGTGCCAAAGTAATAACGTTTATAAATTTAATAATCCCTATCAAGTCAAAGATAAATTCTAGATGAATAGGAATATATTTGTTGCTTGACAGTTTTAAAATTCATGAAGTGAGTTTCAACATTTTTAATGAACCCTTCTTGTTCCTCCAGGTATATTTTGCTCTAGCCAATTGAGTTCTTAGTGTCTTTTATTTTCAGTTTACTGTGCCATATTTCAATGAAACAGTAAGTTCTCAAACTGAAGTATTCAGTCTTTTTATTTGATGGGGTTGATTCTATATAGTAATTAGTAGGTAATATAAATATTTTAATTGTTTCATTTTCTCCTCTTGTCTTTCTGTGCTGAGACTCATATTGTCTTTTGTCTTTAGTTTTGTCTTTAGTTTTATTTTGCCCTTCAATTTCTGAGAGGATTTCTTTAGTTCTTTTGTTTATTAAACCAAGTATGTGTGCTTCTTTTTTTGCACATTGTATCAATGAATTTTATTTTTTTGCCATTGCCCTTTATGTGCAAACGTTAACATGTCTGACTCAGCTAGAGTTTACCAGGTATTTGTTTCTTTAATTCATTCAAAAATTTCGTCATGGGAACCCTGGCAATGTCTGTCTTCTCTGTTCTGCAGAAATGTTGAAGGAGTTGAACCAGCAGCGCAGAGCGAAAGAGTTTACAGACCTGAAAATAACTGTTGAAGGCAAAGAGTTTGAAGTCCATCAAAATGTTCTAGCTTCCTGCAGCTTATATTTCAAGGAACTGATCAAAAGGTTTGCCTTCCTCAAGCTGTCATCTGGGCCGTTCTTTTGTAGGGTTCATTCGTGTTGCTTTCCTCTCTTGCAGATTTATGAAGATAGAACTTCCTGTCACAGGGCCAGTAGCCATTCCTTCTATCATTTCAGATGAATGTATTTTTAAATTGGAACTACACTTGGGTTTATTTGCCTAATATACTTTTAATTAATAGCTGCTTCAATTTGGAGTGAAGAAATGAGATGTTCCATGACTGAGGACCGTAATTTGTTTAACAAAAGCATGTTCTTTGGAGACTTTTCTGCACAAAAATGCTATAATATTGTCTTAAATTCATTTTTATTTTTTAATTTCTGCTCTTCAAAGAAAGATCATTTTCAGCTATCTACAGCAATTTGCCAAAAGGTATATAACATAGGGATCACCTTGACAACACAAATATTGTATTTCTCTGTACATAACTAGCCAGTGTGAAAGTCTTAGTTTGCTTTATGTCAAAAAGATTAGAGCAATTTAGATGTGCTAACTTTTACCAAGTCATTTTCATGACAAGGAAATACAATAAACTACAAATCAAACAGTTTAGCTTGAATAGCACTTTTTTGTCAATTGACATTATGATTTGGCTCATGGGTATCCTATTATACTACATGTACATGATTATACAACTAGATCAATGTTATAGAAGCATAAAAATGATTATAAGGATTTTTTTTTATTCTGTGCTGCCAGGAAATAATTGGACTGACTTTGGCCTTTAAAAGGCCTTCAACTTCTATAGTCTTTTTTCGCATTCCTAAACTTCTATTATCTGGTCCATTAAATCTGTTTTAATGGATATCCTTAGATGCATCTTAATTTAGTTGGACAACATGTGAAAATGCATAACATCAGATCATAGGTCAAAGAGTTTTTCCTGGCATAATATCTATTTATTTCCAAGCATTGCAACATCAGAAGGTTCCTTTTAATCAATATTAAGCTTCTACATCATTCAGTTGTAAGTCCTTGCAATATATTCATGTTGGCTTTCCCGGGTTTTGGGTAGTTTGGTGGAACTGGGAGGTTCTGCCCTGAAGGGCCAACTAATTCAGCACTTCACTTGAGCAAACTCTGTTAATATCTTCCCAGTTCATGCACACCACATGAAATACAATTGAGCTTTCTGAAGTACTTGTGAGGTTACTCTACAGGTTCCTGAGCAGGTTACACTGCATCAGCATAGACCTGGCCCACAATCTGCATTCCCATTCATCTCAGAGGAGACAGAATTATTTGTTCTTTTAGTGAAACTTCACATTTTTAACATTTTCTTTTCGTTATTTTTAGTTGTAGATATTGGTGATTTTAGAAGTCTTAGCAATGTTACATTTTTGTTCTTCTTGGAATTATTAACATTATTTAAAAGCCACCTAGTTAAGTGCATAGGAAGGAGAGGTTTAGAGGTCTGTAGGCTGAATGCAAGCAGATGGGACGAGCATGCTGGGCAGCACAGTCAGCATGGATGTGTTGGGTCAAAAGGCCATTTCCCGTGTGTTTGACTCTTAAATGTTGTAAAGTGCCATAGCATCCTGAACAGTTCTTCCACCCAACAAATATCTGCAGACAAGTTTCTGTCCTTTCCACATGAATCCCTGCTAGGCCCCGTCAGTAAAAGTCAGGCTATCAATTTCAACTAAATAATTGATTATTTGGATAGCATGAACATGATGGACCAAATGAGCACCACCTTTGCCTTGAACATCATTTTATTACCCAATTTACTTTGTACCAGATTACTTTAAACCTAAGTTAATAAAATGCTCAAATCAAGCAAGATTGTAACTTCACTACAATTTACCTGTTTGTTTTTGCATCATTTATTTGTATTATATACTTTCTATATACGGTAATTTTGAAGTTTAAGAAAATTAAACCACTTTATTTTATATATTGTTTTTGGTTTATGTTGTTGTCAGTGTACTGAACTGATATTCAATAAGTTACATAAACTGCTGAGTAACATTGAGATTAAATTACTGTATCACGTTGTATGCAATTAAAATAATGCCTTTTACTTGAAACATAATCTTAAAGAGTGAACTATTAAGGGTTTTATGAATTATCATTAATTGACTAAAGTTAATTGGTAAAGATGCAGTATATACCACAATTTAATTTAATTTGAATCAATATTTTATATCACGCAGGCTACTTACACCACAGCTGAGCCATGAATACTTCTTCAATGGACCTATTAGTAATCTGCATTGAAACGAAATTTTATATATAGTTGTCAAGCCAAGAGGATTGATTAGTATACTTCCATGTTTATGGAGCTAATTGTACATGTAGTTCATTTTAAATTGGGGTGACATTGATAATTCCATTAAAATATCTCTAGGTATTTGTTGCAATCAGTGACTCTTTGAAATCACTTCAACAATTCAAGGCTGCAGCTTGCACAGAATCAGTTCATGTCTGCGTTTGGCACCTACATACTGCAGGGATGATTGATGATAGAATTTCACAATCATCGTCTCTTTTTTCCCATTGCCCACAAGATACAATTGATGTCAATAGAGAAGAAATTGTAGTGCATTCATCACCTGAACAATGCTCACTATAGAATCCCCACTGCCTAATCCTGTGCTATCTGCCTGAAATTTATTTCAAATAATCTTTTCCACTGGGGAAAAAATAAACTTCATTTTCTGAGAAAGAATCAGTGTTGTTCCTTGTGTCCCTTACACAAAGAGTTAACATTTTATTTCTCTAAAGAAAATCTAAAAACATTGGATGCATATAGTGGAGATATTCTTCTTGGATACTCCCCAATTGGAAAATATATTTCCTAGCAGATGGTGTAGATTTGATGGGTTGCCAGCAAATCTAGTGCATATCTGTTAACATGCTATCAGATTATTGCTTCAATTTTGGTGCTTCTGTATGGGCAGTCTGCCTCATTTCTTCCAGTCTTCAACTGACAGCTTGCTGCTTTAGGCTGCTCTGTAATTATTTCTCATTCGCAGTGCAGAAAATCCCACAGTGTCTAAAAAAAAATCATCCACTCTAAAGGCATAGAATCCAAGTCAAAAATTCAATACTGCTGTCAGGATAATAAATCCTGAGAATTAAATTATGATAGCTCCATCAGTTTTGCTTTAATTGCATGTTTTCCTCAATTAGCACCTTAAATCAAACTCTGTTATTCCTCTGCCATCTTTACTGACTCAGCCTCTACTTTGGAACTCTCAGCAAGAATAGCCCCATGGTTTGAAAGTTTTATCTGAGGTGTCCGGAAGATGACATCCTTTGTTCAGTCTGTGACAACAACACATAGCCTAAGTTATTCGGCACATGCATCAGTTTCCAGTGTGACATGAATGTTAAATTTCCCCAGTATTAAAGCAGTCATAATTTTTCTTTTGGAGCTGTTTGTTGAGTCAGAAGCCTTGCACTTGAGTATATTGTTCTTAGTTGTCATTCAAGACTTAGCCTAAAAAGTGACGACAAAATCATTTCCTCACACTACTTCATTTGGAGACAATACATCTTGAATCACCGTGACTTTACAATTTGAACCCTTAAATCCAAAGTTCAAGGTTCAAAGTAAATTTTATTATCAGAGTACATACAGCAGGCATACTCAGTAAATATATAGAATGTAACTATAACAGGACTCAATGATCTAGCAGAGTGCAGAAGACAAAAAAACTGTGCAAATACACATATAAATAAATAGCAATTAATAATAAAAACATGAAATAACAAGCTAAAGATTCCTTAATGTGGGATCACAAGACCATAAGACATAGGAGCAGAATTAGGCCACTTGGCCAATTGAGTCTCCTCTGCCATTCCATCATGGCTGATCCCAGATCCCACTCAACCCCATACACCTGCCTTCTTGCCATATCCTTTGAAGCCCTGACTGGTCAGGAAACAGTCAATTTCCACCTTAAATATCCTCACAGACTTGGCCTCCACCACAGTCTGCGGCAGAGCATTCCAGAGATTTGCTACCCTCTGGCTAAAATAAATTCCTCCTCGCCTCTGTTCTAAAGGGTTTCCCCTCAATTTTGAGGCTGTGCCCTCTAGTTCTGGATACCCCCTCCATAGAAAGCATTCTCTCCACTTCTGCTCTATCTAGTCCTTTCGACATTCAGTAGGTTTCAATGAGATCCCCCTGCATTTTTCTAAATTCCAGTGAGTACGGGCCCAAAGCTGCCATTGGTTGTGAGACCAGTCCTATGATAATAAAGAGCATTATAACTGGACAATGACTGCTATAATTTGATCACACTTGTGGCAATCTATATCAAGCAAGATAATACTGGATCATTGTGGAAGTCGAATTGTCCTAACTCGTAAGAATTGTAAGTCTGGGAAATGCCAGGAAAGACAAAATTCCAAAGTCAAAGGGCAAACTTAAAAAAGATGCTCAATATACTCATAAAAAGCCAGTCCCATAACATTATTGAGCCATTTGTGTTTGGAGCTGTTTTGGTGTGAAGATGCTTTTGAAGTATTCACAAATATTCTCTATATAGAATTCTTCAAAATTAGGAAAAGCCATTTGAAAATGCACTCCAGTTTTTCTCCCTTTTATTTAAAAAAATCGTTTCTCATCCTCCTGTATTATAAATACCAGTTAAAGACTTTAGTGAAGAGTTTTGGGTGCCTTTGTCAGTATTGTTATTCTGCAGATAGCCTGATTGATATATTTCTATTTAAGAGGGCCCAGGGAAAAATAGACCTTTTACTCTGATTTATGTACATTTTGTTTTATCTTGGCCTAATAGAAAGCTTGTGTTGTTCTTATTGTAGAATATATAGTTTCCTATTATAGCACACTCAGTAGCAGAAGCAGTTACATTCTCTCTCTCTCTCTCTCTCTCTCTCTCTTTCTCTCTCTCTCTCTCTCTCTCTCCCCCCCCCTTTTTATTAGTCAATTATTCAGCTGGCTTTGCTTGCAGCATTTTTCTGATATGAATATGAGCAGATTAAAGCTTTCGTGGGACCATCAAAGTATTTTGCCTTGCTTTCAATTATCTATTTAAATGGATTTACTAATAAGAAACAAAAGGTGCTTTGTCCGCAGGATGTTGTTTGAAAAAAAGACTTTTAATACTCATGTTTCCCATTACAGCACAAGGTTGAAGCCAACTTAGTATGACTCCTCTTTCTTTCTTCGAGGCAGTGTGACTAATTTAAATGTGACACTGAATGGGTAACACTGCTTAAATGGTGTTATGGAAAAAAAGTAATCAACAGAGGAAGCAATAAACAGAGGTTCCAGACTTTAATTTGGAGAAAATAAGTGAAAGCCTCAGTGATTATGATTAGTGTCCATCAGACAGGCCATCTTTGTTTGCTTATGATATATGAAGTGCAAACATAATAGCATAAAACTGTCGAAGCAAAATGGCCAGGTATTTCCTTTGATGTCAGGTTTGAATTGGGATAGGCAAAAAATATTACTAACGGAAGGATTCCAAATAAGAGCTAGTTTTATGAACTGAAAGTAGCTTCTGTGAATCTGCTTATGTTAAGGCATATTGTTTCTTTTACCATACTTGAGCTTGTGTTGTGTTGAATGGATGTCAAGAAAGTAACTTACTAAAGTTTCTGACACAAGTTCTTTGTGGAGTTAAATAATGCATGCTGTTATACTTGTAAGTGTATGCTGTTTAAATTAAATAGTTTGCATTTGAGGAACCACATAAGGGATACGTTTAAAGCTCTGAAATGTGTGTCAACAATTCAGTCACTTTTCTAAGTAACTAGACTACATATTTGTTAAACATGGCTGAACTACAAAAGCTACCATACATGCAGTAAATTATAAGGACACCTTCTTGGGCTGCTGTCTATTGGAAAATAAATCCATTTCAGCACATAGAAGTAAAATGGGTCCTGGAGATTTCAAACTGAGCACCACTGATTTCTTTTGTAGGTTCTGACAATTCATGATGAATGATGATTGCTGGAGAGTTCCTTAAAAGATTAAAGCAATGTTGGCTGTCTAATAGGCTGTTATTTCCATATTCTGGATGCTAGCATTTTGTGGATGTAATCTAAACAGTTTTTTTATAATTTTATGGAACTTTGAAATACCCCAATATTGAGAAGTGGCTTGGCAGTGATCAAGTTTAATTCCCATACTAGACTTAAACATAAAACCTATTCGTATCGTAGGTCAGTATAAGCTGTATATTACACACAGCAGGTAACGCTTTGAGGACCAAAGCAACGCTTTCGTTAGAATAAAACTTGCACTATCTTTCCTTTCTACTGAAGGACCAGGGTCCAGGATTGAGCTTTATTTGCAGGATGAAAGGATTGAACACAGCTGTCAACATTATTTGTTTTTCCAGTCGTTACTCGTTATCTTTTACTGTTGCATGTTTTATGCTGCCTAGGGTTTGTCAGTATGGCCTTCTTAGTGGATTATTCATATGTATTTGTCTGCAAATCATTTTGTTAATCGGGTATATGTCCAAGTGAATGTGTTCACTGTTGTTGTATTCCCTCAGCTGAACTTACCATGTTCCTGATGTTTTCATCACTACTTCACTTTTCATTTCCATCTGCTTTAACCACAGACTTTTGTTTGTAACTAGCATGTATATTTATTCAAAAAATGTTGACCTTGAAGATATCTGTGGCCCTCTAAGTTTTTGTATTTCTATAGAATTTGTCAGCCAAAGTTAGTGATCAATGTTTTACATATAGTACATGGCTGAAAATATGAGCGGACGTTTGAAAATATTTGGTACTTAATGAGTGAAATCCCCTATTCTTGAAGGATAATTTAGAAACCTGTTCACATGAGTTAATGGTAGATGTATTTCAGAGTAGAAGAGGCAATATTTTGTTTCGCAAGTTCACAATTGATCGCTATATTTAAGTTATTTCAAGGATGGAGTTTCAGCAGAGTCTGGCGAATGAGCAGAGGTGATTATTGTGAAAAGAGTCTTCCCACTTATCCATCTGTTTCAGCTGATAGATATCGATAGCTATATTAGAAATTCTGTCTTCATTCAAAAATAGTAATGTGGAGAGCTTGGGGAGGTTCCTGATCTGATTGACAAAACCCTAATCACTACTACAGTTAAGCAACACTACCACTCTGATCACTTTGCACTAAAATGGACTTGCTTTTTTTTTGTCTAATTGTATAATTGATAGTTAATTTCTGATTTTCCTGTGAATGCTGCTTACATAATGTTGTGTACCTGTGATGCTGTTGAAAATAAGTTTTTTTTAATTGCAACTGTACATATGTGTTCTTGTCCATGTGGGCAATAGACTCCATTTTAACTTTGAAAAACATTCCTAGTACCACAGTGTCACAACTCTATTAGTCCTCATTTCTCACTGTGTTTCCATTCCAAATATCATTTCACTTCAGTAACAAAGTAACGAACTCAACATTAAATCACTATTGGAAAGTTTCAAAAAATATATATTACAACATTACTAAGATATTGTGTACAAGTCATGAAAAATTAGATCTCATTAAGTACTCAGAGATAAATGAAATACTAATTTTGTAATATATTGACAGGTTAATTTAAGTTCAATGCTTCTCTGTTATTAGGTCTCCCACACCTCAGTAAATGCAGTTGTTATGTTGCTGCCTATAATACATCCTTTATGCATTCAAGATTTGGGATTGTTTAATGTCATTTCCTGAACAAATAATTGTTACTCCAGATCAGATGCAGCACAAAAAAAAACACAAAAGATAATGAACACAATGATAATAATAACAAAACACAGTAAATATACAGTAAATTCATAAGAAAGCTTATATACATAGATTTATTGTATGTCCATAATGTGGCATAGGGCTTAGCTGTGTCCATATATAAGTTGATTGACAAGAAATAATAAAGTAGCAGTGTTTGGGGGTGCAGAAGGGTGTGTTAAGGGGTAGACGTGTTGATCAGCCTTACTGCTTGGGGAAAGGAATTGTTTTTGAGTGTGGTGGTCCTGGTGTTGATGTTGCATAGCCTTTTCCCTTATGGGAGTGGGGCAAACAGTCCATGAGCAGGGTGGGTGAGATCCTTCGTGATGTTACTGGCCCTTTGCTGTCACTTCTCTGTACATCCCCTTGATGGTGAGTAAGCTGGTGCCAGTGGTGCATTGGGCAGTTTGGCTACAAGTTGTAGAGCCTTCCTGGCTACTGCAGTGCAGTTTCCATACCATGAGGTGATGGAGCGTGTAAGACTGTGCATTTATAAAATGATGTGAATTTGGATGTTCGGCCTCCTCAGGAAGCAGTGGCATTGGTGAGCTTTCCTGACTCTGCAGGATGTGTTCTGGGACCGTGAGAGCTGTGTGAGATGTGCATTCCCTGGGGCTTGGAGGGGAGAATGAGTGGTACAAGTTCTCCTGATGTTGATAACCATCTCCTTTGTCTTGTTGACATTGAGGAAGAGGTTATTTGCCTGGCACCCAGCCTCGAGCTCTTCCACCTCCTCTCTGTAGACCATCTCATCATTGTTCGTGATGAGCCTGGCCACTGACAACAAACAAGAAGTTGCTATTAGCCTGTTCTAACTTCATAATGTCTATTCTGGTCACTGGCAGTGCCAGTTACATTCTGTTCTTTTTTTCTGAATACATTGTTATTTTTAACATAATTTTAATACTGAATTTTATTATTTAATGGTTATGCTTTCCTTTAAACCCACCTGCTTACCAACCAGGCAAGAATGCTAATTTTATGGATTTAATATTTGTAATTAAGTTATTAATTAATATTCCATTAGATACAAAGTACTTCAGGTTGTGCTGAATAAGGTGCTATATTTGTAAGCACTAGAGATTCTGCAGATACTGGAAATCTGAAGCAACACCCACAAAATGCTGCAGGATCTCAGCAAGTCAGGCAGCATCTATGGAGGGGAATAAACAGTCAATGTTTTGGGCTGAGACCCCTCATCAGGACCAGAAATGAAGGGGGTAGAAACCAGAATGAGAAGGAAGGGGAGCAGGAGTACAAGCTGACAGGTGATAAGTGAAATCGTGTTGGGGGGAAGGTTGGTGTTTAGGGTGGGACGGGGGGGGGGGATGAAGTGAGAAGCTGGGAGGGGATAAGTGGAAGAGGTAAAGTGCTGAAGAAGAAGGGATCTGATAGGGGAGGGTAGTGGACCGAGGGAATAAGGGAAGGTGGAAGGACACATATGGATGTGATAGCTGGCTAGAAGAGAAGGGATAAAGGCGAGCCAGAATGGGGAATGGAAAGAAGCGATAAGGATGGACGGAAAAATTACTGGAAGTTAGAGAAATCAATGCTCATTCCATCAAATGAGAGGCTATCCAGGCAGAATATGAGGTGTAACTCCTCCAACCTGAGAGTGGTGTCATCGTGGCTATAGAGGAGGTCACGGACTGACATGTCAGAAGTAGAATTAAAACCACTGGGAAAACCTGCCTTTTGTAGCAGGCAGAGTGAATGTACTTGTTTAACGCCGTCTCCCAATCTACGTCTGCCTTCATCGATGTCGAGGAGGCTGCGCTGGGAGCACCGGATACAGTAGACAACCACAACAGACTCACAGGTGAAGTGTCTCCTCACCTGGAGTGACTGTTTGGGACCTTGAATAGTGATAAGGAATCAGAGTCAGGTTTATTATCTCCGGCATATGACGTGAAATTTGTTAACTTAGCAGCAGCAGTTCAAAACAATACATAATCTAGCAGAGAGAGAAAAAAAATAATAATAAATAAATAAACAATAATAAATAAGCAAGTAAGTCAATTACATGTATTTGAATAGGTTTTTTAAAATATGCAAAAAATAGAAATACTGTATTTTAAAAAAAGTGAGGTAGTGTCCAAAGCTTCATTGTCCATTTTGGAATTTGATGGCAGAGGGGAAAAAGCTGTTCCTGAATCGCCGAGCGTGTGCCTTCAGGCTTCTGTACCTCCTACCTGATGGTAACAGTGAGAAAAGGGCATGCCCTGGGTGCTGGAGGTCCTTAATAATGGACGTTGCCGTTCTGAGACAGCGTTCCCTAAAGATGTCCTGGGTACTTTGTAGGGGCAAGTTATAATTGTGTTATAATTGTACATTGTTTCTAAGTTGTTTGAATTACCATTGTGTTAGGATGCTGAGGGATGAACTTTATAAATATATGCAGTCATAGAAGGAATAGGTAAAGTGGATGATCTCAGTCTTAACAGGGTAAGGAAATTTAAAACTAGAGCAGTTTGGTTTAAGATGAAAGGCAAAAGGCTGCCTGAGGAAGCTAAAGAGGTTTAAAATATACTTGGACTGGTACATGGAGAAATGTTTTAGAAGGATATGAATAAACACAGGCAAATGGGACTAGCTTGCATGGACATATTGGTTAGAATGGATGAGATGGGCTGAAATGCCTGTTTCCATGCTGTATGATTCCATGACTCAAAAATATTTGTCCTTAATCTGTAAGTTTACAAAAATCCCCAAATAAGAATTTAAATTTAAAAGGGCTTTTGTTTAATATTCTGCATGCTTTGTTTTGGATCTTGTGAACTCAACATTCCAGCTCTTTTTAAAAAATAATTTGAAGATCTCCATGGGTCCTCTACAAGACTGGTATCAGACATATTTTGTGGGCAACACACAAACAGATAATAAGCAGCAATATCTTTAAAGGAGGAAAGAGGTGTGGTGAAACTTAATGAGGGCTATGGGGGGTGAAGACTTATTTGTGAAAAGAGTGATTGAAATGAGGGATATGCAAAAGGTCAGAAGTGGAGGACAGCAGATGAGTCAGGAGGAAGGTGATAGGAGACAAATGGCACATGAAGGCACGCTTGCCTTCAAATCCCCCAGGCCCCCCGCTGCCAACATGTTCTGGATATACATACATCTTCATGTACGCTTTTGCACCCACCCAAAGTTTATTTAAATCCCTTTGCTTATCCCAAGGGACAATATTTCAAATAGTACCATGGCCTCAGAAGGCCACTGATTCAAAAAGCTTCAGTGGCTCAGTTGAAGCAAGGGGTATGTGGAAAGGGAATAGAAAGGTGTAGAGCTAGAATGGTTAGGATTGCTTGGGTTTTGCTGACCTCTATGTCAATGTCTACCAGTGGTTATACATGAAGAAGTCTGTATCAAGTATTATCCAGCATAACATGTCATCATCCCAGGGGGAAATTTGAAAAAAGGTTGGATAAAATTCATACACCAAACTTAACTAGCAGAGTGTAGGAATTATAAACCAGTCTTGCTCTTGTATTTATTACATTTTGATGTGGGTAGTTCATTAAAGTTTGATTGCCTTTGGCTTCAGTGAATACTTAGTTTTAAGTCTGGTGTACAATAATGATTCAATATTATTTACTTTGTTGGAAAAGTGGTGGAATGGTTGACTCATATTCATTTTTCTACAATACCTATTGGTATTGGATTGCTGAAAGTTTAGACCTTTTTCATTGTCCATGATATACAGGGCAATCCTAGTGTGAAAATGATGGACTTTGAAGCTCCTATAGCACAAGCCCACAAGTTTTCTTAATGATGTGAAGAAGCCATTAAAAACTTGTTACCTTTGGGCATCAAAAAAAGATTTGATTGCCATTTGTAAAACTTGCCAGCATGAACCTAGTCCAGACTGAAGACTTAAGGCAAGAACTCCATTGAAAATGTTTTGCAGCATCACCTGGATCTCCCTACTGAGTATTTAATTCCATTTGCCTGCCATCCTCATCTCCACCTATGGCCATCTTCAGGCTGTAAATTATCTCATCTAATTTTCCTATTGTCCTAGGTTCTGCTAGTAACGATGGAGGTTCCCATGGACTAATGTAATGACTCAGAGCTGAAATTGTTGATGATGCCATGACTTGGAGGAGCACAGTATACGCGGATTCCCAGTTATTTTTCCATCTGGTATATGTGCTACAATATAAACAAGCTGACATCCATTAATATTACTTTCTTCTTTACATGGAATCCCATTGTCCCACAACTTCTCTAAACAATAATGAAGGATCAGAATTAAATCATAAAATTTCTGTGTGGCACAACATAAAATTATAGAATTGTGCCAAATTTGCTGCCAACAAAACAAGTGTGTAGTTAAATCACAATTGTTTAATCTTACAAATAGTTTGTGTATATTTAGAAATTAGAAACCAACATAGTTTCCACACATTGCTTTCATAAGGAAGAAGTAGATTTAGTACAGAAATAGTTGTGATTTTACTTATTCTAAGCCTTTAGATATTCATGAATCCATTGTTGCTTTGACTAAACATTGCTTTATGTAACCTCTGTAAGGTGCTAATGTGACATTCTGTCCAGTTCTGTGCATGCAAAATAGAAGGAAACATTGGACCTGGAAACCTATTTCTGTTTGACCTGGACGCATGCCTGAATAGCTGCAGTTAGGAGCTGCTGAACCACTTCTGGAGATGGCACGTGACCACATCCTTTTTTTCTTTAAGTGAAGCAAATGTTCCTTCTTTTAAAAACAGGATTAAACCTTTTTTATTTGCAGATGCTTTTGAAATGAGTTTGATGTCAATTTCTGTCTTCCTTTAACAATGGAACTAATGTAAATTTAAGATACAGGACTATTTGAGACCTCGGTGTTTTGCTTTATTCAGGGGAACAGACAGCCTAGGCCACAGTCATGGAACTCCAATAGGATGGCTGCTGGCTTCCTGTGGCAGAACTAGTCCTTTTCCCCACCTTTCTGCTTTAACCATTTTGTCTCTACCTACTTTCCTCTATTTACAAATTTATGTCATTAGGGCTTCGCTTTCTGTTTATGAACAATTATTTTGTCTCTTATCCTTAAGCTGTTGTTCCATTTTCAAATACATTTTGCATGATGATGTGGGTTATTTTTTTTCTTGTTCTGGGTGTTGCTTACTCTTTCTCTTTCAGCTCACTTTGTTTTAAATTATTAGAGCATTTTAGTGCACAGTATGTGGAGTGAAGCCACCTTTCATTGAACCGTGGAAGTCATTGTAATTGGCTCTAATTTCTAATGTATTGCCTGTTGTTGCCAGGGCTTCAAAGGATAACAAGAATGGACAGAAGCTGGAGTTGACTATTTCGAACATAAATGCAGATATCCTGGAAATGCTACTGGAATTTGTTTATACTGGTTCACTTATCATCAATTCCGGAAATGCTAAAACCCTGCTGGAAGCTGCCAGTAAATTTCAGTTCCGAACCTTCTGCAAAGTTTGTGTTTCATTTTTAGGTAAGTGAATTATTAATACTATTATATGCATTTATTTATTTTTCATGCAGTGAGCATTGTCCTAGAAACTCAATAATTTGCCTGGTTTGTAACAGCGGAACCAAGGTAGTTTTGGATCCTGGTCACGTTTCTCACTTACAGATTAATAAAAGGAGATAGGAGCAGAAGTAGGCCATTCAGCCCATCAGGTCTGCTCTGCTGTTTCATCAAGGCTGATCCATTTTCCTCTCAGCCCCATTCTTCTGCCTTCTCCCTGTGACCTTTCATGCATAAACTGATCAAGGTCCTATTGAGGGCCTCCGTCAGTCAGAGTTGACCATGGATATTGCTTCCTGGCTGCCCAGATACACAAGCCTGGGCAGTATGATATGGAGAGCAAGCTGTTGCCCAATTAGCACGCTCCCCCACTCCACACATCTGATGAACCCAAAGGAATGACAGAGACTGATTCAGTTTGGTACCAGCAGCATCGTAGGAGTTGCCAGTCAGCATTGAACTCAATGTAGGTCTGCTTTAGGGACTCCAGCTTTTTCTCTCCAGGTTTACTCATGTTTCCTTTATTTCTTTTATATATCTGCACAAACCAACCATTGCCCTGAACAGGAAATTTTTACATGGTCTGAAAACTGTGGAGCATTTTAAATGATTTTTTGTAATATGCATACAAAGAATGTTTACAATGAAGATTGAAAAATCCACATACTTTTGATTTTATTTATTAATTGAAGGGTATAATGAAATATAGTACAACAAAGAAAATCTTTCACACTTTGTAAATTTTTCCTGATCTGTCTTTATTACAAATCCATTGTCTGTAAATACTCTAGATTAATCTTGCATCCAGATGAAAGGTACTTCTTAATCCTCTTTAGAGCATCCAAACTTTCTACTTCTGACAGGCACAATATTAAAGTTCAAACTTTTAGACTAGATGACGTGGGCATTCAGCAAGCCAGCCATTTATTAACAACGAGCTACCAACTTCCCTTCTGTATTAATTGTTGTAACTTGAAACACTAACAATATAAATGTTTCCAAGTGAAGGTTGTGGTACTGGCTTAATCATCATCAATTCTAGAAATGATTTCTTAGAAAATTTACGTGTTGTATTCATTAACACATAATTAATGACAGTATTTCACAATTATATTAACATAGAATCAAAATTGTATTAGCATAGTTTCAAAATTCCATCTGTGCAACAACAAAGGTTATGTGCGCCGGAGCATTGCAATTACTGTGTACCTACGCAGTTTAAAGAGAACAATGCCTTTTGCATAAGCCATAAATTTTTAAAGAATTTTTCAAGATGCTAACAAAATATTTTCTGGTATTCACAAACAAATGCAGTGGATTCTGGTTAATTGGGCCATCAGTTAATCGGGACTTATTTGGGACAGTTCTTATAAAACAAAAACTAATCGATAAAATAGGCTCGTTTATTTGGGATACTATGCTACTTAATTGGAACAGGACACTGGTGCTGAACAGTTTCTAACTAGCGTCAGTTGCATGCATTTGTGAGGCCATTAAATACTGCACTGTGCTTCGTCCAAAAAGTTTTAAAATAATGTCAGGCTGCCTGGGCTTGTGTCATGTTATCCATTTGGGCCAGCAGATGCCAATTGAAAAAGCAGTACAGGCAGTGCAGTTCGACACTGATAGTTGGCGAGAAATATGCAGTAAGACAATTCAGAACAGTTTTGTTCACTGTGGTTTTAAGTATTCAAAACTGGAGATGGCAGAGATGGCCAGGAGTGAAAATGAAATAATTTCATTACCTCAACAAGTTGGGAACTATTAAGAATTTGAAGGTATCGGCAATTATTTTGAATGTTACAATGAAAATGAGGATTATCCATTATCTGCACAAGCTGTAATGGATAATCCATTTTGTTCACTTGCAGTCAATCAAAAGAACTCGGTAGCATACAATGGATGAATTCCTCTCTCGATAATTATTAGGAACTAATACAGTTTTATAGTACTGTAGTTACTATTGGTAATGTTCTAATTTGTTCTGTATTTTTAAATACATAATCTGTTCTTTAGTTTGTCCATTTTTATACCTTTTAAACTATTTCCAGGAAACTTCGGCCAACTGGGACAGCTGCTTAATTGGCCCGAATGTACTGGTCCCAACTTGTCTCAAGGAACCAGCAACCTCTGCAGATACAATATAGGTTTCATTAATTTAGTTACAGGAACTGTTAGAATGAACTTGGATAATATTCAATTAAATGAAAGCAAATGTATTCAGAATAATATAACATGGGTAGCTATAGAAAACACACATTTCTGACTTACGGAAAAGTTTGTTTACAGACAGTTCTCAGTAAAAGAAACCTTGTGTGCCTTGTTAAATCAATGATCTCATTTGTTCTACATTAATTGAATTATTCCAAGGTGCAATTCGTTTTGCAGAAAACTAACAGTTTACTAAATCTGTCTGCACGTTGTTGGTTATTGTTTGCTCAATATAAAGTAAAGCTCTAAAATAGGAATACTACCTGATTTAAATGGAGTTTGGGTATCTGCTATATATGTATTTTGTTAAGTACAGCTAACATCACACACTTTCTGAAACAATTGAGCAGATACTACTGCTGTACTGTCAATTACAGACATATTTCTAGTGAGCTAGAAGTCCTCATCTCCCTACAATGGACCGTCCACAGTGGGTGGGACTAATGTGCATTTATCCATAGTGTAACTGTTTCTTGATGTGCGTTACTGTTATTTTTGTGTTGCCAAGAAACACCCCTTATCTAATCCCTTTCTACACTTGATCCATAATGTTGAAAAGGAACCTGAAAATGTAATTTTAAGCACTAAATTAACTTTATTGACATTTTGCAATGGTTAAATGACTACTTATAAGTAACATAAAAACAAAATATCAGATGTTCAACAGATCAGCAGAACCCATGAAGAGACTATCACAATTAACATATTAGGTGATGATCTTTCATCACATTTTAATATAGGCCCACTTCAATTTGGCGTCAATTTGAGTGTTACCTTTATAAACTTCCTTGACCCTCTGCCAGTCTCCTGCCACAAAAGAGCATTTAAAGGCCATTCTTGATGCTTCCTATTAATGTTTCAGAATGGACTACAATCCCAAGCAGTGTGTGATTCAAGGACTGCTGCTGAAACCACTACAAAATTACAGCACAAATGAGCTACTTATGTTACCCATGAAAGGTTGTTTCGATTTCAAGCATGCTAGGCTGGAATCCTTCCGAGTGAAAGTCTGTATTTTTCCACAGGATGAGAAATAACAAACTCAGCACAGAATATAAAAGTCCTTCAAAGCTTGTGGGCACTGAGTTTTAATAGTGCTTTTTCATTTCATCTGCTGTGCCTGACTAACTCTGTTTCCTAATAATATTCACTTGCTTTCACTTAGGGGGAAAAAGCTGAATAGTGATTAAATTGTTATTTTTAGTGATACTGTGTATGTGGTGATCAGTAATACTTAAACAGTAATGACCAAGGGTAAATGAAAGACATGCTGAGGGTATTCATGAGGCTTCATGAGTGGGTCCAGTATATGCAAAAACAATTTTTATTTCCAATTTCAAATATGTAATTCTTTAGCTGATAATTCATTTAGCAAAATAATCCTATCCAAAGCATACTTAATGGTAGTCATTTGATTTTCAAGGTAATGTTAACATTCAGTCACATGGGTAAAGATCGCCAACCATATTCTGCTGAAGTGGTTAATAATAAGAATAACTTCCAGGTTATTCTAATGTAAGTTATTCTAACAATATTGCATCACCACCTAATGGCATGGTATTTTGTTGCACAATCATAATCCCTCCTTCGAAGATCTTATTTGCTAGAATATTTCTCTTCATTGTATCCCTCAAATTATTATTACTTGAATTTTGTGCAGAAGACTTTGAAACAAATTTGATGGAAGGATCAGGTAATGAGAGGATTCCTATTTTGAATATGTTTTGGTAATTATTCCCTGCAAAGCTGTACTTGAAAATAAGTAGCACACTCAACCCGTAACATAATGCATTCACGATGAGTGGGACATGGTGTATAACTCTGTATGTGTGCATGTCTTTATCAAAACTTCCACAACGTCTGAAACATCATCAGCACCTTGTCCCAACAACCTTGGAAATGAAGTCTGTAGAATGAGTATGGGCTAAGTGTTCATGGTCAGTGATGAGAATTGTGCTCTTTCGTTAACAGTAGGTTCTCACAGCTCTTGGCTTGTGCTTATTCTTTCAGAGAAACAACTAACAGCTACCAACTGCCTAGGAATCCTTGCCATGGCTAAAGCCATGCAGTGTAATGAACTGCACAGTATGGCAAAAGCCTATGCCCTGCAAAATTTTCCAGAAGTAACAGCTCAAGATGAAGTTCTGAACATCTCAAAAGAAGACCTTATTGCTTTTCTTTCTAATGACGGCCTGAACACAAAGGCTGAAGAGCTTGTGTATGAGGCGGTGATTAAATGGATTAAGAAGGACCCATTGAACCGAACACAGGTATGCTTCTTCAACTATGAAAGTGATCTATATTTTTATATTCTACAGCATTACTTATTTGAAAAACATCTAGAAATCTAATAGGAAACTTCTCCTTTGTTGTACTTTCCATCAATTGGCTTTCCAATATCCAGCCTCAGAGGTATCTCCCCTTGATTTCTGAAGATCTGAGGCTGGAGTGTAGTGTAACTGGTACTTGGGTGACTGTGCTTTATGTTCAATAGTGCAGCTTGCCCATCTGAGCCCAGCAATCATTCCAGACACAAAGAATCTCACCCTCATGAAAATGCTTCCCACCCAGATTTTCGAGGAACTATTGCAAGGCAGCTACGAACACTTTTTGAATGCTAATATTGTACATATCAATTCACCTATCACAGATTACAGGTTGCACTGTGATGCTAATAAGCCGATCAGCCTCTTGATGGCTAGACTGACATTAGAGGGCATATTAGGTCAAGTTAGCTTATATTCATTAGAGCTTAGAAGAATGAGAGAGGATGTGGTTGAATTTTACAAACTTTTGACCACATTAGACAGACAGGAGGTAAGGAAAATGTTTCCCCAGATGAGATGTCTAGAAAGAGGGATTATAGTCTCAGGTTACAAAGCAATAGGCTTAATACTGTGAGGAGAAGCCTCTCCATTCTGTGAAAGCTGATCCTATGAAATTTGCTATAACAGAAAGCTATAGAATACAAGACGCTAATAAATGTAAGGACAGGACAAGTTTCCAGACACACAAGAAATCAAGGAGTATGGAGAGAGGATGGGAATATTGTATTAAGTAAAATGACCAGCCGTGATCAGACTGAATGGCAAAGAAGACACAAGGGGTCAGATGGCTGCTCATGCTCCGAGTTGTGAATGTTTAAATGCTGAGGTAATTATGATCACGTGTTTGGTATCTGGGCTCTGTGAGATGTTTTCCAGAGGTGTTGACATACCTGAGTGGTGGATTGGTCTTGTTGTCCACCATTCCCTGACATATTCATCTGCTAATAAGTTCAACTTTAAATATGCAAATTTTGGAATTAAATTATTCAGAATCACAGCTACATCTTAAAATATATTGTTAAACTAGTCAAATCGATAATAGTTTGAAGGAAGTGTACAGACTTTTTTCTTCCACTCTTCTTTTTGTAAATCACTCGTAATGATTCAGCTTCTATGTCCAGGAAGGTAGTAACAGCAAAGATGTTTTCCTCCACAACATGATGAAAGTGATCTAGTGAAAATTCCCATTTATCTTCCATTGACGGCAGTCAAAAGCTTGAAGCAATCTACCGAACAGCAATGTGGTAGATCCTCTATCAAGTGGATAGTTGCAATTCAAGAAAGGAACTCAGCACCTGAAAGAAGACAATAGGATGAGCATTGACTCTTAGCTTGCTAAGACTCCCACATCCCATACATTTCTTTTTACAAATTGACGGGTATAACTAATTTACCGACAATGCCATGTTTACTTACCTTTGTCATTTTTCCATAATATGTACAGCTCAGATTCAGATTCAGATTCAGATTAATTTATCGCTTATGTATTGAAACATACAATGAAGTGCATCGTTTGCATGAATAACCAGCACGGGTATGTTGGTATGTGCTGGGGGCAGCCCACAAGTGTCGCCACATGTTCTGGCACCAACATAGCATGCCCACAATGCTCAGCAGAACAACACAGGACACAACAAAACATGGCATGCCAAATACCATCAGTGAAACGAGTCCCATTCCTCCCTCTTCCCACCTGCCCACTTTACATATATACAGTCCTCTAATCCCAGGCCTCCAGCCTCCAGTGGACTTGTGGATTCGCAGACACTAGGCCTGACTTCCCCACCAGACTTGCAGAGTCTCACAGACTCGAGCTCTGGCTATTGCTCCTCAATTAGTTTCTAATCAACCTTCAGGCTTCAATCTGAACCTCCAATTGACCTTTGGGCTTTGATCCAGACCTCTAATTGACCATCAGACTTTGATCTGGACTATCAATTGGTCTTCAGGCACTTTTGTTTATCCAAGATATTTTTGAACAATCATGCCCAGTGCTCAGTCTTCGGTTTCTGGAATTGCATACAGTATTACCAGATCCAAATGAGTTTATAACCATATAACAATTACAGCACGGAAACAGGCCATCTCGGCCCTTCTAGTCCATGCTAAGTTATCTTACAGCTTCTCCAGGCATTATACCAAGAGAAGTATGTCTATGCTAAATCTGCGTTTATACAAGTTCTCTAACATAAGCTATACACCACCAGGATTCTTTCCATTGATGTATAGTTTCATATTTTGCAGTACAGATAGTCCCCGAGTTACGAACATCCATCTTACAGACAACTCGTACTTATGAACCGAGGAAGGAGAATGCCGTCCACCATTTTAAGTCAGAACGCGATGCCATCCGCCATTTTAAACCGGATCGCGGCACCATCTGCCATTTGAAGTCGTTGCCATTGACAGTGCTGAGTGTTTAACTTTGTATTTGGCTTAAATTTTCCTTAGTAAGATTCACCCTGACCCAGCCCCCCCCCCGGTTCTGGTCGGCTGGTGGCGCACTGAGATCAGTACCGGGCTCAAGTTCGATCCAGTGACAGACTTCTCCCGTGCTGGGTTGATGTCGATCCAGTGACTCCCGTACCATCCGTGTTGGATTGATGTCGAGCTCAAAGCTCAACCTCGTAAAAAAAAACACTGCCACCTCCAATTTAAATTCCCATGTGGAATATTGTGGAGGATCAAGTACCCAAACCCAGCACAGCCCTCACTTGTCCCATTTAACCTGTTTCAGTGTGGTGGTCCTTAGGACCCAACGGACCTCTGGAGCTGGCGGAGCTCGGGACCCGCCGCCCACAGTGTTTCTGTTCCATTGATGGGAAGCGATTGCGATTGAAAATAAAGTGGAAATACTAAAGCATTTGGAAAGAGGTGAAACGCCATCGGTCATTGGAAAAGTGTTAGGCTACAGTCGGTCAACGATTGGAGCAATTCTAAAGGATAACGGATAAAGTGAGAATAATGGAGCACGTGAAAGGCCCTTCCCCAATGAAAGCAACCGTTATTATTAAGCAACGCAGTGGTTTTATTATTGGAATACATACGTTTCTTAAGTGTTTTATATGCATAGAAAGGTAAAATATATACTATATACTAAGACAAACGTTTGACTAACTGACGCTAAATAATACGGGATGGACTTGTTCTAACTTGCGTAAGAATCCGACTTAAAGACGGACTCAGGAACGGAACTCATACGTAACCCAGGGACTGCCTGTATAAGTAATTGATATTGTAATAAAAAAATTTGCAAAACTTGTTAAGCAGTTTCTCATTACTTTTTATTGAACAGAGAAAAATTTGAAAAACACCAGTTTCATTAAATGTAGATGGTCATTTCGTATTAAATGCAGCCATTGAACCAAATAATAAGTTAGAAACAGCACATTTAAGATGCATGGCATGAGTTTAACAAGATAAATACAGTTCAGAGATTATTGCATATTTTTGATTGATATATAATTAATTCAGCTACTCCTTAAATATTGTATGTATGTTAGACCGAAAGCTGCAGTACACATATTAGCACTTTCTTGATTTCCATGCCTGGACACTACAGAATGTAGGTACAGAACATATTCTAGATCAGATTCTGAACAATCCGAAATCTCTACATCCCTGGACATGATGCTGAACCCTGAGATGTTCTCTAACTTACAAAGCGAAGAGATTGGATACAATATGTAGGTGGCCCTTTAGCTTTATGCTGCTAAAAGCTGGCGCATCTCATGTACTGCTGTTCATTTGAAGATTGCCAATCTTCATTATAAAGATAAATGAAGGAAATTTCCTTAAAAGAAAAGATTGATATTTAAAAATTGTCAATTTATTTTTTTATTTTGGTTAAATTTTCTTCAATTGTTTGTAAGTGATCTGATCAAAGTAACAGTGGAAAGGGCTTTTGAGAATGAAGTTGCAGGTTGCTGGGAGTTATACAGCTAGAAAAGATAAGTTGGCCTGCAGGTATCCCAAGTAGAACAAATCCAGGGCACAGAGAGCTTTTGGAGAAAGATCTGGCCCATTACAGCTGCTGGGTCCTCTTGCTAGTCAATAGACAGAAGGTTTTTTTTTCCATCACCAAACCAACTGATGTTCAGATGCATTTGTAATAGTCTTTGGTGCTTGAAGGACTAATATGATGTTTCAAGTTTAGATCATTTGACTCTTCGTCTCATTTATCTATCACAAAAGCCTATAACTTGCCCACTAAATGATGAATGAGTTTTCATACTCAGGTCACTGCACCTGTTTACTTTAGCTTTTTGATGTAAATTAAATGGCTCACAAAATGCACTTTCCTTTGCAGAAGCAATTTTCTTAAACAACCAAAACTCTGTTGCTATCTCTATTCATTGTAGTCCCACTCTCACCCCTATTTCCAAGCTCAGGAACACAGCTTCCCGTTTCATCCTTTGGACTCATTCATGCTTTTCCATTTCCTAAAGTGCTCATTTTCACATATAATCCCTTTGTTCCTCTATTCCTGTTCTTCCTTACCAATCTTGTTTTATTCCTTCTGCTTCTCTGATCATACACATACCACCATTCTGGTTATTTTCTGCTAGCCAGACTTGACCTGAAGACTAAGTTAGTTCTTAATCCTCCTCTGTGCCATGATAAGTTCCTCACAGTTCATTGGCTATATTTAAGAGGGAGTTAGATATAGCCCTTGTGGCTAAAGGGATCGGGGGTATGGAGGGAAGGCAGGTATAGGGTTCTATACCTGGTATAGGGTTCTATATGATCAGCCATGATCATACTGAATGGCGGTGCAGGCTGGAAGGGCCGAATGGCCTACTCCTGCACCTATTTTCTATGTTTCTATAAGCAAAAAATTGGTCGAAGTATAATTCCTCAGATTTCCTTATTGCTTGCTTATTTATCAGACTCTTCCTAGTGCACTTGAATGCAGTGCAGGTTAGTGAAATTGAGGTAGTAAATCATAGCTAATGTGTGTTGGCTTTGTGGTTACTGATCGAGTGCATATTGAAATGCATACACAGAATTTGGCTAAAGATCAAATTCTGAGTCAAACAGCAACAAGTAACTCAATAATGTGAATCAATGTGGGTCCAATAATATGGATCCTGATGCAGGGTCTCGGCCCAGAGTATCGACTGTACTCTTTTTCATAGGTCCTGCCCGTCCTGCCGAGTTCCTCCAGCATTTTGTGTGTGTTGCTTGAATATGAGTCAATGTTCTTATCAAGTTATAAACTGTTCTTTTCGTTAGCTATAATGTTTAAATGAGTAGTTCATTGCAGTGTTGCACTTCGTACATTATTTTTAAAACTTTCAATGTAATTCTGCTCTTTCAGACTTGAACAATCTCAAATTACTTTCAAAGTACAGGCATAAATATCCCGGTTCACATTATAGAGCTATAATGGTCTCAATGTAGACTTTTTTTAATTTGAGATTCAAGCATACAGCTGAGTGTCATTAATGAATAATTAAGTGGAATTTATTTTAGCTATCTTATCACAATAATGTGCTGTACCTAAAACTGTACATAGCTAGGTAAAAGAGCTCATTTCTGTAAGTGTGGATAATTGTGTTAAAAATGGTTAGAGAACAGTATGATTCAACAGTGTCAAGTCAACACTGGAAATGGATCTCAAGAGACTGAATGCCTGTGAGATGGCTTTTTAAAGCAGTTTGTCATTGAGCCTACTAGGGTATGAGCTATACTGGATTGGGTGGTATTTAATGAACCAAAGGCGATAGGGAGCCTAAGGTAAAAGAACCCTTAGGAGGCAGTGATCATAATATGATTGAGTTCAACTTGAAATTTGATAGGGGGAAAGTAAAGTCTGATGTAGCAGTATTTCAGTGGAGTAAGGGAAATTACAGTGGTATGAGAGAGGAGTTGCCCAATGAGATGCTGGCAGGGATGGTAGCGGGGTAGCAATGGCGTGAGTTTCAGGGAAAAATGAGGAAGGTGCAGGATAGATGTAGTCCAAAAACAAAGAACAACTCAAATGGCAAAATATTACAACAGTGGCTGACAAAGCTGATGTAAAAGCAAAAGAGAGGCTTACAACAAAGCAAAAATTAGTGGGAAGACAGGATTGGAAAGCATTTAAAACCCTACAGAGAGCAACTAAAAGAATCATTCGGAGGCAAAAAATAAAATATGAAGGCAAGCTAGTAAACAATATCAAAGTGGATAGTAAAAGTTTTTTCATGTATGTTAAAAATAAAAGAGAGTTGAGAGTGGATATAGGACTGCTAGAAAATGCGGCAGGAGAAATAATAACGGGAGCCAAGGAGATGACAGATAAACTAAGTATTTTGCATCAATCTTCACTGTGTTAGACACTAGCAGTGTGCCGAATGTTGTAGTGTGTGAAGGAAGAAAAGTGGGTGCAGGTGCTATTACAAGGGAGAAGATGCTCAAAAGACCTAAAAGATGAACTGCACCCTAGGGTTTGAAAGAGGTAGTGCTAGAGATTATGAAGGCATTAGTAATGATCTTTCAAAAATCATTGGACGCTGGCATGGTGCCAAAAGACTGGAAAATTGCAAATATCATTCCACTTTTTTTTAAAAGTGAGGAATGCAGCAGAAAGGAAATTATAGACCAGTTTGTCTGACATCAGATGTTGGAGTCAATTGTTAAGAATGAAGTTCTGGAGTACTTAGGACAAGATAGGACAAAGTCAGCACAGTTTCCTTAATATTGTCTCACAAACCTGTTGGAATTCTTTGAGGAGATTACACATAGTATAGATAAAGGGAATGTAGTGGATGTGGTATATTTGGACTTTCAGAAGGCCTTTGACAAGGTGCCACACATGAGGCTGCTTACAAAGTTAAGAGCCCATGGTATTACAGGAAAGTTACTGTCATGGTTAGAGCATTCGCTGATTGGTAGGAAGCAGCGAATGAGAATAAAATGATCCTTTTCTGGTTGGCTGCCAGTGACTAGTGGTGTTCTTCAGGAGTCGATGTTGGGACCATTTCTTTTTATGCTGTATTTCTTAGCTTCTTATGCTGTGCTGGCATTGGAGAGGGTTCAGAGGATGATTTCAGGAATGAAAGGGTTATCATACAAAGAACATTTGATATTTCTGGGTCTGTACTCAGTGGAAGGATGATGGGGATTTCATTGAAACCTTTTTAATGTTGAAAGGCCTAGACAGGGTAGAG
Source organism: Hypanus sabinus (assembly GCF_030144855.1). Lineage (NCBI taxonomy): Eukaryota > Metazoa > Chordata > Chondrichthyes > Myliobatiformes > Dasyatidae > Hypanus > Hypanus sabinus. The sequence goes on from NC_082715.1 coordinate 49,017,972, forward strand.
GTGAGAAGGATGTTTCCCGTGGTGGAGGAGCCTAGGACATGAGGGCACAGCCTCAGGATAAAGGGGCATCTATTTAAAACAGAGATGCAGAGAAATTTCTTTAGTCACATGGTATTGAATTTGTGGAATTTATTACCACAGGCAGCTGTGGAGGCCAGGTTGTTGAGTGTATTTAAGGCAGAGTTTGACAGGTTCTTGATTGGACACAGCATCAAAGGTTACGGGGAAAAGACTGGGGAGTGGGGCTGAGGACGGTAAAAAAGATCAGCCATGATTGAATGGTGGAGCAGATTCGACTGGGCAGATGGCCTAACTCTGCTCCAATGTCTTAAATCATTCTGTTTCCGCTGCTGGAATTTTTACTGATTTCGTGACATTAATTAACCTTCACTTTTGCAGTGAAAATACTCCTGGTATTGTGTCTCTTTTAAAATCATTTTCTTACTCTGTGGATGATGTGGGAAAAGCTATTTTATATGCATTCTGAATTGGCCATAAACTGCTAAAGGTTTTGTAGTAATGGTGTTCTTGCAATAGTGTTAGGTGAGGACTCAGGAACAGATAAATAGGAGCACGCCATTCAGGTTCTGATGCCTGTAAATAAAATTTATGTTTTGTCGCATTAGAATAATGTCAAGAAGCACTTCTTCCTGAGTAATGGGAATCTGAGTCGAAAGCACTGATCTAATCATTCAATTAGCTCTGGCTGATCTGCATCTTTCCTCCAACCACCTGTCTTTAAAAGCCTATTTTTTAAATTTTCCATAGGACCAAAATTCAACAGTGCTCTTGTGAAGAGTACTTTAGAGTTAGATTTTCGTTAACTATTAAGGACTGCTTCTTGACATTATGCTTGTGTGGCCAAACACAAATGTTATGTCCCCTTGTTCTGGACACTCCCATGACATCATAAGACATGGGAGCAGAATTAGGCCATTCAGCCCATCAAGTCTGCTCTGCCATTTCATCATGGCCGATCCCAGATCCCATTCACCCCCATACACCTGCCCTCTCGCCATATTTCTTGATGGCCTGACCAATCAGGAATCCATCAACTTTCACGTTGGATGTAACAGGGACTTGGGATCTACTGCAGTCTGTGGCCCAGCATATCAGAGATTCACCACTCTTTGACTGAAAAAAATTCCTTCTTACTTCCATTCTAAATGATCACCCCTGGATTTTGAAGCTGTGCCCTCTAGTTCTGGATGCCCCCAACAGAAGAAACAATCTCCACATCCACCTTATCTAGTCCTTCCAAATTCGATAGGTTTCAATGAGATTTCCAATCAATGAATGGGGGAATGAAGAGAAACAGTTACTTTCTGACCAGGAAAGAATTAGAATAGAAAGTGTTGTGGTACGAAACTTAAATGGAAATGTTGTACCAAAATTAAATCAATGATAATTGTAAAATTAATGGTAAATACGGCTTAGTGTATTTTCAGATAGTTGCCAGAGAGATAGAATTGGGTAAGAATTAAAATTTATGACAGGAAGAGAGAACAGTTGTTTCCCTCCCTTCAGCATTTAACTGAAGATTGTTTTCATATCTAATACTAACATCCAGTCATATTGTTTGGCGAGTATAGTTGTTTAGAGAGAAAGTAAGTGATGTGGTGGAGTTGAGTGTTATCAAAGGGTGTGGAGAATGACCCTGTGGTTTGTGGATGATGGCAAAGAGCAGCACAAGAGGAGGATGTCAAAACATTGCTCCTTGGGGAGCAGTTGAGGTTACAGAGAAAAGGAAGAGGGTTAGTTGGGCAATGGTAGGAAAGCATTAGAAGAGGGAGGTGGTCAATTGCTTTAAAGGCTGTAAATAGACCAAGATGCAGGGCAGAATTTTCATTTCATAAACAACCACTTCAATAGGTTTCAACACGTATATTTAATGTCAGAGAACTGTATACAATATACACCCTGAAATTGTTTTTCTTCACCAACATCCACGAAAACAGAGGAGTACCCCAAAGAATGAATGACAGTTAAATGTTAGAACCCTAAAGCCCCCCCAGCTGCCCCCTCCCATGCACAAGCAGCAGCAAAGCAACAACCCACCTCCCACCAGCAAAAAAAGCATTGGCGCACCCCCACCGAGCACTCAAGCATGCAGCAAAGCATCAATAAAGACACAGACTTGCAGTTCCCCAAAGGCTATACATTCACCCAGTAATTCAACATACCACAGGCTCTCTATTTCCCTAATAAGGGAAAAAGCGGTGTCCCTGTTTCACAGTGAGAGGGGATTCATAGCAAAACAACTCGCTGATTTATGGTGTTAGAAGTCTTGCATCGCTTCTTCCCATCTCTGTACCCACAGAACTCGGGTCTCTGGGCACAGCCAGCAGCCAGCTCACTGTTTTTGATCTTCCGTCTCCCACGACACACCGGTTTTCTGTGGCAGCACTGAGCTTGAGTCCACCTGCCTCCAGAGCCACGAAATCCCAGAACCCTGAAAGCTTGCTACTCTTCTAGGCTGTGTCCTTGGCATATCAGATAGCAGCCAGTTGTGAGACACTGAGAGTGGGTCCCATTTCCACAAAGAACCAAAGTCAGTGTGTAACTCCAGGTCAGGCTCTTCAAAAGAACCCTGAAAGGGAGAAATAGAGATATTAAAGATAGAAATAGAGCTATTTCCAAAGATGCAAACAAAGGAGTCGCCATTATTGTATCGTTGAGTATTTGGTGATAGACTTTTGAATACTGTAACAGGAGCAGACTGGGCACACTCAAACTTAGAATTCATGGGTAGGTTTCCACGTATTTAAATGGGGGAATGTTAAAGGACTTTGGAGTGGAAATGGAAATTGAAGATTTTCCATGACAGATAAATCAAAGGATAAAATTTATGAACTTGAAGATAACAAACTGTTAACACAGGAAATTGAGCAGCCATCCTTTTGATGGGAAATGGAATTCAGAGGGCTGGTTGAAGGACTCATGAATTGAATGATATCGGTTGCATGAGGGAGAAAGGCAGTAAACTGGACAGTAACTAGACAGTGATGGAAATTCTGAGGAAAGGCATGGCAAACCTTAGAGAGATGGCCAGTGGGCTTGGGTTAGGATGGAAGTAGCAGCTGATTGGTTATCTTCGTTATGGTGACATAGAAGTCCTGATCTGCATCAATATTCTTTTTTGGACTGACGCAGGGAAGAGGGCTAGACAGAGAATAGAGTTTTGGATTGAGATAAGAATCTGTTAAGTATTTTTGCATTCTAGAAAGTCCTGACATGTGCACTTTTGACAAATAAGAACAGGGCATTCTATATGGTCCGGCTAAGTTTAGCATTGAGTGCCTAAACACGTTGCTCAGAATATATTTTTCAAGTTTGAATTCTTTTTGATTTAAGAGAGGAATTAAGTACAATATCGGAGAATGCAACCTGATTACAACATCCTCTTTGTATTTGTTCAAATCCCGGGATTACCTGGCATTCTCTATACTTCAGATTTAATGCCCATTCTAAATTGGATCTGTTGTTTATTTGTAATTCTTTACTTCTTTGAGCTATTGTATTTGTCTCATTGAGATTAACTTTGAGCTGCCACACAAATAAAATAGAAGTTGCATGATATTTTCAAAGCAACATATCCTCACTGTCTACCTATGTCCCAGGTGTTTGGTTTCTCTTGAGCAAAAGATTGCATGCATGTTTTGTTATTACTCTCCTCAATGACAGATGCAGTGATAACAGGGAGTACTTGCTTTTCAGCATGTGTCAGAGCTGTTGGCTGTGGTCCGTCTGCCCTTTATTCATCCAAGCTATCTGCTGAACGTTGTTGACAATGAGGAGTTGATAAAGTCCTCAGAGGCTTGCCGAGACTTGGTAAATGAAGCGAAACGCTATCACATGTTACCACATGCACGACAGGAAATGCAGACACCTCGAACACGGCCAAGGCTATCTGCAGGTAGGTGAGGGTATCAGCATCGTTCTTTACATTGTAAATCAATTGTGGTAATATTCTAAATGGTGGTCAATGCATCTCAGAATCAGGTTTAATATCACTGGCATATATTGTGAAATTTGTTAACATTATGGCAGCAGTACAATACAGTACATGATAAGTATGGATAAAACTGAATTACTGTGAGTATATACAGTAGACTGTATGTCAATTAAATTGTTAAATTCAATAAGTAGTGCAAGAACAGGAAAAAAAAAAGCAGTGAGGTAGTGTTCAGGAGTTAAATGTCCGTTTAGAAATTGGATGGCAGAGGGGAAGAAGCTGTTCCTGAATCGTTGAGTGTGTGCCTTCAGGTTTCTCTACGTCTTTCCTAATGGTAACAGTGAGAAGAGGGTATGTACTGGGTGGTGGGGTCATTAATAATGGACACTGCATTTTTGAGGCACTGCTCCTTGAAGATATCTCAGATACTACAGAGGTGGGTACAGATGGAGCTAACTAATTTTACAACTCTCTGCGGTTTACTTCGATCCTGTGCAGTAATTCCACCCCCGCCCTCCACCACCACACCAGGCAGTGATGCAGCAAGTAAGAGTGCTCCCCGTGGTACATCTGTAGAAATTTTCAAGTGACAAGCCAAATGTCCTTAAGCCCCTACTGAAATATAACCACTGTCTTGCCTTCTTTATAGCTGCATTGATATGCTGGGACCAAGTTAGATCGTCCAAGATGTAGAGGATAATATTTGGAACAAAATGAACTTGGAATACAATATTGCAGAAATCTGTAACATTTACAGGTGGACCCAATTATTCCTGTTTTCAATCTGATCCCATTCTTAGTGAAGTACTGACTGTTATTTAGAGAAATTATGACTTAACAATGTGTAGTCATATTTAAACTAGTATGCAACTGTAAATCTCCCACTAACACACAACTCATGTAAAGGCAAAGGTACCTCCTACAGATTAGCATTGATCAGTACTGTTGTGTCCAACGCATGGATTTAACAAAGGTTGAAGGAGTATTGAAAGGACTCTGTGTAGAAAACATCAAGATCCATCATCGAAATACCTTGATAGTATGTATCATTGTCAGAATCCTGGAGATCAGCATTTGCCAGTGGTAGTAAGAGTATCAATACAAAGAAAATTATATTTGTTCCAGCAAGCCTACCTGTTCTAAATGCAATCAAAGAAAAATGATCCCATGTCCCAGAATAATTGCAGATAAATAATCACAGCGTATGCGAGGAGTTACTTATATTTATGCATCAAGTATTTTGGATCAAGTTAAGTGCATAATGTATTTTTCTTTTGCACTAAGTATTGGGTCTTGGCAAAAGGATTTTGCTTTAAATATGTTCTCCCATAGAATGAATACTGTGGGGTTGGAAGGAAGTGGGACCTTTGCATACCAAATTAAAATACACACATTCAGAGGTCATTTTGTTAGGTATTCCTATAGACCTTGTTAATACAAATATCTAATCAGCCGTTCATTTGATAGCAACTCAATGCATAAAAGCGTGCTGGCGTGGTCAAGAGGTTCAGTTGCTGTTCAAACCAAACATCAGAACTGGGAAGGAATGTGATCTAAGTGACTTTGACTCTGGAATGATTGTTGGTGCCAAATGTGATGGTTTGAGTGTGTCATAAACTACTGTTATCCTGGGATTTTCGTGCATGACGGTCTAGAATTTACTGAGAATTGTGTGATAAACAAAGAAAAAAACATACAGGGAGCAGCAGTTCTGTGGGCGGAAAAACCTTGTTAATAAGGGAGGTCAGAGGAGAATGGCTAGACTGGTTCAAGCTGACGGGAAGGCGACAGTAACTCCAATAACCACACGCTACAACAGTGGCATTCAGAAGAGCATCACTGAATATACAACACATCAAATATTGAAGTGCATGGGCTACAGCAGCAGAAGACCATGAACATACAGCAGTTACCTAATAAAGTAGTTACTAATGACTACTGCCAAGCAGATAAAATATGCCAATTAACTTATCCATTAAACACTCAGTCTTTTCATAACTTCTCTGATATTTACTGTAGCTATAAGTAGCACATAAAGTCAGTACATGTGTTAAGAGTGCATACAAATCTTGGCCCTTTAATGGTGAGTAATCCTGATGGGATTTTAACCTGAGCTGAAGCAGCAATGTCTCCCATGTCTCTCACCACAAGGTGAAGAAGGTTAACAATCTGCTGGGGGAACGATGAGATCTTCAGGCAACACAAGCAGAGTTCCTCTTCCCCAAGCTCTCAATGTGAAACTGGCACATATCCAAAGCCCTCTGTGCTGGTGTAGATCTCAGTGCAATCCTAGCCCTAAAGAGAAGGCTGCCAGGATATTAGAGTTGTTGCTCAGCAACCAGCAGCACAGGGTCTCCAAAAGTAAACATGATTTGCTTCTGAGTCTAATTTCTGGATCATTGTGCCTCTGTGGAAAACAATTCTATAAATACCTAAGAAAGCAGTGAATTCTTACAGCTGTATTTGTGCAGCAGAAAGTCTAAATGTGCCTTCGAGTGGCACAAACATTTTTCTGAAACTTGCTTCCTTTGTAGACCTGAAGCTGCTATATTATCCAGTTATAGAGTTGCACCAAATATGAGCTTCTATTTGTAGTGGTTGCAGGATGAGTGGGTTGCAGCTCTTCCCCTCCATTCCTGAAACCACCTTCTCCCTGTAGTGGTTTGGGATGGCACAACTCTGGAGTCTAAATCAAGCAAGTGGCAATGATATATGCTGAACACTGGAGGTAGTGCAGGCACTTCCACTATGGGGAAACAAGAATGCCTGTCACTCAGCAAACACTCCCCCTTCATCCATCATCCACTTACAGTAGGTGTTGTTTAGACAGTGGCCAGATATTACAACAGTAGCTGATTTCATTTTCATATTTTTGTATCATAGGGATGGGTATATCTAGTTGGTGTATACTACTGTCAACCAGTTGTACATGTGGAGTAAAATTTTCAACCAGTTACCTGGTAAACCATTCAGACATTGGTAGGACACCACATGTTTCTTTCTTTGTTCTTTTCTTGATAATAAACTTCATAACTGCTGAAATAAAATCATCAAAAAAGCAATTTAAATAAGGTATAAACTCTGACAATCAAATTACCTCAAGGTATTCTGAGATCTTTCATTTAATACTATAACAGTTCTTCAGCTCTATTTGTGTATAATGTAATAAAACAGTCTGTATCTGGCCCATTGTCTCACCTCAGCTGAGATGATATATTAATGTTCTTGAAGTTAAATTAACAAAATCAGGCCTTTAAGTGCTCTCTGAATGCTGCAGAGTCAGTGTTTTATTGGAAAAAGAGATTGAAAAGGCAGTCAATTTTAAAGATTTTGCTTATAGTCAATTAAAAATACAGGTCCACAATCCCTTATCTGAAATCCTTGGGGCCAGTTGCATTTCGGAATTCAGAATTTTTCGGATTTCAGAAAATTGATTAATTATATTGATAATTAACCTGGCTCACTGTGGGTGGACTTAGGACCCGGGGGAGCTCTGGACCTACGCACATCCTCTTGTATACTTTAAATCATCTCTAGATTACTTATGTTACGAATCCCGTAACTGGATAACTTACCAGCAAAGATAGAGAGGTCCGTTGAAGTCTGATGTCACTATTTTCAAACGTTTTCATTTATAAAGGGACACAAATGTATGGTTAATACATACATTCAGATAGTGGACATCGTCAACACTCAATCTAAAGCGCGGGTATAGTAATAATCATCATTAAGAAGTGAGCTCTGCTGTTGTCTAGGGGTTAATAGATTATCCATTGGAAATTTCGAAGTCACTCAGAAAGTCTGCAGGCCTCAGCCCTTTGAAAATCGCTGGGTTTCACGTGGGGCGACCGAGAGAGAGAGATTGGGGGAGAAGAGAAAGAACTTGCCGGGTCTTGATGAAGCTTCCGTGAAATCAGGGGAGCGTTGGTTTCCTCTCACCGATGTTAGTTAAAAGCGGTTTTCTGTGATTCCAGCCACAAATTCCAATCCCGGAATCTAACGCACGTGGCTTCCTTCAGAATGGCTTCCCGCTGCTGCAGGACCACTCTCTCGTGTCTTCTTGGTGCGTCTGAGGACTCTCCTTTATACTTCCTCACGGGGTCGCAGGTGTCAATCAGGTTGGGATGATGCAATCTCTCTTTCAACCAGCCCACCTTGCCCGAGGGCTTTTCACGTGGTCTCCATGAGACAATAGTCGCTGTCGTCTTATTCTGCATCCCGGGTGGGACGTGCAATTTGGCACGTTTCTCTCTCTCTCCCTCCTACTGGGTCTACAGACTCCCCCCCCCCCCACCCCCCCGACGGGTGCTCTTGCGATTCTCACAAAGGAGGGGGCTGGGATCATAACACTTATAATACTTAATACAATGTAAATGCTACGTAAATAGTTGTTATACTATATTGTTTAGGGAATAATGACAAGAAAAAGTCTGTACATGCTCAAACAACGAGAGCTGGAGAGAGAACTTACAGGTTCAGGTTTACAAATACTATTACAGTTTATTTATTGAGTAATAAATTGATAAATGAAATAGTGGAACAATTATAGACCATAAATACACTAGTACATTTTTTTTCCAACAAAAACATTCAATAAAACATGAAAATATACAGCTTCAAACGAACCAATCAAACACATGGTAAATGACTTACTGGAATAAATGTAGAACGTAAATACTCCAGGACATATACAGGTTCAAACTAAGCTAGATACTCTACAGGTACCTGATGGGCCAGGAACAGGATTCTCAAGTTATGAAGCAGCACTACAACAGACGGCGATTTTAAAGACTTCTTCAAGTGTCATCTGTCTCATTAACATAGGTTTATGTCGAAGCAATCACTTTAACTGAGTAAACTGCCATAATCTCTTGATCACTGATAAGTGCACATTGTTCAAGGCCAGCAATGAACTGATCACACATTTTCACCATATCGTCTTTGGGAATTTTTCAGCTGCGTTCACTATGTCATCATCATCACTACTACTATCTTCATGCTTATCTCTATTTAGCACCATTTCAGCAATTTCCCCATCACCCAAGGATGCACAACAGGTGCATTTCTTCAATATCAGCTTCCTCTATCTTATTTACACCTTTCAGACATCTCGGATGTTAGCTTTTTCCAATCACTGCCAACGTCACCTTGCGTGTGCCTGCTTCATTGGCACACCCGAGAACAGTTAACCTGTCCTCAGCAGCTCTCATCAGCCATTGTTAATGTTCTTCTAGGAACATAGCGCCAGTACAGAGCTGTTTCATCAGCATTGTAAATTTGTTCAGGGCTAAGGTTTTCATCAGATATTATCTTGGCAAATTCATGAATGTAATTTTCAGCTGCTTCATGATCAGCAGAAGCTTGTTCACCACAAATTTTCAGATATTTTACACCATGACGCTTCTTAAATTTCTGCAGCCAACCCTCTGAATATTGACACTCACCTTCAATGTTCAGTTCTTCATGGTATATTCTAGCTTGTTTCATGATCAACATGCCATTCAGTGGCATACATTCATTTCTTTGTTGTCTAATTGACTCAAGCAACACACGGTCAAGATCTTCATTTTTTTGCCCTATGCAGTGTTTTCATATTTTTCTTTAGTTTATGGTCATCACTGCCACTATAAAACTTAAGTAACTTGTCTTTCTGTTCCTTTAAATCATATACAGTGGTAGTTCTGACACCATAGTCCTCAGTAAGACAACGCACAGACAAACCATGATCAAACTTATGCAATAACTCCACTTTCTGAGTTATTGATAATGATAGATGCTTCCTTCTCTTTCTCATTGTTACCCATAGGGGTATCTGCAGCTCTTTTTGACATTTTCACAGTAAATTAGACACAAAGTCAACAGTGAACACAAAATATCAGCTAACAGCAAATGCACATGTAACCAGTACGAGCCCTGAGCCACAACTGACGTCTGGCGGCCTCTGCTAGTGCTGTCACGTCACACCTGAGTGACATCAGCTGTTGGCGCACCAAACAAGCCTTGGAGTGCTCCACACTCCACGAAAGAAACTTCGGTTTTCAGAGCTTTTTGGATTTCAGTATTTCGGATAAGGGATTGTGGACCTGTGCTATTTAACCAGCAAGGATATTCTAGTTTTGACTCCCATGTTATACTGGTATCATCAATAGAATTGCTGCAATTGGGTTGATAGTCCTTGAGGTAAAGGGTTCTCAGGCTAAGTAAGTGTGATGTGGGAAGTGATAGTAAAGTCCCTCCCACTGGTTCAGTGGCCTGTTAGAAGTTTCTACTAAATCTGTGTATAAAGCAAAGACCTTGAAAGAGATACCTGAAGTTTCTAGTGGAAATATTTCTATCTAGGCAGTCCTTCAGGATCCAGTTCAGTGACTGATGGGGTCACTAGGGATAAGAGGTAGCTGATGGTGTAGGCAGATGCAAGGCCTCTCAAGGTCTGCTCCCTGGATCTCAATAATGTGCTGATTGGTCCTCCTCTACACTGAGCAGTCACAGACCAGGCAGAGAGTATCGAGAGTTGTTGGGGGTGTTGTACGTTTTCAGGCTGACTTTGAACACATCTTTGAGTTTTACCTCTGTCCCCCAGTGTTCTCATCCTGTGACAGAGTGCAATTAGAATGATTTACGAGTTTGATATCAGACAAATGGGCATATTATGGGAACTTATACAAGTGGCTGTTAATGTCTGGTCAAGGAGTAATGAAAAAAACGGGGAGAATCTATAGCTCCATTGAGGATTGCAAATCAATATACAAAACAAAAGTTAAGATGTTACAGGTTGAAGAGTAACAAATAGAACAAATGGCCAATGAAATGAAAGGTGTAAATTTGCCTCAGAGACACGTTTACAAAATACAGTTACTGCAGGGATCTGAGATTGAGGCCATTGAGTTAATTTTCCACTGTACATTGCTTCTTGTGTGTCAGTGGGTTGTAGAATTGGGGAAGGAGGTTGGCTGGGAGTTGATGGAAATGCAGAGAGAACAATTTACTTGGGAATTTAGTGATGGTGTAAAACGGTTGTGATAATACAGCATAGAATCAACGTACAAAAAGCAGTCACCTATGTGGTAAGGAAACAGTTACAAAACAATGAGTGTAAATATTTAACTTAAAGTCTAAGGATCAGGAAAGGGTGATACTTAAGTACAAATACTTCTTGTGCAGTATATTTAGGCAAGTGATAATCCATTTAAATAGATTATCATCTATTTAATTTGCTTCTATTAAACTTACATGGAGTTTCGAATCCTGTGCACTCGAAGCATTAAGTAATGACCTATGGTATTCAGGAAACATTGCCAAACGGTTTATTTTTCCTCAATGAATAAAGTAATTATGAAAAAAGTAATTAAGTTAAGTGCCTATCAGGTAGTAATACTTTGTATTGAATCTGTATTTTTCTCTGTCACCTATAAGGTGTGGCTGAAGTAATTGTCCTGGTCGGTGGTCGTCAGATGATTGGAATGAGCCAACGAGATCTCACAGCTGTCAACTGCTTTAACCCACAGACCAACAAGTGGTACCCATTAGCCAGTCTACCGTTCTATGATAGAGAGTTCTTCAGTGTTGTGAGTGCAGGAGACAACATCTATTTATCAGGTAAATCTGGTCATACTTTTTCTTTACATTTCACCCATCTTTTACCTGAATATTTTTGTCATCATTTAATCAATGAAGTTTAAACCTTGGCAAATTTCAGAAGGTCAGACAGCATCTGCAGAGAGAATGTTTCAAATTAATGACCTTTTGTCAAAACTCTGTCAGAATAACAGCATGTAAATCTGCCTAAAACATAATAAATATACATTCTTCATATTACATACCTTCAAGTGTATCCTTGAAATAAAAGCTGATAGGTAATGGGCCTTGCCAGGAATTCATATGGGGTTTTTCGCAAAATAGGTTTAATAATTCAAAAGATTCTTGGAGAAGCCAAACCATGTAAAAGGTCTCCATAATACCAATGTTAAAAGATTAAAGATTAGTTATATTAGTTACATATTTCATGTGCATCAAAACATATAATGAAATGCATCAACAAGCAACACAGTCCAAGGTTGTGCTGGGCAGTCTGCAAGTGTTACAATGCTCTCAGCACCAAGATAGGATGCCCTCAGCTTACTAACCCTCACCGTGGGTTCTTGGAATATGGGAGGAAACCAACACAGTCATGGGGAGCTGTACAAATGCCTTGCAGACAGCAGTGGGAATTGAGCTTCGATCACTGCCATCAGCATTGCTCGGTGGACTACAGTGGAATTGTGCTGAACTTTGGGATACAATAAAGAGGGTGCCTTGTAGCTTTTGAAGACCGTGATAAAACTTCATCGGAGTTGAGCTTTGATTTGAGGAAGGATGTTCTTGTCATTGGAGGGAGTGTAATAAAAGGTAATGATACTAATTTCTGATAGGCACACTGATGTATGAAGAGAGATTAGGTTGGTTTGTGCATTCATTGCAGTATAGAAGACAGAAAGGGATCCAAAAGAGGAGTATAAAATTCTAACAGGACTAGATATGCTAGACCCATCGAAGATTTCAATAATGCTGAAGGGTCTAAAATGAGGGGTCACAACCTCAAGATGCAATTTATGCCATTTAGAAAGTGATCAAGAGAAATTTCGGCACCCAAAAAGTGATGAACTTCAAATTCTCTTTCAGAGAAGGCAGTGGAAGCCACCATTTAATATATTCAAGAAGGAAGTAGATTTATTTCTAAATGCTAAAGGATCACTGGATTAGAGAGAATAGCTTACTGAAGTAGATGATCAGCACTGATAAAATTGAATTGTAGCCAAAGGGCTGAACGGTTCATGCATGCTCCTTTATCCCTGCTCAGTTTTTTTATTCTATGGAAGATTTAAGGTGTTTGGCCACTTCTCAACTCTTTCAGACAAACAGTGTAATGTATCAAATAGACACCTGTATTTGTAAGATTTTACAAGGAGCTTATCAACAGAAGCCACTCTTGGCAAAAAGTAGGCATGGCATCTTGAAGGAAATGCTGTAGCCTATTCTCATGCATCTCGCTGTCAAGTAACATGAAATAGTCCTTAAGAATCTCAACAGGCCTATTAAATCTGAACACCACATCACTCCCTGATTTAAATTTAGCTGATTGAATTGAGGTCTACAAAGGTCACATCTTGATTTAAATTTGCTAATGGTGACAAATGCTTTCCTCCCACTTCAGTTTCCTCCTTCCGATTGTTGAAATGAGTTTGCCATACTACATATGCTGTGGACCAAGTGTTGGTAAATGGGTTTGTGTAGATCAATATGTAATAGCTAGAATGGACATATGGTTTTGACTCTATAAGATATATGAGTACTCCACATTCAAACAAAGCTATCTGATTGTAAACTGGCAAGTCTTACATTTATAGAAATTAAAACATGATGCATTTTAAATAGCAGTAAGTTTAAATTTATCTTTGATCACATGCAACAAATGAGAAATTTAGTGTATGTACATTAGCTTAAGTATAAGTTTATTTAGGAAGCAGAATTCAACACCTATATTATTTTGTCACACATTTTATCCTGATGACTAATTTCTGCATCCATAACTTTATGTAAAATAACAACTACAAAAGGCCTGATTCTTTGGAATTGTGCCTGTGTACACAATTGGGCCGAAGAAGGTGTCTCTGTAATAGAAGCAAAAAAACTCCAAAAGGTAATTATTCGATGTGAAGTCCTTTGGATAAATTCATACCATCCTGTACAGCTTCCTCTCTGAGTTTACACAGAAATACTATTTAGAAATTGAAGATAAAAGATATATGAGAAGAGAATTTGGCAGAGCTGACTGACTACCCTTCTCTAGCCTTAGCTCAGCATTAGGTTGCTGATGCATTGTTAAATAAAATTCAATGTCCATGAAATCCCATCAGTGAAGGAATTTCCTGTTACCCTTTCCCTGTCCACTGTGTATGACCACAAGTACATGAGGAATGAAAGCCTTTCAGCCTCTCTTGATTGGTGTGTTTTTTCACAGGCGTACAATGAACGGAAGCATGTTTGTCAAAGTTGCCCACTTCCAAACAGCCAAGCTATCATTTCTATTATAGCTATTATCATTTCTATTTCTAAAAATATCTAGTTTTCTCAGAATGGATTAGGTATTACTGTTTCAGGGTTAATGATAAAGTTTAACACTTAAGATCATACTTCCATTATTGATATTCACAACAGGTAGTTCAGATCTATATTTCAAATTGTGGCTAAGGTTCTGAAGTCAAAGGATAATAATGTTAAAGTCAATCATATCCTATGCAAATACTTAATTGTTATTGCACTCAATGCTTTTGAGAGCCTTTATCACTTCAGAGCAGGATCCATTGGCATGCTTCAGCAGACTTTAATTGCTCATGTAGTCATGACACCAATACACATTTCATTGATTTCATTTGTGAGAAAGGTGTGCAAAGGTTCTCTTTCTTGAGCCTGTTAATCATTGGCACTCTTGCCCTGTCAAAACAAAAGATGCACATCTGCAAATGCATTGTAAATTAAATGCAATATTATTAAATTACGTGATGACTCATAGTTGTTTATCAGAAAATGGATATTTAATAAAGCAAAAATTTGAACTAGTCACCGTACTGAACAACCATATCTAAAATGTGTTTCTAAATCCAACTTGCTTCACCCCAGCTTAAAATATTCAACCAGCCTTTAATGCAATGGCCATCACGTTTAACCTCTTATATTTTTTCTCTTTAGTGCAAGAGATTTAGCTGGGTCAAAATGTACATTACTTAAATCAGTATATAGATAGTACAAGAAGAGGAGGGGCCATACTGGACTTGGTATTGTGCAAGGAGCCTGGCCAGGGACTGACCATTCATTAGGAGTACAGTTAAGGAACAGTGATCACTACTATTTAAGCTTTAAGAAACTTATAGATAAAGATAAGCATGGACCTTACAGCAATAATTAAATGGAACAGAACAAATTACAAGTGTACAAGGCAGGAACTAGGGAGAGATAATTGGGGTAAGACAGCATCTGACATGGAGGGTGTTAAAAGATCAAGTGCACAGAGTACAGGCCAAATATTTTCAGTAAGAAGAAAGGATATGAAAGGCAAGGTAAGGTGTCAAGGCAGGTGGTGAATTTAATCGAGAAACAAAAGAAAGCAGATGTAAGATTCAGGAAGCTATAATCCAATTAAGCCCTATGGGTTATAAATAAGCTGGAAAAGAACTCAAGAAAGACATTAGGTGAGCTAGGAGGAACCATGCCAGATATGATTAATGAGAATTCTAAGCCATTCTATACATACAACAAGAGCAGGAGGATAACTAGAGAGAGGGTAGGACCACTCAAGGATAAAGAAACAGATATGAGCTTGGAGGCAAGGATGTGGGAGAGGTCCTAAGTAAATACTATGCATTAACATTTATCAAAGAGAAGGACATAAAGGATCATGAGATCAGTGTGCAGTATGCTAATATGTAGGGCATTTCGAGATAGAGGAAGAGGTAGTGCTGGGTCTCCTAAAGAACAGTATCATGGATAAGTGCCCAAGTCCAGTTGGGATATCTCCCTGATTGTTGAGAGAGGCAAGAGATGAGATTTCTTTGGGCCTTGGCCAAGATCTCTGTGACCTTTCTAGCCACAGGCAAGTTCTTGGAGGAGCGGCAAGTAGCTATTGTTGTTCCATTATTCAAGAGGGGGGAAGTAGGAATCATTGTGGAAATTATCAACTGGTGAGTCTCACATCACTGTGGTAGGGAAGCTACTGGAGAGGATTATTAGGGATAGGATTTATGAGTATTTGGAAAACCATGGCCTAAATTAGAGACAGTTGGCATGCCTTACTAACTTGATTGAGTTTTTCACGAATGTGACAAAGGTGATTGATAAAGGCAGAGTTATGGATGCTTTTAGGAGGGCATTTGATGAGGTCCCTCACGGGAACCTAATCCAGAAGATTAAGGTATTAAGATTAAGATCTATAGTGAATTGTCCATTTGAATTCAAAATTAGCTTACCCATAGAAGACAGAATAGTGGTCAATGGAACTTATTCTGACTGGATGTCTGTGACTAGAGGTGTTCTGCTGGGATCCATACTGGGACCTCTGCTGTTTATATGACCTGGATAAAAATGTAGATAGTGGCTAGAAAGTTTGCAGACAGTACAAAGATGGATGGTGCTGTGGATAGTGCAGAAGATTGCCAAAAGATGCAGCAGGGCAGAGAGCATTTGTGGATTTGGGCAGACAAATGGCAGATAGAGTACCATCTGCCCAAATAAAAGGTGTTGCACTTTAGGAGGTCTTATGTAAAGGGACAGTGTGCTGTTAATGGAAAGACTCATTACAGTGTTAATGTAGAGAGAAATCTTGGGGATCGACTGCAAGGCTCCTCAAAAGTGGCTGCACTGGTTGATAAGATGATAAAGTAAGTGTATGGCATGCTTGCCTTTATTAGTCAAGCACCAAGTTTAAGAGTTAGGCCATATTTGGAGTTATTTCGTTCAATTCTAGTTGCCTCATTATAGGAAGCACGGAGAAGCTTTGGAGAGGGTGCAGAAAAATTTTCTGAGAATACTTGCTGTCTGTATCGGGTCATGTTATCTAGGTCATGTTGAACATACTTGAGTTGTTCTGTGTGGAGCAGTGGAAGCTAAAGGAAGATCAGGCTTATAAGAGGCAGTATCTTTTTCCCTGGTTGAAATGTCAAATTCCAGGTCAAATTCATCTGATAATGGTTCTTAGACACATGAGAGCAAGGAACAGAGGAATATGGAACTTGTGAAGGCAGAAGGCTTTAGTTTAGTCATTTAATTACTAGTTAATTAGTTCAGTACAACATCGTAAGCCAAATGACTTGTTCTTGGCCTGTACTGTTCCATGAAGTTTATATTATTGGAATATGCATTTTCATTTTCCTAGTGTGACAAGGTATCTTTCATTTTCCCTTTCTCTGCCCTCGTCATCCCAGGTGGCATGGAGTCTGGTGTCACCCTTGCTGATGTTTGGTGTTACATGTCCCTCCTGGATAACTGGAACCTGGTTTCACGAATGACTGTGCCGAGGTGTCGACATAATAGCCTAGTGTATGATGGGAAAATTTACACTCTTGGCGGCATTGGTGCATCTGGAAATCTCAATCATGTGGAAAGGTAAATGGGGTGGGTGAAATACTGGCCTGAAAGTACAAGTCCTGAAGAAGTGACTGAGCCCAAAATGTCTACTGATAACTCTTTTCCATAGTTCCTGCAGCATTTTTTTATGTGTTGCTCTGAAAGGACAAATACAATTTTAGAAGACTATAATGAAGCAGAAAGTGATGGATGAAATAATTTCTTGCCTTCCTCAACTATTTTAAATTCTGGAGGTCGTATCATTCAGTTTATTCTTTCTGTACCAAACCAAATTGAATTGAGTGAAACTCTTTTGAGGTCTGGAGCTATCACATGTCCATTGTCTCAGATAGATATAACAGAACTGTGGAGCTCATCACCTTTGCATCCACTGCACTCTACAACGTGCATAAATGTTTAAGTAAGTTATTTAAGAACAATATTTTGCTGAGCTGGATGTTCCCAGAAAAGGGTTTTATACCAAATTTCCTCAACTTAATGCCACATAATCTGCAAGTGCATCAAAAAATGTGAGTTTAAAAAACAAATAAATGTGTGTTTATTTTTTTAATGAATTCTGGTAAGGCAGAATTAAGTTGGAGGAATCAGTGTTCAAGCCATCAGGTTGGAGGCTACCCAGACAAAATATCTGCCTTTCCTCCAACTTGAGTATGGCCTCATCATGGCAGTAGAGGCTGCGATATTAGAGTGGGATGGAAAGTCAAACTGAAAAGCGTAGCCACTAGGAGATCCTCCTTTTTGTTGTGGAGGTGCTCGACAAAGTGACCTCCCCCAACCCCCACACCCAATCTGCGTCAGCTGAACGGCTATGTCACACGAATAATGCTAAGTACCACTTTGCACCAAGTCCCATTCACTACCACCACTTTGTTTTCTGGTTATGGAATACCTTGGTTTTCAAATGTTTGAATCGTGTTTCAGATTCTTCCATTGTCTTTCACTCCCTATTGATATGGCCTGCTATACATGGGAGACACATGCAAATGTAAATTACAATAAAACTCAATTAATCTAGCACGTATGGGTCTTTGGTATTGCTACATGAACAGCTTCTCCAGATTACTGAATGTTAACCCACTCATGTACCAACACACTTAATTTCCTTATGATTTGAGATTTACCAACAAGTATTCTAAATTCTCCACAAACCTGGAAATTTAAAGGAACACTGGAAATGGAGTCCTGGTGTAAGTACCCTGGTGCATTAAATAGAGGAGCACGAACATGGTCCCTGGCATGTTAAAGGGAGCACAGGAATCAAACCCCAGTGAATCAGGCACAAACTATTCAGATTCAAAACAGTTACATAATAGATTATCAGAGTTTTATTGCATTGAATTAAATCAGATTCGTATGTTTAAAACGAACAGCAGAAAAAACAGCTGGAATGAAAAGCTTTTATTTTGATATTTGGAAATGGAGTGGGACATTGGTTGCTGGAAATCAAGAGCATTCCTGAGTCCTGATACAGGAATTCGACTTGAAACACCTGGAGTTAAGGTTGTAAATGGGGACATTGATTAAAGGGGAAAAAGTAGTATGCTAAACTTGTACAAATTCATGGTCAGGCCTCAGCTGGTGTACAGTGTGGACATAATGGTCTTAGAAAGGATCCAACTGAGGTTTAGACTATAGGACCATAAGATATAGGAGCAAAATTTGGCCATTTGGCCCATCGAACCTGCTCCGCCATTTCATCATGGCTGATCCATTTTCCCTCCGAGCTCCAATCTTCTGACTTTACCCCATATCCCTAAATGCCCTAACTCATCAAGAATCTGTCAACCTCTGCCTTAAATATACATGAAGACTTGGCCTCCACAGCCACCTGTGGCAACAAATTCCACAGATTTACCACTCTCCTCATCCCCATTCTAAATGGAGACCCTCTTTTCTGAATCTGTGCCCTCTTATCTTAGACCCTCTCACCATAGGAAACATCCTCAAGGCATTAAAACATTCAAATAGGTTTCAATTCTTCTGAATTCCGGTGAGTACAGGCCCAAACCCATCAAATGGCCTTCATACGACAAGCCTTTCAATCCTAGAATTATTTTCGTGAACATCCTTTGAATCCTCTCCAATGTCAGCATAAAGGGCCCAAAACTGCTCAAGATACTCTCAATATTAAATCGTTGCTTTTATATTCTAGTCCACTTAAAATGAATGCCAACTTCGCATCTGACTTCCTCACCACTGCCTCAACCTGATAATTAATCTTTAGGGAATTCTGCACAAGGATTCCAAAGACGCTTTTCACATCAGGTGTTTGAATTTTCTCTCCATTTAGAAAACAGTAAACCCTTTAATTTCTTCTACCAAAGTGCATGACCAAACACTGTATTCCATCATCCACTTCTTTGTCTATTCTTCTAATTTGTTAGTCATTCTGTAGCCTCTCTACTTCCTCCAAACTACCAGCCCTTCCAACTATCTTGTTATCATCCACAAACTTTGCGAGAAAGCCTTGAACTCCATCATCCAAGTCATTGACATACAATGAAAAAAGAAGCAGTCCCAACACCACTAGTCACTGGCACCAACCAGTAAAGGCTTACTTTATCTCCACTGTCTGCCTCCACTGCTTTATCCATGCTCGTATCTTACCTGTCATGCTGTGGGTTCTTGTTCAGTAACCTTATGTGTGGCACCTTGCCAAAGGCCTTCTGAAAATCTAAGTACACAACACCCACCAATTCTCCTTTTGGTGTCTATCCTGCTTGTAATTTCTCTAAAGGATTAAAGAGGTTTTTGAAATTATGAGAATTGTTGATATTCTTCAAGCAAACTTTTCTTCTAGGGAAAATAGGTTGGCTCATAGATTCTTTCTTGTTCATGCAGTTGCTTTTGAGATCTGGAAACTCTTACAAGGGCGGGGAAATTACACTCCAATGGACTTTTGGATGGTCAACTTAGAAGTGAATTATTTTGCAGGATAGTGGGGTAAAACTGAATTGGGTAGTCCTTTAAAAGAACCAGCGCATTCTATGAATTTATAGTAATTGCTATTTATTTGGAAACTGTCAAATTATATAGAAGATCCAGCTAGTCACACATCTAAAATATATATAGGAATTATATTTTGGGAATGGGGGGTATCAAATTACTCTCTCCAACAACTTTTCTGCTTTTACACAGATCTGTTAAAATATATGTGTATATTTTTAAAGTGCCTGACTCCAACAATTTTAAGTTGTTTTAATAAATACTGGGGAAATACCGCACAGAGATTTTCTACAAACATTAATCTGTGTCAGAATAACTTTACTACATAGAGGCAATCCACAAGATCCTTATAGAATTATCACCAAAATTCAACACCATTTTCTAGTGGATTACTGTAATGGGAATCAAATGTGACAACAGTTCCTTTGATATTAATAGTAAGTTTTTCCTGTCTTCTATTAGATTCTTTGCTCTTTTATTGGTTAAAGCCTGAGCAGAGTGTGGTTCATTATTTTATAAGAGCAGGCCACATGATGCATTGGAAACGAGGTTACTCTTCTAGATTGACTTAGTTGATATTCAGTATGGATAACTGTGAGTAACCTGCATATCAATATGTGTGTTGGCATTAATAAGCTCAGTGACCCTTTTATTCCTAGGATGTGGGTGGAATTTTCACTTTCAGTGTAATGGCAAATAGGATATAACCCGTACTGTTTTTTTTTAAATAGAGTGTTTTTGTCCAAATACATTTACATAATCAGAAACCAGAATGGAATAAATGAAAAACCAGAATGGAAAAACATTCTCAAAATCAATGTTTAGTTTATTGTCATAAAGTGCAAATATGTTTGCATGCATGCATTGAAAAAGCATGATTCAAACAAAAAAGTCAATTTTAGTGCAAAGTGGTCTAGTGTTGCTAAACTTTAATAACTAGAGATGGTTCAAGGGCTGAATAGTTGAAGCTCTTGAATCTGATGGTGTGGAATTTCAGGATTCTGTATCTCCTGCTCAATGGATAGTGGCAATCTACTGAAATGGATTGTGGGTATTGACTGTAAGTGTAAAAAATCCAATGGATTTTTACTTTGGGAAAAATCTATGCATATAACAAGAAACATTGTTTAATATAAGTTTGTAGTCCATAACCTGTAATTTAACTTATCTTTTACAAGATACAAGACATAAGCAAGTTAAGTGTTTACTGCCCAACTCTTATTGCTCTGGAGTAGATGATAGTGAACAACCTTCTTGGACCAAGGCATTCAGAATCAAAATCTGTTTATTATCATGATATACTAAAACTGGTAATTGTACAGCAGCAGTACAGTGCAATATATAAAATATAATATACATTACAATATGAAACATACATAATTTTAAATAAGTAGTGCAAAAAGGAGCAAAGATTGTGAGGAGATTTTCATGGGTTCATTGTCTGGTCAAAATCTGATGGTGGAGGGGAAGAAGCTGTTCCTAAAACATTGAGTGTGTGGCTTCAGACTCCTTTACCTCCTTTCTGATGGTTGAGATGAGATGAGTCCAAGTCCTGGGTGGTGGGGGTATTTATTGATGGATCCTGCCTATTTGAAGAATCACCTTTTGAAAATGTCCTCAATGGTGGGGAGATTAGTGTCCTTGGTGGAGCTGACTGAATTTACAACCCTCTGCAACTTTTTCCAGTCATATGTAGTGGTCCGTCCATGGTAGACAGTAAGGCAAACTGTTAGAATGTTCTCTATCTGTAAAAATTTGCTAAAGTCCTTGGTGATAAGAAAATATCCTGAAGCTCCTAATGAAATATATTCATAATTACATCAATATGTTGAGCCAGGGAAAGAGCTTCAGGGATGTTAACACCCAGGAACTTGGAACAGCTCACTCTTCCCACTGCTGATCCCTGAAAGAGGATTGGTGTGGACTGGATTGGACTTAAGTTTCCTAAGGTCCTCAATCAATTCCTTGATCTTATTTCTTTTTGGGGAAGATGCTGCTAGACAGAGAATTTCATGATTGAGATCCAGCAACAATGAGGCAAGGACCAATATGCTTGCGGGCTGATTTACCAGAGCTATGGGGGAGGGTTTAAACTGATTTGGTATGGGGATGGGAACTGGGGTGATAGGGCTGAGGATGGGTGATGACTACTGGATTGAAGGTGTTGTACTTGAGTGCATGCAGTATGTGGTTAAAGGTATATGATCTTATAGTGCAGTTAGAAGTTGACAGGTATGACGTTGTGGGCATCTCTGAGTCATGACAGAAGAATGATTATAATTGGGATCTTAACATCCAAAGATACACATTTTATTGAAAGGACACATAGCTAGGCAAAAGGGGTGGTTTGGCTCTGCTGGTAAAAAAAAATGAAATCAAGCCCATAGGAAGAGGTGACATAGGATTGGAAGATGTCGAATCCTTGTGTGTAGAGTTAAGAAACTGCAAGGGTAGAAAGACCCTGATGGGTGTTACATACAGGCCACCAAACAGTAGCCAGGATGTGGGATACAAATTACAACAGGAGATAGAAAAGGCACGTAGGAAGGAGCAATGTTACGATAATCATGGGAGATTTCAATATGCAGGTAGATTGAGAAAATCAGGTTGGTGCTGGATCTCAAGAGAGGGAATTTGTAGAATGCCTATGAGATGGCTTTTTAGACAGCTTGTAGTTGAGCCCACTAGTGGAACAGCAATTCTGAATTGGATGTTATGTAATGACCCAGATTTCATTAGGGAGCTTAAAGTAAAGGAACCTTTAAGGGTTAGTAATCATAATCTGATAGAATTCATCTTGCAGTTTGAGGAGAAGAAATCAGATGAACCAGTATTACAGTGGAGTAAAGAAAATTACAGGGTATGAAAGAGGAGCTAGCTAAAATTGATTGAAAGGGGACACTAGCAGGGGTAACAGCAGAACAGCAATGGGCAACGGGTGGAATTTCTGGCAGCAATTTGGAAGGCACGTGATAGATCCATCCCAAAGATGAAGAAGTATTCTAAAGCCAGGAAGACACCTGTGCTGCAGGAGAAAATCACTTCTTTTCATGTTTTATGTCAATGATTTGGATGAGGAAGTTGATGGCTTTGTGGCCAAGATTGTGGGCGATATGAAGATGGGTAAAAGGGCAGGTATTGCTGAGGAATCAGGATGCCTGTATAAGGATTTGTACTGATTAGTGGAACGGACAAGAGTGGCAGATGGAAGTGCATAGTCATGCACTTCGGCAGAAGGAACATAAGCATGGACAATTTTCTAAATGTGGAGAAAATTCAAAAATCAGAGGTGCAAAGGGTTTTTGGAGTCCTCATGCACGATTCCCTAAAGGTTAATTTTCAAGTTGAGTCAGTGGTAAGGAAGGCAACTACGATGTCAGCTTTCATTTCAAGTGGACTAGAATATAAAAGCAAGGATGTAAGACTGAGGCTTTATAAGGCAGAGGAGGTTCAAGAGAATGATTCCAGAAATCAAAGGGTTCGCACATGAGAAGCATTTGATGGCTCTGGGCCAGTACTCACTGGAGTTTAGAAGAATGATGAGGGATCTCATTGAAACCTATCGAATATTGAACGGCTGAGATGGAGAGATTGTTTCTAATAGTGCAGGAGCCTAGGACCAGAGAGCACAGCCTCAGAGTTGAGGGATGTCCATTTAGAACAGAGATGAAGTAAACTTTCTTTAGCCAGAGGGTGGTGAATCTGTGGAATTCATTGCCACAGACAGTTGTGCAGGCCTGTTCATTGGGTATATTTAAGATGGAGGTTGATTGGTTCTTGATTATTCAGGTTACAGGGAGAAGACAGGAGAATGGGGTTGAGTGGGATAATAAGTCAGCCATGATGGAATAGCAGAGCAGACTTGATGGGCTGAATTGCCTAATTCTAGTCTTGTATCTTCTGGTTTCATGGTCTTAATTTTCAAATAGGCTAGCAATTTGTGCCTATGATGTGACAGCCTACGTATAAATAAACCACCATGAATTGCTGGCTGATTTATAGTGTCCTATTATTATTTTACAAAAATGGCACCTCAGGGACATTGTGAATTTAACCTCATTGCATACTTGCCACTTAATCATAATGTGGTGTTTTCTATTGACTATCAACCAAACTTCAGGTAGAAAGTAACTTTTTATAGGAATAGTGCCTCATGTTGTCTAACAACTTTTCCTCTGTTTCTCTCCAGTCTTTCTTTTCTTCTTTGGTTCTGATTCTATCTTCTGTAACAACAAATTCATATACTGTAATTCTCTCTTCTCAGTCATTCTTCTGTTTAATTATCACCAAGTATAATTAGTTAAATAAGTAATCTGTGTAATCTATTAGGGCTATGTACTCATTTCTACATCCCTTCCTCTCTACAAACCCTACACCCACCCAACACAACCCCAATTGTGCTGCATCCTTAACAGCTTAAACTTCTGAATCTTATGAACATACTGTAAGTTATCTATCTCTAGCAAAACCTAAGCCAACTACTTTTTCACTTCCTCTATGTATTTTGCACCACTTTCATTGAAATGGATCATCCAACCTTTCATTTAGGTGCAGAAACAAACAGAGTGGCTTGGCTGCCACTTTCTTCAAAGAGACCTTGTTGTGACATTGCAGATTGTTCACTGGAGTGAATAATACTCTGCTTCTAAGAACTCAAGTATACAATAGACATTTTTCTTGATACAAGGGAAAAAATGTGTTGAGGTTCTGTCTGCTTTTACAAAAGAACAGAATTTTTTCCCATTGCCAAGATAATTGCTCTAAAAATGTATTGATTATTTTGTCATTGTTATTCATGGGACTTGGCATTAGCTACTACACTCAGATCTTGGAGCAGCATTTATTTTATGTTTCATTGTAAAACTGAGTCAACTCCATGACGAAGTAGCAGATGGATCTTACCCTACACATTATGACAAGAAGCCTGTGATCTGGAGCCAAGAGCCCTCCAAAAGTAAAGTCTACATATTAGACATTAGACTGGGAAAAGGACTGAGTGTTCATGCATGAAGTTTGATACCACTTTGAATCCATTCACAAGAAGTAAGTACTTTTGCTTTATGGAGTCCAATCTGCCTTTCAAGCACTTTGCAACAAATTGTTTCTTCTTCTCTCAGTAATTGAAATAATTTGCCTATGTAGTTACAAAGATATTTGCAACTGATTAAGTGACCATGAACAGATTGCAGATTGCTTTCCTTTAGCACTGAGCAGTGACAGTGATGTTTTTCATCAGATTCTGTGAAAACAAACTGAAGTGTTGACTGTGTTTTTCTTTCTACATACTGGACGTCTCAGTTTTTAAAATCGTTTTTATTAAACTAAACGACTACCATCCTGTGGCACTGACATCAATCATCGTGATGTATTTTAAATGGCTGATAATGGCACATATCAAAAACTCCATTCCTGCTACATTGGACACTCACCAATATGCTTACCAATAGAGAGATGCCATAGCACCTGACATGCACCTAGCCCTGACACACTTAGAAAACAAGGACACTTCTGTCAGAATGCTGTCTCTGGATTTCAGTTCAGCATTCAACTCTGGTGCCCACAGACCTGAGTGAACAAACCCCTACTCCTCTGAGTGCAACACAGTGCAATTGGGTTTTGGACTTCCTAACAAACAGACTGCAGAGAGTCAGGATGCACAACTGCCCCACCCTCCCCATCAACCTCAACATGGGTGCCCCTCAGGGCATTGTGCTGAGCTCATGGCTGTACATTTTTCTCACATACATCTACACAGACAAACACCGAGTAATCACATTGTCAAATGATGGGGCTCATTACCAACAACAGTCAGATGGTCTACAGAGAAGAGATGGAAGAGTTCAAGGCCTAGTACCAAACAAATAACTCCTTCCTTAATGTCAACAAGACAAAAGAGATGGCTATCAACTTCAGGAGAACATACAGCTCTCACCACCCCCCTTACGTCAGCAGCACAGTAGTTTCAACCTCCTGGGAGGGCACATCTCACACAACCTCTCATGGTCCCGGTATGAAATATAATAAAGTGCTTGGAGAACTGGTTAGTGGGTGGAGGTGTTATCAGCCTTACTGCCTGGGGAAAGTAACTTTTTTGAGTCTGGTTATCCTAGCATGGATGCTATGTAGCCTTTTCTAAGAAAAGATGAGGCAAAACTTTATTTATCCGGAAGGAAGTTAAACTACTTTGCACAGTCAGGAAAACTCACCAATGCCTCTCCTTTCTGAGGAGGCTAACAAGAGCCGGACTATGTACATCCATACTTATGGCATTCTACAGGTACACAGTACTGATCATGCTTACATGCTGCGTCACTGCGTGGTGTGGAAGCTGCATTGCAGCAGACAGGATGGTTCTACAACAGGTATCATTGGTACCACCTTTCCCACCACCAACAACATGTATACAGAAAGGTGCTGGAAAAGGGCCAGTTACTTCATGAAGGATCCTACCCACCCTGCTCGTGGACTGTTTGTCCCGCTCCTATCAGGGAGCAGGCTCGGTAGCATCAAGACCACCAGACTCAAAAAGACAGATACTTTCCCCAAGCAGTAAGGCTGATCAACACCTCCACCCACTAATGCATGCCCAACCACCACTACTTTGTTTTTCCTCTCAGTCGCCTTATGTCTAGCATTACTTTATGGACATACAATCAATCTATGGATATAAGCTATTGTCATTGTTATTGTGTGCTTTATCTTTTGTGTGTTTTTTTGTGCTGCATCAAATTCAGTAGATATTTTAGATACTTTATTGATCCCAAGGGAAATTACAGTGTCACAGTAGTGTTACAAGTGCACAGATATACAAATATTAAAAGAGAAGCATGAAAAAATGAATATGTTACTTCAAAGAGTCTATCAAGATGGGGTCATCACTTCCCCAGCTATCGGGTGACTCATTATAGAACCTAGTGGCCAAGGGTAAGTATGTCTTCTTTGGAACAGCACAGTTACCTTAGTCTACTACTAAAAGCGCTCCCCTGTTCAGCCAAGGTAGCATGCAGAGGGTGAGAAACATTTATGCTTGTTTATAGGAAATTGAAATTTAACAGTCTTCAATCCTTATTTCACATTTTGAACATTTAGAACTTCTTGCCATTGATTTCACATTAGTGGGTTGTGTATTGTTTGTGAGAAAGAAATGTTTATTTCAAATGGCAATTTCAGGAGGATTCTTTTGTTGTTTTGGTAATTGTTAGCATATATGTATAAGGAGAATACAATTATAGGTAGGCAATGAACTGTCGTGTTATTTTTTTAAAGAAGAAGAACACAGTTTTTTACTATGCTCAACATATAACACACTATTCAGCAAAAAGGTTGCATCTCAGGACTTTATTTAGTTTAAAGTCATCAATGTATGAATTAATTTGACCATAAGACTTAGGAGCAGAATTAGGTCATTTGGCCCATCGAGTCTGCTCCGCCATTCAATTAGGCATTGATTATAATCAGCAGATAAACCAGGGATGAAATGCTATTTTATTGTGATGTTCCAGGCACAGTTATTCACATATTAAAATAAATATACTGCTGGCCTAATATAGTTTACAATTTCTCAAATATATACTTTTGAAAATATTAAGTACATTCTATATCCATAATCTTTTTAATACATCATGCAATGTCTTTAATTTCTGTATTCTGCAAATTACAATATTAGTATAATAGCAGTAGAACATTTTCTTATTAAATTTATAATTCTTATTAAATAATGACCCTTACAGAGTCAGAAGAGAATTAATGATGGGGAGTAAGGAAATGGCAGAGAAATTTTGCAACCACTTTGTGTCTGTCTTTACAGAAGACAAAAAAAAACCCTCCCAGAAATACCAGAGAACTAATAGACTAGCAAGAATGAATAACTGAAGAAAATAAGTATGAGCAGGCATTTGAAGATGAACATGGCAAATATGGATCCTTGGGGAGTGAAAGCCTGGAACTGTTAACATGGTGGTTTATAGTTAGTGTTGGAGCAGATGCTGCAGTCTGGGTTACATGGGGTTATGGAAGGAAAATCATGTTTGACTAACGTGCTGGAATTTTTGAGAATCTTAACAAGTAGAATAGATGAAGAGGTGCACTTGCACTTGCATTTTCAGTTGGCTGTTTATTGTTGGTGTAGTCAATGGTTAAGGGTGATAATTTGCAAACATGGAATAAGAATTGGTTATCAGACAAACAGGCATCACTAAACATTAATATGCTAGTGGTGTTACGGATCACTAGGAGGGTCTTGGGCTACATCCACATTAGACGGGATAATTCTGAAAATGCCAGTTTCACGTAAAAATGATAGGTGTCCACACTATGCATTTTTGAAAATATCTCTATCCACACTGGAATGGAGATTCTGGCGAATCTCCTCCTACTGCGCATGCGCAGAACAAATCTACCAAAAACAAGTGGCATGTTTGGTGCCGAATCTCACTGTGAAAGTGCACATTTGTGTAGTTACAGACTAGAAAAACTTAAAACAACAGACAGCTGTTGGCTCTCGCACAGGAGAACTTAAAACAGAAAAAACAAAGACTGGAGCGTATGGCGGCAACTGACAGAGAGTTCACAGATAGATTGACCCGGCTGACGACGAACATTGAAAAACTGACTAATTAATAAAGCACCTTGTTAAATCTATAAAACATGTCTGCAACAGTATTATCTTGTATTTAGGCTGTTACACATTTATTGACAGAGAAGTACTTGCATAAATAGGTAAACCACCTTCATACGAGCAAGGACAGAAAACAGGGCAAAGTGAGTATACTTATTTATTCAGTAAGTTATGGGTCAAAGTATTTGGTGAGTACATTTCTAACTCTTCTGGCTTCAGTCTCGGTGCCGTCTGTTCTGAAATCGTTCGGTTGCGTTCAAGAAAACAATGAAATAGCACGCTGCCTCCAACAGTGTTTTCAAAAGTCTCCGGTTACCCCATCCACACTGATCTGCCCGAGCAGCATTTTCAAAAATACCCACCCTGGAAAGTGTTTCTGAAAAGCTCCAGTTGCACTCACATCTACGGTGATGAAGTGCTTTGGGAGGTTGGTGATAGCCTGGATCAACTGCCACCTAAGCAAAGTCCTATATCTGCTGCAATTTGCCTACAGCAGATGCAATCCCACTGGCTCTCCACTCAGCCTTGGACTACCTGGACAACAGAAATACCTACAGTAGCTGATGTTTATTGATTACAGCTCAGCATTCAACACTGTTTTACCCTCAGTAATAATCAACAAGCTGTACCACCTGGACCTTCGTATCTCCTTCTGCAACTGGATCCTTGACTTCCATATCGGGAAACCAGTCAGCATGGATTAGAAATAACATCTTCTCGCTGACAGTCAATACCAGCACACCTCAAGGATGTGTGCTCAGCTCACTCCTGTAGTCCCCACAGTCATGACTGTGTGGCTAGGCACAGCTAAAAGGCCATGTATAAATTTGCTGATGACACAACTGTTGTTGGCAGAACCTAAGATGGTGACAAGGAAGCTTACAGGAATGATATAGATCAGGTGATTGAGTGGACATTGTGAACTTCAGGAAGGGGAAGTTGAGGGAGTATACACCAGTCCTCTTGAGGGACCGGCATTGGGAAGGGTGAGCAGTTTCAAGTTCATGGGTGTCAACATCTCTGAAGATCTATCCTGGGCCCAACATGCTGATGCAGTTACTAAAAGGGCATGACAGCAATTATATTTTATAAGGAGCTTGAGGAGATTTGGTCTGTCACCAAAGTCTCTATCAAATTTCTACAATTGTACCACAGAGAAACTTCTAAAAACACAAAATGCTGGCAGAACTCAGGAGGCCAGACAGCATCTATGGGAGGAGGTAGTAACGATGTTTCGGGCCAGAACCTTCACCAGGAGTGAAGTAACATGGGATGGTCGAGGGGGAATAAGAAGAGGAGGGAGGGATGAAGCAGAGAGCTGGGAAGTGATAGGCTGGAGGGAAATGGGCTAGGGGGAAGGTGGAGAATTGTGGGAAAGAAAGATAGGGCTGGGGGGAGATTATAGTGAGACTTCTAACTGTTTACACCACCACCTAGTATTGAGGGGCCACTTCACAGGATCACATTGTAAACTCAGCCTGCTCCATCATGGGCACGACCCTCCCCAGCATTAAGGACATCTTCAAAAGGCAATACCTCAAAAAGATGGCATCCATCATTAAGAACCCCAGAACAAGCTCTCTTCTCATTGCTAACATCAGGGAGAAGGTACAGGAGCTTGAAGACACACACTCAATATTTCAGGAACAGCTTCTTCCCTTCTGCTATCAGATTTGTGAATGGATAGTGAAACAACCTCAAGATTTGACTCCTTACAGAACAACCAAAGTAGTTTAGCAATTTTTTTTTTGGACATTCTGTCTGCCACACAGCAATTTTGCGAACGTGGTCATCTAATCTTATTTAATAATTGCAATTGAATTTACTTAAACCACAAGCAATTGTTCTACTTGCTTACCTCAGGAAGCTTCAGAATTAAAGTGATCAGAGTCTGGAGACTGAAGTTGTTGGCCCAGGAAACCCTCTGAGACTAGTTGATTTATCTTGCAAGTAGGCTCACAAGGTTTTTTTGCAGCAGTGTTAGTGGCATAATGCCACAAAAATATACACTATTCTTTCAAAACTCTATGTTAGAAAAACTAATATTTTAAGATCTGTGATTTCTAGGCCCATATATTTTAATATTTATTGCAACTGAATTGTAATTTGCTTTTATGTTTAATTTGACAGTGGCTTTGTCCTGTGTCCATTGATGTTGTTTTTAAACGGAAGTTGAACAGAGCAGTTCTCACATGAAACTGAAATTCAGTTTCAGATCCTGGGTTCCATGTAACATAGCAGAATTAGGGCATTTGCACCATCAAGTCTGTCCCAGCGTTTCATCAGAACTGACTTTTCAACTCCATTCTCCTGCCTTCTCTCTCTAACCTTTGATGTCCTGACTAATCAATAATCCGTCAAGCTCCACTTTAAGTATACTCAATGACTTGGCCTCCACAGTCGTTTGAGGCAATGAATTCCACTGATTCACGATCCCCTGGATAAAGAAATTCCTCCTTATCTCTGTTGTAAATAGATGTGCTTCCATTCTGTGGCGGAGCCCTCTGGTCCTAGTCACGTCCACTAGAGGAAACATCCTCTCCACAAACATTCTATCTTAGCCTTTCAGCATTCGATAGGTTTCAATGAGCTCCCCCTCATTTTTCTAAACTCCAGCCAGTACCGACCCAGAGACATCAAACGCTTCTCCTACGTTAAACCTTTTATTCCTGGAATCGTTTTTTGTGAATCTATTCAGGGCACTCTTCAATACTAGCATATTTTTTCTTAGATAATATGCCAGAACTGCTCACGATACACCAAATGTGGTCTGGCCTCATTGTTATATCCTTGCTTTTATATTCTAGTACGTATTCTCAAAATTAATGCAAACAATGCATTTGTCTTCCTCACCATTGGCTCAACCTGCAAGCCAACCTTATTCCAGAGGCCCTTTGCACCTCTGGTTTTTGAATTTTCTCCCCATTTAGAAAGTAGTCTACACTTTTATTCCTTCTAGCAAAGTGCATGACCGTGCACTTCCCTTCGCTGTATTCCATCTGCCCTTTACTTCCCCATTCTCCAAATTTTTTTGAGTCCTTCTGCAGAGTCCCTGCTTCCTCGAGACTACTTGCCCCCCACTCATCTTCGCATCATCCGTAATTTTGGCCATAAAGCCATCAATTCCGTAAACCAAAACATGTAATATGAAAAGAAGCAGTCCCAACACTTGCTGCACAGCACTAGTTGTAGGTAGCCAACCAGAAAAGGCCCTCTTTAATTTCCACTCTTCACCTTCTGGCCGTCAGCCAATCTTCTACCCATGTTCGTGCCTTTCCCGTAATACCATAGGCTCCTATCTTGTTAAGCAGCTTCATGTGCAGCACCTCGCTGAAGGCGAAAATTCAAATAAACAACATCTACTGATTCTCATTTGTCTACCCTGCCAGTTATTTCCTCATAGGATTCCAACAGATTTGTCAGGCAAGATCTTCCCTTTAAGGAAACCATGCTGACTTTGGCCTATTTTTATTATGTGCCTCCAAGTACCTCAAAACCTTATACTTAACAATGGACTCTAACATCTTCCCAGCTGCTGAAGTCAGGCTAATTGGTGCATAATTTCCTTTCTTCTGCATCCTTACCTTCTTAAGGAATGGAGTGATATTTGCAGTTTTCCAGTACTGGAACAATTCCAGAATGCAGTGATTCTTGGAAGATCATTACGAATGGCTGCTCAATCTCTTCAGCCACCTCTTCCAGAACCCAAGGGTGTAGGGGGCTATGGGTAACCTAGGTAATTTCTAAGTAAGTACATGTTTGACACAGTATTGTGGACCGAAGGGCCTGTATTGCGCTGTAGGTTTTCTTCCCAAGCATCACCTCCTTATTAATAACAACAATGGGTACTACTGCCTCATCACAAGCTCAAATTTCTAGTATCATTCACAATGATGCAAAGTAGTTTGCCATTTCGATGAACCCCCCATTACTACCTCTGCAAGATCATTTTCCAGCCGTCCAATATTGACTCTTGCCTCCCACCTCCCTTTTACTCTCCTCCACCTGTTCTCGCCAAAGTTCGACTACTCTTAACACTGTCCACTCCAACAACAACACATCCACTTCCACCTTTGCTTCTTTTTGCTGGTCTTTGCCTAATAGATCATTATGATTGCTACCCACCAAATAATCCCGAAAGAGCCCAAGCTCTTTATAAACCTCCTATTTCAAAATTTCAAAAGCTACTAATTCAATCTGATTTTGCCACATTTCTGGACAGTGTGTTCTGGAGCACCAACTTGTTTCATGAAACAAATCTTTTATTGGTTCCTCTGTCAATTATTTCAAATTTGTTCCTCTTAGTTATCAGTTCTCATTTCAATGGAATCTTTCCCCTTTTCTACACAAGGCCCCTATTAATTTTGAACAAATCAATTAATCCTTTAACTCCTTGCTTTAAACCCACCTCCTCCAATCTCTCCAAGTGGATGAATTCCAATGTTGAAATGAGCAAAGGAATTCTGAGGTAAATGTTTTCACAAGCAATGTGAATGTATGATTTTATTATATATTAAAGTTTATAAAAATAACTATCACCTGATTTTAATTTTATTGTAATATTTTCTGCTTCAATACCTTGACAAACTGCAGAAACTGTTTGATTAAAGGATATACAATGCAAGTCTAAATAGGCACTTGTAAGTAAAACAACCTTGTTGCACTCCATTACAATATCTTGTGTGTGCAAGAATCATATTCTAATGATGGAAGATGTGCTGCTACAGCTTCCAGATTGACACCAAGATATTTATGTCTGTGCTACAAACTGGGTTAGGTTATCCTGCTGACATCTATTTAGACAAAGTACAGATTTGTAAACACATTTGAGTAGACAACAATGGAATTCTGTCAACTGCCCTATTCTAGGTGACATTTTGTGAAGCAAAATGTTGAGTTTATCACTTCAGCTCCACGATAACATATTAATCAGGAAATCAGCTCCTAGATGTCTTTAAGATTTCAATTGCATGTCTGTGATTTGCTAATGCTAATATAATTCATAAACTGATCAATTGTAAGTTGAGTGACTAAGTGTTTAGACCCCTTTATTAGTAAGGAATTCAATCAAAATAATTATAGTAATTTAATTATACTTCAGCCCTACTCTATTGCTGCTCATTGAGCTACAGGGTCATCTAATTGGAAAGATAAGTAGATTTTTTTTCCAATCTAATGATACGTAAAAACCAGAAGCTAAGGATTGTTTTATATTTGTTCACACGATATGAAATGTCCACAACGTCAGTATTCATCCCCAAATTCCCCCTGAACTGAGGAGGCAATCGCAAGTCAACTATATTGGTGGGTTTGGAGTCACAGTTAGGCCAGAATGATTTTCTTCTGTGGAAAGCAGCAGTAAACCAGATGCATTTTTACAGCAAGCCAGAAGCATTGCCATTACTAACACTAGATTTATTTTGTGCTTGTATTTAAACTCCTTGATGAGATTCAAACTCAGGTCTCCAGATCAAGAGTCAGAACTCTTTAACAGGTGGTTCAATATTTTAGCCACAAAGCTTCCCAGCCCTGTGGCCTTGAATGAGTTGTATCCTTATCCTACCCCATTCATTATTGGAGTATGTCTTTACAACTGTCTTCCTTCCCACTGTAGATTATATCATAGAAAAAACTTGGTTACATTTATGAATCTAAATACACAAAATTTATGACATTCCAAATGCCATTGCTCAGAAGTATGAGACATTAAAGCTGAAACATACTAAGTATTACAAGGCAGTAAAATTAACTTTTTTTTGAAATGGTAGCACTCCTGAACCAGTTCAGTAGTGTTTTGCTAGAGGACAGGTCCTGCCTAATGATTTGCTGGCCACATAGTCAGGATTGGTTAAACCCAATGATGTTTCCGGAAGTTGAATGGAGCAGTAATAAGATATAGGATGGAAGATGATGAGAGGAGAAACAAAAGGTAAAGTGCTCTGTCCTAATCCCACTGTTTCTAATGGTATACATTGTTCTTAATCAGTAGTTCAGAGGTCCCAGCATTGTTGTATCCTTGGTGCTTATGTCAGTCATAGGAATGATGAGTTGATAACTACTAGTTCTAATACATTGGCCGCATGCCTAGAGTAACATTGATAAATTTAGAGCATATTTTCTGTCCTAAATTATCATAATGGCCAAGATAAATACACAGCAGAAATCAGGCTGCATGGAGAACAGTGACATTAAGTAGCACAAAATGACAGTAAAATCCCAGTGCATAATATTAAATGAGTTACAAAATTGATGTTATTTATTGTGTAATTGCACTACTTAGTGAGAAGTAGTTGCCAAATCACTGCAGCTAGTAGTTAATGATGCTTGAAAATTCTGTTCTTCCAGGTATGATACAATTACCAATCAGTGGGAAACAGTGGCTCCTCTTCCCAAAGCTGTGCATTCTGCAGCTGCAACTGTGTGCGGAGGCAAAATCTACGTGTTTGGCGGTGTGAATGAGTCAGGACGGGCCGCTGGTGTTCTGCAATCATATGTCCTTCAAACAAACACATGGACTTTCATTGAATCTCCTATGATAGGTAAAGTAGCAATTACCCTAGAAAAGGACATTGTATTATTATGACATACAGTAAAAGCTGCATTATCCAGAATAGCATCAACTATATTTATTTTATAATCTGCGTGAGTTAGATACACAATGAAGACAATGTTTTTGAAATTTGTCCAAGTTATATTTCCTGTAAGGAAGAATACTTGAATCTATAGAGAATTTCAGGGCAAATTTTCACATTTAAATCAATGCAGGGAATTTCTCATCATTATTCTACAAGCTTGTAAGAAATCATTAAAAGTATGAATCTGGTGAAAGTAAGTTATAGTAAATAAGTGCACTAAAACCCAAAGTACTTTTTGCTCTATATTAGAAGATAGACAGTTGGCAGTTCTTGTTGATGAACAACATTCTAGTGATTTATTCTAGTGTGTAAACCCTTTACATATTTTACCCATAAAGTTGTTCTTGGTGGTTACTGAGAGGTAAGAAAGGTAACACCTTTGTGCAAGTTAGAAAGTACTCATCTGGAACAGGGGAATCACTGCCTTTATCATAAATGATAAAGCAGCAAGACAAATACTTTTATTAACATTTCACGTGAACACCAATGAGTGTTAACATGCTAATTATTATCCCTTATCATCCTGTTCAATCAAAAGTAGTACTTCATCCAAATGGATAATGATCAACTGCTGTATCAGCTTAATATGGGTTAGTATTATACAAAAGAACTTCATTATTCTTTAAATATTATGTCATTATGATTAATATATTAAGGAAATAATTGTTTCTGTACTCAGAATTTTAATTGAGTCTTGTATTTATTTATTTATATCCTAAATCTGAAGGAGGGCTACAAATTTGCCATTGAGTTTTCCCTGAGATCAGCTCATGTGTTTGGCTAGTGTGTGAGGATATCCTGTATGGAGAGGAGAAGGGTATTTTCAAAAAGAACTAATCTGATGGATGTATTAGTCAAGTCATATGTATGAGAGAGGACATCTCTGTTCTGTGCTTTCCTAATGCAATAAAGAGTAGGAAATCAACTGTGTTAGAGGGTCAATGATTCATAACCCAGAGTTTGATTGTTTCTCATACAGGTGCTACATTTCACTCCCATCCTAGAAAAAAGTGATAGTTTCAACATCCAAAATGTACATGTTACCTTACAATTGGGTCAGATAAGCCAGAAAGTGATTTAAGACTAGACATTAAGGAGTTGTTTTTATTCTTTTACTGGATATGGCCAAGATTTATTGCCCTGGAAGGTGGTGTTGAGGGGCTTCTAGTGATGGTATCACATAACATTGTGCTTAGGGAGAATGATGATTCAAACCCAGCAATGAAGTAACAATGAACAGCGTGACAACTCAGAGGAACCTACCATGTGCTTACTGCCTTTGTCCTCCTTCATGACAGAGGTCATCCATTAGATAGTTTGATTTCATAGTTATCCTTTTTTTTATTTATTAAATTTTAGAAATTACAAAGAATAAATGTAATATTAAAATAGTAAGAAAGATAATACTAACCCTCCCCCCTCCCCCCCTTAACCCTTATCTAAAGAGAAAAAAAAAGAAAGAAGAGAAAGATTGCCTGGATATCGGAGGATCCCCACATGCTCCATGAAGTTCAAAATAATTTTTATATTTATTTTTTACTTTCCCCAATTACTATAATTTTATCTTCAAAGGACCTATGTATTTAATCCTATCTTTTGTAAGTATGCGAGCCAAATTTTCAAAAATATATCATATTCATTTCTTAAATTATACGTAATTTTTTCAAATGGAATACAACTATGTATTTCATTATTCCAATGATCCTTGAGTTATCCTTGAGGAGGAACTGCAGTACTTTTTGGTGATAGTGTAACCAGAATATGTCAATAGTAGAAGGAGTGAATATCTAGGGTGGACAATATGATGACAATCAAGTGGGCTACTTCTTCTGGATCCTATTGAACATTAAATGTTGTTGGAATAGCAGTCATTCTGGCAAATTTGTATGTCCCACCATACACTTCTTAACACATAGTGAAAAGAATTCACAATATCTGGTCTGAACTACTTGTAACAGGCTACACAGTCCTTGATCTTTGTTACAGTAGCTGTAAGTTTGCATTTTTGTCAGTAATGACCACCCTCACATCTATTGTAATACATTGCTTTGAGAGGCTGACAATGTCTTAAATTAACTCCAGTTTAAGCAAGGGCCTGGACCCATTGCAGTTCATTCCAATCACAACAGGTTATGCAATCTCACTGGCTCTCCACTCTGCTTTGGAGCATCTATATAACAACAAAGCAGACATCAGGCTGCTGTTATTGTTTCCAGCTTGGTGTTCAACCCCATTGTTATTCAACAAGCATCAAAACCTGTGCCTCTTGTTACTCCTCCTGCAACTGAATCTTCAACTTCCTTATCAGGAGGTGACAGTGCGGATCTGTAAAAAC
This sequence comes from Hypanus sabinus, assembly GCF_030144855.1. NCBI lineage: Eukaryota > Metazoa > Chordata > Chondrichthyes > Myliobatiformes > Dasyatidae > Hypanus > Hypanus sabinus. The sequence goes on from NC_082715.1 coordinate 49,055,576, forward strand.
ATCTCCAACTCACTCCAACGGATGCATGTCAAGGATGGGTTCTTTGCCCACTGCTCCACTCTCTCTACATCCATTGAACATGTGGCTAAGCACAGCTCAAACACCATCTACATATAAATTCACAGATGATACTATTCTTGTTGGAAAAATTTCAAATGGTGACAAGGTGGTATAAAGGAGAGAGACAGAGAGTTTGGCTGGTTGAGTGGTGTCATAATGACAACGTAGAATTCAACATCAGCAAGGCCAAGGAATTGATTGTGGACTTCAGGAAGGATAATCAGGAGAACACACACTAGTCCTCATTGAAAGGTCAGCAGTGGAAATGATGAACAGCTTCAAGTTCCTAGGGTATCAACATCTCCAAGGATCTGAGTCAAACACATTGATGCAATCATGAAGAACGCACACCAGTGGTTCTACTTGGTTAGGAGCTGGAGGAGATTTGGTATAAGACTCTTATAGATTTGGTGAACATATTGACCAATTGCATCATAGACTGGTATATCACAATGCAAAGGATTGCAAAGGTTGCAGAAGATTGTGGTCCCTGCCTGTCTCAATATGTGCATGGTCCTCCCCGCCATTAAGAACGTCTTCAAGAGGTAGTACCTCAAGTAGATGGCAACCATCACTAAGGACCCTCACCATCCAGAACATGCCCTCTTCTTGTTACTATCATCAGGGAGGAGGTACAGGCATCTGAGACACATACTCAACAATTTAGGACCACCTTCTTCCCATCTGTCTCCACCATCAGATTTCTGAACAGTCCATAAACCTACATTATTCCTTCCGCACTATGTATTAGTTTTGAAGTTTATAGGAATTTTATGTCTTTGCACTGTACTGCTGCGCAATACTAGCATGTTATGTTGACAGAAGAACGGCGCCACTTCTAGGCTGCCCAACACAACCTTCATTTGATGGAAATAATGTATTTCACTGTATGCTCAGATGTACATGTGACAAATTAGGCTAATCCTTGAAAATATAAATACTGCTTCTGCAAGATATCGCACTTCACAACAGTGATATGAGTCTGATTGGGTCAATGTGAATGGGGTATGGGTCTTGATGGTAATGCAAAGAACTGAAGGAAAAGATAAAACAGTTTTTGTATTATTTTTTCCTGGTAGTCTATTACCCTATGAGTACATATCCATTTTATATCTTTGCTCCCTTGGACATTAGGCTGTACTGCTGAGTTGTTTTAAAAGCACCAATATGTTTCTTTAATAAAAAGGAAATAAATATGTGGATATTTTCTATTTCTCTACATACAGATAATTCCAGATCAGCATAGTTACAAAAAGATTCAATCGGGTGGGAACTTGTAGCTTGTCATTATCTCTATGGCACTGTGTTTGTGACCACTTTGAAAATGGGAAAAGATGTAAGCAAGCTATAAAACAAATTAAACTTAATTTGTTTTAAACGGAGTAAATATATATGAATATGTTGTAACACAATAATCAGTCTGAAGATACCATAATCTTTTATTATTGGTGTTTAGGAAGGTTTCACATAGCCATTTGTCAGTTGATTCAAATTCCTCATTATGAAGTTCTTCATTATTTCAAATATCTAGAAAATAATTTGTATATTTACAATATTACTCAATATTATTAAACTGTCAAAATTCTATCAATATTATAAGGCTCTGTGATGAAAAACCAGTGAGCAAAGATATACAGATAAAAAATATAATGAACCATTCTATTAGTAGCAGATACTGTTGAGTCACATTGTCAAGTGTGCAGAAAGTGAAATTACTGATCAGAGGAAAGAACTCCTGAGCTCTACTGCAATATCATCCATTCTTAAATGCTGGCACTAGACAGGATGATCAATTTCTGATATTCCTGTGTCTCATTTCCTACAGGTTGTAATAAAGAAACATAGACTGTAAAGAGAGTGACTGGATATTTGTTGATTTGCCACAAAGTCCCCACTTGCACATCTCAAGAGGTTCCTTACATTCCACTGTTATGTTCGTGCTTATTCCTCTAATTTCATCCCACAAGTACAAAACTGGTGAATTTCCAGACTTTGCACAGTTGGAACATGGTCAATGAAGTCAAAATGGAATGTAAAAATGACACAATTTCAACACATACCAATCTTTGTTAAAGAGGCCATTTTTAAAGGCCCAATGAAGGGCAATTGGCCTTTGATTATGGGACTCCTGCTCCTTTTAAACCAAAAGTAAGTTTTTGGCCTATAGTAATTGTACTTAAAGAGAATTAGCCATGATGTAACATGAGTTACAGATTTAAAAACTAGTGGCACTCCACTGTGATCAGATGTTCACAACTCATCACTTATTACTCACTTTCCACTGAGAAATGATTTATCATTAGTTTGTGTCAATGGATTTATTGGCTACGTGAGTTTCATTGCTGTTAGTCTGATAGAGCACACTTGCTATTTTTACAGTTGTGGATATTACATGGTTTAATTAGAAATGCATTTTAAATGTATTAGGAAACCAACTCAGCAGATTATAAATAAATTGCATTCATAATTATTCACACTATAATTTTATTTTGTAATGCTGTATCTGGATTACTAACAGGAAGTTTAAGTGTTGTATTTATTTTGTTCCATTAACAGATAACAAGTACGCTCCTGCAGTCACTCTCAATGGTTTTGTCTTTATTCTTGGAGGTGCCTATGCCAGAGCAACTACCATATATGATCCTGACAAAGGGAATATCAAAGCGGGACCAAACATGAATCACTCCAGACAATTCTGCAGGTATGAATAATCAAACAGTACGTTTTATATATAACTCAATAGAGGCAAAGCTATTCAGTTGGAAAACTGTATATCCCTTTCAATACCTTAAAGTGAGTCAGACAACAAAGAAATTTTGGAAATCTGAGTTAGTTCTCTATCACAGTTAAACTATTTTAAGTTTAGAAGAAATACTGTAATTGGCATATGAATATTTCAAATGGTAAACACCATCATCGCATCTCCTCCTCCCACTTCAAAAAGTCACTGATTCCCCCAATAATTTTTTTATTATCAACTTCTCTGAGATGCTCTAATTTCACAGATGAAATAAATGTTTGGCAGCCATATCAGAACCAAACATTATCAAAGAAGAAACAATGAAGTTCCTAAGTCAAGGTGCAACCTTCACAGATATTAACAAGGAGTTGACTGAAAGTCACCACATAAATTTTATAAAGGCAATGTCGTGGCTTCCATGCCCTGCCATATCCAATGACCTTTCATACGATTTTACCAAAATCATATTAAATGGTCTGCAAATACACATAAGAGACATACTCATTGCCCACAAGTTGTTTGGGAGCATCCTGTCTTTACCTCAAGTTGGAGCTGAAGGAGCCAACTTTAAGGTCGGAGATTTGCTGGAGTTAGCATCAAGCAGGCCAGTTAATGGAAAACAACAGGTCAGGTTAGGAAATTCAAAACTGTACAGGTGCTGGAAATCTGCAACAAAAATGGAAAATTCTGGAAATATCAGCAGGTCAGGCAACATCTGTGGAAAGAGTAACATAATAGTTAACATTTGTGGATATGGAATTGGCAGGCATGATGTCATTGGTATCACAGAAGTGTGGCTGAAAATGGATCAGAGCTGGGAGCAATGATACATATCTATCAAAAATATCTAAAAATGATACATATCTATCTATTTGATCAGGGCACGACTGCGCAAGCGAGTGGATGTCAGCCGGTTAGAACAGTGAGAGGAATTTAAAAGGAGACAGCTTTACAGAGCGGGTGTCAGAGTATTGGGAGACAGTAGGAATGCTTTGGCTCGATGGGGCTTCAGCGATAACGGGTAGAATACAGACAAGAAAAAATGCTGAGAATATTAAATGGATCATGCAGCATCCATAGAAAGAGAATCAGTCAACACTTCAAATGAATGACTTGATAGAGGTGCACAAGATGATAAGAGCAAGATCAAGTGGATAGCTAGAGATGTTTTCCCAGGGCAAAAATGGTTAATATTTTTAAGGTGATTGGGGGAAAGTATAGGAGGATGTCAGAGATAAGTTTTTTTTACACAATGATTGGTGTGTGTGTGTGTGTGTGGAACTTGCCTCCAGGGATAGTGGTACAGGGAGATACATTAAGAACTCATAGACAAGCACATGGATGATAGCAAAATGAAGAGCTTTGTGGGAGAGAAGGATTAGATTGATCTTAGAGTAAGTTAAAAGGTTGGCGTAGCATCGTGGCTGAAGGGGCTGTACTGTGCTATAATGTCCTGTGAATGACACTATTAGATCTGAGAAAGATGTTAGACAGGATGGCAGAGAAATATAAGTATAACCATGCAAGTATCTTTGAACAAGTGAATATATACTGCAGGTAGGATGAGGAGATATGTAATCGTTGTTGATGTGGTTCTGGTACTCTGAGATGTGTCAGGGTTAGCAGTAAGCAAATGGATCAGCTTTTAATTCATTTTTACTGTTGAGCGTTCAGAATTTAAACCCTGAACTATGCCATTGTTAGTTATGTGGTGCATTTGCAAACAGAGGCTCAAGGCTGCTAATTATGCATAGTAAGAACAACAACATAAGTGCAATGAAGTGGATAAGTGAGTGATTCATTTAGTTTGAACTGTTAAATTTGTGGGTTAACTAAGTGATGTATTTTACTGAGATGTAAGGGACCACTTCTTAAATAAACTTGCACAGTGGAAACCTCGCCTGCTGTGTGGAATACCTGATTACATATAATGTCCTACACATGATTGCCCATCCACTGTTAATTACAATATGATTTGGTGAAGAGCTGCCAAGGCAGTTATATTTTAGAGGGTGTTTTTGTTTTGTTGTGATACAATTTTGCAGAATACTTGTTTGGCTATATTGAGAAGTATTGTTAGCAAATAACAAAAAGAGCTTTGAAAGGGTGTTTGAAACTTCTGCCCAATGAAAATGAGGAATTAGCATCTGTCAGACAATGGCAGAGATTGCCCCCCCGGTGCTGTTGCCATGGCTGTGTCATTGTGCAGTTAATATCAGAGCCAGTTCTGTCATTGTCACATTTCCTCTTCCTTTACGTGGGAATGGAAGGCAGAAGGCATCTGCTCTTGTCTTCTCAAATGTACGTAGCCCACAGCTGTTCTCCCTAGCTCCAATGCTACTATTCACTATTGAGAGGCTGGGTTGACACAAACTCTAGCTGGACAGGCCTGGGCAGGGTGATTCTATTCCTTAGGAATTGTGTTTTTAATGCAAATAAACCATTAATCGTTGGTATCTTTTCCCTAATTATTAAAGTCAGTTCTGTGTAATAAAACATTTTATATTGTTCCAACAAATCATTTTGACATCCTGAACATTGTTTTACATGTTATCTTCTCTAAGAAGAATTAGCTCAATTCTCAATGTTTTTTTCTTGTAGAATCCACTTTGACTGGTAGGAAGCAGGTAATTGAGCAATATGAACCCTTTAGGTAAAATATTGAAGTGCTTCCTTCTATGATTAATGGGCCAGAAACACCAGCCTTGGCATTGAACATTAGCACACTAGTGCACTGTAGGGGAGAAATATTAGTTGTCCCTGGACTCCTTCCCTGAGTAACCAGATATAGTTTTGTATGTTTCTAAACTGAGTGGCTGAATGCTTCTCATAATTAATCTCTTAGCATTACACCAGCTACTCCTGTCCCATTCATTTCAATGGGATCACCACTTTTCAGTGGCACAAAGGTAAGTGCTTATTTTTAATTTAGTATTAACTCTTTCAGATAATTTTGTTGCTTTTAAAGATTTGTTAAATTCAAGAACATTTCTAAACACTTGTGGATTTGAGGGCTGATTCAGCTGGCTGTCAAAGCTTTCAGTGATGTTCTGGGGACAAGTAGCCTTTGTTGTATTGTTGGAGTCCCTGCAAGAAGCTAGAACCAGGCTCTCCACATCCACAGCAAATATATGTAGGTCAATTATGGGCAAGTTCCTATACCAGCTAGGTTTGGCCCCATGTGTCCTCTTTGGGGTCAAATCAATTCAAAACTGGTTAATGGACAGCAGATTTTGGATATTCTGGTTTGAAACTCCTGATTCAAATCAAATTAAAATTGGGCATAGAAAGCAAAATACTGAGAAACATCAAGGAAGCAAAGAAAAGATTACAGACAATTAAGATCTGCAGAAAGGGACTCCACATTGGTAAAAAAATTAAGTTCCATTGGCAGCTATTATGCTTGACAGTGCTTAAGATTTAATGTTCCTTATATGTGAGTGAGCTGTCTTAGAGTATAAGCAACATATTAAAGGCAGGTAACGCAATGTAAAAATGTTAAAGTTACAAATTTAAACATTTTGTGATTGGTTGTTTTCCGATAGAAAGCAATTTTGCTGATATGAAGTTTTATTGCAGCAACACACACAGGATGCTGGAGGAACTCAGCAAGCCAGACAGCTTCTATGGAAAAGAGTAAATAGTCGATGTTTAGAACCGAGACCCTTCATCAGGACTGGGAAAAAGCTACAGCTGGAGCAAGAAGGTGGGGGGAGGGGAGGTAGAAGTACTAGGTTGTAGGTGATAGGTGAAACAGGGAGGGGGGTGAAATAAAGAGCTGGAAAGCTGATAGGTAAAAGAGATAAAGAACTAGAGAAGGGGAGAAATTTTATTGTCTTGCTAGATATTATATTTGAAAAAAATTTGTAATTTTGTGCCAATATACTTGATTCAAGCTTAGACTTATACAACCATAAAATCAAGGTATTCTGCTGAAGAGTACATCTGATACACAATTGATCCACTAAAATGGGAAACATAATGGGTATGTGTTTTATTAATTATCAAAGAAAAGGATATAATATCTATTATTCTAGAGGTCTGAGGCCTTTAATGATAACACAATGGTGAATGGTTCAGAAGGATGAATTTGTGCTTTTTACTTTACATAGACACATAGAAAAGCTACAGCACAATACTGGCCCTTCGACCCACAAAGTTGTGCCTAGAAATTACTAGGCTTACCTATAGCCCTGTATTTTTCTAAGCTCCATGTACCTATCCAAAAGTCTCTTAAAAGACCCTATCGTATCCACCTCCACCACCATTGCCAGCAGCCCATTCCACGCACTCACCACTCTCTGAGTAAAAAACTTACCCCTGACATCTCCTCTGCACCTACTCCCCAGCACCTTAAACCTGTGTCCTTTTGTGGCAACCATTTCAGCCCTAGGAAAAAGCCTCTGACTATCCACACAATCAATGTCTCTCATCATCTTATACACCTCTATCAGGTCACTTCTCATCCTCCGTTGCTCCAAGGAGAAAAAGCCGAGTTCACTCAGCCGATTCTCATAAGGCATGCTCCCCAATCCAGGCAACATCCTTGTAAATCTCCTCTGCACCCTTTCTATAGTTTCCTGTAGTGAGGCGACCAGAACTGAGCAGAGTAGTCCAAGTGGGGTCTGACCAGGGTCCTATGTAGCTGCAACATTATCTCTAGGCTCCTAAATTCAATTCCAAGATTAATGAAGGCCAGTACACCGTCTGCCTTCTTAACCACAATGTCAACCTGTGCAGCTGCTTTAAGCGTCCTGTGGACTCAGACCCCAAGATCCCTCTGATCCTCCACACTGCCAAGAGTCTTACCATTAATATTATATTCTGCCATCATATTTGACCTACCAAAATGAACCACTTCACACTTATCTGGGTTGAACTCCATCTGCCACTTCTCAGCCCAGTTTTGAATCCTATCAGTGTCACGCTCTAACCTCTGACAGCCCTCCACACTATCCACAACACCTCCAACCTTTATGTCATTAGCAAACTTACTAACCCATCCCTCCACTTCCTCATCCAGGTCACTTATAAAAATTACAAATAGTAAGGTTCCCAGAACAAATCCCTGAGGCATGACACTGGTCACTGATCTTCATGCAGAATATGACCCGTCTACAACCGCTCTTTGCCTTCTGTAGACAAACTAGTTCTGGATCCACAAAACAATGTCCCCTTGGATCCCATGCCTCCTTACTTTCTCAATAAGTCTTGCATGGGGTACCTTGTCAAATGCCTTGCTGAAATCCATATCTACTACATCTACTGCTCTTCCTTCATCAATGTGTTTAGTCATATCCTCAAAAAATTGTAAGGCACGACCTGCCCTTGACAAAGCCATGCTAACTATTCCTAATCATATTTTACCTCTCCAAATGTTCATAAATCCTGCCGCTCAGGATCTTCTCCATCAACTTACCAACCACTGAAGTTGATGCACCATCAATAACTCTCGGAGGCGTGAGGCGAGAGATAGGCTTTTATTAGCTGGAAGAAAGCACTGTCAGCAGCAAGAGACCATCACACAACATCCTGGAGACTGAGGGAGGAGCAGTGCCTCCAATTGCCTTTATACAGGGGTCTGTGGGAGGAGCCACAGGAGCAGTCAGCAGGGGGACGTGTCCAAACAGGTATATTTAGTTCACCACAGAAGTAAGACTCACTGGTCTAAAATTTCCTGGGCTATCTCTATTCCCTTTCTTGAATAAAGGAACAACATCCGCAACCCTCCAATCCTCCAGAACCTCTCCCATCCCCATTGATGATTCAGAGATCATCGCCAGAGGCTCAGCAATCTCCTCCCTCGCCTCCCACAGTGGCCTGGGGTACTTCTCATCTGGTCCCATTGACTTATCCAACTTGATGCTTTCCAAAAGCTCCAGCACATCCTCTTTCTTAATATCTACATGCTGAAGCTTTTTAGTCTGCTGCAAGTCAGCATGACAATCACCAAGATCCTTTTCCATAGTGAATACTGAAGCAAAGTATTCATTAAGTACCCCTGCTATTTCCTCCGGTTCCATACACACTTTCCCACTGTCACACTTGATAGGTCCTATTCTTTCACGTCTTATCCTCTATCTCTTCACATACTTGTAGAATGCCTTGGGATTTTCCTTAATCCTGCCTGCCATGGCCTTTTCATGGCCCCTTCTGGCTCTTCTAATTTACTGAAATCTAATGTTTGCAAATATAAAATATATTTTAGTAAATTATGGATCACATTTTCATAAATCCCAATTTCAATAATTACAGATGGCCTAAACATTATCACAAAAATTTTTTACTTAATAGTACCTCACAAACCAGATGACTGTCAAAGATAGAGGCTGAAGTATTTCTGAATGGAATTGCTTAGTGTCAATGTGCCCACTTCCATTTAACAGAAAACGTGAAATGGAAAAATTATTTTTCAAAATAAATAAGTAATGTGAAAAGTCAGCTAAAAATTTTTAATTTGTAAAAGGGGTCTCTTTGTATTTATAAAAAGAACTGTCTTTCAATTACAAGGTGAAAATGTTGAGCCGACTGCATAGGATATGAGCATGCTCTGGCAAAGCCATAATTCATTATACATTTTTAAATGCCATGAAATGTTCATGGTAGTTGATCACTTTTTCTCTTCTCCTTCCCTGTCTTTCTACTTCCTCTCTCTGGAAAACCAATGACTACACTGTAGTGTCTGCTGCAGTCTGATCAGATTGCCTTTAACGATGAACGCTGAGCTATCTAAGTGACAACAGCATTAACCTGACCTGCCTGCCACCAGAAAAATCAGTGTACGTTTATTAAAAGCAGACTGCTTGAGTACAGTAAGTGAATGACATCATGTTTGTCTAGAGAAACACCAGGTTTCAGTATGGGAACAAGCTGTTCAGACCCACTATAACAACTCAAGCTTATAGCTAGTGAAATAACTGGGATGGGTGGTGCAAGAACAACATAATTAACGAATACCACTGGAAGCCAGAAATTCATAATGCCAGGCTGATATTCAAAGGAAACTATGATTATTCACATGTAATCACAAGGCACCCACCAGACAAAGAACAGCTATGTTAAAGTAACCCCTTCAAAATCAGGACCCTCATAATACATGCAGCTGATTACTAATTGGACCTAGGGTCAAATGAACAACTAGAATTGCAATATTACTCTTGGAAGCTCCCTGTTAAATGCCTCACAATGGAGGAGCTAGATTTTAATCAATCAGGAAATTCCTGCAGCAGTTGGTTGACCTCCACCACCTTCTGTAAGTCCAAAGCTTTCATGATAAATTCCACTGATGATCTAATTCCTTTACTGAATTACAAGTACAATGCAGGCAATCTGGCCAGTTTCATCGTACAATCACCATCATGCTCTGTACTAGCTTTTTTTGAGGAGCTTTGTAGGATCTGTCACTATCACAACCCTTTGTAACCCCCTGGGTCGCCTCAGGCTCGCTCAGCTCGTTTCGTCTAGGGGGAGCAGCCTTCGGCCCCGCCAAACTGGGTAATCAGCTGGTGTGGATGCTGTGTGATGTCCCCGCCTCGCCCAAAAACAGACAGTACATCATATGCAATTAAATGAGTACAATTTATAAAGGTTACTATAACTAAGTGATTAATAACGATACAGTATATATGAAGAGAAAATTAAAGAAAAGGCGCCAAACTTATCAAAGTCCAAACCACTTCGTGCACAGCCGTTGGAGCTCAATTACTGAAGTCTTCTGGCCACCATTCGATCCCCTCCGAACTCCTCGACTCGCAGCTCAGGACCCTCCAAACTCCTCGACTCTCCAAACAGCTCACGACCCTCCGAGTGGTCAACCAAGCACATCTAGCTTCATCCCCCCCCCTCCTCGGAGAATCTCCCGGCCTCGGACCCCCCTTTGGGGTCCGATCCTCGTCCAGCTTAGAGCATTGCGTCCTCTCTCTCGACCCCCTCGCGCCGATCTGCCCAAAAGCCCGTCAACAAAAGCTTACAGACTCAGAAGAAAGAACATTAATCCCCATTTGGTTTACAAAGGAATACCATTCTCGTTATCAGTAAATTAGCATTCCTGCTAGTTAACAAAAAGAAGAAACCCTCTTTCCACTCTCCCTCCACCAAATAAAAGTCATGTCCTCATGACTACTAAATAACTCGCCACCTTTCCTGCCAACACACCGTAACCCAAGCACAAACAGTGACATCTCCTCCCCACACAGTAACCCTCACGCCCTGTTCCTCAGGCGCTACTTAGGCCAACTATCTGGGAGTTCCCTAACCCTTCTGAGGCCTCCATACCCCCTCACCTAAACCCTTCAGGCTCGGACACAACTGGGGATACCTTGGGCCCACTACCAACTCCTCTCTCAACCTCTCACTCATGCCCCACACTGCACACAGCTAACCCTCCCCGCTACACCTGACTCAATGGGAGAAGGGCCAAAGGTCTCTTCCTCAATCGAGGGAAAGTCACCAAAAGACAGCATGTACCACACATCCAGCACATCATCCATCGAATCTGTATTCTTCCTCATTCCTGTGATCGGTAGCTGCTGTTTGATCTTCTCCAAACGGAAACACGTGGCCTGCACTGCTCCCGCAGTCTCTTCAGCCTCCTGTTCAGTATTCACTGCACTTCTCTCCAGCTTTTTCTTCCTCATGACTTCTTCCAGATCAACTTTCAGGTTTTGCACTTCATTTGAACTGTCAATGGTCATCTTCAGGTTCCCTTCAAGCTTCCGCTTCTCTCTTCTGAGATTCATCTGTAATTTCTTCACCTCCGCAAACTCCCCTCTCCTGGTTCTCAGTTTGCTATTACCCTCAGTCAGACAACTTTCTTCATTCTCTCCAACTTGTAAGTCTTCCGAATGGTTCCAGATCACTTTCTCCAGAATCTCCGTCTTCATTTCAAACTGGATTCCGTAGAGACAGTCTCTCACCAGCTGCGACCTTCGTCAGCCCTGGCACGTGTCCCGAAAACACTTTAACTCGGTAGTTCTCAGCTGCTCCTGCAACGACCTCACTTCATATTCTCCTGAGGCAAATCCAAATACCAATAGATCATCCACATACACCAAAACTCCAAACGCCTCCACATCCCCTATGGTCTTCCACCTGCCCAGCAGGAAGGTTGCAAGGGCTCCAGATATGCCCTGTGGCATCTTTTCGGACCCGAAGACTCCTAGGGAATTTATAACGGCCGTCTTCTCCTTGTCGGCCCCACTCATCGGGATCTGGCAACATCCACTCCTCAGATCCAGCACCTTAAACCATTTCGCACCACTCAGACAGACCATCGCCTCTTCGGCCCTCAGGGCCATATTCTGGTCACTGACAGTGCGCTTCTTCAACGCAATATAATCCACACACACGCTGCCTACATCTTCCACGGCTGTAGGGGCCAGTCGCCGCAACCTCTCTCTCTCCGAGGTGTCTTCAGCAGTCAACTCCCCTCCCTTGTGGTATTTCGCAGCGTCCACGAAGAGGGTCTCACCCTCAGATACTTCCCCCAGGCCGTACCACCACTGGCTCTTGTTTGAATTCGGTATCAGCCCAATGCTGCTACACACGTCCGCACAAGCAGCTCGAAACCCTGGGTGCATCGACAATGCCTCCAAACAGCGCTCACCTGCCTCCTCCGGGCAGGCCCCCAAGCGCATCAACAGGATATTGGTTCTCTCTAGAACAGAAACGCTGCCCGTCTCAACAGGGTCCGGACACATCAGCATTAACGATTCCTGAACCTCAGTCTCCTCCACATTTGCCTCTAAGAACTCCATTTTCACTGACCAACAACCGTCGTCTGGATAATCACCGGCACTGGTACCCCGAATCTCCAGTGTCCTCAATGTTGTCAAGGGTAAATGCTTCCAATAACGGTTATGAAACAAACTGTACAGCAACTTCACCGGCGCCCCGGTGCCGAGGATGGCTTTAACTTGACTTCCATCCATCCGTAACAACACCTGTGCGCGTGGCCCCTCTAATCCTTCAGGAATAGGGTCTGCTCCTTTTGGGAGTTCGTTGGTACATTGCTGGGAACGTGCTCCCCCAGAGACCCCAAGCCGTTCCCCCACTGGGCCTCCTCTAAGTTTCCCGACACCTCTCGAATCAACGGAACAACAGATCCCCTTGGCACCACAAGCAATTTATCTGCCCCCCTAGGCAAAAAGGGATACCCTAAAAACTTCCCACCAATCTCCTGCCACGGATATGATAAGCCCCCCAGCTGCGGCATTTGACTTCCAGTCGAACCACACGCATTTTCCCACACTTTCCCAGAACTGGCAGCGGTCACTTCGAGGTAATTGCGCCTGACAGTTCTAACAAAGTCACCAGCCCGCCTACTCAAACTTTCAACCCGTCCCTGTCGCTTTCCCTCAGCCAAGCACTGCCACTCAACCCAACACACACACCGCGATAACCAGCAATCACACACCCACAAAGGCACACCAGCTCTTCGCCGCAGACACAATTTAAAGAGGGTGATCACACAGCTTCCACAGAAATCAATCCCGGACGAGCACCCCACAATGTAACCCCCTGGGTCGCCTCAGGCTCGCTCAGCTCGTTTCGTCTAGGGGGAGCAGCCTTCGGCCCCGCCAAACTGGGTAATCAGCTGGTGTGGATGCTGTGTGATGTCCCCGCCTCGCCCAAAAACAGACAGTACATCATATGCAATTAAATGAGTACAATTTATAAAGGTTACTATAACTAAGTGATTAATAACGATACAGTATATATGAAGAGAAAATTAAAGAAAAGGCGCCAAACTTATCAAAGTCCAAACCACTTCGTGCACAGCCGTTGGAGCTCAATTACTGAAGTCTTCTGGCCACCATTCGATCCCCTCCGAACTCCTCGGACTCGCAGCTCAGGACCCTCCAAACTCCTCGACTCTCCAAACAGCTCACGACCCTCCGAGTGGTCAACCAAGCACATCTAGCTTCATCCCCCCCCCTCCTCGGAGAATCTCCCGGCCTCGGACCCCCCTTTGGGGTCCGATCCTCGTCCAGCTTAGAGCATTGCGTCCTCTCTCTCGACCCCCTCGCGCCGATCTGCCCAAAAGCCCGTCAACAAAAGCTTACAGACTCAGAAGAAAGAACATTAATCCCCATTTGGTTTACAAAGGAATACCATTCTCGTTATCAGTAAATTAGCATTCCTGCTAGTTAACAAAAAGAAGAAACCCTCTTTCCAACCCTTCATATAATTAAAAAAAAACAATCTTTTACTGTGTTTCATCATTTTTGATAATACTGAGAACAAGGAAAAAGAGGCTAGCATCTCTTGTAAATTCACCACTGCGTGAAATGTGAAGCTTTGAATACAATATTCATAGGCAGGGTAACTCCATCTGCTTTCTGTCTCAATCCCAATTGTATTACTCTGCTCAGCACAGCATGTTACTTACAGTATATTATCACTAGTCTGCAGTAGACTTCAAAACTAATGTTCTTATGTAACTATAAAACATTAAGTCCCCAAATAAAAATATCCCTTTTCATGGTTAAAGGCACCTTGCAGAAGGCTTCCAGCAGTCCTTGATCAGAGATTGGGATCGAGAGTCCCTGCTAAATTTCCATGAGTCACTTTGACTTTGAATTAGTCTTTATCACTGCACTGATATAGTTTTCTGTAGATATACATAGAATTGATCACTTCACAGCAGCATTGAACCATTGTCACTCACTATGGACTTAGTTTATCTTTTCAGGACATCCGATCTGCAGCTGCTTTGGTATTTAAAGAATCTCAATGCTTTAACAGACAAGTAATACATATCATTAATATTTTCTTTTCCTGATACGTTGATGTCCACATCTGATCCTGTTACTAGTTTAATGACTGCAGCAGTAAAGCCTGTGGGGCAAACTGAAAGAACTTTCTGTGACATGAAACCTGCTAGATGTTCTTATTAGTCTTACATTGGTAGCATTTTTTGAGATACTTATTAGAATCTGCTATCTTTAACTACTTTCTGTGCAAAAGACTTTGTTTTGCTCAGTCCTCAATGTGCCCAAATGCTACAATTGTTTTCAGGAGTAGATTGGAAATGCAAAATGAATTCCATGTCAAGATGTGCTCATAACTTGAAAATAATTTAATATTCAGCCAGAGATTTAACTTAACACACACCATATATTTTGTTTTCGGTATGTATTTGAATTATTTCAATTTAATACCTATTTTCAGAACATTCAATTCCATAAGAAGTACATGAATGGTTAAATAGTAAAAGACAAGAGAATACATAATGATTGGCAGAATACAAAAGTGCTGTTCTTCAGAAATCTGCACTTGATCTTTAGTTTCTCCATCCATTGGAATAAAGGCCACAAAGTTTAGAGGCAAAGCATTGTTTCCATAGGGTACCTGCAGTGGGCTTCTGCTTTGCTGTGCACTTGTAGTATGCATTACACCAAGCCAATGAGAGCCGTAAGAAATAGGAGCGGGCCCATCGAGCCTGCTCTGCCATTCTGTAAGATCACGGTTGATTTGGCTGTAGACATCTCTACCTACCCGCCTTTCCCCTTAACCCTCAATTACCCTGCCATGCAAAAATCTATCTACCTGTCTTAAGTATATATAAGAGAATTCCATAGACTCTCTACTCTCTGGGAAAAGCAGCTCCTTCTCATAATCATCCAAAATGTACTGTGATAGTATTGGGGTAGCTGACTATGAAGTTCTGAACTCAAATGAAGATCTTAAGCCTCATTAAATATAGATAGCTACGGATTCCCTCACTGAAGGGAGGTTACACTGTAATGATCTTCTCTTCAAAGACTAGTTGTCTCCCCTCCCTAACAAAGGGGAGATACTTCCAGCTAACAAAATAGTTTAATGTAATTTAATTTTACACAGTTCATTTATTTTTAGTGACATATGTTTAAATCCAGGCAAAATTCTTAAAACACATTTAAGACTCAGAGGCTCACAATCTTAAAAAAAGTTTCCGAATTACAAATTACTCTTTAATGAAAATATTTCGTAAACACAGATGCAATTCCTATCTTCTTCAGTTGTCCATCGGAATCCGATGACGATGTCAACTCCTTTAACGGTGAGATCTTTGATGATTATACAGACCTATCCTGGGCCCACAAGTTCTATTGCAGGTGGAACATGTATATGTGGTAGTCGTGGTAGGGATGGCAACCATGGCTGCATTTCTCCTGGCTTTTTTCTGCTGTCTTCTGATTGTTCTTTTCATCTCCAGAATACGAACCCCATCCCTACACAGCTGTCGCCAAGTGTTACGGTCAGCAGCAACATCTTCCAGGTCCTCAGGTCTGATCTTGCACTTCCTTAAAGCATTCTTCATCTGATCCTTATAGCACTACTTCAGCCCTCCAGCTGAGTGTCGACCACGATGTAGCTGGCCGTATAACACTGTGCGGGGTAGCCAACGTGGGGGCATCCTTATCACGTGCCCCAGCCACTGCAACTGACGCTGGGTGATCATGGCCTCAATACTTCTGCAGTTGGTCTTTACAGTATTTCAGTGTGAGGCACCCGCTCACGCCAGGTAATTCCCAGGATGTGCTGAAGGCAGCTTATGTGGAAGTGCTCCAAGGACTTGATGTGATGGCTGTAGGTTACCCAAGTTTCACAGTCATAAAGGAGGGTGGTGACACAGACCGCTTGGTATACGGTGACCTTTGTGCAGGGACGAAGGCTCCTGTTCTGTAAGACTCTACGCCGCAGTCTCCCAAAGGCAGCTGATGCCTGTTTAATGCGGCTCTGGATGTCGTTGTCAAAGCCGCTACCCTCAGAGAAAATGCTCCCCAGATATTTGAAAGATGGCACTACTGACAGCTTTTCATCACCAACAGCGAGGGCAGATAGGGTGGGTGGGACACTGGTACTCCAGTGGTAAACCGCTTCTATTTTGGTGGTATTGACTGTCAGCCCCATCCTGCTGTACGCTCTCACCGCCACAGCAAGGACAGTCTGAAGATCCTCCGGAGTATGGGCCATGAGAGCAGAGTCATCTGCATACTGCAGCTCCAGGACCCGCTCTCTATGGAGTTTGGTGGTTGTGTGGAGCCTCCTGATATTAAAGAGGTTGCCATCTAATTTGACATCCACTGCCACACCACTGCTATCCTCAGTCTTGTTGTGGAGAAGCTTGGTAACACACAGGAGGAAGATATTAAAGGGCACTGGCACTAGCACACACCCCTGCCTCACCCCTGTGTAGAAGGAAGGGCTCAGACTCTTGTCCTCCTATGGTCACCCAAGCAGTCATCCCATCATGGAACTGGCAGAGGATGTTAACAAAATAACAAATTTATTGGGACAGCCAAACCTGAGGAGGACATCCCATAAGAGCTCTCTTTGCACAATGTCGAATGCTTTGGAGAGGTCGACAAAGGCCGTAAACAGGTCTTGATGTTGCTCCCAGCACCTTGACTGAAGCTGCTGGGCTGTGAAGATCATGTTGATCGTGCTCCTGTTCTTCCTAAATCCACACTGCGATTCAGGCAGCATTGACTCGGTGATGTTGCTGATGAGCCTCTGAAGCATCACCTTAGCCAGGACCGTTCCAGCAATAGAAAGGAGCGATATGCCCCTACTATTGCCACAGATGGCCTTGTCACCCTTGTTCTTATAAATTACAAGGAGGTTTGGATTTTTCCATTGCTGTGGGATGTTCTCGTGAGTCCAGGCCTTGGTGATGTACTGGTAGAGGGTGTGCATACACATGTACCCTCCATTCTTCAGTAACTCAGCAGGGATATTGTCAGTGCCAGGGGACTTATTGTTCTTAAGGGAATGGACAGCTGATAGAACCTCCTGGAAGGTTGGTGGTAGACTGAGGTCGTGGATAGGAAGAAGTTCAGGCAGTTTGTTCAGGATGGTGGGGTCTGCGTCAGAATCCTGATTAAGCAGAGTGTTAAAGTGCTCAGCCCACCTCAGCAGAATGGTATTCTGATTCTCCAGAAGTGTTTGACCATCTGCTGTTTTCAGGAAAGTAACGCATCGATTTATTGGGCCGCAGATGGTTTTGACAGCATTGTAAAAATTATGCATGTCATTATTATTGGCAAAGGACTGGATTTCATGTGCCTTTTCTGTCCACCACTCATTTTGTATGGCCCGTATTGCCTTTTTCACTTTCCTCCGAGTTGCCTGCCAGTGCTGTCTGATGCTGATGGATGATGGGTTATCTAAAGTTACCCGGTGTGCTTTGTGCATGTCCTTAAGCAGGTTGTGGATGGTATCTGAGTTATCGTCAAACCAGTCTTGGTGGTTTCTGCTCTTATGCCCGATGGATTGGGCTGCTGCCTCATAGAGCACAGAGCTGATATAGGTCCACTGTTCTAAGGCCCATGGAATGTGTAAGTTCTCTCCTGGACTCATATGGCACCTCTGACAGACCTCACTGGAGAACAGCCTTGATCGCTGCTGAGCTGAGGAGCTACAACATGGACATTGCTGCCCTGAGTGAGACCAGGCTCCTGCATGAAGGCTGTTTAACAGAGGAAGGGATGGGTTACACCTTCTTCTGGAAAGGTCTCCCCCCAGGTGGACAACATCTCCACGGAGTAGGACTGGCCATCAGGAACACCTTTCTACCAAGTCTCACAGAAACACCTATTGGCATTAGTGAAAGACTAATGACCCTCCGTATCCCCCTGGCAAAGAAACGTTATGTCACGCTTCTCAGTGCTTATGCACCAACTTTGCCATCTGAGAATGAGGCCAAGGAATGCTTTTATCATACATTGGATGAAGCTCTTTGCTGGATCCCTAAGAATGATAAGATCCTTTTGCTTGGGGACTTCAACGCTAGGGTGGGACAGAACAACAGGATATGGAGTGGAGTGCTAGGAAGGTATTGTATTGGCAAGGTCAATGCAAATGGCATGAGGTTACTTACTCTTTGCTCTGAGCATAACCGTCTGACAACCAACATCATCTTCCAGCAGAAAGCAAAATATAAGGGTGGATGCACCCTTGCTCTAAACATTGGCATATAATCAACTTCATCATTGTGAGACGTAGTGACATGAGAGGTGCAGAGTGCTGGACTGACCATCGTATGATTGTGGCCAAGCTCCATATGAAAGTGCATCCCCCCTTGCGGCTGCAAAAACCCACTAAAGAGCAGCTAAATTGCGACCGCCTGAGAAACACAGAAGCAAGAAGTGAGGTTTGATGTATCCTAGCTGAGAAACTAAGGGAGCTGGAACCTTGTCTGAGTTCAGAAAATGCAATTCCTATAAGCTAAAAAGACACACCATCGAGCCACAGACAAATGAATCGTCCATCGCAGAAATCAAAGGGAGTAGAATGGATTCTAGCTCATCCCTGTTTTTGTTATTCTTCTTGATATTCTTGGACCATTCCTAATAAACCTGAATATTCTCTCCATTTACACAGTTTTTCTGCCACAAAGATGATTTCACATGTGTATGATATTTTTCATATACCTTTTTCCACAAATGGTCTAAAAGTTTCTGGAGAGATAGATCCCAGGTATCCATAACTAAAGCTGTGAAGCTGGCTCTCTGAGCACATAAACCTTGCATCTATTAACAGTTCAGCTATTTGATGTGCTAAGTAATAGTATCAATGTGGTCTGCAAGCTTTGTTGAAGTAAATAACGAAGTTATGTTGTGGGGTTTGAAACAAACCCAATTAAATAACACCATTGTGAACCAGCAACCTGTGTTCTATAGACAGTGCACCTGTTTATAAAGATGTCCTTTAAATTTCCAACTGATTATTGCTTGCCATTTACAGTACTTGCACCACGACAACTGAATGATCACCCTCCCCTTCCAGCAGCTCAAAAACATTCTTGACCACTGCACCTGGTAGGCAACACACCACCCAGGAGTCCCATTTGTGGCCACAGAAACTTCTGTCTATTTCCTTTATCATGGAATCCTCACCATGATAACTTGGCATTCTTTTTCTTGCCCTCCTATTCAGCAAAGCAACTCATGGTGTCACGACCTTGACAACTACCTTCCCCTGATGAGCCATCTCCCCTACAGCATCTAGAGCTATATCTGATTTGGATGGAGAAGACCACAGGAAAATACTGTACTACTTCCTTCTACTGCTCTTCTTGTTGGTCACACATTCCCCATCTTTCCTTAGGTGTGACTTACTCATTAAATGTGTTACCTCAACATTGTTAGCATGACAGATGCTCTACAGTGAGACCATACACAGCTCCAGGGCTGTCATGCATTCTGTCAGGAACAGCAGCTGGACACACATCCTGCACATGTAGTTGTCAGGAACTCTAGCAGCCTCTTGAGTTGCAGACTGCACAGGAGGAGCATGGCATGGGTCTGAGTTCGTCTGCCATGTCTAAAAAGCTTTGAGGAAATAAATAAGAGACAAAAAAAACCTACACTCAGGTTAGCATGCCCTCCTCACCAAAGCCCACACTTAAATAACCAGCAATACTTAGTCAAGACAGTAGCCCTTTCCAAATTGGCCACTCCGTTTGCGTTTGACTTTTTATTGGCTGCTGATATTTGGCTAATTAGCCAAAAACCTATTAACTAACAATTAGCTGACTTCTCTCTTTTAAATTCCTGCTTTTGCACAGATATTGCTCCTCCAAAGTGAAATTCACACACAAGACTTGTTCTTTTCACTGCCGCCTGCATCCACTTACAATTCTCCAAAGTGGAACTCACAATGTCTGAAAGAAAACTATCAGCGCACTTTCTCAATACTGAAAGGCAAGGAACTGGTGGGGTAAATGGAGTTGGACACCCATTTCAAAATGATGAAGTGAATCAACATGTATAAAGAATAATAGAATATTGGACTATCTCAGAGATAGTGTTATATATTCTTATGCAGAGTTTTGTCTGTATACAGCCTTCAGTTTAGACATCACACTAAAGAAAAATTGCAAACTATGAATATCTGCTGATTCACAGTGCAAATTCCATCTGTAGACTAACCTCCGTAGCGTTTGAAGTTTCTGTGGTACATCTATACAGGATATTAAGAGGAATAGATAGAGTGGACAGCCAGCGCCTCTTCCTCAGGGCACTACTGCTCAATACAAGAGGACATGGCGTTAAGGTAAGGGGTGGAAAGTTCAAGGGGGTTTTTAAGAGGAAGGTTTTTTACTCAGAGGGTGGTTGCTGCGTGGAATGCACTGACTGAGTCAGTGGTGGAGGCAGATACAATAGAGGAATTTAAGAGACTACTAGACAGGTCTATGGAAGAATTTAAGGTGGGAGGTTATACGGGAGGCAAGGTTTAAGGGTCGGCACAACATTGTGGGCCAAAGGGCCTATACTGTGTTGTATTGTTCTATATTCTATCTAGAAGCTACAGATGTTGGGCAGCATGTTCATCTTCACCTTCTTGTCATTGAAACACCAACCGGCTCGTCATTAATTTCGTGACACAGTATAGCATTGGGCCCCTTTTCTAAAAGATATGCTTGCATTGGAGAGGGTCCAGAGGATGTTCACAAGAATGATCCAGGAATAATGGGGTTAATGTATGAGGAGCATTTCATGGCTCTGGGACTGTACTTATGGGAGTTTAGAAGAATGAGGGGGAAGTCTCATTGACATCTATCGAATAGTGAAAGGTCCAAACAGAGTGGACGTGGAGAGGATGTTTCCTATAGTGGGGAGTGTAGAACCAGAGGGCATAGCCTCATAACAGAAGGATGTCCCTTTAGAATAGATATGAGGAGGAGTTTCTTTTGCGAGAGTGTGGTGATTCTGTGGAATTCATTGCCACAGACAGTGGGTATATTTAAGGCAGAAGTTGATAATTAGAAAGGGTGTTAAAGGTTACGGGCAGAAGGCAGGAGAATTAGGTTGAGAGGGATAATAAATCAGCCACAATGGAATGGTAGACACTCAGTGGGAACTAAAATCAGTTCCAAATGATTCCACTACAACGTGCACCACCTACAAGTCCAGTATGGCCAACTTGAAATGATCAAGATAATACAATGCCACTGTAATACCTGTTTAATGCTGGCAAAGGTGATCATGAACAGGCAGTGAAAATTTCAGTAGTTACTTACATCAAGTCCTGTGTATGCTGGTTAAACTATACATCATGTGTTGATTATTGCAATATGTTTTACAGCATTGCCTTATACAACCCCCAAGAGAATTGTATATCCAGTTTTCTAAATGACATTAAGAGGCATTTAATGAGAACTGGAAGTTACTAAAGAGAGAAGAACAGATTTCACAAGTTAGCAAAACTGTGGCAGATGAAAAGGCCAGTCTGAGTACTTTGTTAATCTGAAGGCTCAGCTCACTAGGTATACTTGGATTAGGATACCTATTTCAAAGCTGCTGGAAGTAAGTGAACGTGTACAAAAGGATAATTGGAGAAAAGGCAACATGGAACATTGACTTTCATCTCAAAGGCAGTTATAGATTCTTGTGTAGAGTTTTGTCCAGCTCTTATCTGAAATACAGATTTCAATTTTGACAGCTACCTCACAAAGGATATATGGATATTAGAGAGGAGAATTACATGGAGTTAAATTGTTATAAGTGCAGTTGGGTATAATATTTCCTTGAGTTTGTGATCTTGTCAGTGGTATTAAAAATAAAGGAATTCATGGTGGGCAATCCAAAACATGAGTGGACCAAATAGAGGCAAACAGTTTGGTTGTGAAATCAGAAAGCAGTTTATCCACCCAAAGCATGACGAAGATTTCAAACTCTCACAAAGAGTTAGCAAAACCAAGACAAAACCATTTCTGGTCAATATTAGTGCCACAGGCACTATCCAGAAGGATACACCTGCTATCCAGAAGGAAGTCCAAACCATGAAACACATCCCAACTGAATGCCCACCATGATCAGTTTTAGGAGGCACCTTCTTCAACAATTTAGCAATTCAGAAGACATAGAATGGATATCAAACTGTAAAGTTTTCATGCCATAAAAAGGAGTTATTTCCATAAAAAGACTGTGGGTAATGAGACAATAGAAACATTTGTGACAGAAATAGACAGTTTTTCTTTATTAGGTGTTATCAACAAATATGGATGAAAGCCAGCTAACGAGCTTAATTTCAATAGCAGAGTAGAGACAATAAGGTAAACAACCCTATATGTCTGTGTTCTAGTAATAACAGAATATGAATAGCATTGAAAGGCAATAAACCACACTTTACAGTAGTACAAAAATCCTTCTTTCCAATAGGAAAAAGTTCATATAGACTTTTTTTTAAACAAATAACATGCTCTTTTAACTGCCAATATTGCTGGGAATTTATTATTAGTAACTAAATATATTTTCTGATTGCTGTTTCATAACAGCTTAATCCTTACCTTATTTACACTTCTATCTGACATCAGAAATACTCCAGATACTCAGTCCTAACAGTTCTTAATTAAGTCCAGTATTCTTTCTTCCTGATTCATCTGTGGTGTCTTATGATTTCTTAATGTGCATTGCTTTCATAACCAGACCAAACAAAAAATGATGTTCCAGTCTATTTAGACGCTAACATAATTTTCCAAAATATATATTAGACCAACTAATTCTACAGAAAATATATTAAAGCATTATTACCACAAATATGTACCAATCAGATGTGTGTTCAAAATGTACACTAAATCTAGAAGCAGAATTATACATCTCTTCATCTAACAAGATTGTTTTAAATAGATTTAACCAATCTCATTTTAATCGGGTTCATGGCTTAAAATTATCCAGAAATGGGGAGGTGTCAGGAGGTTGCAATGGCTGTAACAAAAACGAAAAGATCAGAAACCTGACGTGAAATTTTACTTCAGTAGGTATTCCTTAAGGCATGTAACACTTACCATTATAGTAGAATTTTCTTTGTGTTTGTGAAAAGTAGGGATCTATGCTAAACGAAAGGTTTTAAAGAAAGCCTGTCTGTCTCCATCCCATTCAAATGCAGAACACAGATTTTAAATGAAAATTGATATCCTAAGAAATCTATTGTGTCTAACACTGATCAAAATGAAAGGAAACTAATCTAATTTAAATGTAAAGTGTTCCATTTTAGATATCGTAATTTCATTTAAAAATTCCGTGTTCAAATTATTGTGTGTACTAATCCATTAATAGTAGGAGAATATAGTAAAGAGATGTATATAAAATAAATCTTTATGAACAGCTTCATTACATGAATATATTTACTACAAGCATGATTCAGGGAAATCTACTTATGAACCAGATACTCAGCATTGACAAGGAATTGCTTTATTTTCTTTCAGGCATCAAGTTGGAAACCAGGTTAGGTTTAGAACACTAATTATGCTGATGGGCATAGTTGAGAAAAGAGAATGTTTGTCAGCTGCCGTTTGGCTCTCTCACCACCCTAACTGTATAATGTGCACTGAATACAACAGTGACATCTAGCTGTAGGATTTTGTTGTGCTAAGAGTGAAAACTAACTGTAAACATTACAGGAAGAAGATTTTAAGCAAAGCAATTTTGTCTGAAGGTACTAAAGAATTAAGCATTGATTTCATTCTCAGGTGTAATGATAGCTTGATTATGTTCACAAGATAATGTGCCATCACAGTTTGAAACTGATAAGTATACCACAAGTGGAAAGCCTTCACCACAGGTGAACTGTTGAAGTTTACATACTTGTTTTTCCATGTTTTTGAGATTACTAAAATGGAGAGAGCCTTTCTTGCTGTTAACCCCCTTGAAAAGGTAAAGCCTGAGTGAAAAAAGTGCAACAGGTTTTAATGATAATCTGAGCTATAATAAGTCCTGAATAGCCTCTTCATTTATAAAATTAATTTTACACAATCTAATTAATATTTGAAAGGTGGTAGATTAGGAAAGGAGAACATGCCCTTGTGTACCTGTTGATTAAAGGAAGCATGTTTTGCAGTAGTTTATAGGATGTTGGCATTTTGAAATAAGAGAGTGTGAGGGCAGGAACAGGGTTTGTCTTATTGCAATTGTACAGGGCCTTATTGAGACCATACCTTGAGTATTGTGTGGAGTTATGGTTATCTTAACTGAGGAAGGGTGCTCTTATTATGGAGGGAGTGCAGTTCAGGCTCACAATGCTGATTCTTGGTATGGTATGACTGATGGATTACTGAGAGATTCTGATGAATTTGGTTTATATTCACTAGTGTATAGATGGATGAAAGGGATCCTCATTGATAGTAATATCTTGATGAGATTGGATAGACAAGTTGCAGGAACATCGTTCATAAAGTTGGGTATGCCTAGAGTAGTTGCCAAGGGAGATAAAGGAGTTGGCTTATTTAGTACTGAGAAATTTCTTCTTCCAGAGAGTACTGAACTTACGGATTCTTCCACCACAGAAGATAATCAAAGCATATATGTAATTGAATTTATTCAAGGAGGAGTTAGAGAAGGGAACAAAGTACATAGGGTTGAAAGAAGGCACAGGGCATTAAATTTGATCAGCAGTAATCATATGGAATGGCAGAGCAGCTTGAAAAGTAGAATATCTAAATCTTTCTATTTTCTGCGATTGCTTTCAGAAGGGAGAAAGGCATGGTTAGATACATAAACACATGGAAGGCTTGAAAATGAGTTTGAGTGCATAAAATTGGATAAATCCCCAAGGCCTGATCAAGTGTACCCTAGGATGGTGTGGGAAGCTAGTGAAGAAATTATTGGTGCCTTTGCAGAGATTTTTGTGACTTCCTTAACTATGGGTGAGGTAGCAAGGACTTGAGAGTAGCTAATGTTGTGCCTTTAATCAAGAAGGGCTACCAGGATAAACCAAGGAACTACATTAGAAGAGGTTAGTTTTTACTGGAGGGGATTCTAAGAGACAGGATCTATCAGTGTTATGAAAGGCAAGAAATGATTAGGGATGGTTAGCTTGGTTTTATGCATGGGAAGTCATGCCTCAAGGGTTTTCTCAAGATCCCACTTGGTAAATTGGTCTAAAAGGTGAGATTGCATGGGATCCTGGGTGATCTAGCCAAGTGGTTACAAAACTGGCTTGGTGTAAACAGAGCATGGTAGTGGAGGGTAATTTTTCAAATTGGATGTCCATGACCTGTGTTGTGCTAACTAACCCTTGTTGTTAGTTATATTTATTAATTGTTTTGGTGAGAATGATGGTGGCATGATTAGTAGGTTTGCAGATAACAGCAGAATTGATGGTGTGATGGATAGCGAACTTGGTTAAATTTACAAGAACATGTGGATCAAGCAGGAAAATGAGTAAAGGAATGGCAGATGGAAGGTAACTCTTAAAAGTTTTAAAATATCTATTTTGAGAAGTTAAAGCAGGGCAAAACTTGCACAGTAAATGATGGGGCTTGGGGAGAAGTGACAAGTGATATAAAAGGAATATGGCATGCTTGCCTTCATCAGATGGTGCAGTGAGTACAGAAGTTGGTACACCATGCTACTACTGTATTAGACTTTTGCGAGAGCACACCTGGAATATTATGAGCAATTCTGGTTGCCATACTGTAGAAAGGATAAATTAATTTTTAAAATTAGTTTATGATCGTCAAATGTACCAAGCTGCCGTGAAAATCTTGTCATGCATACCAATTCATTACACCAGTGCATTGATGTAGTACAATGTAACACAGATACAGAGTGCAGAATAAAGGATGTAAGATAGTGAGGGTGCAGTGAAGATTCATGTGGGTGTTGCTGTGATTGAAGGCCTTGAGTTCTAATGAGAAATTGGATAGTATGGAGCTCATGAGGCTGAATAGTGACTTTTGGATGTTTGTTAAATCATGAGGAGCATGGACAAGGTCTTTTTCCTGGGTTAAGCAGGTCTAAGAGGGGAAAGGCTTAGAGGACCTGAGGAATTGGTTTTTCTGCACAAATGTTGGTTGGTATACAGAATGAGCTGCCAAAGGAAGTGGTAGAGGAGTGTGTGGTTGTGACATTTAAAATACATTTTGACAGATAAATGGGTAGGAAAGGTTTGGAGGTATATGGGCTGATAGCAGACAAATGGGACTAGCTCAGGAAGGCACCTGTGTTGGCATACACAAGTTGGACCAAAGGCCAGTTTCCCTGCTGTGCACAACTCTATGACATTAAGTAAAGGCTGTTTATTCTACTGTAAGGAATCTTGGAAATAAAACTGGTGGAACTGTGACAGACTTGCGTAAGTATGATGTCATGGCTGTGGCAGGAATGGTAGCTGAGCATATCTGTTTGCAAGGTTTTCAGACAAGATTTAGAAAGGGTTTAAAAAAAAAAGAATTGTAATGGTATTAGGCTGAGGAAATCAATTACAATTAAGACATGGGAATGATAATTTAGACCATATGGACTGAACAAAGGAACAAAAAGGCAATCACATTGGTGGGAGTGTAATACATATATAAACTATAAAGCAAAGATGCTTTCAAAAATAATGAAATGAAAAGTTTCTAAATATTAAAAAATACTGTGAAGAACAGTAAACAATAGAAAACTAAATCAAATCAATATTTGGTGTGACCACCCTTTACCTTTAAAACTGTATCAATTCTCTTAGCAGTCATAAGACAATCAGCTGGAAGGTTGTTCCAAACATCTTGGAGAATTTGCCAAAATACTTCTAGAAACTTTGGCTGTTTCGCTTGCCTTGGTCTCTCCAGGTAATCCTAGAAAGCCTCGATGATGTTGAGATCAGGGCTCTGTAAAAGCCATACTATCTCAAACATTATTAAAAAATCTAGGGTGCCTAGATTGCACAGTACTGTGGGCCCTCAGATGCTTAGAGAAAAGTAGAAAGAGGACTGGGAAAACATGGAAATAATGAGGCTATTACAGCAGAGTTGAAGTATCCTACCACTGATGAAGCAGTGGCAGGATAATGTGTAGAAGATGCAGAATGCTTGAATACAGTCCACATGCAGCAAATCCAACAGGGGAGAGGAAATAAACCTGTTCAAGTTGAATGGATGGCAAAAGCCAAAGTTCAGTTGGATTTAGCATGGATGTGGATAAGAATAAAGATAACTTAATCTGGAATTGTATAATTTAAACAAAGACCAGTTTTATTGGGCTTGGAAATGGAAACAGCTACCTCAAAGTAGATCAATGCCAGATCAGGAAAAGATATTTGAGGACTTGGTGAACATTCAGACCAATTTTGTTCCTACACCTTCTTCAAAATAAAATCCCCATCTAGACCCCATTATATATGGAGGAATGTGCAGGGAGGGAAAAGGCAAACTGAAATGGAAACCAGAATAAATACGGTGAATTGAACACTTCAGAGAGTTGTGCAGAGTATAAATGAAGCAGAGGTGAAATTACAAAAAAGAAAGAAAAAGAAGGCATGGAAAAGAAAGATACATTTTACTGTAGCATACTGGATCAATATGTCCTCTCAGATGTACTGGTGCCTGAATGCCTGCAGTAATTTCATAAAGATGCAGAAAACCAATCGAGTTGACAACCCATATTCAAGAGTTTTACATGATATAGAGCCCCAAGAAGGATCTGACTGATAGTAGAGTAATTGAAACAACTACCTCAAAGGACAGTAGTCTTTGATTATCATATACTGCTTGAAAATGTTCAATACCCTTAAAACACTAAACTTACATTTAAAAAACATTAAAATAAAGTAAACTAAATGAGAATGAATATACCATTTACTTACAAGTGGATTGGTCCCTAAAGCCAGCCATCCCTAGTGTAATGCTGAAGGTATTTAATCAGGCTTAAAGCAAAATAGATCTTCAACTGATCTTGAGAGTTCTTCAGTAAACTACAGAAGGCCGGAGCCAGGGTTATTAAGCTACTAATTGATAAAGCCATCCAAGTGTCCCAGCATGGTATTATATTAACCTGAAGGCAACATGTGGCAAACCACCTATACCCACTAAAGGGACTGGTGTCAAGGTACATGAACATCAGCCATTGTTGTAATTGAAGAAACGGTGGGCCAAGCTAAACAATCAGGAGAGGATCAAACAGAGGCAGGGGTGAAGGCACACATCCTGCTGCTCCAATGCATGGAACTGGAGCAATAGCTCTGCATGCATCTATAGGCCTTAATGTCAGCCTCTGTTAACCCAGATTATCAGGTGCCATTTTGCTCAAAACATCAGCAACAAAAACTACACTTTGAATATTGAAGATGGGAGGTAAAGCAAAGATAGTACCTGGGGTCAATGGAGATGGAAATCTTTTGTCAGAATCTGGTTCTGATGAAGAGCCTGAAATATTAATTCTGATTTTATATCCATAGAGGCTGCCTGACCTGCTGAATGTTTCCAGTCTCCCCCCCTCTCTTTTGGTTTTATATTTCCTCTGAAAGAGATGTAAGGCTGAGCAATGGGCACAGTGCTGTGATCAGCTAACTTCAACAAAGGGCCCTTGCAAATGTATTTAAAACATCCTTAACCACGGGTGAGCTGCCAGAGGATTGGAGGGTGGTTGTACTGTTGTTTAAGAAATGCTCTTTACAATAAACTGGGAATTTATAGGCCAGTGAGCTTGACCTTGGTAAGTTATTGAAAGGTATTGCAAGGGATGAGATATGTAAGTATTTGGTTTGACAGGGCCAGATTAGGGATAGTCAACATGACTTTGTGCATACAACACACACAAAATGCTGGTGGAACACAGCAGGCCAGGCAGCATCTATAAGGAGAAGCACTGTCAACATTTTGTGTGTGTGGTTTGAATTTCCAGCATCTGCAGATTTCCTCATGTTATGACTATGTGCATGATAGGTCATATTTAATCAATCTTATCGAACTTTGAGGTTACCAGGAAAATTGATGAAGGAAAGACAGAAGATGTTGCCCACATGGATATTAGCAAGGCCTTTGACAAGCTCCTGCATGGGAGGTTGTTCAAGAAGGTTCAATCACTTGGCATTCAGGATGAACTAAATTGGATTCGACATTGACTTTGTGGGGGAAGACTGAGAGTGGTAGTAGATGTTTGCTTTTGTGATTGGAGGCTTGTGACTAGTGAGGTGCTGCAAGGATTGATGCTGGGTTTGTTATTGTTTGTCATCTATATCATCACTCTGGATGATAATGTGCTAAACAAGATCAAGAAATTTGCAGATGACACCAAGATTGAGGGTGTATTTGACAATGAGTAAGGCTATCTAAGCTTGCAGCAGAAGCTGAACCAGCTGGAAAAATGGGTTGAAGATGGCAGATGGAATTTAATGCAAGGTGTTTTACTTTGGGAGGACAAACCAGCATACGACTTATGCAGTGAACAACAGGGTGCCAAAGAGTGTGGTAGAACAGAGGGATCTGGGAATAGTGATCCCTATTTGCTTGAAAGTAGATAAGATCATAAAGTGAGCTTTTAGCACATTGGCCTTTATAAATCAAAGATTGAGTATAGGAGTTGGGATGTTTGTACAATAGTGTACAAATGGTTTACAAGTAAATATCATTTTTTACTCAACTTACTGGAAATTATACATGGTTTTATGAATAATATATCCAGTTTGTTATGAAACATTTTCAGAGCATAGAAGCTTGTACTTATGAGTTACTTCCCTAACATATTTCTAAGATAGGCTTGCATCCATCATATTAAATAATGCAGATCATTTACTGTTTAAGGGATTAAACAGGATAAAGAAATTAACACTTTTATAGCACCTTTCATGACCTGATCACATTGTAAATTGTTTACCCATAATTAAGTAATTTGAAGTTTTGTATAAAGTAAAAATAACAACCAATATGTGGATAGCTCATAGTGAGATAAATAGCCAGATCATGTGTTGCAGGTTTTAGCTGACCATTGAAAAGAATCATGGGATATTTTAAATCTAATTGTGGGCAAATGCGTGGTCCAGAATTTAATGGCTCTTCTTAAAAGTGACTGACACTGTGTTGTAATTAGTAGAGAATCTATTCACAAACCCAATGAAATAAGTTCACTTCTAATCTCCAGTGCTGTCTGTGCGGAATGTGCAGGTTCTCACTGTACACATAGCATATGTAGATAGTAGAATCTTTGGTGAATTGTGGTGATAAGTTTGTTTTATTTGGGGTGGGATGTTGGTTTGTAATATAAAATGCTCTGTGAATTGGTATTGTCTCAGTATGTTGAATGGCCTTGTTTTATATTGTATAGAAATATAGAAGTCCCTTGGAATTACCCTGATGCATTAGTCAATGTGTCCAAAGCTCTGGAGTGGGATTTGAATTTGTGACTCTGAGCAACAAATGCTACCAGGTGAAATGTGTGCTAGAGGCTAGCTGAATATTTTCTGGAGTAACAATCCCCAGATACTTGTACTCTTGTCTCTTTACGCCTGAAATAGCTGAAGGTATCAAATTGTCAATATGTCATACAAGACTCCATTCATGCAACAGCACAGTGAAAATATTAATTTGCAGTTTAGCCATGCAGAGAAGAACTCTAGGGAAACTTCTCATCCTCATTCCAAGATATGTAGAGCAGGTATGAGAGCAAAAGCAATCAAAGAGGATATAAGCACTCACCACAGAATCTGATTATTTGGGAGAGTCACAGGATACTTTGCTTGAAACTGCAACCCCACTGGAACTCAATACCTTCAAGAGAGGCAAAACCATCTGAGAAAATTGAGAGATTGAGTTTTCTTCTTGGAACTTGTTTTGTATAATTTAATTCATCAATGTGTCTGAAATAGAAGAAGGTTAGTAAACAGAAAAAAAAATTGGTTCTGCTTAATTATATATATATGTTTTTTATATATATAGTAAATATTCAAAGTTCAAATGAAATTTATCATCAAAATAAATGACAGCACATACAACCTTGAGATTCAGTTTCTTGCAGACATACTCAATAAATCCATAAAAGAATAATAACCAGAATAGAACCAATGGAAGACCACTTGGTTCAACCAGTGTTCAAAAAAAAACAACAAACTGCGCAAATACAAAAAGAAAGAAATAATAATAAATACTGAGAACATGAAAACTGTGAGAATGGATATGTTGGAAAGATCTTTTGATTATAATTGAGGTAAAGATATTCCTATTTAATTATGATAAGTAGTCACCAACAAATAGTAAGTGTTCACCACAATTATTTATCATTGGTATAACATTCTTCACACAATGAGTAACTGGACAGAATGGAAGTTTAAGAAGATCAAATGTAGTGGTGTCATAGAATAACACAGCATAGATACAGGACCCCCCTCCCAACCCAATGAGTCCATGCCATCCAGTTAGTCCCAATTTCTTGCATTCGACCATATCCCTTTAAGACTCACACTCTCCATGTACCTGTCCAAATGATATTATGGTCCCTGCCTTATCCATTTCTGGTAGCTTGTTCCATATACTCACTAGCCTCTGCATGAAAAGGTTTCCCCTCATATCCCTTTTATATCTTTCCCCTTTCACTGTTAATCTATGCCTCCTGGTTTTGCAATCCCTTGCCATGGAGGGGGAAAAAAAGTTACCATTCACCTTATCTATGCCTCTCATAATGTTATGCTCTTTAAGATTATTCCTCGGAACATAGGAAATGAGGAGCAAAGACCTAGTGTGGTCAACCTCTCCCTATAGCTCAGGCTCTCCAGTCCCAGCATTAATCTTCTTCAGATTAATGACATCTTTACTATAATACAGTGACCAAAACTCTTCACAGTACTCCAAATGCAACCTCACCAATGATTTATACTTCATACAACTGGAACATAATGTCCCAATTCATGTACACAATGTCCTGATTGATGAAGAAGGTGGTATGCTTAAAGCCTTTTTCACCATCCAGTATACCTGCGACACCCTTTTAATGAACTGTGCACAATTCCTGGATCCCTCTATCCATTACAGTCCCTACCATTCATAGTGTAAGTCTTTTGCTGGTTTGACTTTACAAAATGTTTCACCTCATACTTACCGGTATTCAAATCCAACCCTCAGCCCACTTCCTTAACTGATTAAGATCTCCTTGTACCTATGATAATCTTCTTCGCTATGAACAACACCTAATTTCACATCTTCAACAAACTTACTGATTTACATCCATATCATTTATATAGATAACAAATTTCAAGTACCATAAATGTCTACAGTATATACACTCAGTTTAAGTTACTCTCACCTTCCTGTCAGCTGGAACCAGTCTGGCCACTCTCATTAACAAGATATTTTCACCCATAGAACTGCTGCTCACTGGCTTGCACTTTTTTTGCTTTTTGTATCATTCTGTGTGTGATAATCCCAGGAAATCAGCAGTTTCTGAGATATCCAAACCATTCTGCCTGGCACCAACAATCATTCCAGAATCAAAGTCACTTAGATCATATTTCTTCCTCATTCTGATGCTTGGTTTGAACAACAACTGAACCTCGAGCATGCCTACATGCTTTTCTGCATTGAGTTGCTGCCACATGAATAGCTGATTATGTATTTGCATTGATGAGTATGTGTACCTAAGAATGTGGCCACTGAGTCTGTTTTCAGTGTTTTGATTCATTATGCAACTCTGTAAATTTCTAACACTAACAGCAATATGAAAAGACTCTCAGAAGTGAAACAGATCTGTTTTTTTAAAATTTAGAGTTACTGTGCAGAATAGGCCCTCCCAGCCACACTGCCAGCAACCCACTGATTTCACCCTAGCCCTATTTATAATGACTAACTACTAACTGCTACGTCTTTGAACTGTAGGAGGAAGCCCACGCATTCACAGAGAGGACGTACAAACTCCTTACAGATGATATGGGAACTGAACTCCAAATTCTTAATGCCCGAGCTGCAATAGCATCACACTAACTGCTACCCTACTATGTCATATTTGTACAAATATCTCATCTCTCCATTTAAACCATTGGATTTTGGATGCATCAGTGTAAATTGGCTCCATAAACTTAAACCATACATTGAAAGATCCACGTTCAATTCTTAACTCTTCCTATCTCTGTTCTTGTGATTGAAACATAACTTACCACTAATCGGTTACATCTGAATGTGTGAGGCAATGTGAATGAGACAGAATGCTGCATTTATCAGTAAACAGCCCCAACTATGATTAATATGCAGTCATTTACTGGTGATGCATCTGATGAAGACTGAGCACTAGATGCAACCTTAGAGAGGAAACAGCTGGGTGAGAGTCGATTGACATCCAGTAAGTCATTATGCATTCCACTAAGTCTGACTCTGAGCTTTCAAATATGTCATGTATGTAAGGTGTAATTCCTACCTTAAATCTTGAATCATGTTCATTTGCCTATGAAGCATGTTAGTGATGAAGTCTGGAACTGTGGTCCTGCAGAAAGCCAAAGAAAAATATCAAGCAGGTTGAATTTATTTTCATTTATTTATTTTTTCATTTATCACATGCAAGAATGGCACGGTAGCATAGTGTTTAGTGCTGGGGGGGTGGGGGGGCCCATATTCCAACGACAATGTATCATGCCCACAATGTTCAGCAAAAAAACACAATCAACACCACCCACTCACTCACAAACACAGACAGACCAACAGGACAATCTGCCCTGACTGGCCCCAGACTTTCAGACTCAAAGACACTTGGCCTGGATCTGCAGTTGTGGAGTCACAGACATCAGAACTCTACTTCCGGATTCGCTGACTTCTGTTTTCAACTTGAGGGCCTCAACTTGATCCCAGAATTTACCAAACACAGACTTTGAAATCCAGGCCTTGAACTCCAGACTTGCAAGGTCCTCAGACCCCAGGACTCACCAATTGGTGGGCAGAGGGGCTCACAGGCCCTCATGTCTCTTGCCCACATGGACGTCTAATCCCAGGACTCTGACATGGTGGGGCGGTCCAATACCTTCTCTAATATGCTGATAAGTGAGAGCAAATTTACAGCCACTGGGTTATATTTCTGATGTTTTGTTAATGCACATACCTGGTCAGTTTTCTGTATTAAGTAGTAGAGTGTTGGGGCAGAGCAATAGCTTAACCGTTAGCTTAACTCTTCATGGCAGCAAGAACCTAAGTTCAATTTACACTGCTGGATCACCCCCATCCCAAAGACGTATGGGTTTGTGGACATGCTATGTTGCATGGCAACGTTTGCAGGCTGCCACCAGTGCATCCAAGAACATTTCACTGTATGTTTTAACATTCTGAAGTACTGTACATGTGACAAATAAAGATAATCTCTAATGTTTAGATGCCACAATGTTATAACTGGATAGGATCAACTTGGCCAGAGGCACAGCTAGTTCTGCAACACAGAAACCTGGAGTTGCCACATCCTATTTTCTCCCTTAACCATCACACACAGCTTTTTCAAGATTATACCCCTGTGCTGCAGCTATATTAACTTATTCAATAAAATCACCACTTATCCATCTTTGTAATGGACACCAAAGACCCCTCAAGTACATCTCTGCTCTTTAATTCTTCTAAGTACTTCATCAGCCAAGCAAAATCAGCTCATTTCCTGTCTTAAACTTGACATGATCCAGAGGAGAGCCAAATCAACTCTATTCCAACTATTTTCCCCTACACATTGCTTCTGATTGATCTCTGGGACTAGCGTTTTCTAGCAGTCACTTCTGAATTAATTGTTGAAAAATATAGGGCCAGGTGACACCAATGGCTGGCCAATAGTTCAATAGAAACTATCAATGAGCATTTAAAGAACATTTAATCTCTAGCTTCACTTAAGTTAGTTTGTGCTGTAACTAATTGAGCTGAGGAGCCAGATAAATTGTGTGTCTAACTACTCAACTCTGTTAATATCAAAAGTAATCCTACTAGAGTCAGTTACTTCACCAAAAAAAAAACCTTAACTTCCATTTTTAACTTTGCTTTTAACTAACTGACTCAGTTAAATATTTATGTAAGTAAATTTATTTATAAGTTATTTTTGCAACCATTCTGGTTTCCAGTCAGCAGAGATAGTTAGAATGCCATCAGACTGATGGAGGGTGGCCTGGACTGCAACCTAGCCACAACCCATGGATTACCCCACTTCATGAAAGCATAACCCTAAGGCAAGTAGAAGGCCAGATCATGTCCTAATTCATGCCAGAATCCTATGCCAAGTTTAGTGTTAGGTCATCTCTAGTTTTATCCTTTTTGGGGGACGGTTTGATGCAAATAAATGATTGTAGTTAGGAGTTATCTATGTTGTAATGCGTCTGGGGAAGGATCAAAGTCCTGATGCATGGTTTCAATCCAAAATGTTGACTTCCACTTTTTGCTTCTACAGATGCTGCCTGACCTGCTGAGTTCTACCAGCATTGTGTTTTTTGTTCCAGATTTCAGCATCTACAGTCTCTTGTCTTCTAAAATCTATACTAAAATAGTTATTATATCCAGCTGCTTGGTTACATGGTGACCATCACTGTTACTAGCATTTAATCACAGATTCATTTGATTAAAAGTCATTTAACTTCCCTTGCTATGATAATTGGATTTGAACTCTTACCTCTAGATTACTTATTGCTTTCATTTCTTCACATGTTCAAGCAGCTGGTTCTCGATTTTGTTATTTTCAGATAACCAATCGGAAAGACTTTTTCTATTTATTCTAGTGTCCACAATGTTGAAGAATAAGATTTGTTAAAGCAGCATAAAATGTTAAGGCTGTGTGTGCAGCACATGTATAAATGGCAATTAAATTTACCCATTAACTTAAAAATTAGCATATTTAAGATTGCTTGAATAGTTCACTCATAATAATTATTTATATTACAGTGCCGTGGTCCTGGATGGGAAAATCTATGCTACAGGAGGGATAGTCAGCAGTGAAGGACCTGCACTGGGAAATATGGAAACATATGATCCCCGCACTAACGGTTGGACACTCCTGCCAAACATGCCTTGCCCAGTGTTCAGGCATGGGTGTGTAGTCATTAAAAAGTACATTCAAAGTGGTTAACACTGTGACATGATATCAGTTCTTGAATTGTTTTATCCTGCTGCAGCAGTGTACTAAAACAATGAATATGTTGCTCTTTACCATCTACATTCAACGTAGATTCCACAGTCACCATTAGGTGAGATAGGGTAAAAGTCCCTATGGATGTATTATAGTATAACTTCTAGTAGTGTCACAAGACATGGCACTGTTTTAGATATTGGGCAATTCGGGTAAGAATGCCTGTTTTATAACAATCATCTGTTTTGCTTTCAAACAGTTTACCTTTATATTGTTATGGCCATTTAGAAGGTAAATCGGTTTGTAGAGTGTAACAACTGCAGTACCAGAGTAGCAGCATGTAAACAGCTCACCAAAAGCAAATTGCAGTCCCACAGAGCACAAGAAATCCTAAGAATGTGCTGAAGATTTCAAGCACTACATCGTACAGAGGGACCTGACCAAAAGGGAGCTTGGATAGTTCCGTACATCGGGTGTATCTGAAATGAACAGAAGCAGAAGCTACACTGAAAGTCATGCAGTTTCCAAACCAAATCTAGAAAAATAAAAGCAAATCAAGAGGCAATTCCCTTCACCTGCAAAAGCAGTAAAATTTAAAAAAATTTTGGAAAGAATCTATATTTGAAAGAAGGAATTTTAGATCCACTTTGTTTTATTATCAGTGGTGCCACTTGGTGGTGATTTTAAACAACTTTTAGAGATGTGTGATACTGTCATTCAGGTAGTTACTGAGCAGAAGTCATAAGACTAAATTTATTAGTTTTCAAGAGGGTGTACCTACAAAGTCTTATGTTTTGATTTGTGCTGGATTTTTCCATATATGATATCATACCATAGATGATATAAAGCAAAGTTCCAGCATTATGGTAAATATGAACTGATCTGGTATTTGTTTCTGCCATTACTTTTACAGCATCCAATATAGTGCAATTCAGATGGAGATATTTCCCTTATTTTGACATGATGCATTTTAAGCTAATAAACAAAAGTATCTGATCATTATAGATTTATTTTACTAAAAATTACAGAATATTCTAATAGTTATTTTAGGAAGGTAAGATATTTTATCCTAGTAAACCCCTACTAAAATTAAAATTTAATGATCACAATTACTTCTTACATTTCATGCAATAGTGGAGTTCAGGTCAGGACGGATCATGAAATGTTGAAGAATTTATATCTGGTTTTAATAGAAAGTTATAGGACTAAACAAAAACATCAATTGCACAGTAGCTAATAGAACTGAGTAATATACGCTATTAAAGATGGAAGTCAAACTAACTTGTGGCATTTTGGATAGCTACATAACGTGTACATCTCTGTGATACAGATTAGGTTTCTTATATAAATTTAGTATGACACATATCAGCTTCAGCTCTTCCATGTGTACTATAAGGAAATTATCTATATGGTCACGTATTAAGTAGTATCTTAAGTTTCAACCCTATGAGTAATTAATATACCATGTACAGCAGTTCAAAGTAAACTTCAAAATAAAGCCACATTTTTTCATTAGCAGTGAGTATCTAGAACTATGGACCAAATATACTTATGTACAGTATTTTCTGACTATTGTAATCTTATTTAATAAATTATTAGGATATTTTTAACCATGTTGCTTTGGGCCATATCTAAAGTATTCCCAGCTCAACCTATATGCAAATTAAATAAATCAAAATTTTAACATACAACACACATCATATAATGAGATAAAATCCTTGAAATTAATGATGTTTTCTGGCAGATAATGTAATGCAGAAAGTCCATTCGCATTTAAGATAGAGGTCTTTTGACATTAAGGAAGTATTTTGTAGATTTTGTACATTCTTAATTTGCATTATCAATTAAAGTATCCATTGAAACTCATTATTAAAATTCTACTTAACAAACATTTTTACTCATCCATTCTGGAAGAACTTGGGAGAATTGGTCACAACCCTCATTTCATTTATGCATAACATGTATAACCTTTCCATTTGTATAGGCAAATAGTTCTGTAAAGCAATGTAAAACCTTCAATTTAAGTTTCTCATTCAAGTTACTGGCAGTTAATAATCATCTCTTCCATAGTTGTGTTATCATATAATTATTGACATCCGCCAAGTGTTGAATATAGTGCAGAATGCAGTATTTCACTTTTATTCCATAGTGCACAATCTCACACAAATAAAATGTTTATCTCAAAGTTTGCCAACTTCTCAATTCACAAATATCGCATTCTTAAAGCATAGCTCTAGTGTATATGTTACATTATTTAAAATAGGATACTCCGAAATCCATCCAGAACTAGTCAATCCTAGACTCATCAAATTGCTACAAAACCACGAGTTTGTGTAGCTTTAGTAACAGACCATGCCAAATTTCTTAAAATTTCTCATGTTGAGAGATTGCCAGTACCAAAATATTATTGGCATATTTGCGAACTGTGTTAAAGTAGCTGGTGATAAGGTAGTAAGGTCAGCCCAGAGATCCCAGTGTCATACAATGTTTGAACAAATGTTAGTTCCATTGATACTATGTATTCATGAAGCAGTGAAAATAAAGTATATGGATTTATTTCCTCTTTTCCCCACTTCCCATTCGCCTAAAACACAACAATTCAGAGAAAAATCCTGAATTGTATCTCGTAATCAAACCCCAGCAGCAAATTTTATATAAATTTTCGATTTGTAGAAAGGAATGCATTTCACTTATTTCAAAGGTCAAAGGCTAACTTTGATGGTTCCTTGCATCCATGCATCTTTGCCAATACCTTGCTTAAAAATCCTTTGGAGGAATAATCATTGAAGCTCATTTGCATGTGCATCTAGGACAGGGCTCAATGAGGTTGTAGGAGAGAGAGTATGCAAAATCAGTACATGGGGAAATGCTCATGCTAAACATTACTGCTCATCTAAATTAAGCCACAAGGTGCAATAATAATTTTGGCAGATAGGACTTAACAGCTGATGTTCAGAGATGCCAAATTGTAGCTTAAGTCTGGCATATTTTGATATGCTACCTTAGTTTACAGAGAATGAAAATAATAAATGAACTTCCTAGGTGGAGTTACTTTGATTCTTAAAATGATATGCAATCAACAACTATACCTTCACACTCCACTGAGACACTTAACATTAACATTCACATTCATCATGCAGACCTTCTCTGGGTGGTTATTAGTAGTTTCTGGGAAGAAATAAAATTTAACCTACTTTTAGATGTGCAGGCACGTACGTTGAAAGATCCAACCATGCAGAGCACTGACCATTTGTGACAGTAATGTTTTCAAAAGTGAAGTTTTCCAAATTTAGTCTTCAGCCCTGGGGTATGGAATGGTACACATAATTAAAAAACAGGAATTCAGCCCTACCTGGCATATTCTTCTATAAATACTATTTGCATTCTTCCCAAATGCCATTCATTGGGTAGAAAAGAAAATGTATTCTTAACAAATCTTATTCAGCAATAAACTAACCAACTCACTCAAGAGAACATTGACAGGATGGCAGATACAAAATTGGAAGAATTACATAGTTATGCAGTAAAACATTTTCTGAAGTCTATTATTTGTTATGGAATATAAAGGGGCTTGAAGTTATTTCTTGATACATGTCAACCAAAGATGAAAAGGATTTGTTCCCCAAGAACATTCTCTCTCACTTGATTTGAAATAAAAGAGCAAAGAGAAAATACCACAACTAACCATTCTGTATTTTACTTAGCATCTGCATCTACATATAGTAAAATGGCATTGAGCTCAAAGGTGGTATTGTATTAGTACTGAAGTAAAGTGGACTGCACATAATTTTAATGAAATATAAGTTTTCCTTGACTCAAACATTGGTGGCAAGATCACATGGAAATGAACCCCCCCTTTCAAAATCAGCATTTTATTGCCTCTCAGAACATCACATAGCTAAGGATCCACAGTATTTCAAGCACTAAAGTGAATGCTAAGCAGATTCATGACACAGAATTGAAAAAGTCCTTAATTGTATTATCACAAAACCTATACTACTGTAGAATGCTTAGCCTTCCAATTGCAGTCTCTAATTTTCTTTTCACAGTGTGGAGGATGAAATGGGATTTTGCAACCCTACTGTCATTGTCAGCCACAAATACTTAAAACTGATGCTCTTCAGGTGATCTAGTTCTGCACTACAGGATAAATTTCAAGTTCAGGTTTCTGCCACCTCTCCCCTTCTTAAAGTGCAGCACTAAAGCAGCAAAATAGTTATTTAGTCATTTCTTTAGAAACAATACAAAAAGTTCCCCATTCTGAAGGAATCAAACAGAAATGGACAGTTAAAAGAGAAATGTTATTTGTTTGACCTTCAAAGTATATTTATCATTTGCAGTGAAAAAGCACAATAATGCAGTGAAGAAAGTAACAGTGCATCAGAGATGTTTCATTTCTCAATTGCAGTAAAACGTAACTAGAATGTTTTCAATAAGTCTGTAGAAAAGATTTTTTTGCATTTAGTGTAAGTAGAAATGACTATTAAATTATACCATATACTTCATTTTTGTATGCAATAAAGTGAAATATTCATTTAGATATTGTGTTATATACTTTCTATAAAATTTTCTGTTAATGCAGAAACATACTTTGGGACTGTTACTTCTAGTGTTGATACACAAGTTCTACTTGAGTTTCTT